>NW_024387523.1:9289334-9922796 GCF_900408965.1 Simochromis diagramma | reverse complement strand
TCTTCAAAGTGTGGCCTGAGTTTAAGGCCGTAACGCCAAACAAAAAAGTCCAGAAAGCAGCCCGTTGGCAAACAAACTGAGAAAGGGGAGAGGAGGAGGGCGAGGAGTGGGGGTGAGGAGAACGGAGGGGGGCCATGTTTACCTCTCTTCTCTTGGGGCACTGCTTTAGGGTCGGAGGAGGGGGCTGGCTTCACCAGGGGAAAAGGGTGGTTCTTTCTAAAAGGGAATGGGGGGTGGAGTGCTGTGGGGAGTACTTTAGGAGAAAGGGAGAGGGGGGATATAAAGATTTATACTTGGGGGAGGCCAAGGTGCTGTAGACCTCCTTCCCTTCTTTTCAGCGAGACTTGTTTTCATTTGTCAGAAGGTCCAGTAAAATATGAGGAACAAACGCTCACCCTCGAACACTCAGATTATCGCACGTTCGACTCCCTTTTTGTAAACTGTTAAACTCTTCACATGACATTCGCACCTAGACACAGTTCACGCGGTGTTACTGCCACACATGTGGACACAAGAGACCCAAGAAACTACAAGTCATTCGTGGCAGCCGAGCAGAAATGAAGGTTTGAGCACGAGCTGCCTCCTCTCCTCGCAGCTTTACATTCAGTGTATTTCTCTTACATTCAAAGAAGGGAGAGGTAAATGAGTAATTAAGAATTCAGCTCTACAAAGTGTTTTTTCGTGGCCTGACTTTTTATCATTTTGATAAATCGTGTTCTCAAAACACAGATTTCAAACAATCTCACGGTTAAGGGAATGATACGTGACTAGACAGTGCCAAAATGAGCTGCCTGTTTGTTATTTAGCTCCACACAGACAAAATCAGTTTAACTCTGGCAAACACCTTCGACAAGCCTCCTCACCCCTTAAACTCTTTCTCTCTCTCTCACACACACACACACACACACCAAAGGCCTCTTCCCAACAAAGCAGCAGAGGAGCGCGAGAGGCAAAGAAATAGAGAAAAAGGAAAATACACGCTTGACTAATCCTTGTATTCAGAGTCGGTAGTGCCTTCCCCTCCCTCTCCTCTGACCATGAGGGAGTGTGTGTGTGTGTGTGTGTGTGTGTGTGTGTGTGTGTGAGAGAGAGAGAGAGAGAGAGAGAGAGAGAGACAGAGAGAGAAAGTGGCACTCTCTAACCTTGACATTTTAGCATCATGGGGGCGATGAATGAAAATGACCACAATAAACGTGGAAAGGGAGGAGGGAGACGAGGGAGACGATCATAAGAGAGCAGAGAGGCTCAAATGGTGAAGGAGCAAAGATCTATCTATCTATCTATGGACATAGATATAGAGGGCAAAAAGTGTGTGCGAGTGTTGTTTTTGTGTGTGTGCGCGAGTGTCGCTGTGTGTGTCCTAAGTCAGCAGCAGCAGCAGCAGGGAAGGAATGGGATCTTTGCTCTAAACAGCCTGCTGGTTATTTAAAGGCCTCGGGGCCTGTGCTAGATTGATGTTGTTTTCTTTCAATCAAGGAGCCGTGTGGGACGCTCTCATGCTGCAGACTGCACGCATAAACACTCTTTACTGCTCTTGTAGGGAGGAGGACAGGCCGAGACGCTGTGTCTGCATCCGCCTGTCTCTGCATCCGCCTGTCTCTGTCCCCCCCACAACCGCCTGTCTCTGTCCCCGTGTGTCTCCGTCGGTCTCACAGATTGATGGGAACTTTTCATAAACCCAACACAGCTTTAGGACAACGAACATATTTCTCAGGGGGTCCTGATGCTGACGCGGGATGCCATATTGGCAGGTTTTTTCCTTAAAATGCATCCATGTGCACATTGACTAAACTTTATTTTCACCCCATCCCGATTTCTCAGTTATACCAACGTTATTCTTGTGCTCTCACAGTTTTTCCTTCTTGCTAACACGTCATCAGCATGTTGTTTTGGGGGTTTTTCTTCTGTTCTGTGTAAAGGAAATAGTGTTTCGAGGTTAAAGTGCTACACAATGACTATTTTTCACCCTAATAAGCCTTCATTACTCATCCTGTAGTCATCTGTATCACAGCCTCATGTCTGATTGATATCCTCTTACACTGACTTCACCTATTAACACTCATCTCTGGTGACCTATTACAAAAGTGCACATGTGTTAGCAAGGTTTATCCTTTCATTTATTACAGAAAAACACTTTTTTTGGGATCTCTGATTGCTTTTTTGAATAATATACTACACACACGCAGACACACACACATGCACACACGGACACTGACTCAGATTCATTTCCTGAATGCTTACTTAAACTTTAATCAGCTCTTAGATCGTGAGGTTTATGTTTACAGATAAGGAAGATGTGTCCTTATGTGACTTTGCAAATAGATTTAGAGCAGTATACACACTCTCAGCCACACCTTTCTAGTTGTAATGTACTCACAACTAGAAAGGACTAGAAGTTTCTCTAATGGCCGGTCTATCTCCTTAAGGCACAAGTATGAAACATAAGGCCCAGGGGGCATAATCAACCCGGCAATGACTCCAATCTCGGCGACTAGGCAGCTTTGGAAAATGTAGAGGAGTGCATAAATTCTGAAGTTTTAAGTGTATTTTCCTATTGATACCCCCTCACCCCCATACACACACACACACACACACACACACACACACACACCACCCACCACCACTCCATTAATTGAGATTTAAGACATTAAGATGTCTTTTGTTTTATAGTTGGTTCACAGGAAAAAAGGGTATTTTTTGTGAATTAATGATTATATATTTTATAATTACAGTCTGCAAAATGAAGTTCCTGAACTGTTTCTGTAATTTTACACCTTTATCATGTAGTTTTTACTGGTCCAGCCAATTTAAGATCAAAGTGGCCTGCATGCGTCTCTGCCTTAAGGCTTATACAGAGTAAGAAATAAAGAGTGAGGTTATAAAATGCCCAAAGGCCTATCAGAAAAGTACGTTTTATTTACCCACTGCAGACTTCACCTGCAGATGTTGAATGGATTCTGAATTACGTCTTCAATTTCCCCTGCTGCCCCAAGTATTTGCAATCTAAGACAAACTACACCTATCCAGCTGTCAAGGCAAGGGAGAATCTCAAAACTGTCCTCAGCTTTTCCCCACAAGCAAAAGATTCATGCTCACATTTTTAAAATATAAGTAATCGATGCGTCATACACCACACACACACACACACACACACTAATGACTGGGCCAAGCAACTCTCCCTTCAGATATTTTATTCCAGAAAATACCAAAGAGGGGAAAAATATGAAACATTTGTTAGTTGAGCTCTCTCTGTATGGTGCGCTGACACGCCGCTGTTCAGGAGACAAACTGTTTCAACTCCTGTGGGCAGAGAGCTTTTATAAATCTATGACCTGAATTTCAACAGGAGATATTTTCACAGAGAATCTTAATAGAGAAAGACAAAAAAAAAAATCACACAATGTTATGTGCGACACATTTGACTGTGTAAATGAGAAGCCAGTAGTTGTTTTCTATCAGGCAGCAATCACAGCTGAAAGTGCGAGTAAATCTGAGTGTTCCTGTTGTGACAAATAGATTCTGGCTTCGAGAAAACCTCTCTGTGTAAATACATAATCTATGATTTTAATATTGCTCCTCACTGTTTCTCTAAACTAGTCATCACTTCGAGACGATTCACTTCAATTCATTTTTTATAGCGCCGGATTACAACTGTTGACTGATGGCATTTATGCTGTAAGGTAGAGACCCTAAAGTAGGGTCAACGGGGGGTCAGCTAAGCAACAGTGGGGAAGAAAAACTCCCTCTTAACAGGAAGAAACCAGGGAGAACCAAGCTCAGGAAGGAGAAGCAATCTGCCATAATCTGCTGGGAACTGATGGAAAAGATGTAATAAAGGGAGAGCATAAGAGCAAATGTGAGCAAGGTCCCGGTCACACTGCCGTCTGGTCGACAAAGAAGCCACACCGAGATCTCGTTGTGTTACACAGAAGCTGAGGTCTGCTTTCAGGACGATTAAGAAGTTGAAGATGGGCATGTGCAAAAGTTTTCAGAGGTGCTGCAGGAGACGACCTCAGGTGAACTTAAATCGAGTGTGATCTTTGCTTTTCATGAGCAGAGTTAGTGGATTTTTTGAGGGCAGTTTGTGTCTCTGATATGGATTTCACTGTGTAGTCTCTATTCATGAGATGAAGAATGATTCTGCACAGATTATTCTAATTCATCTGCCAAAGCCATGTTCTTTTAGTTGAAGACAAGACCACATTTGACCGTTAAATATCCATGCACATCAACAAATAGCTGCAGTTCATTTTTATACTGTTGCATCAAAGCAAGAAGGTCCTAGGTTTGAACCACAAGCTGGCTGAGGCCTTTCTATGTGTGGTTTTCAAGTCCTCCCGATGTACTTAAGCTTCCTCCCACAGTCCAAACACATGCATGTCAGGTCCACTAGTGATTATAGTGTCCTAATGCGTCAATGTGAGCGTGAATGGTTGTCTGCTTCTCTTCAACATGTACCCTGCCTTTCGCCCATTGACAGCTAGGATGGGCTCTGGGCCCCTGAAGCAGAAGCAAGAGGATAGACAAATGGACTATTTGCATTCACATGTGATGATTATAGGAATAGCCTGCTGCTCTGCAGGTTGGGGACAGAGACTACAACACCTTCAAAGGTTACCGGTTAGTCAAAGAGGTGGTAGTCTACTCCTGAGGACTCTAAATATTCCATTATTCCCAACATCTTTTGCATCTCCATGGCAACTAACACACACACACATGGGCACATGCACAGACACACATAATAGTCTCTAAAGAGCATAAAAGGGGGGTATAACTCAGTTTACTTGTGAGCTCTCTGTACTTGACTGCACTGCTGAGTCTCGCCATTGTTATTTCCAGCCAATTAGGCAGCACCGCTGCAAAGGCCAAATGAGGCCTGTTACTATTATCTAACAGCTTACCTTTTTATAGACCTGCATGTTATAGATACTGCCAGCTGAAATGCAGGGGAAATTATTACAGTCATGGTGGAAAATAACTGGAACGGATTGTGGGACGTGTTGGATGAAATGGCTCAGGTGAAAGAAAAGGTTGGTGAACGCGCACACAAACACACACGCATATAGAGATGCGCACACGCCTTCGTCGCAGCAGTATCCCCTGCGCCTTTTTCTTTCTCATCGACCACAGATATTGACATACTGAATGTTGGAAGGCTGAGTCAATAAACAAGAGGAAAAGCTTTTTGAAGCGAGAGTGCCTGAAAGGAAGAGAGGATCCAGGATGCATTTGTACGTATGCATGCGTGGGTGTGTGTGTGTTGAGTGCATGCATTCATGTGTCACCTGCACATTTCTTTCCTCTCTCTCCCTCTCTGAAGTGACTTCGTCCACACTGTCTCTCTCTCTTTCTCTACTCACGTCTCCTGTCCTCCCTCTAGACTCATAGAGCTGAGTCGTTAATGTTTAATGCTCACTCAGGAAGCAGACACGCTCATGAGAGAGGCTCCCTGGCACACACGTATGCACGCGTACACACACTCACACATCCTACATCCACCTAGCAACGCCATCCTCATTAACAGCCTGAGATTTGACCTTTCACCTCTAGACCAGATGGCTGATGTTTTCATTCTGGAGGGAGAAGAAATGAACCAGGAGTGGCTCCACATTTTACAGCGTCACAAGAATGATGGAGGTGTTGGTTTGTCACCAGGAGGAATCAGAGAGAGCTGCTGCTGAGACTGCTCCTCTAGTTGCATATCCTTTGGGAAGATTTTTCTAAGGCCACACTTTATAACATCAAATTATACCTGTGAGATAAAAGTGTTCAAAATATTCTCTGCCTTTTATGGTTCAACTGTTCAAAGTTTGGTGTGAAACAGGCCTGAGTTTGGAGTAAAGTGTCTCTGACTCCCAGCACTGTGACGAAGTCCAGATCCAGCTCCAGGTCTTTGCCACTTTACACATCAAAAGACTCCACAAATCACTCAGTTTGGACAAGAGGCAGCATTTGCACAAGGCTGAGAGTAAGCAGGCGTCAATGAGTGAGAGGTTTCATTGTTTAAAAGAAAAGAAAGTGTGTGTGTGTCTGCGTGTGCATACGTGTGTGCGTATGTGGTGTTAAAAAGCGACCGAGACAATGACTGAAAGCAGGCCTGTGTACGTGCCTGAGCACATGTTCATGCATGGTTAATGGTAAGGCAATGGCACCCTCAGGTGGTGGCAGGACCGTGATGGAGTTATCTCCATGTTTGCGTGCTCACGATTGATAAACTTTATTTATAGAAGTCATTCAACATGTACAATGTTTCGATAAGCATCCTGTGACCAAGTAGTTATGACTCCCATTAAATAGAAACCCACAAAAAATCCTTCTCTCATACGAGAATAGTGACAGAAACAAAGATAATCATGAACCAAACTTCATAAAATTCAAATAAAAAAAAACAAAACATGTTTAACGAAAAATAATTACCCGTCATTAGTGTACAGCGACAAGTTGTTAGGGTGTAAAGTTTGTGAACATTTTATTGACCCTTAAAGGTACAGTACATAAAATCTCACCAATAGGTGTCAGTAAATATATTTAAATACTTGGCAAAAAATATTGAATTAAATAGCAGGTATCAATTAAATATTTTATTTTTTGTTAAACAATAGTGAGTGGTCCTAGATAGTTTTCCAGAATGTGTGTGTATGTGAGTCAAAGTTTTGCTTTGATGGATGTTTTCCGGACTGGATTCGCTCCAGAGTGTTTCAATATATGGGTAGGCTGTCAGTCCACGTTTCACCTCAGTTGTCAATGCCGGGTGAGAAGTGTCCAGGTCAATAGAATGACTTTACAACTTAGTCTCTGTTAGCTACTGTTAATCAGTATAAGTGAAACTTTCTTTGAAGTCAGACTTGGACACTTGAATAAACTTGAATAAACTCCAAGGAGCTCTAATAGAAGAGTGAGAATCCAATCAAACTATTTATCAGATGGAAAGTGAGATTTTTAGGAAGCTCAAGCCCAATAACTTAGTTGGCACAACATTAGTTTATAACCAGCTGTTGTTGTTTAGTTGACTCATTGTCAGCTGTCTGGAGGTGGGAGGGTTACATGTCTAATCTGCTGACAATAAGTAATTGTTACAATATCGGGAATACATTTGCATATTTTTGCACATTTTTGTGAATTATAGGCCTGATTTCAGTTTAGGAGGTGAGGCTTGAGGTGAGGAGGATGGCATGGCCCCCCTGTTGTAGCCATACTGACCTGTCAGTTCCTGCCTTTCTTTCCACCTCATGCTCTCTGCCTTAATCCTCTGTCTTGTGTGTTTATGTGTGTGTAAACACACATGACAGTCCCATGGTTTATTGGGGATATGATATGAGATATTTGGAGACTTAATCAGAGCAAATATTTCAGTTGAAGACAAATAAACTGCATCCCAAAAAAGAGACCAACCACCACACTTTGGAGACTATATTGAAAGACCTGCTTGGAGAAAATGTTGAGGGGTTGTCCAAGCAGTGACGTGCTGAGCGTAAAGGCTCCAGGATTTATAGAAGCACTCAGGGGAACTTTGTAAAAGGGCCTTAGAACTGGTCAGAAGTTCACAAATGGAATGACGCTTGCAAGCAGCAACTACAGGCAGTCAACCAGAGCTGCATCGCATGCTAAAAACGTAACATGCCTCATTCCCCTTGCGGCATGTACCAAAACATGCAGTGCTAATTTATTGGTCTATTTAAGCTTCAAAATATCCAGCTCTCTCTCAAATATAACATATTATTACTTCACAAATCAGTAAATACTGAAATTTGGCAGTATTTTAAAGGAAGCATTTTGTAGAATTGGCTAAGATAGAATGATAAACAAAGATACCCATTGCTGCTGATCTACACAGTTCAGAAAACTAAGAAAAAGATGGTTTTACATTGGAAATAATATTCCTCCTTACTAACATAAGATTATAAGGATATCTCATTTTAAATATTTTTTATATGCAAAGAGCACCATTCTTATTTCAGTATCAAAGGGAATTAGTGAAATAGGACCTAAAGGTTTAGATGACATCATACAATGGATATTACAATGGAAATAGCTGGGAGACTCAAATTCTTCTACTTTAAGTATTTATTTAATCAAGACCAGTTTAAGCCATCTGTATAAAAAAAAGTATATATTATTCAACAAAGGTTGAAGGGACGGGGGGAGTACTAGTAGAAAAACTAGAGGATCCGCAACAGGGCCTTGAGGGACACCATAACGGTCACATGGTTACTGGTGCAAAAAAGAAAAAGGACATAGGATGATGTAGTAAAAATATTTTTTATTAGTAGAGAAAAATCAATGGCAGATAATCTCAGAACTGGTAGATAAACAAAAAAAAATTAATGAAAATGTGTAATTCTATGGATGAAATCCCAAGATGAAGTCCTGAAAACAGCTCAGCACTAAGCTATGGCATTGATAGTACCTGAGTGGAAATCTCACCAGCCTGAAGTGTACAAATATGTGTTTTTAATCAAATGGCAGCAGATGTGTAATCAGCACTACTTACCAAGTCGCCTCCATAACAGAGGTGAAAACCTTCCAAAGAGCTTCTCCCAGCATCGCTGCATGTGTTACTTCACTCTCTTTATACTTTTTGCTTCTCCTCCTTCTTCTCTGTCTTATGCACAGACATATACTCCAAGAGAATCACGCTGCAGGAAAAAAAGAGGCAGAGACGGAGAGATAAATTTTCCATTTGTCAACTTGTACCACATTTAATTTTGCCATTTAAGTCAAAGGACATGGCTGGAGAGGCTGGTGGTGTGTCATGACGCAGTGTGATTCCAGAGACAGCTCTGCTTATGAGAAAACTCAACCACGATGTCTGTTCAGTATGACCTGAATCTTTAGATCTGGCTCTGTGTGTGTGTGTGTGTGTGTGTGTGTGTGTGTGTGTGTGTGTGTGTGTGTGTGTGTGTGTGTGTGTGTGTGTGTGTGTGTGTCCTCTTTTCTCTTTAATCAGAGAGTGAGTGAAGCAGAACAGCGTGGTGGGCTGAGTTGAGGAGCCTTTCTGTTGGTCTGGCTGGCATTCCTACCCTACTATAACCAGCTCCGGATGTTTTCCTGTCTCTAAACAAAGGATGGATTAATGCGTGTATCTCTTCATCTCACTGTAATCATCTCATCTCACATTACCAACAAAGGACCACCTAAATTCAGACATAGTTAGCTGGATAAAAACCACAAACTGCTATGAGCTCTGAGTGTAAAATGACTGTCTCCTCATTATGGAGACAAGCAATGATGCATCCAGAATTCTTCATCTTTACCTGTTTTTCCTCTTCTACTGTTTTCTTCTTGTTCCTCATTCTTTTATTCTTTAGTACCTGTAATTTGTTTATGTATTACTTGCACACCTTTCCACACCTTCTTTCTTTCTATATTATCTTTTGTTACTTTTTTCCCTTTATTGATTTCCTCATATTTATCCCCTGACAGTTCAAAACAAATAAGCAGCAGAACCATTAATACATACGGTAAGAAAGGTTGTAAATCGTAAGCCACTCTTAAGATTGTAATATTTGGCTTTGGTCGCTCTTACAGCAAGTATCTGAAGTAAAACCGCATTTTGCCTATATCAAACAAACATATAATTTGTTTGGGGGACGAATAACATGCGTTGTAACTGTTGTGTCAGCTCTCTATGTGACTGATCCCATCCCCCAAGTGCTTGCTGTATGTATCTTATGTGGGTGTGGTCTGCCCTCTGGTGGCCATATGGGGAACTATCTCGGAGTAAAAAAAATCAATATCCCAACATTCCATTGGAAATCCACATGCTGTCATATATAATAATGCGCTGTAATGTGCAGCTCATCTTATCCATGTTGTTCTGTTCACTAAAAAGAAGAATATGCAATTAAATCAACCATAAACACAATGAAGGTTGAATATTTCACTGTCACCATTACAGCCACTTGCTTATTGTATCAAAAATCTGGTTAACATACAGGACCTTACAAAAGCCTTGAGCCATTTTGCTTCCAAAATATTCCAAGCCACTTATCACTGACATGAATCAGTGGGATGAACTGCGTTGTGTTCATCAGTGGCAACAGGTCTTATGGACTAATTAATCCAAATTTTATATTTTTGGTTCAAATCATTGTCATTATATATTAAGGATGTCAGGAGAGAGGTCTGCAACCATCTCTAAAACATGGTGGAGGCTCTGTCATCATTTGGTGCTGCATTTCAGCCAGTGGTGTTGGAGATCTTTTTTTTTTTTTTTGGAATTATGAACACAGAAAAGTCCAGTGAGATTTTAATCTGCGATGCAACCCATCTGGCAAGTGTCTGGTTGGTAACGGCTTCATTTTTCAGCATGACACACTGCCAATGCCATAAAAGCACAACTGGATAGACAAACTGGATAACAAATTTCCCACATGTGGGACTAATAAAGGTTATCTTATCTTATCTTATCTTATCTTATCTTATCTTATCTTATCTACAAGCACACAATATAACACTATCAACCATGAATTGGCCTCTCCAGAGCTCAACATTATTGAAGCAGTGTGGGATCATCTTGACAAGAAACATAACAGATGACACCCAAAATCCAAAGAAGAACTTTGAATGTCCTTCAAGAAGCCTGGATAACTATTCCTGGAGATTTATTAAAGAAATTACTAGAAAGCCTGTCAAAAAAAGTTCAGGCTGACTTTCAAGCTTGTTAGAATACAAACTCTGTTTTCCACTTATACACTATATTTCCATTTACACGTGTTTAAATAAATCACTGCACACATTTCCTATTTTCCCATCAAAATATAAAGAAATAAGGGATGGCTCGGGGCCTCTGCACACTGCTGTTTGTTGGTATATAGACTCATCTCACCGCCGATCAGCCCCAAAGCAGTAGCAGACCCCTTTGTCGTGTTTTGAGATAACTTTAATAGATTTAGATTCATTCTGAATAGAGTATTGGATGGCAACTAGCCAACATCCTAGTTGGTTTTGTCTGTATCGAGTTGATCGATTACTTGTGTGTAGTCAGCACCTTTGATGTGGTTTCATTGTATTTTTATTCACGTCCAGAGTAAATTTATATGTTTGCCTTGTAATCCTCATTGATCATGAAAGCCTTGTAACTTCCATTTCAAAGAACATACTAGTGATTGAAGCTTCTTTATGAGTTATGGCTTTGTTTTGTTTCCTTGATGACACATACAGAATTCTTGTTAAATCATTAAATATGTGAGATGAAAATCTATGTTTTAAAAAAAACTCATTCTGTTTGATGTTGCATAAAGTTTTATATTTAAAAGAAAGTCTGGATGTTGTCCCACCATCTACAGAAAAAGCAAAATCATGTAAATGGCTTTGCTGCAAGATAGCTGATTAAAGTAAATGTACATCCCCCTTTGTCTCTTTCTCTCCTAATTGATTGCCTGGCTTTTGAGACAAGAAGAAAATAAATATCTTTAAGCCAAGATACTTTAGTTGCACAGAAAACTAAAACGGTTTCCCCCTGCCAACGCCAATACACTATACTGCAGTTTTAAAGAGGCAATGTGGGCCAACACTAAAATTTAGTGAGATCTTCCTTTGCACATACTCCACTACTGCTCAATGAAGTTTCATGACATTTACTTTTTGTGTAATGTTGATGACAAACAGAAAGACTGAAAGCATACCTTCACTGACAGCATCCACAATAGTTCGTGGCAAGACAACATCCCTAAACCTTCAGACCGTGTCATTTTTACTTGTGTTAGATTGTTCTTCCAAGTGCCCTGCAGCAGATCAGCAACCTGACCAAGATGTGCTCTGCTTTTTTCCCTAGGACACCAGTGGTTGCATGCTGGAGCAGCAGGTTGAGTGTCGTGGGTGACAACAGACAAGACCAGTAGCGTTGTAGGGATGGAGCTGGACTCAAGGTGGTTGTTGTCCAAGATAGAGACAATACTGGACAATAAACTCTCATCGAGTCCATGGTTTGTTGGTCAGTCACAGGAGCGCGTTGCCCAAATGCACCACTGAATGACACAGGAAGTCATTTCTTCCTATGGCCATCACTATGTATAACTCCTCCATCTACACAAGTACACACTGCAATAGTTGCACACACTTAAAATCACATCGTCTACAAAGAAAAGTTCCAATTAATATAACAAAGGGGGCACCTCAGTGTCACCCATATATATGTAATTTAGTGTAATATACAGGGATATTTATGATTAGAGCTATTTGTATTTATTACAGCGATTTTGTTATATTTTGTAACTTTGTAATATATTGTATTCTATTTAGTTTAGTTAGTTAGTTCTTATTGGATCAACTGTGACCACATAATTTCCTCTGAGATTATTAAAGTATTCTGATTCAGATGCTAATTAAGGAAATGAATGGATGTTCTTCCAAGTTTTGGCAACCAGGGAACAGGGAAATTAATTATTCTGATTGACACACAACAAAAACATATATCCATCTTTCCTTATGGTAGGTTTATGGCAATCACCTGTGATGATTCAGGCCCAGATGGTTACAACTGCAAAAGATTTAACTTTATGTAGAGGAAGGTCTGTATTTTTCCACCATAATTCAGTTAAAACATATGCAGATTTTTGAATTTACTGAAGCACACTGACTAATTCACGCTGTAACCGTTGCACTGTTAAAGTCATTAAAACAATACCACACATCGGCCGTTAGTGGGCGCAATACGCTTGACTACTCGTTTTCATAAAGCTAGTTATATAGAGCACCACCACATTCACCTCACAATATTTCATTAATTATTAACTAACAGCAAATATGACAGCATCAGATGTTGCAGAAACACATCAAAAATCACTGTCTCTTCTGCTAATAACCAAATGTCAATGTAACCATAGTCCTAACTTGATTGTGGGCACCCATCAGATGTAGTTCTGACTACAGTTGATAAACATTTACTCACTAAATCTACTACAGCGTAACTATCCCTGCATGCAGTCACATAGGGAGCACTGCAGAGTCTGTGCTGCAGGATCGCAGTGAAACCTGGGTTTGGGCTCTGTTTGTAAGCAGTCAACACATTCCTGAAGAGAGTAAACCAGCAGCACTTTGAGCTACTGAGAGGGTAGCAGCCTGCAGCTGTTGTGCACAGCCAGCTTCAGGGGCCCAGGAATGCTGTCAAGCAGGATTGTGGTCATGGATGCTAATTAACCCAGCTGAAAATGAATATTCCCGATCAGCTGGTTCTTACGCTGTGAGGTTTTTTGTTCAGGTTGAATGGCTCAGGATGCCTATACCTCACAAAGGAGGGGGTGTGAGATTATCATGTTCCAGGGGCAATTAGAGATGTTTACCTGGTGCACTTTGAAGCTCTCTGCTGACAGAAGAATAGCTTCCTCTTGGCCACCCAAGTTGGGTGGCAGGTTTTATTACAAATCCCGTGTAACCTGGATAAAAAGATGGTTTTGTGGTCTGTAAAAGATCACAAAAATAAGACTTAAAGGTATCATAGGCCATATTTAACTCCATATTATGAGGACAATGTAAAAATGCAAGTAAATCTTCACCTGTTATGTATCTGAAAAGTTGAGCAGGCTACAGCAGATGGTTAAATATAAAGATGTGTGGCTGTTTTCTTCACACTATGGTGTTTTTATGTGTTTGAGTTCCCAGTGGCTCACACTTCACCTTCACTTACAGAGGTAATGATTGCAAACTGAACTGGGGGGGTATATTAAAAGATATTTGTTCCACACCACAGGGTTTGTGGGCTTACACCACCTTGTTTGGATCAATGAATTCAATCATTTAGCTACAGACCTTTTTAAAAAATGTTTAGAAAATCGCGTCCTCTGGTGTCTCGGAGGTCCAGCGTGCTCAGTGCTGCCTTCACAGATTCTGGAAATGCACGAACTAACCGGAAAGACCGCTTTTTTTTTTACCCTGAATATATTAGGCTATAAATTGGAGAAGGCGGGGTTAGAGGAAGTCTGCTTACTTTTTACATCTATATTTTTAAATGCTTACATTTAAAAATATATATATTTTGGTTTCATTATTTTTTGCTTCATATGCATCAAAAGACGACTAAACACGGCTGATTTAATATATTTTTATTAACAGGACATAATACATATCAAGTTGTTATTGTTATAAATATTTGTGTGTGTGTTTTGTTTGTTTGTTTTGCGATAGCATACATTTTTTAACCTTAATCCATTATCAGTAGTAGCTGTTATTTACTCAGCCTTTACTGACTACAGCAAGGATACAAATAGATCCCGACTGAGGGAGTTGGGGATTTCGTGCGGTACGTGAATGCATCCCAGAATCCCGTTTTTTTTAAAGAGGGCTGATGTCATTTTCAAAACTTAACTCACACTCCTCAAGTCAACGCGGCGAGTCGCACACCTCCTGCTTTCTCGTGAAGTCCTCCCTCATGTCTGTCGGAGCGCACTGAGAAAAGAAAAAAGAAGTCGGGGAGGTGAAAGAAACACGAAGTTCTGTGGAAGAAGCGAACAGGGAGAATTTTTTAGAGCAGAAAGCCCGGGACCAGAGCCCCTCTCTCTGTGGGCAAAGGCGGCTGAACTTTTTTTTCTTTTTTTTTTCCTTCAAACGGGAAAAAAATGAATCGGAGCTTTAATAAGTCGCAACCTCTGCGAAATCCTAACTGCAATGCTGTGGAAGTGAAAAGCAAGGTGAGTGGAAACTTGAAGTCCCTGCTTGGTGGTGGTGTGGGTGGATAGGATTTGGGGGGATTAAAATAATAATAATAATCATGATAAATGTTCACATGGCTGGCCCGTCACGGAGCCGGAGCTGGTCGGACGGTGTGCAGCCTACGCCACATAACTATTTCCGCTTTCCCCCCCGTGAGTTGTGCGGGGAAAGTTGCAGGTTCTGGATGTTTCTCTCATTTGCAGTGATTGTTTGCTTCTTACTTCCGATCCAGATTGTGCTGATTTGACTCTTTCTTTCCCGATGCTGCTGTGGGTGGTTGATGGAGGGGGGCTGGGTATGTGGGTAATGGGGTTGTTTTTGAAGCACCTAGCTCTCCAGATTTCCTACAGCAACAAAGTTTCCACCTGTTAAAGTCAGACGTTGCATTAGTTGCACTGAGCTTTTGTGTTCTTGCTACACAGTATCAGCCTAGCTCTTTGTTTTGGATCTTTTTTTTTTTAAACGCTGACAGACTAATGGACACACAAACATCAAGTGGATTGCCAAGATTTCAAGTGTTATGTCTCAATGGAGTGCCCTGATTTATGAAGCTTTTCATCTCAACACGTACACAATACATCCACATGAGCTATGCGGTTCTTATTTAAGTTTATACTGCAGAGGAAGAGTTTTATTTTTGTTTTGTTTTTTCGATACACAAGTGACTGTTTGTGTGGGCTCTGTGAAGAACTACCAGCTGACACTCATCACTTGTGAACCCCACAATGATTGCTGGTGACCTGCATTCTAATCCAGTGTTTCTGATTTATTTGCGAGATAATGCAGTATTCGCATGTGTTCACACCTGAGGGTTAGATTGAGAGATGGGCAAGTGGTGCAAAAGGTGACTCATTCACTCCTGAGTCGTTTCCACCTTTTGGCTGCCCAGTTTCAGTGGGGTGGTGGACAGATGGAGCACAGATGCTCTGATGGTGACAGGTGGGTGAGCATGTACTCACACAAAAACGGCCAAAAAGGCGAGTAGTGTTTGTGTGTGTAGGTAGGGTTTTTTGTTCTTTTTGTTGTTTTGCCATTTCTTTTGCTGCAGGGTTTGTTCCACAGAGACAGGAGTGGTCACTCCGTGGCTGCCGCAGATTGTTTGTGGGTGGGACTGGCACGCCAGGAGCTCTGTGGCTAGAACAGACAGGTCCACCGGCGTCACCACGGCACACCGTCATGCCACCACGTCACACGTTTCCACTTTTGGATCAGATGTGACTCATCCCTCTCCGTCACGTCACTTTAAGCGGTTTCACATTTTGTTCTACTTTGTCAGGTTTTGTTTTGTTTTGATCCGTTTGGGGTGTGTTGGGAGCTCTAACCCCCGTCCCTCATGTTCCCTCATCTCCCTCAGTGAAGAAATCAAGCGTGTTGATGAAACAAAAGCTGATTATTTGGAGAGAAATAGCACACTGACAGTTGAGGACATTTGAATACCTGTAAAGGGAAATCTTATCTGTTACATAGCTCTGCCACAGTCTGGGCCTCTGAAGGCACAGAGGAGCAGGATCAGCTACACGTAATTCAGTTCATCAGTTAGTAGTAAATAATATATCCTCACAATACTAAGGTCACATTACAATATTATTGCAGTTTTAAAGTTTTACAGTAATATGTAATGCAATCTATCACCATTTTCAAACTGCAGATTATGTCCTCAAAGTTAAACTTTGTCAGTGTTTGTTTTATCCAATAAGATAAAGTTATCTTGTTTTGTTTTTTGTTTTGTTTTTTCCTGTAAAGTGAGATTTTCCAGACTGCCAACACTGGCACTAAAAGCGTGCTGTAAATGTAACCTAATACTTTGCTTTAATGAGTAAAAATTGTTACATTTTTAAGAAATACACAGAAATAAACAAGACCCATCGATGAGGTTTGGGACTCATAAATTGTGTAACACTCATCAAGACTTACCTTCTTATGTAAACGCGAACAAAACACAAAAATACACAATAAAATGTATACGGACTTCCTACCTTCTCATTAGATACAGATGTTTCCATAACAACAACTATGGTTCATAGTAATATCCAAAGCCAAACGGCTTATTTACCGACTCGAATCATCCTCGTATTCACTTTTGTTTTGTTTTTATATAGTTGTGCAAACTTGTGCCGTGACAAACAGGTTTTCATTTCCTCTGCGTAGTTGATGTAAAGTTGTAACAGTTACTGTTGGTTCCTACAGCCGCTTTATTAAACATGGAGTTCTCTCTCAGTACGTGGAGTTTTTGTGTGACTTGAAACAAACTCTGATAGGAGAAAGATGCCGCTTCGATTGCAGAAGGAGACGCTTCTTTGGTTGCAACTAGGGGACACAAAATCTCCCAAGTCAAACGCGTGCAACTGGTCGCTGCGGTGACCTTTCTGTGAATAAGGAAGCCCCCAAAAGTAGCTTTTGAGTGTCTTTGGGTGCAGTTGAACATTTGAGCATTCATTTTTGTTATGCGATTACTTTCTTTAAACCAAAAAAAGTCTAAATAATTCATTTGTTAAGCAGAAGAAAACATGGCCTTTAGGTGCACTCCCTTTTTAATAATCGTATGCCAAATAACGCTCTAGAGAGAAAAATGTCTGTTATGAAGACGCTGCAGAAATGCTGAGGTACATTCAGATTTCCAGAAGTGTCAAGAGTGTTACATATGTGATTGATTGCTGTTGTGTGACTGGTTCTTACTGGTTCATGTTTTTTTTTTTTTGTTTTGTTTTGTTTTGTTTTTTCCTTTGAGAGGAATCTGTTTCTGTGATAAGCTTATCAGGGCTAACACTGGAGGTGTCTGGCTGCCTGTCACTGAGGCCTCAGCCAGGAACTGCTGGTTTCACTCACATCAAGCTCTTATCAGAGTGTTTTAGGAGATGTAGGGGGTTGAGTGGAGTGGGGTCCTGTGGTTCTCCTTTATTAAATTCTTAGTCGTCTTTTAAAATCCTGGGAGCCTGTAGGCAGTTTCTGAGGTGAGTTACCCCGACTTACAGAATATTAGGTAAGAAAAGAGTCAGCGTTGGCCAGAGACAAGAAGTCGGTTATCTTCCATTTTCTTCAGTGTGTCAGTTAAAAGGCTCCAGACATGTTTCAGCCTGTCGGACGTC
The DNA here is from genome assembly GCF_900408965.1 of Simochromis diagramma. NCBI lineage: Eukaryota > Metazoa > Chordata > Actinopteri > Cichliformes > Cichlidae > Simochromis > Simochromis diagramma. Next base: position 9,905,061 of record NW_024387523.1, on the reverse strand, counting down.
ACTCTGCAGCAGTAGGCCAGCGGAGCAAGTGATGTCATGTTTGTAGTGGTGTGCTCTAAGAGTCGAGATTTAGCACTGAGGCCCGTGATTAATCGCGCCATGTTCAGACTTGCTCATACCTGAGGGCCGGGTTCTGCTGGTTCAAACAGATTTCTTTTTTCAGACTGATCACGTGCTGCACTAAGAGAGCAGTCGCGTTCAGAGGATAGTGATACGCACAAGTATAATTATGATGTGGTACGTGGAGCGTAGCGTATGATGTCTTTCAGAGTTGATTACAGTATATGCGCGCCTCGGATTCACTTTCCTCGATGCTAACAGCACCTACTTCACTCTGACGAACCTGCTTGTCTGCTTGTTGTGTCATTGTAATACGGGCTGAGGTTTATGAGCTGAAGGTGGGTGGCAGGTTTTCAAAATGCAGCCTCACACATTTGCCTTTCCCGCTGCCTTGAGTCAGCCTGGCAACAAATTACACCCGGTATCCCCCTAAGTCTCCTCACACACCGCCGTTTAAATTTATGTGTCATCTTCTAATTACAGAGCTGGTTAATGTATCCCCCCCAGCTCCTCTTCTTCTTTCCAGTCAGTATGCTGCTGCTCTCCTATGTCAGCAGTTTTCCTCTTCTCCCTCCTCCTCCTGCTCCCTGATCATCTCCCCACTCTTCTCCTCTGCTGTCAGCTTCCCTCAGCTGTGAGCTGATGATTACAGTAACAAACAGCGCCTTAGTCTACAAATTACTACTCTGATTCAGACCCCGGTGCTGCCGCTGCTGTCTGTTGTTGTAGATTATTGTGCCGTGCTTCAGCGCCTCAGTCGCGCCTTTGTGTGCTTGTCTCAGTCACATGATGACCTTGTCGTGACCCTCAGACACGCTCTCATTGGCGATACAGTGGCCTACCCAGGAAAAGCTAAAGCCCAGTTGTTCAAGTCTGTGCTTTTGTGTATAAATAGTGGGTGGGAGGAGTGGCTGCCTGCTACTGTCATGCATAGCTACCTGAATTCTGCTATTGTATAGGGACCTGCTTTCCATTTCCTGGTGTTTTCAGGCAGTGCGCGGCTGAAATTTGTTTTCTCGGTGATACGATCTTGATGTGCAGAGTAGCACGTAAAGCTACAGCGTTTTCCCCCAGGAAATGATTTAGCTGAGATGGAGAACCACCCAGACCCCGATGCATCTTATCCGGTTATAATTTTAGCCAGTGTAGGAAGATCCCAACAGCAGGCACAGATGTAAAGGGACTGGGTTTTAGGGAGTGTGCTCATTCAGCTTCTTGCAGATAAGTAAACTAGAAGACTGGTGTGCTCGGTATATGAAGGCCATCTAGTAAATGTCAGCCTGGCTTTGTATAAAGACTGAGATGATGTCTCAGAATTGTGAACATCAACACGCATGAAGTGAGGGGCTGCAAATGTACTTGTGGGTCCTTCCATGTTGGCGCTTCAGATGCTTCACAGCTGACCATCTCAGATGTGGCTGAAAATATTCCGGGGAAAAGAAAGACCTCTTATAGCAATTGTGCAAAATTTCATGACCCTAATGTTGTTAGTTTCTTCTTCCTTTTTTTTTTTTTTTTTTTTTTTTTCCCCTCCAAGTATTTTGATGGATGAAGTTGAGGTGGGTTTACTTTTGTCTTGTTTTCAAATCTGAAAAGCTACTTGAGCTAGGTCCTGCAAATGTTTTAGGGTAAGTATCTAGACCTCTGTGAATGTTGACTCTCTGGAGTGTAGTTTAGTTTTATATACCAGGCATAGAATAGTCATTAAAACGGTACAAATAAGGTGAATGGGATGGATTTTTATTTTTTATTTTTTATACCAATGCTGCTGTTTGGTGATTTATTTATTTTAATCAAATTCGTTTCATCCAAATTCAGTGTGAAGTCTGGTGCTGACTTTTCTCCTTTTTTCCTAGTTTGTTTTGGAAATTATGCATAAATCCTACTGAGGAGTGCATCTTTCCCCTGGAACTTTCTCTTAGTGACAAAAATTGGTTCTTCTCTTCCAATCCACTATGTATGCAAGATGGGGACCACTGGGAGTTAGAAGTTTGCAGCTTTTGTATTTATTTTTTCCTGTTGGCTACATCATCTGAGTCCTTTGAGATTATCTGGAGTCTTCATGTTGTAATGCGCTGAAAGTACTGCAAATTTAGAGACACAGAATGAATATTGCTTTATTCAGAGATCTTAGGGGTGATTCCTAGGGCATTATCCTTGAAGTGTAGTTGTTTAAGCCTAAAGAGTGAAATCAATTACAAAAGCCAACACAAATGACAACAGTTTAAAAGCATCTGCACCAACGAAAAAAAGTTACAATAAACCCATCAACATTGGATCTTGGAAGAAAACAGTTGTTAAGTTTTGATATCTACAGTTTGCTGAGAAAATGTTTCTTTCAAAGAGTAATTGACCGACCAATGAATCATCACTGTGAGGGTTCAATCCATCACAAAATATCATTGGGCAAGATACCGAACCCCAACACATGCAGTGGAGTGTCAATGTGTGTTAATTCAATTTGGTGTTATTTATACATTCCCTCAAGGCACTTATGTATGTTAGAAAGCACTTGGGTAGAAAAAGCATAGAAAAGACAGGAACCAGTTAATCTACTATTTACAAGAGAGGCCTCTGATATTAAAAAGATAAATCAAAGTTGCACAGCTGCCTGCTATGGTGACCCCTGGTTAATAAGAGAGAAGCTGAAGTTTTTAAGTATCTGAGTTATTAATCACTGGATTGTTTATGCATTCTGGGAAATGCACTCATTCATTTCTTTGCCAGAAGCTTGATAACAAAACTTTGAGATTTGTCAGTTTCATACAAAGCTGCAGACACCATAGCTTAGCATAAAACCCGGAGAAAAGGGGAACAGGGAGAGCTTTATTAGCTTTTTGTACACGTTATATAAACAAGACTCGGGCTGAGATTTACAGGTGACTGTAGAGGGATTTTCACACCTTCAGATTGCTGATGTAAGCAGTTTTAGTTGTAGCTTTAGCACAGTTACAGAGATATCAGTCGTCAGCTAACTCCCACTGAAAGTATTTTTGTTCTATATTTCCTGAAGGTTTCATGTTGTGTAATCCAGTTGTTTGGAAAGTTACGTTCCTCTTGCGGTATTTAAAGTTGCAGAGAATCACAGCTGTTCAGTTTGTTTACTGCTTCAGGAAAAAAACCTTCCTTTCTTGGTGCTTTATGTTACTTAAGGTCACAACCACATGCTCGGTGAACTTCCACCCTGTGACTTTTATGTGGAACAGTCAGAATCCCAGTTTCCTCATCCTGTTTGGTTGTCCCTCTCACAGCTCCTCTTTTGATTATTCCTTTCTTTTTTTTCTTTTTTTTTTTACCCTCTTCTCAGTATGGGGCAGAGTTTCGCCGGTTCTCGGTGGATCGGGTCAAGCCCGGCAAGTTTGAGGAGTTCTACAAACTCATCCTGCATATCCACCGCATCGCCAACATGGAAGTGATGATTGGTTACGCCGACGTTCACGGCGACCTGCTCCCGATCAACAACGACGACAACTTCGTCAAGGCGGTGTCGACCGCTCACCCGCTCCTCAGGATCTTCATACAGAGACAAGGTAAGCTGATCTACACTGTGTGATTTCCTTCGCCTCTTTATCCCCCGCAGATTACGTCTTTAATACTAGTTTAAATATTTCTTTTCAAATGTCCTCCAACTGGTAAACCTACCAAACTATCAACTGTTGCATTAACTGTGTCTTGGGCTGCAATTATGGTGCCGACTAGAATCAAGTTTCCCCCCCTGAATATTTCCTGGTCCAATTATGAGGGCTTTTTGTTTACTTCATGCCAGGCCTTCTGTGTGTGTCTGTATATGTGCTTTTGTGTTTCCGGCTCTCTTATTGGCTGGATAAGTTTCAGTCTGCCTCTGTCTGCCTTGGTAAGTCCTGTGCCTGATCCAGAGGAAGCCCTCGCAGGCATATGAAAACACACTCGCGCGCACACGAAAAATACACACACGCACACAGACCAGTGTCTCGGCAGTCCCATAGAAATCAGGTCATTGAGCAAAGGCCTGTATCCCGGCATACCAGACATTACTGAGAGACAAAAGATCTGCATGAAAAGAGAGACTCCTTACCGGGCTCTCTCAGTTTGTGTGTGTGTGTGCGCATGTGCTGGTGTATTTGTTCAAACACAACACCACGGCACTCTGAATGGGAACCAACTCCTAGTCTCTCTCGCGCACTCTCTCACTGATCCCAACTCTGGAGAGGGTCTCGACTGCTGCCAGCCAGTCATCGAGCATACAAATGAATCTATTACCATTCACGTCTATTCATACCCACAATCCTCCTTGGAATGTCCCTCGCTCGGTTGTGTAATGAACGGGTTCACTCCAGGGTATTGTTTTAATTGTCAACCAGTGGTTCAAAAAACAAAGATATCCACAGATTTCCAGCAAGAAACCAGGTTGAGATATTTGAGAGGCCCAATCGGAGTGTGAGTCATCGTCTCGAGAGATTAAATGGCCAGACCAAAACCAACTAACTGTAAGTTGGCTCATAAGTCATCCTGCAGTAATGTTTGACTTAAAAATAAAGGCTGATTCGACCAGTCAGGTCGCGTAAGTGTAACACCTGAAAGCCATAATTTGTGTCCTTGTGGTTTAGCTGACACGTCGTGCATTACTTTCTCACTGTCCTGCTGCTTATCTAAGTGTCTATATTCCTCTGGTGATGCATTTGATTCTCATGAATATTCCCCCTTGCTGGCTTCTTCCAGAGCATTTACTACAAAGGGGAAATTCCCTCAAACACCAGAAGGACAGAGTCTCTGCTGATAGAGATTTGGCTGCTCTTATTGTGGGAGGGGGCGTATTTAGTGCTATTGTGGTGGTGAACTGCTGACGTGGTTTAGAGGAATTTGCATTGTTGTGACTGATGTTGAAACAGTCGGAGCATCCTTATGGCTCATTTATGCTCGCTGCAGTGGTTGCTTTGGACACCAGTGATGACGCCTCATCCATTTATACTTGCTTTTAAGCCGCTTTTGTCTCGAAGTTTCAGAAATCTCCCTCCATGGGGAATCTGGGAGTGCCTGTGTAATAGAAATACCTGCACAGGTGGACATGCTGACAGTCTTGGCTTAAGCTCATCTGTTGAAAAATTAAGAGATGCACAACTGGGCGAAAAAACAGCAAAGAGCAACTCGTGCCAACGGGTATGATGTCACTTTTGTCATCAGTTGCCGTTCACACGCAGGAGAATGGAAAGTATAAATGGGCCCCGTCGCTGGGATTCTCTTGGCGATGTGGATGTCATGACCATGTAGTTGTTCTACTTTCCAAACTGCCTGGAGTCTCCTATGAAGAAGTGCATTTGTGCTCATACCAGACTAGAACATACCTCTACCTTTGCACAGAGCCTTCCCCGCATTCAGTGTCTGATGTTGAAATTTACATCACTCGACTTTTCACAAATGAAATTGTAACACTGGTCTTTGTATAGTCTATTGTTAAGTGCTGGACAAAGAGTTGTGTGTTTATGATAGTGTGAGTACCTTGTGCCTGAGAGAAGATGCCCCTGTGACCAGTGTAGTGGCATGGGAAAGTGTGTGTGTGGACTGTATCAGTCAGTACCAGCCTGTTAGTGCGGGTCATCAGTGGTGTCGCCACATTACTTCTCTGTCTGCTCAGATGAAAGGAAAGGCTTCACACACTCATTAAAACAGTGTGACTCACCATCCAGTCACAGCAGGGGGATTGTGTTTAACCTCAACCAGCCGTGGCTTTCATATTGATCTAGACATGAAAATAAAATCTTAATTATAGAATTTAAAAAGTTACAGCACTGGATGGCATGTGTAGCTGTTTCATAGATGCAGTTTATAATGAAAACCTTTGAAAGCTTTAGGGAGGGGAAAAACATTAAATGGTGCCCTGACATACCAATGTTGTTTTGGTCTAAAGGGTTTATGATTAATAACTCAAAATCTTTGTACTTCATTGCTCAGACAGACCCTCCCTTCCAACACTTGACTGGTCATCTGTCTGTGCTTGTGTATGGGCATGTACCTTTTCAGTGTTGCTCCATTTAACAGTGGGTATTTTGAATCTGCCCACGTCTCTTTCATCTACCTGATACTCCCCTGCCAGGCTTACATTTCCATTGTTGGTAAAACTGCTTCAGCACGTGCCACAGTTTTGTGGTGATGCTGATGGTACCAGTTACCGCCCGTAGGTGCTGATGGCAGCTAATTTTTTTTTTTTTTTTTTTTTTTTTAAAGTGGTAAAACTTCACCTGCAGAGTACAGGGTTACACTTTGTGGTTTTTATCCAAGTAGCCTCTCATTACAGGGTGCTTGTATTTAATCATAGCAAAGAGAAGATAATTGTTAACATTGTGGAGTGAACTGAGATATCTTTGATGTCCGTTTTTGAGTTTACAGAAGGTGATTTTGATTGCTGTCGTTGTCTGGCAGGGTAGACTCTTAAATACTTGCCATGCGCAAAGAATAGAGGCAAACAAGTGATGGGGGGGGGGGGAGAATAGGACACATGAGAAGATAAGAGTTGGAGGAGTTCTGTATGTGGAGTTGTTCTGCTTCTCTCCAGTGTGTGAGCAGTTTGTTGTGTTGCCAACTAATGACTCTAAATTGGGATCTCATTTTGGGGGCAATGCATACAGTGACTCCTGTACCCTCTTGTTTTCTCAGCTTTTGCTTTCCAGTTTAATACGTCAGTAACTCCTACAGTGTTCCAGCACGTCTGACGTATTGTCAGATGTTTATGGTGCGCTTATCTAGGGAAACTGCAGAAGTACTAACTGCCCATTCATATTCTGTCTCAAAACAATGCAAATTAAGATATAGATAAGCCTAAGAGGGGAACACTCCTTACACTGATGTCAGCATTTCACCAGCTTCTATTTATTTATTTTTCTTCTATTAAAGTGGATCTATTCATATGCTTTTCACTATTCTTTGTCATTAGTTGTATGGTTACAATATAGCAAAAGTTTCAAATAATCTTGGCATATAGTTCCCAAGCTCAGGCTTCAGACAGCTCCAAATGCAAAAGAAAGGAGATCGTCCTGCTATGATCATCTCAGCACACAGCTCCGTCTTCCTTCAGTGTTCCATTTGTGGTCAGCCAAACTCGTTTTACATTGTGGGCTACATACAGCCCACTTTATTCTTAAGTGAGCCAGTGAAACCTGTCACTGTTTAGAAGTTTAACTGCACATTTAATCCCAGACACATCTTACAGTGGGGCAAAAAAGTATTTAGTCAGCCACCGATTGTGCAAGTTCCCCCACCTAAAATGATGACAGAGGTCAGTAATTTGCACCAGAGGTACACTTCAACTGTGAGAGACAGAATGTGGAAAAAAAAAAAAAAATCCATGAATCCACATGGTAGGATTTGTAAAGAATTTATTCGTAAATCAGGGTGGAAAATAAGTATTTGGTCAATAACAAAAATACAACTCAATACTTTGTAACATAACCTTTGTTGGCAATAACAGAGGTCAAACGTTTACTATAGGTCTTTACCAGGTTTGCACACACAGTAGCTGGTATTTTGGCCCATTCCTCCATGCAGATCTTCTCGAGAGCAGTGATGTTTTGGGGCTGTCGCCGAGCAACACGGACTTTCAACTCCCGCCACAGATTTTCTATGGGGTTGAGGTCTGGAGACTGGCTAGGCCACTCCAGGACTTTCAAATGCTTCTTACGGAGCCACTCCTTTGTTGCCCGGGCGGTGTGTTTTGGATCATTGTCATGTTGGAAGACCCAGCCTTGTTTCATCTTCAAAGTTCTCACTGATGGAAGGAGGTTTTGGCTCAAAATCTCACGATACATGGCCCCATTCATTCTGTCCTTAACACGGATCAGTCGTCCTGTCCCCTTGGCAGAAAAACAGCCCCATAGCATGATGTTTCCACCCCCATGCTTCACAGTAGGTATGGTGTTCTTGGGATGCAACTCAGTATTCTTCTTCCTCCAAACACGACGAGTTGAGTTTATACCAAAAAGTTCTACTTTGTCATGTGGTCAGATGAAACCATTCTCCTAATCCTCTCCCAGAGAGCACATGGATGATACAGCAAACTTCAGACGGGCCTGGACATGCACTGGCTTCAGCAGCGGAACACGTCTGGCACTGCGGGATTTGATTCCCTGCCGTTGTAGTGTGTTACTGATGGTGACCTTTGTTACTTTGGTCCCAGCTCTCTGCAGGTCATTCACCAGGTCCCCCCGTGTGGTTCTGGGATCTTTGCTCACCGTTCTCATGATCATTTTGACCCCACGGGATGAGATCTTGCGTGGAGCCCCAGATCGAGGGAGATTATCAGTGGTCTTGTATGTCTTCCATTTTCTGATGATTGCTCCCACAGTTGATTTTTTTCACACCAAGCTGCTTGCCTATTGTAGATTCACTCTTCCCAGTCTGGTGCAGGTCTACAATACTTTTCCTGGTGTCCTTCGAAAGCTCTTTGGTCTTGGCCATGGCGGAGTTTGGAGTCTGACTGTTTGAGGCTGTGGACAGGTGTCTTTTATACAGATGATGAGTTCAAACAGGTGCCATTCATACAGGTAACGAGTGGGGGACAGAAAAGCGTCTTACAGAAGACGTTACAGGTCTGTGAGAGCCAGAGATTTTCCTTGTTTGAGGTGACAAAGTACTTATTTTCCACCCTAATTTACGAATAAATTCTTTACAAATCCTACCATGTGAATTCATGGATTTTTTTTTTTTATTTTTATTTTTTTCTTTCTTCTTCTCTTCTCCACATTCTGTCTCTCACAGTTGAAGTGTACCTCTGGTGCAAATTACTGACCTCTGTCATCTTAAGTGGGGGAACTTGCACAATCTGTGGCTGACTAAATACTTTTTTGCCCCACTGTATATAAGAAAAAGAACTGCTTTTACAACAGTGTGTTGTAACCATCTGTTGCTGGTAGTAAATGAAAGAAATCTAGAAGCACAACTCTTTGCCCAGATTGGGTAATTTTTGTTAATTAGCAGAAAATGACCTTTTATGTTTTTAAGAAATCTTTAGTAGATGGTGGGGGGAAAAAAACTGGAACTTTTCTGTCATTTAACGGTTTATTTGGTCATGTATGAAAGGCAACGTGAGAAGTCCTTATCAGTAGGAAATGATGTAAAACTCCTGAAAATGCAGGTAATCGTTCAAAAGTTATGCCCTCCTTCACATTTTCCAAAGCTTTGGGGTCTTTGTTGGGCCAATTCTGGCCCCTGGGCCTCAAGTTTGACACCACTGCTCTAAAAGAAGACAAAGGAGCTAAAACCGCCTGGGCTGCGCCGAAGAGCAGTGCGCCATGAATCACACAAAATTACTCTAACAGAGTCTAAGAATGTAAAATGTGGAGTTGAAAATGAGTGTAATAAGTTCCCCATAAATTAACAGAAATATTAACTGACCCCTGTTGGTTGACGCAACATTGGACTGAATCTATCCAAGCTGTCTCTGGAGTATAACAGGAACTGCACATGAAGGCTTTTAATGTGCTGAAAAAGCTTTGAGAGCTGGCAGGCTTCAGCGCCGTCTTGCAGGTAGTGGTGCACAGCTACTAATTTTCCACACTACAGTAATGACTCTAATAATCGTGATGAAGGTCTTTAATGATTTGTGTACACTGGATTACAAGCGGGGCTCAAACGAGGACATGCATGTTGAATTATATTGAAACTGTACCTGCACTTACACCATGGCAGACACAATCTGCGTCTGTCCAAGCAAAGCACATTCCTGTTTTTAAAGGGCTGGTTTTTGGGGAGGGGGGTGGCGGGGGGGTGCTGCAGTTGTTTTTGTAGACTATGCCAGTGGCCTGCACACAGACTAAACTTTCAACAGTGACAAGAGACCCCTTTTTGGCAAAGGGCTGAAAGTTTAAATAAATAGATCCAAGGTTGTGTCTGAGCGTGCTGGGCGTTTACAGCTCCGGCAACCCAGCTGCTCTCCCCACCTGTGAAAACTACGATCAGATACCAATATCAGCCAAACTAAAGAAAGATGTGGCACCACAGCACAAATAGAAAAAGCGGTGGACTGTATCAGCAGCTGTGCCAGTTTCAGCTGAGCTGTGCAGACATCCAGACCGAGGCTGTTACACAACAGCTTGGACTGCACAGTTGCTTGGAGATCAAAGAAAAAAGGAAAATATATATTTCTGAATGTCTCCACTTTGCAGATTTCCCGCAGATGACCTTTTTATTTACTTTTTTCTCCTAACACAACTACAGAGCTGTCATACAGTAAAGTTACATAGTAACAGGAAGAACCAATGCCGCCTGCTGAAATTGCTTGAGTGGAAGGGTTATTAATTGTTTTAGCATAAGAGTCACTTTAATCGGGTGCTTCTGTTCATTGCAAACTGTTGACATCCAAATTGTGAGGACGGGGGAGGAACATATGGGAGGTTGAAAAATCGACTTTCTTTCATCCCAGAATAAGACTTTTGAAATGAATCACAGATGAATCAAAGGAGGAGTCTTTGTCACAACAATGTGTTTTGTGGTATCTGGTGCACACACCATGCAGTGTTTGCTACTAATTTCACTTCTATTTGATGCAGATGGGGTTGCACACATAAAAGAGGCACACATGTTCTGCAGATATTTTAATTGTGAAGTACTTAATGAATAACTGGGCGAGCTATTCGGCTGCTTTTTCAGTCTGCAGAACAAACAGACTACATTCGAGTCCACCTGTCACGACAGTTTGGGTGAGCGTACACCAGGATGAGATCATCTTTGGAGGAGTGGCTAAATGATATTGAGGACCATCACAACGGCAACCAGGCCAGCCAAGCCAAGCAGTGGAAAACATGTGATGGAAAGGTCCAGGGTGAGTTAGTTAGAAGGAAATGAGCTTTCCAAACAAGACTGAAGGGATTCCCCCCCTAGTAAATCAGGGATGATTTTGTTATTGCCTCCACATATACTTGCAGCCAAAGTAAGCCTGAGTGTGGGAATCATGGGGATGTTGGTGATATGGGTGAGGCCCACAGGTTTGACCTTAACCAAACCAGCCCTGACCTTTCCCACTCTGGAGTCACTGTGACAAAGAGCAGGAGCTCTGCTCAAACTAAAACCACACTCAGCAACCCGCATACACGTCCCCTCCTCACTTACCCTGCCTCAGTTTTTCATGTGATAGAAAATTATTAAATTTCTGTTGTGAAAATACAGAAACACTTATCAAAGAGAAGATATTAGGCAGAATTTACAGTAAGAAGGAAAAAATGTTGTTGTGCTAAAAGGTGGTTAAACTTTTTTTAAGGGTTTATGCCTTCGTGTTGATGACATAAATGCTTAAATATTACCATGGAGACGAATTTCTTATCGTGATTTTTGTCTCAAGTCTCATTTATTATTACCGAACATTACATCAGTTTAAATTTTATTTCTATAGCACATTTAAAAAGACCAAGGTACATCAAAGTGCTTCACACAAGTACAGCAGTACAGGATTACGACAATAGAAGAACAAAGTAAATACAGTTATCACCTTGATAGCCTTTTCTTCTTTCGTAAACCACCTGCCTAGTCTTGTGTGGGATCCCCCCCCCATTGAGCCAAAACGGCTCTACCTCATCGAGGCATAGACGCGGGTCATTGTGGGTCCTGCTGTGGTGTCTGGCACTGGGATTATCCTGGTCCTGTGTGGTGCCAGGGACATGATGGAACTGTGGAGTGCGCTTATTTTGCTGCGATTGGTGGAGTTTGGCCATTGAGTCATCACTTTGGTCTCATTCTTGTATTTGTTGAGACGTTTTTGCAGTTTGCATGAGGCATTGTCCTTCTGGGAAGGCTAGTCTTTCTGTAGCATGGCGTGCTTGGTCTGTAGCACCAGTTTGGTACATTTTCCCAGCAGAACATTGCATTTTTAAAAAAAAAAAAAGGTCTATATGTTGGGCCTCATCTGCGTATATTTTCTGAAATGAGGTTCTCAATTGCATCCCAAAAGTATAAACTTGTTCCAAACCAGTTACTGTAAAGATTCCTCAATGCGGGTCTTTATAGTAGCTTTTCTACATTTTTAGAGCCACTGCCTGTGCAGTGATCCTTACAGGCTCTGTGCTGCTGTTTTGGTCAACTGCAGAGATCCTGTCAGCACATCTGGCCACTCTCACACCATGGCCAAAGGGCTTCTGAGAACACGTGCATGCACGTGTGTACTTTTGTCCACATGTCCCCGTTCACAGCCTTTGATCCATGTGGGCAAGAGAGAGAGAGAGTCCCCTCAGTAATTGGCGTTGGCTGTGTTTTCCAGGACGCCTCTTTAAGCTGATTTAGCCCTAAAGACACCAGATTAGAGTGGATGTTTTGATTAGTGTAGATAATTCAGCATTTATTCCTGCCAGTGCAGCTTTTCTTTCTTTTCTTTTTTTCAGTTTCATCTTCTGTGCTCAGTTGCATTTCAGATGCCGCTCGGTGGATTAATAACTCGCATTCCAGTGAACTCCCTCGATGGCCCGAAACCATCTTTTTCCTCATTCCAGCACATCTATTTTGGTCATGCAAAGGCACTGCCTCATTGCTCGGCCTTTAGTATGCTTTTGTGACTCCATTTGTGGTGTCATTAAGAATGACTTTCAGTATAGTCTATTGTGCTGGAACCTTAAGTACCTCGTCCCTTTGTGTTTGGCACCACAGAGCAGCCCCTGGCTCTGCGATGAAGGTTCAGTGAAAGGGGCTGCTGTGAAATAACAACCCGACACACTGCATATGGCTCTAAAGAGGAAAGAGTGGTTGTCATTTAATCTGTTTTTCTTTCTTCCCTTGTCTTGTTCTTTGTTACAATTCTCCTCTCTTTTGCTTTCTCTTGTCCTCAGAACAGATGTAAAAGTGCAGTTTCCGCATGTATGGCAGCAAAACTATAGTATCTGATCATCTTGGTATGTGTTCAAGTATTTTACTTAAGGTAGCTCCAGCCAGTCCTCATTCTTTTCATGTTGGCGCTTAAACGTGACTCAGTCGTCAAGGGCAAAGAGGGGAGAAAACCACAGCAGACAGTGGGGAGTCGCCCTGACAGTAAGACAGACAAACATGCAGGAAAGGGGGAAGGAAGGAGAGACAGCCGGGCAGGTCGAGTCCACCTCTATCCTGTGGTCTGGCTCTTATCCTCTTCTTCCAATCTGAACCAACAGAAATTAGCAATTTTTAAGAAAATGTGAAAAAGATTAAAAGCTTTTTAGCTTTAATTTCAACAACGGTACTGGACAAAAATACTTTTTATTAGTGCTTTTTGAAAGCTTTCAACAGATACTTTGATGTCACATCTGTGTGACATTCAGAGGGCAGCAGCATGGGAAAAGGTTTCATGGATCAGTCACTGTCAGAAATATGAAGCCTTGCCTCTACTAGAGGGAGGGGGGGGGGGGGGGTGTCTGTGCCATAAAACCGTGTGTAGTTCTTGTGTATGTGTGGGCGTCACAAGAAAACCTGTGTGTGGCCTTTTTCTGTGTCTTCAGACAATGCCAGCTATAGTTAAAGTGTGATTAAGATCCCCGCTTCCTGCCAGGATCAGGACAGAGCGGCAATAGCCATTACTGATGGGTGGACAACAGAGCCACGGCAAACCAGCTTGCATGACGCTGTAAATCGTCTCAGCTGGCAGGAAAAAAGAGATGGATGTGCACGTGAGAATGCACTAAAGCGACAGCACAACAATGTTAACCATGCAGCTAGTCAGGAAGTGCATCATTTTATGATGACTGCACCAGAGACCGGGCTTGCGCTTGACCCGTAACAAAAGCACTTCTTATTGTCGAATGCATACTTTCCTACGTGATCGACAGTCACCACACAGCGCTTCGCTGTGTTCTCAAGACCTGGGAGGGAAAGTCCTGTTTTGTTTTTTTTTGTTTTGTTGTTTTTTTTTTGTTTTTTTTTAATGAAACGTTCAAGGGTTGTTGCATTTGTCAAAGCTGTAGTCGTGTTTGTGTTTGCTAAGTCTCTGTTTTCATTTTGGTTTACGACCTCACTTTGAACTGCACCTCCGCTCTCCCGCGATGAAGTTTCCAGACATTGTGGGAGAGCGTCTGTGTCAGGGCACCCATCCCGAACATCTGCTTGCCACTTACGACGGGCATTTTAATTGTGTTTTTTTTTTTTTTTTTTTTTTTTTTTTGTCTTTGAAAAGTCTGGAGTCAGCATTGCTCTTTTTGTCAACTTGTCTGAAAAGGAAAAGGAAAATCGATCAGATGTTTTACTCTCTCTGACAGGCACGTTTCCTCGAGGACACAGCTGATTTGCAGTTCTTCATATGGGTGAAAATGAACTCCATACACAGCTGGTCTCAATTTAAAAATCCCATCACACCTCAACAGAGTGTCTGTTATGACTACTCCGTTTTTTTTGTTTTTTTTTAAGAAAAACTCAGTGCCTCTGAAATTGAATTCATCCTGCATGCACTTAAAGCTCTAGAGAGCCGGGCTCTGGAAATGTGATGGATGTCATGAACATAGCCGGTCCTTCGGAGACAAACAAACAACTTCCCAAGTCACTACCAGCAGGATGAACCTTCAAAGAGCATAAACGAGCTTGTCCTTTCCCCTGGTTTATGGCTGGGAAGTGGAATGAGATCCTGTCACATGTGTGACTTTGAATATCCCAACTGTATGTGGGTTTCTGTTCTCCGTTTGTGTTTGTTTGGGAGCTGTTTTAAGAATCATTTCAACAGCTTTGTTTTTGTGCTTTCAGCCTGACTCTTATACAAATTCTTTCAGGCAATCGTGACTCATGCCAACCGAACAGATAGTATCTTGGTCTTTTTGGGGGGAGGGGAGCATATGGGAAAAATACACTATGATACTACACTCGACTGAGTAAAAGTACTACATCTTATTTTATTTTCTGCTCCCCGCTGCTGCCAGTTGCCCTGTGCATTTGTTTTCATTCAACACCTTAGAGAAGTGACTATGCATGGTCTGGCTCTGATACCTAAATTTAGTACAGATTGATTTTTGTGGGACTCTGTATTCAGAAATGCCAACGTAATTCAGTCGGTACCCTAAACGTGCTGCTTTCAGTACCCAACCTAATGATCTGTTTGGCGTTGACGAAGCGGACAGAGGTGAGTGATGGCAAATTTCACATTTAATACCAACAAATTAGGAGCAAAGGAAGTGTGTGTGTGTTTGGCAAACATTCATGACCGGTTTACAGTTGTCAACATGTCTGTCACAGTTGGCAAAGTAGCTTTAACTTGTGTTTCCCTACACATGCACGTACTCGTTTGTTTCCTTTTTTTTTTCCCCCCTCCATTCCTGATGGCTACACCTGGTTGAAGGGAGGTTCAGGTGTGCCATACAGACAGATTGTATATGTGGGTTTGAGTTTGATCTCTGAGCAGGATGGCA
This sequence comes from Simochromis diagramma, assembly GCF_900408965.1. Taxonomy (NCBI): domain Eukaryota; kingdom Metazoa; phylum Chordata; class Actinopteri; order Cichliformes; family Cichlidae; genus Simochromis; species Simochromis diagramma. The sequence goes on along the minus strand of NW_024387523.1, from coordinate 9,889,693 downwards.
AACATCTGTAGTCTCCAAGATGTCAAACTAGTCCCTCTATAACAGTTACATCTGTCAGCCTTATCTCCAGCAATGAATCGGACCTAAATGATGGATGATGATGATGATGAGTTCCTTCAGCCAGGACAGAGACAGACCGAGAGTGGTCAAGTACAAGAATGCAGTGGAAAATTCCCAGGCGAAGTTTGGACCGAACCGTGAGGGAAGAGGGTGAAGATTTGGGGTTAGAGAGAGCGGGGAATATGGCCGCTGGGTGGGTGTTAGTGGGTTTTCAAGGGAGGAGTCGCTGGTTTGGTGCAGAGACAGCTCGCTGCAGTTCCTCCTTAATTACAGCTCTACTGAAGGACAAGGCCAGGCATGCTCTGAGAGTGCTGCTGTGTATGTGTGCAGCAGTGGAAAACGCACACTCATTCACACATGTGAATGTTATGAACACAGCTGCAAGCTTGAGCAAAGGATTTGTCCTTTTTGAGGAAATCCCATCATCAAAGCGTGCAAGATGGCTCTAAGTGTATGCAGCAGTCTGCGGTGCAATTATCAGCTCAAAACCCTGGACGTGGCTTCAGTGTAGTTTATATTTGTTCTGTTTTCTGCACCTGGTGAAAAGCTTTTGGATTCATTTCAAATTTGAACTATAAAGTTAAAGCTACTGCGCATTTCGAGGCTTCGTGACATCTTGAGCTATGAGAAGTGTTTGCTAGCTAGCACAACATCAACCTAGTTTAGCCTCTGCAAAGAGTTATTTTGGGAGTCCATAATTACAAAGGGAGGGACTGACTATGCTTCTCGAGAGCTCAGCCACAGAAACGCACTCCCCACGGGCAGAGTCGCTCAGCTAACTCCAAGTTAGCTGTGTCCTGGCTACAGAAACGGTTCTGTGGTGACCAGTAGTAGCATGGCTAACATGAATGTGATAAACAAGTAGACTGCACTTAACACCTCGCTTTAAAATTTATAGGTATCTTGCAGATGCACTAAACATGTAGACTCATCTTTCAGATCCAACTGTGGAGCAAAGTAACTTTATTTTCCTAATTTGATGACCCTGGTGTGGTCCCCGAGGCCAAAACCATACAGCGCTAAATCCACCAAACTTTAAAGCCTATGCAAACATATGGGAGGACTGAGGGGTCCTTGTTTATTATTTTTGTAAGTTTCTGGTGTTTGGTTACTGAACCTCACTAACAGTGGTGTCAGTAAATGTGAAGCTAACAGAGCATGCACACAGTCACCAGTGTGTCTTATGCACACTGTAAAGATCACGCCTGTAGTCATTTTTGTGTCACAGCACATTTCATATGTGTTGTGTAGTTTTGTTTTTCCTCTCTACGCTTAAAGTGGTTGGAGCTGGTTCCGCTGAGAGGGAGTGCAGTGTTTCTTTAGGGTTGTGTACTTTTCTTGTATTCCCATGTGGCCACGCCACACTGATGAATTAAGAGGCCATTTCGTTGTTTGTTTTAAGTGGAAAAGGGGGGGCTGGATTTCTGAGTTTGAACTTTTTTTTTGTTGTCCCTGGTGAGGGAAAACACTCTTGTTTGTTGTTTAGCCCCAACAGATTCCATAATTGATTTTTTTTTTTTGTATAATTTATTTCTATCTTATATCATATTTTACTTATATTTTACGTGTGTGAGTGTGAGATTTTTAGGTAGTTAAAATACAGTACATTGTCTTATATAGCCTCATGACCTATATAAGACAATGAGACAAGCTGTCATGCCCCTGCGACTCTGGCTGTTATTCAGCCATAACATTCAAAGTCACGATTTGATTGGCTACAATTGTGCTTGAAGCCTTTTATGATTGGCCATCACAAATCACCAGAGCCTGACAGTGGCCCCTGCAACGTGCATCAAAGTAAACCCCAATTAACCTCTAATCAAGGTGTCTTAGCTAAGGCCTGTCCATGATTTAACAGAGGGAGCTTTTAGCAATATTTAAGTTATAGTGGATGCAACACTTTTTTTAAGCAGCTGTGTATTTGTCACACAGGATGTGAGAGGTTCTCAAATGGCACTTGTGCATCTTTTAATATAATCTTGCAAAGGACAAACTTGAAGTCTCATAAACGTGGTTTACTTTTTGAGCCCATTCGGGGATGCAGTCAGCACCCAAACACCAATAAATTCCCACGAAGGTTTTAGGAAAAAGCTCTCCTCTTCATCTGATCTTATGAGCAGAACAAAAACACACACCGTGAGAAGACACTGCCCCCTTCTCCCAACCACCATCCCCCGTTCTCTAAACATGTGGGCCACGAGTCGGTGGTTGAATCAGGCCAACTCAGCAGTTCAGGACTGGAGAGGAAGGAAAAGAATGGAGGAGGGGAGGAATGAGCCCTGACTCTTGTCCTGGTACGAGTTGTGTCCTAGAGACTCCCTGAAACAATGGTTACTGACAGCTCATGTGGAAATACTCCCACAGACAGTTTTGACATGGTGTGTGAGAGAGCGGGAAGAGAGCAGAGGAGAGTACTGACTGTTTTAGCTGTAGCTAGCTGCGAGATGAAATAAACTGCAAATGAAATCAGTGGAGCAAAGCAGGGGCAGGAAAAACCAAGGATATGTGTCACCGTGCACAGGAAGTTTTCTGTTATGCTGTGTGGTTGTGTAAGAGTTGATGTTTCAGGTGCTATCTTTCAGGAAGATGGAAGAAGGGGGCCTGTCCAAGCTTGCAGAGCATTTTCCCAATCGCACTCCATAGCAATTGTGGTGGTGGTGGTGGGGCACTCACTTGGAGGCTGACTGACCCCTTTTTCATGACTCACTAGAGCTCAATGTGTTTGCTCACATTAAGGGAATGGTTGAGTACGTAGCAGTGCAAATCTCACGCTGAGGCTTAAGACTGAAGCCGTCCGGCTACATCGAATGTGGACAAGTAGTCAAAGTTCTGCTTCAGCTATCGCTTAATTTTAGACAAAATAAGCACAGTTGACTGGACGTGATTGCTGCATACTCGTCTGCTTGGATAAGAATGAAAAGATCTCATTCGCTGTCCAACGCAATATTTTCTTTGGCCTTCTTTTTTTCCTTTTTAAAAAAAAAAAAAGATTTTTTTTTTCTACCATGAAGCGCGGGAGATGAACGTCTCTAGAGGCAACTTCAAAACAAAGGCTCCCTTTTCCTGTGAGTTGATGTAAGACCCTCTCAGCACGAAGTCTTATTTGAAGAGAGGCAGAATCGCCCTTCCTCGGTTTCTCTTTGTGTGTTTCCCCTGAGCCGTCCGTTTACAGAAACAAAACTGGTGCGCAGGCAATATGACGACTTGTCCTCAGCTGTTTACACAAGAGCTGTTATCAATTTTTCACATGCCTGTTTGTGCACTTACTTCCTTACCTGCCCGCCTTGATTGTCACAACCTCCGGTGTGTCCTGGCCCGTCTGCAGAATGTTTGTGTATCTGCATGTGAGCTCCAGAGAGACCATAATCCTCCTAGTCTGCCTGTCGTCTGTCACCTGCAGCTGATAAAAGATTAGGTTTAAAAGGTTGGGAAGGATGAAGCAGAAGGTCATGAAAACGGCAGAAGAGGTCTTCAAGAGTTCATTCATGGTGTTTGAGATCACACAGATTGTATCATGAAGTAGCCTCTGTAAAAAGAGTTCTGTTAAACTGAAATGGTTATAGCTTGGAATTTATGTTTATTTTTTTGCTTATAGGTTGATTATTTGGATACAATTAAACAAACCATGTTGGTATCGTGCTAAGTCGCAAGCAGCGGTGCAAGTTGAGGGGAAATAAGAATGCAGTTAAAGGGACAGGAAGTCTATGTGTGTTAATACTTGATGCCAAAATTCTGACAGCACAGTAGTACTTGTTCTGTTTTGGTACATTAGCCAGTGTACTGGTACGTTGGAGATTAAGTCAATTTTGAAACTGAAATGCTCCTTCAACTCAGATTTCCAACTCTGAGAATCTGAGCAGTCTTACCAACTCAGAATTAACATCCAAGATGGCAGCAGTGAGTGTAATGGGTAAAAAAATAGCAAAACTTCTAATCTGTGCTGTCACTGCTGTGGCTAAAGAAGCCATGCACAAAGCACTAAGCAGCCTCGGTTCATGGAAAATACACAGGGAAAAACTACAAGCAGCTAGTGTGGCTTAGGGCAGTATGACCTCTAATCACAATGACAATTAATTCAACATCCTCGATTACAAAAGGTGCCATCATACTTTTCAGACCAAGGGAGTAAATACCTCCAATTTTTTGCAAACCACATAAAAGACCATCATCCAGATCATTCATTCATTCTATCATCATCCAAACTGTTATCATCCTCATGTTATTCCAAAGTAACATGATTTAGTTTGAAATTGCTAGAAAAGCCACATTTTTTTTTTTTTTTTTTTTTTCCATAGGCTAAAATGTCTGCAGCTGGTAAACAAGAATAAATGCTTGAGCTAATATAATGCAACTAGCATTATAGCTTGTGGGGAGATTGGTAGGCTACTTGAAGCCATACTAATGTTAACATTTGAATAAACATTCTGCCATCATCAATATCTGCTTATGTCAGTACTACTGCTACCAAGTGCTACATTTCTGCTATCATGGATTTACTTATTTGGATTCCAATTCCATCTTTAGATCAGGCCTACCATTTTGGACCAGGGATGATCTCTGATCAGTAGTACTGATACATGGTTGAAGGGCACAGTGTAATTTTCCCGTGTTTGTTCAGTATAGAGAATGATGCATCCAACTGAACAGCAGCCACTGTTTTCCGTTTACGCGTTTTTAGTTTTTATTATTCTTATAATAAAATCTAAAACCTTTATCTTTTTTTTTTCCTCTGGCAATTCATTCGACTTGTTTGCTCCTATTAAACTTCATGATCAATGCTTTCAGCATAAAGCATAAAACCATCTCAACAAGCTGCTGCAAATGGACCGTGTTCCCTTTTTCTCACTCCTGAAATGAGCGCACATGAATAATATGCGCACAGGACTCGTAAACATTGTTCTCTCCATTAAACAATGTGAAGCTAATCCAGAGTCCCAATCTTTTCAGCCTGGGGCTCATTAAATATTATTTGATGGTTGAAGAGGCTGAAGGCCGATAAGCTCGTGTTCGAGGGTGGGAGTGGAAGCAAAAGGTTAGGGCGAAGAAAATGGCTGCAGTCTATGTCTTCTGAGTATTCCTTAAGAATGTCTTTTTGTATTGTCTTGAAGAGACTCACAAAGATGGCTCTATTAAGAAACAATATCTTAGGTTTCCTCATAGTTTGAAAGCTTTTGGAGGCATTCCTCTTAAAAGTCTTTCCCGTCCTTCCAAACACACCCACTTAATCACTCGCATGTCTCATACTAACAGAAGTCCAGACAGATGGCATGTACTCAAGTCCAGGTCTGCTGCTGTGACCCGGATGCTGCCAGAATCTATTTCCCCGCATCCGTTCTTTGCCAGAATGCCTGTAAAATATATTATTTGTTGTATGGTTATGAGACGTGCGAGCGATCATGCGCCGGCGCTGAGTGTCGTCTCGTTGTCTTTTTAAATAAAAGCAGTCTGTACCTGGATTTTGTCTCAGTGCATCTCTGGGATGTAAAGAGTGCAAGATGTACATGAACTTTGGTGATGTATAAGGGTGTTTATATCTTCATGTGGTTAGTAAGCAGTGAAAGTAGAGCGTTTACCTGCGGCCATATGGCAGCGGAGGCTTTTGGGAGCTTAAATCAACAGCATGTGTTTTTTGGGGTTGGAAGCATGCATATGGTCAGCAGAGAGGCAGCAGGATTAAAGCAGAAGCAGTAGTTGGTTATGTTCAAGAGAAAGATGAAGGGAAGGAAACTTGATGAATCCCACCCCCACCCCACCACCCACCCCCGAAGGCATTTTGTAAGTGGGAACACTTGATGGAGAGTACATTGTTCCTTTTTGAAAAGTTGGAGGAATGCAGGACCTGTCTACTTCGCCACACTCCTCCCTCTTTGATGTTTCACTCTCCCCTTCTCTGTGCCTTGTCAGCCACCACCCCCCACCTCCTACACATAAACACAGATTAATCTCTTAAAGTACGCGTGCACACACTCCCTTTTCCATTAAATGCACTCCTATTTTCCCTTAACTTGCATCTTCCCTTCTGACTCGGCCCGACACCCACATACGTAAAGTTTCTGGTGGTTTGTGAGGTCAGAGGGGGCGTGATGGGGGTGGGCGATACCTGCAGCGAATCTCAAACCTGTGACTCTCTCCACACCCCACCACGCAGACGAGCCAAGCCAGAGTGGAGCAGACAAAGCAGCTCCATTTAACTTGTCCCAGATGTGCAGCCCGGCCTCTGTGTGCTGCAGAAACTGTTAGCTGAATGAGTGAAGCCGGTGGGAACGGGGTGCGTGCAGAGTGTGCACCCAAAATCTGTATTTGGCACAAGCTAAGACTGCTGTTTCCCTGAAGCTAACGGTTTATATTTCTAAACTGACTGTCCCTTGTTTTTATGTTATCCCATAATTTTTTTATTTATTTTTTTTTTTTTATTATCTACCTGAAGCATGCAGAGAATATGAATGCAGACTAAACAAAGGATTGTAGGTCTTTGAAGTGTTAAGCAATCTCCATGACAGCCGTGGCTCTAAGCTGTGGTTTGCTACCATCTTTGTGGAATTAGCAGGTTGAAGGAGTTCACATTGAAGTGTATTTATGTTTGGATATATCAGTATCCTCTCTGTCACTTGTGGATGAACTTGTTTGAGTGAAAGTAGGACTGCAAAAATTAAGAAATGCTTCACTGTCGAATTGCCTGTATGTGCATAAAAAGCACAGTGCGATTTTTACAATGTTAAACAGTTTAACTAATAATTAAGTGACTAGTTGCAACTGCAGTTAGCTTTGATGTATTAAATTCCACCGATCCTGTAATCCATTTTCTTCTGCTGATCCATTTTGGGGTCACAGTTAGGGATGGATATGGTTTAGGTTTTATCCGATACCAGTGCCAAACCGGTAATTTTGAAACGATGCTCGAACCGATGCTTAAAGAATGGAGAACACAAACTTTGTCTAAAAACCTCTTATGTTTTTATTTTTAGAAGTCGTCGTTTTTGTTTGTTTTTTTGTTTGTTTTTTCTGCAAAATGATAACAATGTTAGCCTTTTTTTGCAGCTATAGGGCATATATGGTATCACTCTATCAAACAAGAAGACAGCCGCATGTAACTACGATGGTGTTTGCTAGTTCACCTTAAGTGCATTAATTTAATAATGTGGTTAGCCTACTCAACGTAAATTACACACGAACAACATTAAGCTACTCACTCAGAAGAACAGCTGCTGCTGCCATCATCATTTTTGCTACACTGGCAGGGCTAGGGGCCAGGACTCTCCTCTTCGGGTTCTTTGGGGGGATGTTGCTAACTCCGGGTCCGATAACACACCCGCAGTAGATGTGCTCGGTGTGAGGTCTTGCAGCAAGCTATCAAATACGGCGCATTTCTCGGCTTTTAAAAAAACGCTATGCGTCGCCAGGTGTTTCATCAGATTCGAGGTGTTACCTCCTTTGCACAGTATCACCTTAAAGCACTTGTTGCAGGCTGCTGAGTTTGCATCTTTTTCTGTGAAGTACAGCCAGACTTTTGACCTCTTCGCCGTGTGCGTTTTTAATCTGTAGCTCTGCTCTAAAAGAACGTACGTACCTGGGCCCGCCTACTATCCTTGGAAAGGTAAAATGATTGGCTACAATCCAAACTGTATGACAGCTCAAGAAAAAAAAAAAAGCACCGAAATAAAGCACTGAAATGTGCGCTGCTTTTCGGTCTGGTTACTACTGTTTATGTCAGAACCGGTACCCATCCCTAGTCACAGTGGGGCTGGAGCTTGTCCCAGATGTCATAGGGCAAGAGACACCTTGGACACGTCACTTCTCTGTCACAGGGACAACATAAAGACACCCATTCATGCTCTAGCTTCTTTCCCCCGCCTTTTATCAGAAAACAAATGGCATTGTTGCAACTATCTCCACACTCTTATTTTGAAAGTTTCCCTAGCTGACAACCAGCTACCTTTTTTGGCCTTCCTGTCTCGTGTTTCTTTACCAGTTGCCGTGACCAACTTTGATGCCACTGTCTTGGATTGCATTTGGTGACTGTAGTCTTCATTCTGCTGTGGACATCTGAAGGTTTCATTAAACCAGAATCTGCAGCAGGTGAAGAACTGGTTCATGTGGGAGAATGTAGTACCACTGTTGCTAACTGCCATCCGAGACGGTGGAGCTGGTCGAACCTCAAGGCTCAGTGATAACTCTTGTATATTAGAGCAATAAGAAGCTAAATCAATGTTACAGTGTGAGTCCACTTATAGATCCCCTCCCCTTTACTGCCGTAAATATAATCACATTCTGTGGGAAACACTGAATGTCATGGAAATACGGTAAACCGTAATATGGTCTGTGCATGCACAAAATCACTGAAACTTCCAGTTAGCTCCTACCCTAACCCTCCGTGCAGCTGTCTGTTATAACCACGCACGTTTATCGAGCTTCTCCAAATTTCCACTCGGGCTCTGCCTCATCCACCCCTGCAAGAATGTGAAATATGTTTGCATGTTTAAAAATGTCTTTATTCTGTCTGGATTCCTTTTCCATGTTAGTGTTAGTTGGAAAAATCTTGGCAGTAGTCGGCTCCTAAACACAAAGAGGGACTTCTCAGCCATCTCCAAAAGGGAGGCCCGGACACGTCCAAGAAGACTGATTGTTTTGGTTCCTCCATTTGATACTGAGACAAAGATGAAAACCTAACCTCTCATTTAAAAGATACTGCACGCTGCATTTTGAGTTTTTCTTGCCTTTTTTTTTTTTTTTTTTTTTCCTTTTTTTTTGACATGGGAAAGAGACGTAGAAATTTGCTGCTCAGCTCATTCTGCTGTATTTGGAAGCGTTGTGTGAAACCACAACGGATAGTCATGAAAACCAGCTATTTGCAATCCCACGCACAAGGAGAAAGCAACACAGAATGCTCTGCATTTCATTAAATCTCGTCTTTTCTAATGCAAACGGGACAAAAAAAATGTAAATGCGGGTAAAGTGGGGAAATGTTTTCAGTAGGACACATAGGCTTCACTGTCCTGCATTGTACTGAGCTGTCTGGTTTTGTCCTGCGAGGCTCTGCTCTGTCATGTGAGGTTTCATCCTTTCCTGCATCACGCCATGTTCCTGGTGGTTTAGAAAGTGAGGAGCTCCCAGCTGTATGTCTGTGTGTGTGTCTGTCTGTGGGGCTCAGGAATGGAGCCCACTGCCACAGCATCCAGTGACCTAATGCAAAAGGCAGCAGGGTCGAGCCCTATTCACTGTTCTCTCTATATGCCTCGTCTCTCCCTCTCTCCAGTGATTAGTCTCTGCTGTCACTAAGCACTTTGTCACGCTTGGACGAAGACCCTGGTGGGGCCTGGAAGGGTTGTTGGGGGCACAGGAATGTCACATGCATAGCTGTACTGTAGCCGGATAGACCAGCAGACTGATGCTTATAGGCTGCTGCTGCAGTGAGCTGATAAAATGCTATGTCCTGTGAAAATTCTCCATATCCAACACTTTTTTTTTTTTTTTTTTTTTGAGCTGGGAAGTGGGAACTTTTCAGCATTATCTCATAATGCTGAAATTATGAGATAAAAAAGTTTTACGTTTTGGATGCAAGGATGTTTTGGCGTCCTTGCAGAAACTCTGATGAAAAGATTGCAATCATGTGTAGTAAATAAGAGGCAGCGGCGTGCGAGAGAGAGCCAAATGCTGCCGACCAGAAATGGTGTGATCTTCTCCCGTAACTCCTCACAAGAAAGCATAGCTGTGAAAATATGAAAGTGGTCCGTTTATACCTGCAATAACTGCAGAAACACGAAGTTAAACTATTAATTACCCTTTTAGGTTGACAAAATTTTATTTATTTATTTATTTACCAATAGCAGTAGCCTGGGAGGTGTTGGATATGATGGCGAAGAGAAAACGAGTGCTTTACTTAAGTACCAAAACTGCAAACTAGTGCTTTTTGTTTAGATTGGCCTCGTGGTTGTTTTTGAAGTTCCTCAGCTTGGCTGTTTGTCTTGGTTGTATCTGGGCTCACACCACTGTGGAGACCACTGCTAAAGCTGTTAACCAGCTGTGTGTGCAGATGCCTCGACCCACTCCCACATTATGACAACTCTTTTTGCAGTGATAAAACCATAAAGCTTAATATCACTGATTGCATTTAATTCTTCCAAAAAATAGCTTTTAAATGGTGAGGAAATGAAGTTCAATCAAGACTAGCATGCACGTGAGATTAGCCAGTCAAATGCCTGGTATCATCTGGCATTGACATTAGCTTATCTTCTGGGGTTGCCCTTTGGCATACCTGAACTAACACTGTTTGATTAGTGTCTTACACCGTATTTGCAGCAGTGTTTAACTCCTATGTACACTCACGTGATGGTACAAGACGCACTAATAACTGACCTTATCAGTTCAGGCTCTGGTTCCAGCAGGTACTTTGTTTTTCTCTGTGGTTGCACTCTTTTCCTGCACAGGTGCAAGCAAAGCTTTTAACATACTGCTCACACATCTTGAAGGTGACCCCTAACACTTTGTATGTGACAGTGTGCTGGACTGATGATGTTAGACAGAGTAGCTTATACAAGCAAACACACCCAGGTTCAATTCCCTGCGATTTTATTTCCCTCTGTTAAATCATGCGTGTTAGCCATGTTGTATCAAACATGAAATTGCCAAAGCTGACAGAGAGGGCTTAAAGCACAGCCTCAAAATGGAAGTGCACTCTTGCTGTGTTTCATTTCCATCTACTTTGCCCCTCTGAAGTTGTTTTGAGTCGGTGGGAATGTCAGAAGACCTGCCAGGAACAAGTGTGCAGTGAGGTCCTAATGGCTGGGTCGTAAAACGTTTTAGATTCCTGCTTTTTATGGGAAAGGCTGGAAAAGCAGTAGGACTTGAAAACGCCTTCTTTTCACAGTTTTGGTTAACTAGAGGTGGGCTTGAGTGGATCAGAGGCTATTTTTTCCAGTTTTTCCCCCTTTGGCTTTGTAAGGTGTGAACAGTATGGGGCATTTAATAGCAGCTGAGAACCAGGCAGAAACTCATTTGCTAACCAGCCTTTCAAGGATTCATTAAAAACTGTGGGTAAAACAAACAGAAAAATGTATATGTCAGCAAAGGCGCTCATTAGCCAAAAAAAATGATAGTCAGGTTTAAAATGGGCACTTGCTGTGTCTTGTCTTGACGTAATGCAGGAGTTCAACCTGATCGGAGATATCGCCGACTAACCACCACATTCTTGGAGTGGCAGGCACACACATCAACAGAGAGCAGAATGTAGACTCCTTTTCACCTCTGACCTCAAAGCAGTCGGAGCCACATAAGGTGGTGTTCTGGCATCGTGGTGCATTTGGAGCCAGTATTGCTAAATAAAACTCCCTTTCACATGTTGATTTAAGCATTGCAACACTGAATTCCTCTCAAAGGAATCAGAGCTCCCGTATTACCTTTGCTGATACTTCACACCTCAACTGTTAAATGTTATTTTTGTTTTTTGTTTTCATTTGTTTGTATGTTTTTCCATCTGTCAGCATTCAACCTCACTCCTCTGGTTTGGCTTGGCTTGAGTTCTCTAGTATTTCTGGGCAAAGTAACAGTACAAACAGCTGTTACTAGCGAGTGTGCATGCATATAAGTATTCCTAAATTTGACTCATTTTCTATTCCATACTGTGATCAACATTTGGTCTTCTCACAGGCTTTTAATTATTAGGTCGAACCTGCAAACACTCAGCATTGACCCGGCATTCTTTGATCAGCGGGTTCACATCAGCTTACCCATCATGCTTCATCGTGCTGCAGGGATTAGGTTTGTCAGGAGTTGTTATGTTAACCATCGTGTTATCAGCTGGAACATGCTCACTTTGGGTTTGTCTGCGTCTCCCACACTTGGCAGGGCTATGACACTGATGGTTCATCCTTACTCGGTTCTTTTCCAAGTAGTTGACCTTTTTAATAAGATTTAGTTTAGAAACATCTTCTTTTTCATGCAAACGTTCAAGTAAGAGTTTTCCTGCTTTATTAAACCCTAAAGAAACACATGTGAGTTTACCAAGAAGGCATACAGTGTCTGTGCTTATGTAGAGGGGTTTTCAACAGGCAGCAGACACTAGGTGTTGAGCTTTTGCAGTGGAAAGGTGCTTTTTAATTTGATTAATATATTACCCCAGTCCAGCAGACAGACATGAACTAAGTTTTGTGGCCACTGTTGTTTTCTTCTTCTACTCAACATCTCAATTTGATTGGCTACATATCACCCAACTAGCTAGATATGATCCATCATCAGTTTATCTACTGATTATTTTCTTGAGAAACGGGTTTTTACAAGGACTTTTTTTTGTTTTCCTAAATATAATATGACTTCAGGCTTTCCCGTGAAGTGTGCTGCAACTCGCAGCGTTGCCTCTGGGTGTTTGTCGTTGTTATTTAATACCTTTTGTCGTGGCTCTCTTGGCTCTCATTCTTTCATCAAACTATGTGGTACAACTTAGTGTTTGGTACTTGCCTGCTGAGGTGTATGGAGTTTGAGGCTTTCTTTTTAGAGAGGTAAACAGCCGTCTGCATACATTTTGATTGTGTCACAAGTCGTTTTTGTTGTTGTCATTGTTGTTGTCTTGGTTTTTATAAATAAGATGGAGGGAAATCATAGTATTGGAAATAAAGAAGATAATTTGGGGCAGATTTTATACAGTGACCCCCCCCCCCCTTTTTTTTTAAATGCAAACACAACCCCAAACAGCTTAACTAGTCTTTCCTCTTCAGCTCTTTCCCTTTGTATGTAATGGCTCACAGCTGTTCTGCAAAACCCCAAAGAAGCATATATTTCTGTAATTTGCTTTAAGGGACTTGCATATTTACAACAAACAACAGTGGTGTGCTGATATACCCAAACTACAGTCTTTTCAGTCAGGGGGGGGAAATCATCTGTCGCCCCATATACCGCGATGATGTGGCGTGGCATTGCTTCAGACTGAGGTGAGGGTGTGGAAGGAGGGTGTTGCTCCGAAAACCTGTAATGACATTCTAGCTGCAATCCCACCCAACATGGTTCCCATCAGACAGACTTTCACTTGTGGTAGAAATTCCCGCGCTGCAGCGAATGCCTCGTCTGGTTTCAATCAAATCGGCTTCTGCTGCAACATGCACAATACATTTTAGAATACCAAGCACCAAGTTTGATTATATTCAGACTGTCTCTGCTAAAAAATGCATTTTTACAAAGCAATTTATTCTTCCTTATCGGGCACTTCTGGCACAGCAGCTTGGCTTGAGTCTTTGAGGACTTGACAACATTATTTCATGCTGAGCCAGGAGATGTCAGTCTTATAGTTTGCACATTTATCATTTCTATTTTTGCCTTGTTTTCATTGTTTCCCCATGATTTCTATGGTCGACGGCACTGCCGATTTCATGGGAGCTGCTTCTGTTCACCTGACAGCATTAAGACCCTGAGCACACGTTGCGTTTCACAACAATTATATTCTTTTCTCTACTTTTCATGTCCATCATACAGACATTATCAGAAAGGGATATAACACTCAAAGTATTCTGAATAGAAATAGTAGAGCTATGTTAACCTGACGATGTTTATCTTTAAAGTTTATTCTCCCAAAAAAATTAATTCTCTAAAAACAAAAAATTGCAGTTGTCCCACCCTCTGACCCCACAGAGCCAATCAAAACTGATGCATGCACACAGTCGAGGTTCGCGACTTAGCTGCCACTACAGAGCTGGCAGGTATTTTGTTGTTAAGGTTGGGCTGTAGGTAAGTGTATTCCAAACATGACTTAAACCGCCTGGAAAACTTCCCAGATTCGTTGCCAAGATGCATGCCGAGAGGATGGATTTTGGAAAAAAATAGAATGATATTGCTTAGTCATCAGTCTGCACACAGAAGTTGTAGAGGGAGAACATACAATGATGATGAGTCGGCACTCCATATGGAGGTGTATGGCAGAGGTCCTGAGGCTGGAGCTGGCTCAGAATCTAAATTTATTTCAGTGTTTGAATAAAGGCCCAACAAATACTGTGTGCTGCACCATCAGTGCACAGTCAAACACACAATTTCATTTTTTTTTTTTTTTTTTTTTTATAAAGTGTCCCTAACAGTCGGGCAAACATGAGTCATAGTAATGGAAGTGCTGGAGCTGATTCTCCTGTCTGGGGACCTTCGCTTCCTGTCACATCAAGGTTTACTGTGTCCAGATTTCCTGCCTGAGAAGGGAAGATTAGAGAGCTATTTATTTTCCTCTCCTCCTCTTATTTGCATCTTTGTCAGAAATACAACTCGGTGAACATATGTGTAATCATATGTGAGTCAATGTGGAACTGTAAATACACATTCATCCCTTTTTTTTCCTTTTTTTTTTTTTCTTTTTTTTTATAAAGGGTTGTTGTTTGTTTATTTAATGCTCAGCAGTGATTACTTAAAAAAAAAAAAAAAAAGTCAGTCATTCACTGACAGGGTGATCCAAGCCACTGATTTCCAACCAGGGAAAAAGTACCAGAGGTGTTTTTTCTGTAGCACAATTTAATTGAAAAGAAGAGTGAACCTGAACAAATTTGGCCTGAAAAGTTAATTAAAAGTAATTAATAAATGCAGACAGAACAAAAGGTAAGGGGTGACTGGGTAAAATTGCTATTTAAAATGATGTTCAGAGCAGTTGTTAAATTACAAATGAAAATTGATCAAAGTTCAATAATGACTGAAATGGCTAAAAGTAATTCCTAGAGACTTTGTGTAGTTAAAACTGTAACTGCTCAAAGCTTTAACATATCTGATAAACTCTCTGACAGTTTGACATGATGACAAATGATTAACATTATAAACAATTAGGAGTTAAATAACAGTTGATTGGAATTGCTTCAGAGTTGGGGGGGATGACGTTGTTCCTGTGGGGTTTGTCAGATTATAAAAAGGCTAGGGAGCACTAATCAAGTCCACCATGAAGGCCTCCATTGTTTCATCGATGGCTCTGAATCTGTGGTTGGAAACATCGAGCATTAACTGAGATTAGCAAACAAATCTTCCCTCAGCTCATTCTTTCCACATCGTGTTGTCTCATTGTCCTTTGAGGTCACTTGTGAACTGAGGTCGTGGAAGACGGTTCACTTTTTAATTAGCTATAAAGAGCACAATGAGGGTTGTTTGTGTTTAAAATTTGATACGGAGTTGTATGGGTTATGGTACATGTGACTTTGTATCTGCGTGCAGAAATGCAACCCTGTTATCCATGTAGCTGCAGCCTGGTAGCAGAGGGGTGGGTCACAGCTTTCTGCACTGGAATGCTCAGCAAACTCAGCAGTTTATACACACACACACACACACACACACACACACACACACACACACACACACACACACACACACACACACACACACACACACACACACACACACAGCTTCTCAGCATCTGAATCTAGTTGACCTGTTCAAGTTGCACTTTTGCATAGAAACCTTGTGAGTAAACCTCTGAGCACTCCGGTGTTGTTTATAACTTTCCTCTAATTAAAATATTGTGTCAAATTTGGAATAAAAGTTGTGTAAATGATTAGCAGGTGTTTCCCAGGACAGTTCGGGTCAGCTACATCTGTGCATCATTTGCACAAAGGTTGCTGAGTTTGTAACAGAGGTTTTGATAGTCTTTTTATCTTTGTTTTTTTTTTTGTTGTTTTTTTTGTTTTGTTCCAGATTTATATTTTTGTTCTTTGTCTAGTTTTCCATGATTCATACTTGCAAATAGTTATTTTTCTATGGGGCCTTGGTTTAACACTGTGGGCAATGCACATGGAAGATAAACATTTTGAACTGGTTTTCTTGTCACTAAATCTTTTTCTTTCTCTGTCTCGTCTCTTTCTTTGCAGAAGAGATAGACTATACCAACTTTGCCTCCAACACCATAACACGTAAGAAGAAGCCTGTGGTCGCACTGCGCAACGACGTCAACCGCAAGCGTCCTCACATCCGCATCGGCATGCCACAGGACTTCCGACCAGTTTCCTCAATCATTGATGTGGACATCTTACCTGAATCTCACCGCCGTGTCCGCCTGTATCGCCACGGTTCAGACAAACCTTTGGGCTTTTACATTCGAGATGGAGTCAGCGTGCGCGTGACTTCTCACGGACTGGAGAAAGTACCTGGCATCTTCATATCTCGGCTGGTGCCTGGAGGTTTGGCGGAGAGCACCGGGCTGCTGGCGGTTAATGACGAGGTGCTGGAAGTGAACGGCATTGAAGTGACTGGGAAATCCTTGGATCAGGTAACAGATATGATGATCGCCAACAGCCACAACCTGATTGTTACCGTCAAACCGGTGAATCAGCGCAACAACGTTGTCCGCAGCAGCAGGATCTCCGGCAGCTCGGGCCAGTCGTCCGATAGCAACGGCTCAACCGGTCACATGTATGTAAACACAGGGGGGATACCACCTTCTGGGGCGCATGGTTATCAGGATGACCTGGAGAGTGACGAGGATAATGACGTCGTCATAGAGAAAAACATCAAGAGGCCATCTCAGAGGTCCAATGCTTCGCTGGCATCCAGTGCGTCCCGCACACAACACCAGAATCCGACCACCACCTCAGGCTCGGCGGCCCCTCCGAGCCCTCCCACACGACCACTGTCGGTGGTCTCCACTGCTTCATTCCACTCCCAGCAGAGTCTAAACGGAGGGTCCCACCACCACCAACACAGCAGTCTTAGCTACCAGTTCCACAAAGACCTTAACCTTCAGCACAACCCACACCAGCAGTCCCTTCACAGCCATCAACCCCACGCGCAGCTTCATCATACCAGCAACCCAGCCCTCCGCCACAGCAACGGCAGCCTGCACAAAATCCTCAGCTCACTGAAAACTGACCCACGAAACAGTCTCGCACTTCCCAGAGGAGGGGTGGAGGAGGACGGCACTGTCATTACCCTATAATACTTACAAACACAGACACACAAACACAAACATCCCGACTGCTCAGAGACTAAACTGGAACAGCTAAATAATGAGCATGTGCGTGTTTTGTCAGATACTAACTGTAACTTCTGTCTGGTTTTACAAAACCTTTGATGTTAGGAAGTTGCAAACAGGAAAGAGCATTGTGTACATATTTCTTGTGTTTGTTTTTTTTAAAGTCCTCTTTATCATACATGAGAAAATTTGTATGTTTTGTAATAAGCATCAGAACAAATAACTGTTTTTAGGCGAGTCCACTATCGTAGTTCTGAATGTACCTACAGCCTCGTGTCTTTACTTAGTGACCACTTTTTATTAAGACCCTTTTCATTCTTCTTACTGGGACCAACTGGGGTTTGTTTATGTGGATGTTTTAAAGAGTAAATCTATATTTCTTATATTCTGATGAATGCTGTGTAGAGTGTTTTTGTTTTTTTAATAGGTCTTTTATGCTTTATGATCAAATCCGTGTATCTGTTTCAATAAATTATTCTGTCTCACAATTATGCAAACTATAAATGTGATGTTTGCTCCACTACTTATGCACTTAATGGCTTCTAAATTGAGACTATCATTTCTGCATTTATATAATTACATCTTTTTAGCTTGTTAGAGCTTTCAAACTACAACTGGTCACTTCATTAGGCACACCTTATTGTTGTTTTAACTCCTTATTCATGGCACTGATTCACAGAGGTGCTCATTCCTCTGATATTTTGGTCAATATTGACCCGATAGCATCACATCATAGCTACAGATTTCTCGACTAATGTCATTGTCCCATTCCACCACATTCTTAAGAATTGAGAGCTGATGACAATAGAGGCCATTTGAGTGCAGTGAACTCACTGTCATGGTCAAGAAACCAGTTTGAGGTTTGATTTGAATTCTGACATCCTGCAGGAAGCAGCCGTGGGTACAGTGTGGTGATAAAGGGATGGAGATGGTTGGCAACAACACTCAGGCTGTGTGTCGCTCTGCACTAAAGACCCCAGAGCATGCCAGGAAAATATACCCCACACAGCTACATCACCAGCTTGATGTTTTGTTTTCAGATGCTCATCTACACACCGTGGTTCTAACAAGTGATTTGTTACTACAACTTAGAGCAGTGTGACCAGTCTCCTCTGACAACAACTCATTTTCACCCAGAGAACTGACACTCACTGGATTGTTTTATTTATTTTTGGGGGGTGTTTTCTCTGTAAACTCTAGAGATGGCTGTCTGGGGAAAATCCCAACATATCAGCAGTTTCTGGAATACTTAGACCAGCCCATCTAAGTATTTCAGCTATGCCACTTAAAATTTACTTAAATCAACTTTCTTCTACATCCTGATGCTCTGCATGAACTTCAGCTGGTTTACTGACCACATCTACATGCAAAAATGGATAGGAGTTATGTTATATACAATTTATATAGATATTTGCGTTAATGAGCAATAGTACATGTGTACCTAATGAAGTGGCCAGTGGGTGTATTTACTTTAAAATGTATTTTTGTACTGAACAGACACAAGATGCTGTTTAGCACAGACGACTGCATGAATTGTACTAAACAAAATGGAAAAATAAGTTTTGGTTTCAAACTAAAGGCCAGAAGATTTTCATTCAACTCAAAGCTGATGGTGAAACAAAGAGGCTGACATTCCAGTTCAGAGTAACTAGGAACTCATAACCACACAGGGTTTAGCCGGAGACCTGAATCCTAACTGTCACGCAATCAGTCTTCACTATCTGTGTCCTTTTAAGTGGTGTGAATTTCTGGAACACCATTTCTGAAGCTTAAGTAAAAATAATCTTGACTTGTGCAAAACCACAAAGACTTGTGGCTATTTAAAGGTGATGAGTCTGTAGTGATGTCATCTGCACCTCATTCAAGTCATTTAAAGCTACAGTGAAAGGCACAAATCCTAGGCTTTTAGAAAGCAGTAGTCAGGCTGAAGGAGAAGATAAGAAATTAAGGTCTTGTTTCACAAAATAATTCACTTTAGACATCACAAAGTCAAGATGTAGACTATCTGAAGGTTGAATTCCTTGAGTCGGGCACAGCTTTATCATCATTTTGCTTTTGGCTACAGCCTGTGCTTCCAACCTAGATATGCAATTGGAATGCATGTCAGAGGCCCTCCGGCAGCAAACATCTTTCACTTCTCTGCTAATGAATATTTTCCTCCTGTGTTTGTTCAGGGTGCCACACTGCTCATACATCTAATAGATCCTTCACACCCAACTAGTCAGCACTGTCAGTCAGCAGACTGTGGGTTTAGCCGGAGACCTGAAATCCTAACTGTCACGCAATCAGTCTTCACTATCTGTGTCCTTTTATCAGAGTCAGCCGAGGAAGGGCAGTTACAGTTAGAAACAGTTATGTTATGTTCCCCACATGTGATACAGATGTTCAGCTGATAGAATATAGGATTCAAGCGCACACTGATTAAAGCCGACAAACTCAAAATAAACAGACGTGGCCGCCTTAATGCTTTCTTGGACATGAACACGTCCAACTGAAGATCTGAGGTTCAGAGGGAATTATTGGAAACGTCTGCACAAGCCTGACGGATTTGACAGGTAATCCTTTTCATTGGATACTTTGTATGCTAAAACGTGTTAAACCCCTTTGATCATAGGCAGGTTTTTTTTTCTGCATACAAAACATGTTGACCTGCATCAGACATCTGAACTCCCCCAAGTCCCCATGCCGTATTTCACTCTGCCACATGCTGGTCGACACTGGAATAACACGTACTGAAATGTTAAAAGTTACTGTTGTATTTTATCAGACCAGACAATCTTTTTTTTTTTTCTATTGCAAGAGGCCTTAGTGCTTGTTGGAAAAAAAAACCTACAGCACTTTCCACAACATAAATATTTAATCTTTTCCCAAAAGTAAACTACACTTGCCTCTTTTCAATGCTCTCGGTGTCAAATCATACAAGTTCATCCATGTAGAAATCGATTTTAGAAATTATTTGCTAACAGGGGTCTCACATCTGATTATGCTTATGCTTCTCACTGGCTACCCAACTGTCACCGATGCCCCTCCCAAAAATGGTGGCACATACAGGAGGTCGGTGGTCCGATCCCCAGCTCCTGCATCCGTATGTTAAAGTGTCCTTGGGAAAGATAAATACATACATACCATATGAGTTTGCATGTGTATGAAAGAGTTAAAGATGTGTCTGTGGATGTGCAGCTTCCAGTGTATGTTTATGTAGAGGGGAGAAGACTTGGATGGAAAGACAAAATTATAAGTTCTCACAGTGGATTAGTAGATAGTCGTGATCACTGCTGTGAAATTCAGCTTAGGGTTCAGTATTGTGTGATTAATCTTACTAACTTGATAGCGGAGCACCACAGTGGTGCATCAGCGCACAGGTTTAAACCTGTCCAAAGACCCCGTCAGGATAATTGGGGATTCTAATTGGCTGTTGGTGTGATGATAAATGGTTATCTGCCTTTCTGTGTTAGCCTGTACCCAGCTTTTCACCCAATTTTAATGTTATGTCCAGTTTAGGCAGTTTAGATTAGGCTACCCAAACCAACTTGGCGACCTACAGAAAATACTCTAAGAGTGAATCAATGACTCCCCCAGGAGGTCACAAAATTACCCAGAAGAAGAACTGCAGGTATCACTTGCCTCAGTTAAGGTTAATGTTCATGATTTAACAATAATAAAGAGACTGGGGGGAAATTGCATCAATAGGAGAATTTCAAGGAGAAATCCACTGCTGACCAAAAACAACAGAAAGGCAAATTTGCCAAAAAGCAATTTGATGATCCCCAAGACTTTTGAGAAAATATTCTGTGAACTGACAAGAAAAGGGTTGAACTTTTTTGGAAGGCCCGTTACATCTGGTGTAAAACTTGCATTTGAAAAAAAAAAAAAAGAACATCATACAGAAAATCAAAAGTATTGGTGGTAATGTGGTGGTCTGGGTCGGCTTTGCTGCTTCAGGATCAGGATTGATGGAAACATGGTAAATGGTAAATGGACTGGTTCTTCTACATATTGTCCACCCAAGTATGAATTTTGCGCTCTACTAGAAAAAGGTGAAAAAGCTTAATGCCCTCATCTCAAATCTGGCAGCAGGACAATGATCCAAAACACACCAGCAAGCCCCCCTCTGAATGGCTTACAAAGAAAAACAAAAAAACAAAACAAAATTAAGCTTTTGGAGTGGCCAAATCAAAGTCTGGACTTAAATCAGATTTTGATGCTATGGCATGACCTTAAACAGGACATTCATGCCTGAAAACCCTCCAGTGAGGCTGAAATAAACAAATTCTGCAAATAAGAGTGGGCCAAAATACTTTCACAGAGATGTGTAAGACTCGCTGCCACTTAGCACTAAGGCTTGATTGCAGTTCTTGCTGCCAAGAATAGCACAACCAGTTATTAGGTTTAGGGGAGATTCCTTTTTCATACAGGGTCAGGTAGCTTTTTTTCCTTAATAAATGTAATCATAATTTTAAAACTCCCTTATTTTATTCACTTTGGATATCTTTTTCTAATATTAACATTTATTTGATAATCTGAAATGTTTAAGGGTGACAAATATGCAATAACAAAAACCCAACAACAACAACTAAGAAATCAGGAAAGGGGCAAATACTTTTTCATTGCACTATAACAAATCTCATTGCAGTTATCTTTTTTTACTTGAAGTGTTCAAGTTGTAAGTTTGCCTTATAGTTAAAAGCACTAAAATTTAAGAGTAAAACCTCTAAAATTGATCCAGTGGTTGGAATTCTGTTGTAAAACTGCCGTGTCCTAAGATGAAAATGATGGGAAATAAACTGAAAAACTTTGACATTTTTAAAACTCAAGTGGCTAATGGAATTTATTCATTTTGATGCATGAATCCAAAGGCAGACATGCAAATAAATGGCGCTTGTATCCACCACTGAGAATGCATTCCATTATATTCTATTTATTTATACTGTATTTTTCTTTATTTACATTTTCCGTTTTCTGCTGCACTAAAAACACCTTTGTCCCTTACGAGCTTCCGTCCATTGTGCGACACACGTGATCTAGTCATTTGACAAGGCTAAACACGGCAGTAGATCAGAAAGACAAGCGACATGGACCATCAACGGGTTGACAGGGTGGGCCTGCTGTCTCCCCTGGAGGAGTCCAGCGCTGAGATCAGCACAGACAGCGGAATCGTCTCTCAGAGTGCGAGCAGTTTGTCGATGGTGAGCGAAATCCTCAGCAGCGGGACGGTGTCGCAGAGCCCCAGCTTTGGAGCAGCGGCGGGGGCAGGAGTAGCAGGAGCAGCTAACAACGTTATTTCTCAAAGCCCGAGCCTCGATGAAGCTGCAGAGCCCGGGACAACCGACAAGCACGACCCAGAGCAGGACGACGAGGTGCTGAGGCACACCGCGCTCAGCTACTCCTCCTACATCAGGGCGACAGCAGGAGACGAGGTGCGTGCTGTTATATCAGCAGCTAAGCTATGTTTAGCTCTTTGTTTATGATTTGACTGTCAGTACCGCAGCAGCCCTACACAGTCTTCCTGTAAACGAAGTGTTCCACTTTCATTATGAGTACCAAATAAATTGGTTTACATCGTCTCCATTAAGGACTATATGTCTTATTCTACCTAGCATTTTCTTATACAACAAGAACGTTACAGTACAAGAAAGTTTCACGTTGCTTTTGTCAGTAACTAGGACGGTGTTGGCAATGGCAGTTGCTAGGCGACACGAAAGTAGTGATAGGATTGGCTTTCCTCTTACATCAGCTGGCCTGTAAAGATGTATTGCAGAGGTTTATGTCGGAAGTCCCAAATTAGGCCAACTAATTTCAAAAACAGGTACAAAGTAGAAAGAATTGTGTTTTAAATGCTCTACGAGTGCAGGGCGTAGTGCGGTCCACCAGCACCACATACTAAGACAGTGGCCCACATTTTACTGGGTTTAATGAGTCTCACAAGAAATATGCAGCCCCAAAAAGACACGTACCTGCACGGACTCTACTCAAACCAAAAAATTATAGGCTGTCAGAACAGCAGCTGGAGTAACAATTTAGCCCCTGATGAACTTTGATAGAAAAAGGGGAAACACCAGTATAAGTAGACTTTCGCAAACATTGAAGCTTACTTTTTAAATTGCATTAACGTCGAATCTGGCCTTCACATGACTTATGCCTCACCATTAACCGACAGGAAGTATGCTCTGGGGAGAAAGGGGATGAAAGTCAATGAAATCAAGACAGAATACATGTGTTTGAATGAGAGAGAAAGTGTAAATGTGAAGCTGCAAGGAGCAGAGATAGTGAAGGTGGATGAGTTTAAATATCTGGAGTCAACCATCCAAAGCGATGGACAGGGGACAAGTGAGGTGAGGAAGAGAGTATGGGGGAAGTAGATAGAGACAAGTGTCAAGAGGATAGCAGCAAAAGTAAAAGAAGATTTGCGAGGTGCTGCTATGATTTATGGTTTGTTCAGTTTGCCTCTGACCCCAAAAAAAAAAGACAGATGACAGAGTTAAAGATGTTCAGATTTTCACTGGGATTGAGCAGAATGGACAAGTGTTTCAGAGGGACAGCGCAGGTTGAGGAATTTAGTAGTAAAGTTTGAAGGGCTAGAGTTTGAGATGTGTAGAGATGGGATAGAGGATATATTGGACAAAGGATGCTGAATATGGAGGTGCCAGGCAGGAGGAAAACCACAAAGATGATTCGCTGCTGCCAGAATGATTGCTAGAGCATCTGATGGCAGGAAAAGTTTCTGAAAAGTCATATATTTACAAGCTTTTAATTCTAACTCGAGGGGCTTGAATCTGGGTGAAGGTGCGAGTAACTGCTGTTAAGGTCAAAACTGGGTTGTGGGATTTTTCATGTCACTTCAAAAGTCATTAGAAGAATGGCCTGAGAACTTCAAGCCCAAGCCATGTGACTTGAGTCTTAAGTGGATATGCGTGATACAAGGCATGTTACAGAGAAGCTGAAGAAGGAGCACAAAGGCTGCTGTGTTTTGGCCATGCAGTCTAAACGTATTGAAGCTTGTGTGTGGGCAGCATAACTATGACATATTTCACACACTCTGGGACCCTTACTTTAAAATCATTGTCTTATATAGATCCTGTGCTTGGAGAAAAGCTTGGAAGAGATGCTGACAAGAGTGGATGAGTTTGTTGGAATGCTGGATATGGTAAGCTCAGTCAGAATATGAAAGTGTGTCTTACATCTCATGTTTTAGATTACGCGGATAATTTGCTTCTGATATTCTGTCTTGTTTTGTCTACAGATCCGTAACGATACCTCGCAGATAGTGAATGAAAACCTACCTCAAATCCAGCAGAAGTCTGATGAAATGAGACAGATATACAGAAGAATTGATAAGCTGGAGGTAAAGCGACTGTTTCATACGGTTCATTTTGTTTTGTATAAAATATTCATTTGCCGCTTTTATAATGCACACGGATTCCTCAGAGAGGCATCCTGCCAAACTGCAAGCAACATTAACAACTCTAATATGAAATGCGTGATTGTGAGTTGATGTGTATTGATTTGTGTGCAGTGTTTTTATTCATAATTAAATACGGAAAGTATCATCCTCACAAATGGAGACCCTGAGCCACTTGTTTGTTTTTCTATTTCCTCTATTTACTCATTCGTGTACCGAAAAGGTAGAAGTATTAGTTCCTGTTCCTCATGTAAAAGCTTACCATGCATTCAAATGTCTGGTAATCTACCAGCAAAGGGGACCTTATTTGCAAAAACTATGTTTATTTGAGTTCATACTCACGATTTCTTCAGCTGAATGTCATTAAATGTCTTCATCAGGTAACTTGTGATGAGACAAAAATAAAATTTACTTCATGATAAACAGTCATGTGAAATTTTTCAGAGAAACTTATGCAGTTCTGTGAAAAACTAGGTGCACCCCATAATTCAGCAACTTGTAGAACCACCTTTAGCAGAAATAACTTGAAGTAATAATTTTCTGTATGACTTTATCAGTTTGCAGCCATTCATTTATGCACAGCTCTCTAAGGTCCCGTCACAGCATTTCAGTCGGTTTGATGTCTAGACTTTGTTTGGGCCATTGCAGCACCTTGATTCTTTTCTTTTTCAGCCTTTCTGTTGTAGATTTGCTGCTGTGCTTGGGATCATTGTTGCATGACCCAGTTTCAGCCAAGCTTTAGCTGTCAAACAGGTGGCCTCACATTTGACTCTAGAGTACTTTCGAACATCCAACTTTGCAAACCTAAGGTGAACTTTCAGGGACGTCCACTCCTGAGAAGGTTGTGTTGACTCACACTTCGGTGTTACAGTCCAGCAAACTGCCAAACTGCTTTTACAGAGGTGCTCACACTTGCTGATGATCAGTTAATCAAGTGCATTTTATCACCTGGCAGCTACTTGGGCTCATAATTCCTATTGAAGCGATAACGGTGTTCTTATGCTCATTGTTCAGCCCTTATCTCAGGTGGTGCACGCCAAGTTTAAGTTTCTACGTTTTTCATAGAAGTGGATAGAGTGCTGTGTAAACTTCCTTTTTCACATGACTCTATATTAACTGCATAAACCTTTTTATATTAAAAAATTATCTGTCACAATCTATAGTTAAAATTAAAGACACATTTGTTTTTGTTTTTCATTGCAAAATATGATTAATATTTCCTGATTTGTAATAAAGAGTCAGACTGGACTACAATTATTTGTGGAGCCAAGGTCGGCATCTGCATGTCTGCTTCATAACGTAACAGTCCATCATTGGTGTAACAGCACAGTCATTTTTGACTGGGGACAAAGCGTAGCTGTGTCAGCTGTCTTTTCTGTCTGCCAACCACAGGTAAATTGAATATTGTAACTTTTGTAGTGAATCTTAAATATGCTGTTGTGTCTGCAGGCCTTTGTAAAGATGGTGGGAGCCAATGTCAGCGCAATGGAGGAGCAGGTCACACAGGCAGAGGGAGAGCTAGGAACACTACCGGGTGCTTTCAAGAAGATCCTCCGCACAATGACTGTCCCAGGCTTCTTAAATGTAAGAGCCAATTCCTGCACTTGTGAATTATAAATTTTCTCCATTATCCACTGAGTTTGGTGTTTGCAGGATTAAACAAAAACTTATTATTTAGAAGGTTCCCAAACTAGTTCAGCTGTGGGCTGCCCACTCTTACTGTAGCAATGTACTGTAATAATCGGTTGCAGTCCAGAGCTTTTGCTGCTACTTGTAACAACCAGCACTTTTCACAATGTTTAAATTAATATCATACTTTATTTGGTTGTAATTTCCCACTGGAATGAAGCAAAGGGAGTGAGGTTTGTCTTCATAGCTTTTCTGTTACAAAGAAGAAGAAGGAGGAGCCGAAAAATGCTTATGGATTAAAAAAAAAAAAAAAATATCCCAAAAGACCCATAGCTGTGCATCAAATGCATCTATCCCGAGATGCATTTGATGCATTTAGGCAGGATCACAAATGCTGCTGATGGCTAAAACCACATGCCCTGCCCACTTTCTCCACATTGGGTCTAAATGGGATAGAATGAAATAGATTTGGGGAAATATTAGGTTCTCTCCTTTTAGACAGTGAAATATCTGCTGAGCCATTTATTGCCTCTGAAAAAGAAAAAAATTGACTGCCTCCACCATGATCATGGAGGAAACTGGCGATCTGCCGTTAGTGACCTCAGTTGCATCCACACAGAACTTGATTTGCTCAACATTTGTTGTTTGTCCAGAGATTGGGATCAAGGCCACCCAGGTCATTTGTAGTCACTATCCAGACTTCATTGAGATCATTATGAGTAAAGGTTCAGATTTCATAAAAACAAAAACACCCACAGTGTTTTTATTTATATGTCTGATTAAGATTGATGGTGTTCAAGAACAGCATCGTGCCTGCGGAGTCAGTGTTCTTTTTAAGGTTTCCCCCAGCAGTTGTAACCACACTTCATTTATTAGGTTTTTAACTTTTGTCTCTTTGCTTTCAGAAACCAGCCAGCCCAAGACGACCAGCACCACATCAGCGTCAAGAAATCCCCAGCGTGTTTCGGACAGATGATTATTTCACGTCACAGCCGGAACAGTGACGCGCTCGAACGTTCAAAACATAACTCGGTTCTAACCTCAGAGGCCTGTTGGGCCAAACTGCACAGATGACTTTTACTGCCACCTATTGCAAGGAGGATCTATTGGTGCAGTGGCTTCAACAAAGCAATAGCAGCCTTTCTGAACAAGTCACTGGAAGTCAAGTGGGTGCAGACAATCTGCGCTCCTGAAAGTCCTTTCCCTGGCAGCAACAAACACTGAACTGTAGCAAAATTATTTTAAAAGTGCCTGAATGGGTCTTTGGTTTTGTTTTCACTAATGGTGAAGAAAATGTAAGATGTTAAATTTGTGGCAAGTCAGGAGGACAAAGTCGTCCCACTCGCCTGTAGAGCACTGTATAGAAGGTACAATAAGATCTTCAAATAATACACAGAGAAATAACCCAGCTTTGTTTTTATGACTTACATTCCTGTTGATAGTGTTTGTAAAGACCTGCACGCTGTTATGAACTGAGCTGTATTTCTTTGTCTCTTCTACACCCCCACCCGCCGAGCAATACTGATCTTATCCTGTTAAGCATTTAACGTCTTCCATTTCAAAGTTTTCACTTTATTTCGAGCCTTATCTTACTGCCTCTCTCTGACACGAGGCTACGTCTTTGATTGCACCTTTTAGAAAAAAAAGCACATTATAGATTAGTTGTCACTTGCTGATTATGTTTTGTGCCAGTGATGAAGCTGCAGTCTAAATAGGAAGAAGAGGAACTTTGGACCTCATCATGGAGAGGGGAGCAACAGTACCTAACAGATTAATGTGGTGCGGCCCCTTTCTTGCAAAGTTTAGCCAATAATGGTCACAGCTTCAGCTCTGGTTCTTTGATTACTTGCCAAATTAGTTGTTAAAAATGTTTCATTTTACATGTTGGATTTGGTTTACGAGTTTGAGATAATCATTAAAAAATATTTGAGACAAGCTCGTTTCTGTTTCATGTATGCGATCCTGAGTTTTAGTGTTTTAGAGGGTGGGACTCGGTGAGCAGGAAAAGCTCCTGACGGAGAACTGCGAGGCTCTCTCATTGGGCGGCTTGTGCTGACGTCACGCGTTAGTCACAAGTCGGAGGAAGCGGGAACTCCGGTCGCCTCGTTTTGACTCGTTTCCCCACGCCGAAACGTCTGCTGCTGGAGGAAAAAAAAGCAAGCAAAAATAGCGGACAAGGTAAAGTACTTTTTGAGTCAAGTGTCTAATGAAGATGACGGGTTACTGAGGCCTTTGTTGACACGAGTTTAATGAGGGTAATGTGGAGACAAAGGTTTTAAAAACAGTTCTCGGTAAAGGCAGCAGAGGCTAGCCAAAACTTTGAGACCGCAGCTTGGGTTTCTGGTTAACAAACGGCAGGATTGCGACAGCTCCGATTTATATTCTGCTTAATCCCGACTGCGTTAACTAATCTCAACTAGTCCGAAAATACCTGGACAGCAACTTGGTTAACTCCCAATAGACTTGAATCTGCTTCTCTTGCTATAGTCGCTGCAGCTGGTTGAAACTTTAGCACGAAGAAACCACACCACTTAAAGAAGCAGGCCTCATTTTTTCCCCCCAGCTGTGCAGTCACATCTGTATCCTTCAGCACGAGAGGCAACCCATTGTTTTTTCATTTAAAATATGAGTGGGGCTCTTTTCTTTTTTCTTTTTTGTAAAAGCATGCCTCTTTTAAGCTGTCCTTCTGATGTACTCATCTGTAATCCTGCTCACTCCCACTGAAAATCTTAACATCTTCCGCTCAGACTCCTGTCTTTCTGTCAGCAGGTCTCACTATCATCTTGTAAACCTTCCCTTTCACTTTTGCTTCTATGTTTATGTCACAAGTCACCCCTGACACTCATCTACATCCTGCCTGCAGTCCTTCGCAGTGGTTGAAAATAAAGTTTATTTAAGATGATAATATTTTCTTTTTTTTTAAAATCTCCAAAGTCGGGAAGTTGCTTTGTTACAGCAGCTTAAACTTAGGTTAAACACAACACACGTAACAAAATGGCATAAGGAATTGTGTGTAAATCAATAAAATATGAGTCCTATTCTGGAAATGTTGGGACGCTGTGTAAAATGTGAACACAAACAAAATGCAAACAGTGATTTCCAAACCGCATAAGGCTGTATTTTATTCACAATTGCAATTTTATGTACCCTTTTCTTAACAATGGCACTTTTTTTCTGAGTTTAAACATTAAATATGTTTTATTGTGTTCCTTTTATGTATAAGGTTTTTGCAATTGAGGTTGTAAAATACAGTGACAAACATCTGAAGTGATCCTGTCTGTAATAATATAAATACATTAAATGCAGGGTTAAATTAGACAGTACCTTTGTTGACAATTTCAAAAGGCTGTCCATTAAGATAGTCATTTAACTGGCCCTTCATTTTTACATACATATTTTGTTTAAGTCACATTAGACACCAGAAAAGTCTTATTTAAGTGTAAATAATAAACACAAGTTTCTTCTCATTTCTTGACTTATTTTACTTAGCTTGTCTTCTTTTACAGATCCAAAGCTGCAAACATGGCCTGTGAGAAAGAAATTTGGCAAAAGATTGGAGAGGGCTTTGTCCAGGAGTATTACAACCAGTTTGACAATACCAATAGGATGGGACTGGGTAACCTTTATGTAAGCTTTCCAGATGTCTATTCAGTTCCATCACGCTGGATGTTAAAAATATTTTGAGCCTATAGTTATGAAAGAAAAAATGTTTCTGCAGTCTCCTGATGCCTGTCTGACGTGGGAAGGATCACCTTTTCAGGGGAGAGAAGCTATAACTGGCAAACTAGTAGTAAGTATCTTGTTTTAGCAGGTTGTTGGTCCGACATGCACAAAGAAACTCCATAAGTGCTGCTTCTAATCCAGGTTATGTTGTGTCTGTGAATTTATTAATATAATATTAATAATATTTTTACGCCTCTCCTTTCATCAGCACATCAGTCTAAACAATAATATTGTTCACAATTCACAGAACTTGCCTTTCAAGCGCATTAAGCACATCATCACAGAACAGGACTTCCAGCCCACAGTAGACAGCTGTATCCTCATCATGGTGTTTGGACAGCTACAGGTATTCTAGTGATTCTTCACATTTTATTTTATGTTTTTTATTCATCTGGCTGAAGGACTGATGAGCTTACACCATGTCAAGGCATCTGCAGTAGAATCACTTCTCCGACGACAGCTTTGGTCAGAATTTATTCAAATGTACACAAAATGTTCTCACTAATAGGGTCTTTTTACCCAATTTGTGCTCAGTCAGAAAAGATGAGGAGGAACAAATATCAGTGGCATTGTGTATATCATGTGACCTTGTTCACCCCAAAAAACAAACCAAAAAAAAAAACATTTACATTTTATTCTAAAATCATCATTCAGACCTGCAGGTGTCATTGTTTTGAGTGTTGGGATCCAATACTACTCTCTCTGAGAAAGCAGCTTTTGTAGATTGCCCCCTTGTGGTTGGAAGAGTTACATTTTTAAATCCAGTGAAATGCAGGGTGGCAGGGAAGTTTTATGTTTATTTTCATGACAGTCTGGCTGTGGCAGGCTGTACTTTCCCAGTACAAATGACTGTTTCACATTCTGAAGAGCATGTAGATAAATGATGTGTTGCAGTTCATTAAGTGTTTGATAGAGAACTTCTTACCAGTGTGTGTGGGTCTGCTGTTTTTACTCTGTATGTTAACTCTGAACAACATGTATGGCTTCTACATTACAATACAATGCGCTTTATTATCATTACTGCAGCGTTTTTAGAGTCCTAATGAGTTATGCTGATGTGATTTAAGTTTATATTCCTGCCAACATTACAGTTTTAGTTTTTCACGATTTTGCTGTTAATTATTTCCAACAGGTAGATGATGATCCACCGATGGCCTTCCATCAAGTGTTTATGCTGAAATCCCAAAACTGTGCGTGGGCATGCACGAATGATGTGTTTCGACTGGGGATACACAACATACCAGTGTAGTGATTTGGATTAGTAGGTTCACATTCACTTGTATCCAGTTCTGAATTCACACTGCGGTGTCATGCTGCCACTTCTAGAAAGATATTCCACATTTATTTGGTGTTTACAATGCATGTATTAATAACATTTCTATTCAAATAAAGAATTTATTACTCTAAACTACAGTTTTGTCTTGCCTTCCTGTAACAAATAGCTTTTTTTAGTTTAATCTGTTTACTCATAGGTGTTGCTTGATGTCTAATAGTGCAAGTGAGATGAGTAGGTAAAAATCACGGTATTAGTCATTTTCGGAAGTTTTATCGTGCTACCCGTACCACGTGTTGTTTTAAAGGTGAACTTCTTAGTATTTCCGCTAGGGGCGCTATACCCCCGTATGTGGGGATTTAAAGTGTCAAATCAACAGAGCTACAACTACGTCCGCAGGGTTATGGCACCGAGTACAAGCTAGCTAAATAAAAAACCCAAATCCAGTCCTCAGAATGACTCCGACGGTGAAAAAGTCATCTTCTCAGGTACTGGAGCTCATTACTATCGGCCTGAAGCACAGCTAGCTTAAACGTTTATTGTTACTGTGTGTATCGAGGACGTCGGTTGTGTAACTGTAGGTTTGTAGCTGTGTAGTAACCTTACCCTTTATTGAAACATGGGGAGCTAAAGCCTTTGTAACTTCGGAAAAGCATATTTTTAGCTAAATGTGACAAATAATACGGTTTACGGCAAGTTTTAGCTGTGAAAGTGCTTTCCTGCTCGTGTTAGTTGTCAGTCACGGTGTTTGAGGTTAAGGAAACAACGACTAAAAATAATTAAATCAACTAAAGCGTTTAAAATGTGTATGGAAGGCGACCAAAAATATCTTGCTTTATTCATTTATGTTTTGCAAGTGGACACGTTAATGTCATGTCCTTTGTTTTGTAAAGAGTTAACGCGCAAGCGCAGTGCTCTGTGTTGTAAGTAAAGGGACAATCCGTAAAACGAGTTGTGTGGAGCGAGAGAAACAGCGACTAGGAGTCAAAAATGAAACAAAAACGAGACAGACACCAAACTAAATGTAAAGGATTGTTTGCAGAACGGCTTCAGAGAAGATGATACAGCCTGCCAGAATGGCTTGGAGACGGAGGAAGAACCTCTGCTCCGAGAGAACCCCAGGCGGTTTGTCATTTTTCCCATCCAGTACCGAGACATCTGGAAGATGTACAAACAGGCCCAGGCCTCTTTCTGGACCGTGGAGGAGGTGGGTACTGTACTTTGAGTGGTTTACTGAGTGATCTTAGGAAGAAAATATTGAATGCAACAATGTCTAACCATCAGGTTTTGACAGTTGCTGCTGCTGCTACT
Organism: Simochromis diagramma; assembly: GCF_900408965.1. Taxonomy (NCBI): domain Eukaryota; kingdom Metazoa; phylum Chordata; class Actinopteri; order Cichliformes; family Cichlidae; genus Simochromis; species Simochromis diagramma. The sequence goes on along the minus strand of NW_024387523.1, from coordinate 9,857,389 downwards.
TTCCACTGTGCACATATTGATACCCACACATGAAATGAAGGAACTGAGACAGGTGTGCTTTTGATGGGGTTTTTTTTTTAGGTCGATCTATCCAAAGACTTGGCACACTGGGACCGTTTGAAGGCGGAGGAAAAACACTTCATCTCCCACATCTTAGCCTTCTTTGCTGCCAGCGACGGTATCGTCAATGAGAACCTGGTGAGACTAGTTTGCAGGCCTCTAAAGAAATTTCAAGAATATATATTTTGCATGTAGATTGAGAACAAGCTCATTTGATGCATTGGCAGCTGAACTGCAAAATTAATGAAACTGATATTACTAGAAGCCCTCAAAAAATGAAGTCACACATCAAGAATGGCTATCAAAAGATAACCATACTTGATGGGTTAACATAAATGCAGATGGAACTCTGAATTTTTTTTTTTTTTTAACTTGGTGTGGTTCAAGTGTTTTGTGGGACTTGCACGCTTCATCGCAAATGTTTTTAATCTACACAACAGGTGCAGAGGTTCAGCCAGGAGGTGCAGGTCCCTGAAGCGCGATCCTTCTACAGCTTTCAGATCCTCATAGAGACTGTCCACTCAGAGATGTACAGTATGCTCATCAACACTTACATTAGGGACCTGAAGGAGAGGTCAGTTACTCGTGGTGGCTCTATTTTATTTTTTATTTTAGCAAGTCGGAAAACAGTTTTTGTGTCGTGTTTATGTTGTGATGAAAGTATAAATCCTTTACCCGCTTCTGTATGAGTTGCTTTTGTAAACTTTCTGGAGATTTACAACAAACTGTAGCACCTGGGGTTTAAATACAGTAGACCTAAAATTTCAACGCAGAGTGTGTTGTTTATCGAACAAAAAGAGGAAGTTGAGGAAGTTAATACACAGCCTGTCAGATTTTATTCAGCAAAGTCCAGCAAATCATCATTTACCCAGCTTTATTTTTTCATAATGGATGATAAAACTTGAATCCTATCACATTCTGCTTATAAATATTATTCATGTAGCACCATGAAAACATGCATTAAAGATGCCTTGTAATTAATCTTTGATTGTAAAGTCAGTCTCACCTAGTAAGAATGTTTTACATCTGTTTTAAAAAGTCTTGTTTGGCAGCATTTATTTATTATATTTCAAGACATGTAAGCAGTTCAACAGGAAATGCTTCCAGAATATATTCAGACTGCAGCCTTGTCTCACTGACAGATTAAAAGCTGATAAATAGTTCACTGCATGTTCAGAGAGTCTAAAGACGTAAACGTAGGCAAATGAGTGCTCTCCAGTTTGTGCTTTGAATGAGGAAACTAAATAGTTTGTCAGACAGCTGTGTCAGGCCCAGCAGGAGGGAAAGGGTCAGAGAAAGGCAACTACCTGGTGACTGATCCACTGTTTAAGTTACCTTTATTAGGTGTTCAGAGTTTTCACTGAGCCTGGTTTCTGGAACAGACTCCTGCACCTGTTTGTCACAGGTTAAGTCGAGACCGTTCTGCGGTAACTGCCGTTGTTTTCCCAGCTGCAGCAGCTTTGATGTGCCTCCAAACAACAAACGTCACTCATCAACAGACTGTTTACAGATGCTTTTAAGTCTAAACACTCAGCAAACTCCATGAGTCTTGTTACATTATTTTTACCCTGTTCCTGAGTGTCTTTGATTAAAGACAAACAAAATAAACTATTCCCTACATATTGTTACTACAGTATAATTACACATTAAAAAGTCTTTAGTTCATGTGTTTTCATGTTTGTGTGTTTTAGGGACTATTTGTTTAATGCCATTCAGACCATGCCTTGTGTGAAACGGAAGGCAGACTGGGCCCTCCAGTGGATAAACGACAGCAAATCCACATTTGGTAAGGGAGAAACAAAACTTGACAAAAACACGACAACTGAAAACTAAATATAACATCAAACTGTCCTAGAAGGAACCTCGTGTTTGATCACTTAACAGTCATTTTTGACGTTTGTGCCCCAGGGGAGCGGATTGTGGCTTTTGCAGCTGTGGAAGGCATCTTCTTCTCTGGTTCATTTGCTGCTATCTACTGGCTGAAGAAGAGGGGGCTAATGCCTGGCCTTAGCTACTCCAACGAGCTCATTAGCAGGGACGAGGTGAGACTAATTCACGCACAAAAATACGTGTTCTGATATGTTGAAAGGATCCCTGAGTTGTGAGCCAATCAGACATACTTGCGGGTAAGAGAAGCAGCTCATATTTAAAATGGAGGTGTGGCATCTATGTAATTATTCCTTTCCAAATGACAGCGTGGCACAGAGTGTTTTCCATCTAGATTTGTCTGTTGTCAGTCTTATGTGACTAAATGAGTAGATGCACATAATGACCATAAGTTTGAACTGCTGTGGAAAACCTTCAGAAATAGAAACAGTATGTCTGCCCTTACCTGCATTGTCATGCTTATAACTGGTATGACTCCTTAACTTTGTGCAGCAGCCTCAGCGGCCAAATTCATAAGAGCTGTATAATTCATATATGCTGTAAAGACAACATTGGTCTTTAAAAATAAGTCAAATGATAAGAATAAACATGAAAGATTAAACAGCAATCATAAACACCAATATACTGTCAAAGCTGGCAGCAGAGTCATGACTGCACATTCACCTCGCTCTTTGGAAAATGCCCTCAGACAGATATTTCCCTGTTATAGCAAACACTGTACAACAGCAGCTCTGCACTGGCTGTTTTGAGAGTCAGATTTTCAAAATATCTTATTGTTATAAAAAATCAAGAGCCTCATATCAACTAACTAGTTAATATAACAAGTTTTTGGTCATTTATGCTGACTGTATGGTGGCAGACTCTGAAAACACTGCTTTTACATCTTGCTGACACCCGGTTTTCTTTCACTCAGCATTCACTGTGTTGAAACTAATCATCACCCTATTAATTAACAATTACAAAATAGTAGTTGTTGGACATGCAGTTCTCTTACAATCCACCAGGGGGTGCTGTATCAACCATGACCATCATTGTTCTTCCTTGAGATCAAGCTGATGTAATAAATGCTGTTGTGTAAACACAAGTCTCCTAAAATAAACCTGGGACTAAGTACACCATAAATACACATTTTTTCGGATCAGCTGTTCTGACATGTTTTTTTGTTCTTTGCTAGGGTCTGCATTGTAACTTTGCCTGCCTGCTGTACAGCTACCTGGTGAAAAAGCCATCAGAGGAGAGAGTCAGAGACATCATCACCAAAGCTGTTAGCATCGAACAGGTCAGCTAATGCTACACATTACATACATTATATGCTTGCTTATTAAATGCTATTCACCTCATATTCCTGTTCATTTTGTCTGCACTAACTCACATTGCAGTGGATCAGTTGTAGCTTTACAGCAGGGGTGGGGGAACTCCAGGCCTCAAGGGCCGGTGTCCTGTAGGTTTTAAATGTGTCCAACACAGCTGATTTAAATGGCTAAATTACCTTCTTAGCATGTCTTGCAGTTCTCAGGAGGCCTGGTAATGAGCTAATCATTTGATTCAGGTGTGTTGATCCAGGGTGATATCTAAAACTTGCAGGACACCGGCCCTTGAGGCCTGGAGTTTCCCACCGCTGCTTTACAGCATGACATTCTGAAGCAATAAAATCTTAATAGGTCGTACCAGTGCTATAAGTCACTAATCGTTATTATTCATATACAGGAGTTTCTCACAGAGGCCCTGCCAGTAGATCTCATAGGAATCAACAGTTGCCTCATGAAGCAGTACATCGAGTTTGTGGCTGACCGGCTTCTCACTGATCTCGGACTGACCAAGGTAATGGTAAAAATCATTCGTTCAAAACCCTCTGCACACCGGAATGGGTGAAATTAAACCTATTCTTGTCTTTTTTCCTAATTTTTTTTAAATCCAAGGTTTACCAAGCTGAAAATCCATTTGACTTCATGGAGTCTATCTCACTCGAGGGGAAAACCAACTTCTTTGAGAAACGCGTGGCGGAGTATCAAAGATTCGGAGTCATGTCGAGCATGATGGACGGTGAATTCACACTAGACGCAGACTTCTAAAAACTGACATGGCATGTTACTGTAAATTTGTTACATTCAGTCAACCTATTTATTTATTTCCATACAGTTATTATACAACAGAGGTTTTCAAGTCTTACTGTAATACTGATACAGTGCTACGAAGTGAAGGCTGTACTTTTTTTTGTTGTTATTGTTTTTTGGGATGGTTTTTTTTGTTTTGTATTAGAGATAGAGAATTATTTAGCAACCAGTACAGTTTATAAGTAGAATGGGTGAGCATCAACATTTTGCCATCATGACAAAATAATGAGGGAGGTGACATAAATAGTATTTCTTTCCTCACTGAGCATTTTAGATAATAAAAACACAGAATATATTTTTACTTTTCTGCTTTGTGTTGCTTGTTTCTATGGCAAATTGCTTTAATATTTTCTAACTTTTAGAATACAATAAAAAATGTTTTGCCAAATATGTGTAGGTGTTGTAAATGAATGCAAGAGGTAAATGTTTGTACAGCTGAGAACCAACAACAGCCTTATTCTCAAATGTAGGTGACAGGAAATAAATGCGATGTGGGTCATTTTATGATTGGTGGACAATGTGGGCTTCAAAAATTGTAAATAGTCAAAAAAGGACTCTTTATTTTCTAAATTTCTTTTATGCACGTAAGAAGAACAAATAATAAACCATCCAAAAAAAATTCTTTCAGCTCAGGCATCAAAGCTACACTTTTTATGCAATACTTTGGTTGCTGTATGCTGTGACATGAAAAAGTGGACTTTATAAATATTGTTTTAGAAATTATTAACCTTTAAATTAAAGATAATCACCCTCATACTAAATATTCATACAGTTTCATTCATTTAAACAACTTTCAGAACCTACCCTTTTTTGTAATTGTAGTATTTATTTTTGATTGTTTGTTGAATACATTTTTTTGTACACTTTTCAGAAAATAATTGAAACTATGCTACAAAGGCAATAGATTACTCCCTTGTGAGCTAAGAAAAACATTTATGGTTATTTTATTCAAATTATAAAGCACCAGGGTTAATATTAGAGTAACAGTGTTGCACAAGATAACATGGATGAATGGATTTTTTAATTCACAGATTATGACATAAGTCTAACAAAAAAAAAAAATTCTCAGGACCACAGATATATTGTTTAATAATATTCGGTATGTTGTTAACATGTTTGTACAGTAATGTTTTATATGTTCACTCACGGGATTTCGAGCAGCTGGGTTGCAAATCAGTGCTAATATTAGTGTTCTCTCAGAAATAAAACGTGAGCTGTGTAATGTAATAAAGCATGAAAGTGAAGGGTAAATGCAGTTAAATGAAATAAAAGAAAGACATTTCAAAAAATTAATTTGTTGTCTTTTTGTAATGTGGGTTAAACTGGTTAGAGTGACACAATCTAGACAGAAAAAAAATCGGGTAAACACAAAATCTGTCAAAGATTTAGTGTTTTGGAGTTAACACCTGACTGGATTGTGTCACTTCTTTTTCGTCTCACTGTTTTATCTCTTTCTTTTAAGGCTTAACAATTGAGTCTATCAACACAAAGCAGAAAAAGTGGGTTGTAACTGATTTTGGTTGTTATATTTTTAAGTTGTTATTTTGTATTTTTAAATAATAGTTTGGAACCACTTTTTCAACAACTAGGTGTACATTTAACCTCAGGACAGGTGTCATTTATATAGCATATGTGTTTTAGTATTTTGTGCATGGGTAATTTTCAAATTCATGGGTAAGACAGAAAAGCTCCTGTTCTTACAGAGCGGCTCGTGTAAGTGCGTGATGCTGTCCTGGACAAACCTGTGAGTGTGAGCTTTTTAATATTGAGCAGATGTAGTATTGATATGCTGCTGTTTGTAGCCTTGATGTTAACAGTCAGATTAGATTAGCCACTCCTCCGTTAGCACGGGCGCTGGAAATGATAGCTACAGCTAGTGTATGCGCAATTTTGAAAGATGGCTGGAGACTTGCGAGGTCTTGCGCTGGAGAAAGCCGAGCTGCTTTCCAGCCACTTGAAGGAGCTGCTGTCTTCGGGACAGGGATATGTTCGGGCTCGATTCGGGGTTGACTTGGGTCTGAAGCCCGAGCTTTACCCGACGTGGGTCATCCTGTCCACGGCCGCGGCGGGTCTTCTGCTGCTGATCAGTCTGTCGTGGGCCGCTGTTTGCGGCGGGCTGCTCGCCGGGAAAAAGCGAGGATCCCCGGTCACACACGGCAGCAGCAGGAGCAGCAGCGGCGGCGGCGGTGAGCCCCTCAAGGCCGGTTTCGCTAAAACTGCCAAACCAGAAGAGCAGAAGAAGAAGAACAAAAAGAAAACGGTAGAAAAGGTACCGCAGGCAGCCTTTACCGAGCCGTCTAATCACAGCGAGTCAGTCACAACACGCGCGGGTGTTCATTTAACTCCTTAACCTAAGTGCTCCCTCTGCAAAACAGTTCAGTTAGACACTTATTTTATTATTTTATTAACAAAAGCGGTTAAGTTTGGCGTTAGCTAGCCAGCTAGCTACCTGGCATGTATGAATTGACGGTCGTATAGCTCGTCGTATACTTTGTTTACACAGCACAAATTAGGCCATCTAGGGACAATTCCACGACCCACTTACAAGTGACAAAAATAAACCCGTAATCTAACTGCATATGGATGAAGGTAGGGTGTTTTATTAAGAAAGGGAAGGTGTTATCGGTGTTTGCAACCACCTGATACTCCTGTTTAGCTAGCTAGTTTATACGTCATCGTTAGCCACCTGAAGCTTCAACTTTCGCTTTGATGAGTGAAAATGGTTTTAAAGACGTCCGCAACCCAGGCGCGCTTCTTTGAAGCTCGTATTTAGAAAGCGATAATCTGTTTAACCTGTTACATATAACTTTTAAAACAAGCTAACAGACAATAAGTGTGTTATTAACCAGTCATATAAGGCTTAATAATTTAGTGTTGACGCAAAAACTGTCGTTTTTATTTTAAGTAAGTTGATATTTTCTTTAGCACTCCCTGTTTTTCTGGGTTGTCATGCTTTATGTTTCTTATCTGTGTCTTTTCACCCCTCCAGAAGTCTCAGTCCAATGGGCAGCCAGTGACTGTGGCTCAAGAGGAAGTTAGAGTGGCTGAGGCAGTTTCTAAGCTGCCAGCACAGATCAAAACTGAGAAGGTATGATCAAAATTAAGGAAATGTGAAACCAGTGGTGGGCAGAGTAGGCGCAGCATTTCCCTGAATTGCTCAGTTTTGTTGATGTTTTGCAAGATAGTTTTATTACTGGTGACATACTGCTAAAACTCCACTTCTGTGCAGTGAAAAAATACATTTGGAGACTACTGTTGGGATGATAAATAATAAAAGACATTAAGTGCAGTAAAGTTGTTATTATGAGGTAACTTGATTGTTCTTTTATTTCTGTCCACAGAAACCGGAGGTGCAAGCCCCGGTGCAGGTGAAAAAGAACAAGAAGAAGAACAAGACAGATGTGAAACCAGTTCAGCTTTTGTCTTCAAACGATGGGAAGGAACCTGATGACGGTACAGCTCAACCGTTGAGGCGGAAATGTCACAATAGCTTCTCATTTTCAAAAAGACATTTTAATATTATGCAGAATGTGCTTCTCATGCATGTCCTGTCATTCTGATTGCAGCCAGACTCTTTAAAATATAGTAATGAGCAAATATCCTTCATAGTCCGATATATACCACATTCCCTTAGAATGTCGTGTTATTTTTGGGGTGCATGTATGTGTGTGTCATCCAGGTGTGTGGGAGACAAAAGTCAGTAACCGAGAAAAGAGGCAGCAGCGCAGAAAGGAAAAGGGTCCTGAGGACTCTGGCGGTCCAGGAAGTGTGGAAGCATCAAAAACGCACGTGGAGGCAACTGTACCAGCAGCAGTTAACAAGAGGAACAGAGGAAACCATGGTATTCATGTAGAAGGAATTCACTATGTTTAAATATAGTCACCACCCACTCTTTTAGGTACACCTGTTCAGGTGCTCATTAACACAAGTATCTAATGAGCCAGTCACATTGCAGCAACTAAGTGCATTAAGGCAAATGTATTTTATTCTAAAATGAGAGAAGAAGGTAGCATATTCAGTATGCAATTTTGATATATAGTCTACCCGCCTTATCACACAGTATTATGTGGTAATAATAGATATAGGTTACTCAAGCTTTCCAACCCTGTTTCAGAGTCTTTTCATTCAAGAACCACTGGAAAGGGAGATGCAGCCAGTGAAGCCGTTAAAGACAAAGGTAAACCATTTTTTTATGAGGCTCTCTTAAACGTGAACTTATTCAGAGTTTTAAGGTATCATAGAGGTGATTTTGAAGCTGCTCAGTCCAGTGAAATTTCAATATTGCTCGTAAGTGTTGTTTTCTTGTCAGTGAACTGGTCTGAACTCCCCTCCTGTGACATATTTTGAACAAAACTGTCACTGAGGGACTCTGAGGGTCTTTCCTGTTTGCCTGTTCCCTCAGTTTCCTCCAGCTGGAGGCAGGAACCTTCGGTCAATGGTGGAGGCTGGAATGATATGTCCTTGAAGATCCCAGGTCAGATGAGCACTATGGAGGGAAACAAGTGGAGTGCTATCTCAGCAGCTACACATTACAGGGCCCAGCCAGAACCCCAGCCGTGGGCTCAGGAGTCACAAGGTACCATCTAGATCTGAGTAAACCTTTTTACACCACAAATGTAGATATTAATAGTTTGTATGACATAAGAGATTCTAGACTGAACATACTGGAGGAGATTTCTCTCTACACGAAACATTAGAGCTGATAATGAAATGAAATGACCTTTTCTCCCTTTCCACTAGTGCAGATTCTGGTGGTCAATCTAGCATCAGTTTCAGCAGAAGAGAGAATAAAACCAGGTCGAAAAGCTGGCGCAGACATAGCAGTTTAAACTCAGTGGCTGTGAGAGACCCTACTGCAAGAAACTCATCAGTAATTGGCAGATGTAGCCCACAAATCCTCTAAATTCTATGTAAAGATCATTTCTTAATGCTTTCCAAGTGTGGGCTGGTTCTCAGAAGACACTGAGACAGAACTGGCTCTGTCACAGCACTGGCACCACTGACATAATCTGGTCAGGGTGTAGTGAAAATAAAGACAGTCTGTTAATGAAATTATAACCTGAGCTAACATTTAGTAAGCAGCTATGACAGCAGGTTAAATCTTTGAAAATCTAAACTTGAGTTAACTGCTGCCTCAACAAGGGCAGCCCAAGTAATAACCCGGCTTGTCCTGATGGATTATTGTCAGACAAACCTTGTGGATGTCAAGCTCACTGTAAGCCTGCCAAGGTAAACACAGTGCATTTATCATGAAACTGAGCAGGATGTTTGGTAAAACTAGAGTAGACCTTTCTTTGTGTATAATGTGATTTTGATTTATTTAGTTATTTTATCTCCAGGAGACTGGATTTCATGCTGTGAGGTGTTCAAGAAAAAGTGCCAGTGGAAAAAAAACAAGATACTCCAGCCTCATATTAGAAACCATGCTGTTAACGTTTAATCTCCGCTGCAGTTTGTTTGCATTCAACCAGCATAACCTGTCTTTCTGTGTGCCGTCAGCAACAGCGTGGAGTGGCATTGATGGCCGGATAAAGCCTGACCTCAGCCCAGTGTCCTTCTCCATGCTGGGACTAAACACCACAGGTTTGTCACCCAGTCACACACCAGACCTTTCAGCTGTGTCCACACTGGAAGCGAGACGAAGCGAGTTGGTGACACTCGGGAAAATAAGTGCTGCTGCCAGCACAGAGTGGGCGGGACCCAGGATAAGGCTTGCAAATGACGGAACTGAAGTGACTAACAATGAAAGCTCGTGATGCCGTTGATTGGCATGTGACCTGGCAGTAAATACATTACAGGGTTACCAAGGCAACTAGATACAGAAATGTCTGCAAGCAACCAGCCATCAGCTTCAAGGCGATTAATCGCTTCCAGTGTGGATGCTTATTGATTGATTGATAATTGTCATGGCTAGATTAATGAGTCTACGTCCCTCATTAAAATAAATAAATTAACAAATAACCTTCTGTCTCATACAGATCCAATTTCAAATTCAGTGGATCTGCAGTGGGCAAGCCGCCCTAAGGTTAATGATGAATGGTCAGGATTCAGTAAGTAGCTATGCATCAAATCCTCCTAAAAAGATTCTTCAGGTTTTTACCATCTAACTATCTTCCATCTGTATTGTGTGATTTGTTTTTTTTAGATGGGATGGCAGCAGCAGATCCCAGCTCTGACTGGAATGCCCCAGTGGAGCATTGGGGAAACTATGAAGAGCCCCCCGTGTTGGTGACACCAGCTCCTGTGCAGAAAGAACACCCTGTCCCCAATAAGGTTTTTTGTTTTGTTTTGTTTTCTTTTAATTCTGGCTTCTTACTGTATTGTTTCTATTATAGGCTTCACATAAATTGATCTGCATGTCTTATTGTTGCGTCAGGTGTTGGAGGATGAGAGGGACACAGAGGATCCGTCCGGCGGAGAAGCCAAATCGAAAAAGAAGAGGAAAAAGAAGAAGAAAACAGAAGAGGAGGCTGCATCTGACGCTCAGGTAATAAACCAAACCAAGCTGATAAAATCAGGTCTTCAAGTGAATATTTAACCTGTTGTAATATAATCATTTCTTGGGTCGTAGACGGTGAGCACGGCGCACGTAGTCAACACAATACCCAAACCCCAAGAGCTTCCTGCACTGCCCTCCAAAAAGCAGAATGCCAGCATATCCTCCACTCAGAGTAGGTTTCAACATCTCTGACTCCAAATCTGTGTTCACTGTGTTGTAATCATTTCTAAGAGCGGCTTGTTTAGGTTTCATTTAAACACAAGTCACTATCTGTGGGTATATACCCAAGGTCATTATTTCATAGTTTTCACGTGACACGCCCACCTGGCGGGCAAAAGCAGTACTTCGGTCCTTTGCCCTCCAGCCATCCATTGAACATCTTTCAGTTTCACTTAGCTAAAATCCCAGAGAGTTGCTGTTCTATCGGATGCACTAATCAGTACTTCTTTACAGCTGCCAGAAGGGCGTAAACTATGGCACCAACTTGTCAACACACCTCTCCTAACCCTGCCTTACAGGCCAACCCTGCTTTCCCACAGCAACCCAGGCTGACAGTGGCAGCTCATTTAAACTTTAGGAGAGATTTAGCTTACATTGGAAAGACACTTGGTCAACTTTACTATAATGACACGTCGTTAATGGGACAAATTAATAATACTGAAATTTTTCTGGCCCAACACTGTAAAAGTCCCAAGTTAAGAAAATGTAAGATTTAACTTTAGTTGACTTTTTTTGAAGAAAAAATCTAAGACCGTTTCTGTTTTACTCTGTCCAGCTCTTCTTGTAATTACGGTAGGGTTATTTTAGCAGCCTGTGCAGCCTTTTCCTTTGTCTCTACATTAATGAATGTACTCACACAGGAAACATGCAGACCAGCTGAGTGTATTGTTAGTCATCCCACATGATGCTGTTCAGTCAATCAGATCATTTATTCAGAGCACGTGTGAAAACCGAATAATACACATTGTTGAAACACTGTTGAATTTACTTTTGTTTGAGGAAATGTTCTGTAACTGGATGCCCTTAAATTTCAATTGAAAGACTTTTTTTTTCTTTCATCTCCGTGCAGAGAGGTCAGAGCAGATTGCGGAGCCTCCGAAGTTCTCCCAGAAGAAAAAGGTCCGAAGGGAGACATGAATTCACCTCACAGGTCCAGACAAAGCATATGCAAATGATTGTTAAACGTGTCACATGCAATAATTACCAGGTACACAGTTCAGAGATCAGTTTCACAAACAAAAAAGTAAACAGGTGGAAGGTATCACCTGCTTGGCGAAATTCAGAGATGAAATGTAGTCCTATGGACTGAAAACTTAACTAATTTGCACTATTTGCTATACTGCAAACAGAGTGGAGTTTGGGGTGAGGTGGGCTTTTAGTGGAGGTACATATTTAATGACAGCAAAGGTGTTTTGTTTTGAGATTTTATTTGCCCCCTCTGAGAGTGTATGTAATTGTTAACCCCAAAAAATAAAACGGGTTTTAAATTTTTATTTCTTTTGTGATTTTTTTTTTCTTTTCTGTTTTTTACCAGAACACCACACTTTTTGGTTCCACAGTGTTGCACTTTGTTTTGATTGCTGTGCAGCAGCCCCCTATGAGTTATTGAAAGGTTATGGAGCAGAGAAATATACCTATCTCACTCACATGCCCATATGTACGCTGACAGATTAAGATACTCCTGCTCTTTATACTGGGTTTGATGTGACATCCGTCATTAAGAGTTGTAAGGGTGTTCAGGTGACTACTACCATTAGACACATTGATTGGTACTGATGGGTGCTACAGGACAGTGATGTAGCTGCAAAATGATATAGGCACTTGGCAACTTTGCTTTTATATAGGAATACAACCAGGTGAAAACCAGCCTAGTCAAGTCCTATACTGGAAAGAGTTGTGTCATCGCCATCAGTGCAGACTGACTTGGATTAATTGCAACATCATTCTAAAACCTTCAGCAATCTGTCTGAGAATAATGATGTTTGTTTGAAGACACATTTGCGAATGAAAGTGGTCGCCCAGAGGCTGAGGGTGTTCCATGCTCAACTTCTGGGCGACCAGTTGGTCACCACAACTACTTGCAGTCGTTAACAACATAAATATTAAATAAATCCAATCACCAGGCAACCCTAAAAAGAGGCTGCTGTCCTGTTTTTTACTCTTGCGTGACTGAACCACAACTCACGGCTCTGTCAGCATACATATGGCATGTGAGTATTGTTTTGAGATACGTTTGTGTATTCTTTTGTCTAATATTTCTGTCATTTGAGTGAAAACACTCTGCTGTAGGGTGTGTAGTTTGTGCTTTTAATGACTGAATGAGTGGCAGCTGTGGTCCATGTCAGTTACACTGGTGTGAAAGGCATCTTAGCCATAGAAGCACAGCCATTACTGTCCAACTCCTAACTGTACACCTGTCTAACTGTATGCACAAAACCCAGCTTTGCTACAAATAAATGAAAACACTTCTGTCTGAGCTTCAGGGTGTCAGAAGGGAAATGTTGGGAGGCTGAAAGTTAGTAAATGATATGATATATATTCTTTTTGAATGACAGATTGGATTTTTGATATTAAACAACTGATTCTGGATCCCCACTGGAGACTTAACTGTACATCCAGGCTGCAGTAACTGATATGAACCACCGGGAGGCACTGTATTGTGAAGTTACTAGTGGGATTAAACTCTACTGCAGTAGGACTACAAATGTGTAATCCCTGTACTTTTATAAACAATATCGCCCTGAGTATGTCTGTCTTTTATCTGACTGGATTGTATTTAGATTTTTTTCCATACCTAATGATCACTTCTGAACTCTTGTGATTATTTTTTTTAACATTTCTTCCACTTTTGTGCTAGAAAAAGCCATGCCATATGTACAGATTGTAAGGGCTTTTTCCAGTTCTGTAATTGCACTGTGCAAAAGGCTGTATTTGGTTCCTTTTGATTTTGAAGAAATGTTTTTATTATCTTTTGCATATTGTGAACTATTTTAATCTTTTTAGTTTGGACCTTTGTTCCAAGATGTGTGATGGGCTAAATGTTTTTGACCTAAACTGAGAATGAGGATATACTTAGAGATATGACGTGGAGCAGCTTTAACTCCACATCTGTTTGATTTTAAACAAGACACACACACATACATACACTCACAGAATTACAGACATATATAAAAGGAATTTAATTCCATTGCCTTAACTTGTAGTTGTATAGAAAGTGCGTTGGAGTCCTTTTTATAGTTTCCATCCAGTTGCAAGTTTTGATGTCAGAATTGATTTAATTTTGCATGACTTTGATAATAGAATGAGATAAAGTGATCAAACTTTTGCTTTAAATGTTAGTACTTGGTCCACTCATAGTACCACTCAGTATCTATACTGTAATAGCTTTCTGTATGGAGACGAATTGCAGCTTTCATGTGGGCATCCAGTTTAAGGGGACATTACCATGTTTTTGTGAGATGTAGTGCATCAAGGCGTCGATCAGCTGATGGTGGTAGTTGTTGGTAGACCTGGTAGATTGCAGAGGATAAAGTGATATGTCACTGTGGTTTCAGGTGCCCTTTTGTTAAATTTTTACTGATGAATATGATGATGACTCAATCAACGTATTTATATACTTGTCTCTAGGAAATGTTTTTTTGTGAAGGGTTTTGTTTAATGAAGAGATAAAAATGAAATTTCTATGTTTGTTTGGTAAAGATGAAAATTAAATGAGAAGTGCTTGTATCACATTGTCATGGAAATGTTTTTTTCCCTTCAAGCTGTTAACTAACACAGCATACACCTGTCAAATATCGTGAAGAAGGTTTTTGGTGTTACTAACTCTTTTAAAAAGATTCTCCTAACATGAGATTCTCATGTGAAGTGTATTGTTGATTTGATCGATTACCTGTGCCTTAAACAGCTGTTTTGCCACTTTTCTTTAATATGTAAAAATTAACCAAATGCGAAAACATACCATCCCTGGCCACTTTATTAGGTACACCTGTTTAACTCCTCATTAACACTATCTGATCAACTAGTCACATGGCGGTAACTCATTTACACATGTTGGAATGGTCAAGATGAGATGTCAAAGTTCAAAAAGAGTATCAGAATGGGGAAGAAAGGTGACTTTGAACGTGACATGGTTGGTGGTGCCAACCATGTCACGTCAGAATATTTCAAATACTGCTCATCAACAAAGATTTTCCCAAACAACTATTCTAGGGTTTACAGAAGATGGTTCAAAAAAAGAGAAAATATTCAGTTAGCAGGCCAGAGAAAGACAGGCTCAAATAACCACATTATGACCAAGGTATGCAGAAGAGCTTCGCCTCAAATCTCACAGCAGATGAGCTACAGCAGCAGAAGACCATGCGAGGTGCCACTCCAGTCAGCTAACCAAAATAACCAGGGTCACCAAAATTGAACCAAAAAACACTGCCTGATTTAATAAGTCTCAATTTCTGCTACGGCTTTCAGATAGTGGTGTCAGAATTTCATGTAAACAACATGAAATAATGGATCCATCCTGCCTTGTATCAATTGTTGAGCTGGTGATGGTGTAGTGGTGTGGGATATGTTTTCTTGGTATACTTTGGGCGCTTTAGTACCAACTGAGCATAATTTAAATGCCACAATTACCTGAGTATTGTTGCTGACCATGTTGAGTCCTTATCTCAAACATATAGAGAGCACCTTTGAGGCATAGTGGAAAGATGGAGTCACATCATGAATGTGCAGCCACAAAATCTGCAGCCACTGCTATCATGTCAATAGGGAGCAAAATATCTGTGCAATGTTTCCAGCACCTTGTTGAATCTATGCAATAAAGAATTAAGACTGTACAGGAGACAAAAGACGGTCGCACCCAGGACTACCAAGGTGCACCTATTGAAGTGACCAGTGAGTGTATGGCATCATGAAAGAAGTCTATTGTATGATTCCATAAAACAGTTTGCATGGTTACCAGGAGGCTTGCCTTAAATTTATCTTCCACATTTAGCCAGGATAGCTGTTTATGCTTCTTGTAAACATTTGTACAGCAAGAATAATGAAGAGCTGGCTGCTCTGTTCAATGCAATTTCAGGGTTTTATTTTGGAAGGGGTTTTAAGATGTTTTTTAAAAAGCACTTGACCAGATGATCAGCCAGTAGCATGCCCCAGATCTGATATATATATGAACTATATAGTATTATTAATTTGCAGCCTTTTAGTAATGCCTTGCAAGTCCAACACATAAATTTTCCCTACTACTAATTTAGGTGATGCATATGTTGCATCATCAACATGCGTACTTTTTTGACATTATCTTCAAAATACTTTTCAAAAAATTGAAAATAAAAGTAGCCCTTAACTACTGCCTTGTGGAACACCGCAAGCTTTCTTTTATAAAAACTGCCTTTAAAAAGCACTCACTCTGCCAGAGAGCTAAACTTTAATCCAAGTGCAGACTTTGAGAAATGTCATATTTGATATTAGCAGTTAATAGTTTATATACTTCTTTAATGTAGCCTATACAGATGGTAGTCAGTGACACTGAAACATAGAAATAGTATTACTAATAGTGCCATGTTAACCATCAAGTATGGGATGGCTAAATCAATAAGTAATGTTGAATGGTACCATTACTCTGTTTACTGTCGTTAACAGTTGTTAACAGTTCCCTGTTGTTCGTATTTTCTTTCTAATGTAGTTTGTTTGCCGTCAAAGTAATCCCAATTCTGGCATGAATAAAGTGAGGACTCACTGCTTGCTACAGTACAAATCTGTGTCACTAGTCAGGACTCTGTCAGACCCTGGCTACAGTGACCCTCTTGCGGCCAAAACACTGCATCCGTCAATGTGGTTAGGCAGTCGCGTGGCACGCTCACAGAGCCTGACCTCCTTCGCTTCATCTCTCTCCATCCTTTATCTCTCAGTTCATTTAGGATTTGCCGGCTTTTAATCTCTCACAATCTCTGGCTCACTGTCCATTCGCATTCACTTCAGTGGACCATCATGGTTTTTCCCCATTCTTCCCTTTTTTGGGGGGATTGTTGTGGGGGGGGGGGGGGGGGGGGGGGGGTTTCTTCTTTTTTGTGTGTATGAGAGGCAGATGTATTAATAGAGAAGGTCACTCTGTAATGGATGGTACTGTGGTTGCTAAAAGCCTTGCTATGAAAAGCATTTGCTAATGCTGCTTTAAAAAAAATCTATCCCTGTGTCTGAAATGCAGAGGTCTGATTCAGCTACAAACTGAAACAAGAACATAGCAACTTGCTCATCTATTCTAAAAAAGAATAGACAGTTGGACCGTTCCTTTGTTTAATAAAACTTCCGACACACTCACAATTAATATGGAAAATCTATTCAGCCTGGAAAATGGGACCATGACTTTGAGATTTTGTCTTATTCCAGCATGTCTGATCGGTGTTAAGTCATGACAGCAGAAGAGGAAAATCCCCTAATGTGCCGATGATGCTGTCCACCCACTGGAGCTTAGCAGAGCTGTGGTCACTGGCCCATCTGTCAGGCTTGGTCTGTGATGTTTGCACAGACAGACAGAGACAAAATGGCACAAAATTAACTGGAGTTTCATGCTCTTAACATTACAAAAAGCACATCAATCTATAGCTTTTTGAGGCTTTTGTTTAAGCAACAAAAAAATGGTGCAATGAAATTATCTCTTTTGGTTTCAGTGTTAAGCATATGGTGTCAAAAAGAGGGCCGTGACGGTCTCTCTTGACCTATTGTTCCTTTTTCTGAGCACAAGGTTTTTTTGATTAAACAGATTTTGTTAGAAATTTATATATTGAAACCTGAAATAATGAAAATATATTTAAAAAAACAAAAACAATTCAGTGATGAATCAGTAATGTTTTTGGCATAGCTACACTTTTTGAGCAATAGGCTTTCTGATGGTCTTTCAAAGTTTTTATTTGGACATTGGGCGCATTTTCTCTTTAAGTCCATTCCTTGTACCTGACCATGTTCAGAGGAATGTTCTTTGTTTGTTAATTTACTTAACACTGACCTATGAATCATTTAAACACAAAAAGGCACATAACTCAAGGGATGAACCTGAGCTGTCTACACATAACAGCTTACCAAAGAAATAAATTTGAATTGTATCTGTTGATTGTACTCTCTTACTAGCAGTATTACTGTAATACTAGCAGTCTGTCGTAAAAAAAAACATCATTTATCATCAATAAAAAAAACAACTCAGTTTGACATTTAATAGTGAAGGGAAATGGGGACAAATGGCTGAGGTATGCCAAAAAAATCTGCAATCACAGATCCTGTGGTGAATCCATATTTGAAATATCTGATTTAAATCAGTCATGGATTGGCCTTCCCAAAGCCCAGACCTCAACATTATTGAAGCTGTGTGGGACAAAAAAGGTAACAAAAGGTAAGAAAAGGTAGAAGAGCTTTAAAAGGCCTTCAGGAAGCCTGGAGAACTATTACTAAAGACTACTTAAAGACATGAAAAGAAGGTTTGCCTAAGAGAGTTCATGGCTGTGTTGAAGAATATAGGTGGCTGTTCTAAATATTGACTTTTAAGGTCGTTGAACTGTTGAATTGTTTTGTTCTTATTTTTAATGCTGAGCTTTTTCTACTTTTTTTTCTACTATTTTGTTTAACGTTTTGGTTGTTTTAACAAAGGAAATAAAATTAAGCTATATGTGTCGTGGAAGATAAAACTGGACAAACAAAGAGCTGCTGAAACATTTCGTGATTATGAAGCGTTTGCATCCCGGCCAAAAAAAAAAAAAAAAAAATCCTCCCATGGTCACGTGACTCCGGGTGAGCCAGATTAACGGCTCTCTGTTTCTGTCTTTCCCACTTGCTGAAACATCTCCTCAAACAGACGCTGGATGTGGCGGCGGTCCTAGCAACGAAGACGTTATCTTTCCCACCTTTTTTCGGTTATCGTAGCCTTGACTAGTCAGTTGTTTTCGACGGCATTCATGAAATAACCTGAAATTCAGTGTGTGGACAAAAAGATGATTTCCCCGTGGGACCGGTGGTACTCGACGAGCTGCTGCCTCTGCTGCCATGTACGAACAGGCACCATTATTTTGGGAATATGGTATATGGTAAGTCCTTTTTTTCATCTCATGTCAGGTCCCAGACGTGAATGAATATGGCTGAATATGTGGGACAAATTCTAAAAATATTTAATAAATATCGAGTCACGTAAATTAGACAGCTAACTCCCATCTGTTTTCCATGTTTTTCACTTATGTTAAAAACAGGGTGCCAGCGTATGAACTAATTAAAAATGTTAGCAAAATAACCTTTAGCATCTGTTGGGGTTTTTTTTGTTGTTTTTTGGCTATATAAGCATATAAACAAAATGTCTAACAAATTCATTTCTTTTTTATTTTTGTGTTTCCTCCTAAGCTAATCCTAAGCTTACAGTTTTAGGCTGTTGATGCCTCCTTTTCCATCTCTACACATGTTTACCCGGTTAAATATAGTTTGTCTCCGATATTTCCCACCCGAAAGGATAACTTAAAGTCGTAAACATAGTTCGGTAAGACTGGTGAAATCCCCGATCTTCATAAGCCTCCCTTATTTTGAGCTACTACTGATCAACAAGGCCATAAAAAGCAACAAAAACCTCCATGAGATGTGTTCACATGAGGTGAAAGTGGTGACATAAGACCGATGAGCTTGTTCTCCCAGTCCTATGGTTTTCTGTTGTATTGAATTCCAGTATGTTGTATTGAAGCTGCTCAGCAGTACATCAATACAACTTTCCTTAAATTACCCATAACATTAGAGCTCTAACAATCAGTGATGATTATGAGGAAAGAGGGAGAAAGCAGTTTAGATATATTGCCTTGTTTTCTATTGTCTGGCAATTGTCAAACTGGTCACCAATCTTTTTGAACACCTGTCTCCTAAATATATCTGCACCTTGTCCTACCTCTAAATGATACCTCATTCAGGACAGATAAATAGATATTTAATTGATCCAAAAAGGGAAATTATTGTGTTACAGGAGCAGGATAAAGAATAATCAATAGTACAGTCTACAATAAATAAACAATAAATAAGTCCCATAGATCCATAGGGAGGACTTTATAGTGTGAGGTAGAGGTAGTGCAAATATTTTTATATATACAAAGGTGATTACAAAATAAAAATGAGGTTAAATTAAAGAAAAGATTTTTTAAAAACTGATATTGTGCAAGAGAGTAGTGCAAGTTGCATTAATAAATAATACAAGAAGGTGTAAGAGGAAAACAAGAGTTATTTTATAGTTGCCTGACTCGCTCAGTGCATCTTAACTTATCATTACTAATCAGCTGTCACATTATCTGAATTATATTACTAACTGCACGTTTTTGTTCAACTGTAATATTGATTCTCCTGTCCTCACAGCTCATCAATGCGGTGGTCTTACTTATCCTGCTGTCAGCTCTTAATGACCCAGTTCAGTACCGCTACCACCTTACCAGCTCCGAGCTGGGAACTGACATCGACGTCATGGACGATGCGAGTAAGTTGCAGCTAATCCTCCCGTTATTAAAAGATAAATGTCCTCAACGAAGCATTCAGACTGTACAAAGTCAACCCATGCCTTGTTTTAGCTCTTCCAGTTTAAGGATTTGCTGTTGTGAAGTGATTGGCTTTGTGTTTGGGGCTGTTGATTATATAAAACAAGACAATTTTCTGATATTTTATCCACAAGGGAACTGATTGATTAATTAAAAAAGTTATTAGCGGATATATAGGAGATTTAAAAAAAAAAAAAAAGTTGGTTGCAACTTTAAATCAAACATTTCTGGTTGTTCTAGATGTACCACTGAATATTAGAAGTGAATGTTAGGGCCTGTTCTTGTGCTTCAGAGATTGGATTTCACTGATTGGATTTCTTGCTGTCAGCCATATCCAGAAAGGGTAGAACCAAAAACGCTTGTGTGGATTTTTACTTTTTCTCATTCAGAATGAGCCTGTAGAGAGTGATTATGCATGTATTGGTTTATGTCTAGAAAAGCTAATGTGTCTGTCTCTCATTATTTAACAGACTGGAAATAGCCAAACTAATGTGATGTATCAGCAAATAAAAAAAGCAGGCACAGATGTTTATTTGTTGTGTAAATTTTGCGTTGACTAAATTTTGGAAAACAGTGTGATGAAGAGCTGAAAGACTTTGAAATTGTCTGTATTTGCTCCTGTTGAAAAATAAGAACAAGATAGAATAGAAATAGAAATATCCTTTATTGTCCCTCAATGGGGAAATTCACATATTCCAGCAGCAAAGTAACAGACAGATGGAGCATGCAGAGCCATACAAAAGTGAAGAATATAGCATTAAAAAAGAAGAAGACTGTACAGAGCAAATTTACAACATAAGAAAAAATGAATACTATACATTTATTAAAAATAGCATACTCAGGTTCAAAGAAATATGCAGCTGAGAAGGATAATCTTTTACAAAGACGTATAAAAAAGTGATGTATATTTGTGCTTAAAAACAACAACAATAGACTATATCAGTATTGACATTGACCCAGAATTTCATATTTTGTGTCTGTAGGAATTTCCTGTTATTTCTGACCAAGTAAAAGATGGTTGGTTAGTGGTTAACTAAGTTATACAACTATAAAGGAATAGAAAGGAAAACCCGTGTGGTGTTTACTTTACTCCATTCATCTCTTTCCATGAGAGATTCAACTGAAAATGTTACATGAGAAGCTAGACGGCAGCGCTAGAAGCAAATTACCTCAAAGTCAGTTTTCGGTAGTTTTACACATGTAATTAAACATTTATTTCTGCAAAGTTGAAGCAAAGAATGATTATGATCAGTCGATGCTGAAGATGTATCAGCAGCATCAGTTTCGTAGCTCATTAACAGTAGTATATGAATGTATGCTGGTGTTCGTTAAAAATTGAACTGTCATGTCCATGCAACTCCACGTGTTTCTGCAGCTGTAGCATCATCTGTCCTTTCTGCCAACCACTTCGTTTCTGAGAACGCTGCTCTCAGCACAGACATAGCTGAGTAAGCTGGGCACCGTAGAGAACAAATCAGCGTGCATGTGTATTTTCAGTGCTTCCCCTCCAGCAGCTATCATCATCACAGTCGCCTCTGGAGCACCACAGATACTGTCAGCGGCTACTCTGATTAAAAATGACTGCTCTAATTCTCTTTCGGATTAAAACGGTCATCTTGACAGAGTCTCCTCTCACAAAGCTTATGTGGCACTGGTTAGAGTGGTAGTCTGTTTATGTATGCGTGTATTGTTTATTGTTTATATGCGGTATGTAAGAACCTCTGTGTCTGTGTTGCTTAAAAGCATGTCTTCTGTTCCTGGGTGTTACCAGGGTGAAGCTTGTGAAGTTATGGAATAATAACTAATATAGTT
The DNA here is from genome assembly GCF_900408965.1 of Simochromis diagramma. NCBI lineage: Eukaryota > Metazoa > Chordata > Actinopteri > Cichliformes > Cichlidae > Simochromis > Simochromis diagramma. The sequence continues at coordinate 9,835,481 of NW_024387523.1, read as the reverse complement.
CACTGTCAGTACAAGCACTTATTAGTCAGTATAGCTTCTCCCAGTAGTGATCTGGGATCCTTCTTACACACCATCACATACACACAGATATCCTGGTTCGGCCACATGTTAGCGATGTTTGTTGAGTGCTACACTGATAGCGACGAGTGTTGCATCAGGGATTCTTACAGCTGTAATGTGAACGTGAGAAGGACAACTCTTGCATAACGATACCCACATGTTGATCGTGTTGTGTGATGTAGATAAATGTGCATGTGATCTGTGGTGTTTGGAGTCATGCTTGGTATTGAAAGGTGTACTTGTTCTCTTGTTTGTTGGGTTGGCTTCAGGTAGCAGGAAAAGTGAACAGGAGTCTGGCTACGTTGATAGTGCACCGGAAGACTGATAATTAACATTGATCTGTATTATTGGATATCAGAAATATTTTCTTTTGTAAAACATTTACCATGACAACATTTCATGACATGAATATATGTTAATCTAAAAAATTCCAGCACACCTCAGCAGAAAAGCCTTCACCCCAAATGGATTTCACGGAAACAACCTGGAAAAGGTGTAGGAGGTTAACACATAAATATATCTTTTTAACCTGTAATATTACTCACAATTGAATTTATTCCTAGCAACCCAAATTAGTATTAAATGCAATGATGTTTTTAATTTATTTTTTTTTTAAGTCTCCCAGCTAAATTTTGGTGTGATGCCAGATATTCATTTATAATTTATAAATGTATAAATATGACTTTTTTACCTGTCACTGTTTTGTATGGTCAATTTTAAAGGATTGCAGTGTGGATAGTTTACTTTAATGAGGCCACAGGGTAATTAACGTTGCCTATTAATTGCAGGATTTATTGTGGGAGCAAAACATAAGTCATTAAAAACTCCTACAGATAAAAACGAACTCTGATTAGCTGGTCTAATCTAGTCCTACAAAAATCAAACAAAGCTAATCTGCCCCTTTCAACACAGTGTGTGTAGTTCAAACAGAAAATGTTCATATATTTTCTAACCATTATACCATCAGAGCTTAATTGTAAAGTAGATCAGTCACTGATCTGATCACCAATGAGTACAATGTCTGTGTCTTTCAGAGAAAGCATTAAAGGTGACATGTTCTCATGCCATTGCTTTGTATGTTTGTCTTTCCTCAGATATCTGCATAGCCACTGCAATATCCCTACTCATGATTCTTATCTGTGGCATGGCGACATACGGTGCTTACAAGGTGAGCTAACAAAAGCAAATGACATTCAAGCACAAATCTGAACTTGGGAAAACTAACCGAGTGTTTTTATCTGATCTGAATCTCTCCTCTATAGCAACACGCTGCTTGGATCATTCCATTCTTCTGCTACCAAATCTTTGACTTTGCCCTTAATACACTGGTAGCCATTAGTGTGGTGGTTTACCCCAACACGGTGCAGGACTATCTCCAGCAGCTGGTGAGGACTGTTTCATTCCAACTAAAATATCCACCTTAACAACTGTCTTCATCTTAATGGGAATTTAAGATGCTTAGTTATTAGCTTAGGTGCTAATATACTGAGTAACTGAGATTTTTTTTATTTTATATTTCTTTATTTATGTTTTAAAGGGTCAGTTGTGTGTTTTAGGTCCAACATTTCTCTTTGCTTTTTACATTTGACTTATTTCATCTTCTCCTGTCCCACTTTCCCTTCCAGCCGGGGACATTTCCATACAAAGAGGATATCATGTCCACCAACAACATGTGCCTAGTCTTTGCAGTCCTCCTCTTCATCGGCTGCATCCTGTCCTTCAAGGTAAGGATAAATATTCTAGCATAGCCTGCTTTTGTATCTCGTATAAAACTGTACAAATACACAGAAAACAAATACTCCAGAACACTCACTGAGTATTTGTTCACTCTGGAAACATCCTTTTTTTTATCATTTGTTCCTCACATTGTAGTGTAATTAAGGCAATTAAGTCTCACACTGTGCTCATCTCATAGCTGAATCAACCATATGGCATGTTTAATGAATGTGCTATTGTAAATGCTCCTCTTGAGCTCATCACACAGTCAGAGAGCAGCGGGTCAAGGACAGCAGGAAACCAACTCCCATCAAACAAATTCTCCTTTAATGCTTGGATGATTTTCCAGGCGGAGCGATGCTCTGGGGCTCTTGGACGAGATGGGGCATGAAGTTGCAGTCATCTGTACAATCAAATCAAGTTGTTTCCCTTCTAAGCTGAGATTAGAAGTGTTCTCGGCAGATATCCAAAGCCGGAGCCGGAATTTTATGACAGGAAGCAGCCACTGGAAGACACACTAGTGGACTCGCAGGCAAACGAGTTATAAATGTCATGTCTTAGAATCTTGAGCTTTCAGTGTGTAGGACAGTCTGGCTGCTTATTCCCTGAAAAAGTCTGCTTTAAAAAGAGCTTATAGATCTGTGCATTTTGCCAAGAAAAATGGATTGAAACTCATTTATATTAATGGGTTGAATGTGCAGTATGTATGAGCTGCTGCCTTCTATGTAGATCATATGTGAGTCTGCTGGAAAGATGCCAGATGTGAGTCCTCAAGGACACATTCAGCTGTCAGAACATAGCAAACACCTGCTAAAGTCCCTGCTAAAGCCAACATCCTCCACTTGACTGCATTTGGCATAAATGTCACAGGCAGGAAGAGGAAAAGCTGGAGGGAGAAAGGAGCTGAAGATGAAGCAGCAGAGGAAATGTGAATGGATGAATGTTTCTGTGACTAAAGAGAGAGAGAGAAAAGAGGCATACAAAGTAAAAGGACAAGATAGTTAACTACAGATTTTGCCAGGCCACTGTGCAACTACTCATTATTTTCCTCATAAACAAACAAAAAAAATATTGAATAGTGAGCAGAGGAAAAAATGATGAACAAAAACCCAATAAACATCCTCGAGGAGTAGAGCTAGCTGTGCTGTCAGCATTTTAAATATATGTAGATTGCTGTTTTCTTTGAGGAGGTCAGCTCAGAAGATGCTAAAGTAATTGGCTATGCTCTGCTTGGCTTTCTTGTTAGTTGCTCTTACTGCTGGCAGAGGACTCAGCAGGCTGCTCACATACACACACACACACACACACACACATATACAATGGAACTCCTTTTCCTTTGCCAAGCTGAACAAACCTCAGTGCAGGCAAAGGCTCAGAGAAGCTTTTGGTCAAATGTTAGAGGCACATCCAGGAAAATGCCCAAACATAAAACTGTCTTAATTTTTAACAGCTGAATTGAATCACCATGTGTCACCAGTCTGTAACAGCAATATGATGCATCTCTGCCGTCGTCATGCCTAATGTTGATAAATGGATGAGATCACAGCAAGCAGCATCTGTAATGATGAAGAGTGTTTCTAAAGGTCATTGTGTGTTGTTTGCTCTCACCTCCTGTGACAGGCCTACCTGATCGGCTGTGTGTGGAACTGCTACAGATATGTGAGCGGCAGGGGCACCACAGAGGTCCTGGTTTATGTCACCACAAACGACACCACGGTGAGTCCGCTTAGCCACCCACCAGCGTCTCACCTCAAGGACACACTAACAGTCCTTCTGCTGTCAGAACTTCATTTTATTGCATTTGCACAGCATTGATTTTTACACTTTGGTTTGAAAGCTCTCTGTTCATTATATTAGCAAAAATGTACACTTAGAAAAGTCACTTTCATCTTTGTCAATAGAAAATTGTACTTAGTAGTCAGTATAATCTTTTAATAATATAAGTTTACATATGGTAGTGATAGGATGTGCGATCCTTAATAGTCTGCAAAAGCTTTGCGTGCATTCCAGAGTGCTCTGGCATTCACACCCACATCCTGGGAGCATGAGAAAGGTTGTACCTTTCTTATTGTTTTACGGTAGGATAAACGTAGCTATGTCAGTTTTAGTCTAAGTGCCCTTTTTTTACATATAGATGAACTGTTGGATTTTCCAGACCAGCAGGTTTAGGGAAGTCGTTTATGGGGTCACACTCTGACTCTCACTCTCTCTCACACACTCACACACTCACACACTCACACACTCTCACACACACACACACACACACACACACACACACACACACACACACACACACACACACATACATATACACCTCCACATTCCAATGTAAGGAACAAACACCCACTGATGTATAATTAAAGACCAGGGCAGTCTCAGAGCTGCGAGTCCCTGAGCCCTCAGTCTCGTGCGAGAGCTCAGACTTTCCCTTGCTAAGCAACAAGTAAAACTGCGTGTTTCTCCTCTCTGATTCTCAGCTGAAGAAGTGTTTTAGAATATATCTCTTAACAATCTTGTTGTTTGACACATTAACTTCACTAAAATATATCAAATTCTAGTCTCGACAATAATCAGGGATTATTTAGCTGCAATAAAAATATAAACTCTTCACAGAAGAGCATTTTAGAAGTTTTTCATAAATTCAGAATGAAAAAAATCAAAGAACTCTAAGTCACTTTGATTTAAATACATAAACAAAATAATAATATGGACAAAATAATGTTTATAGATTGGTTACTGGTCATAGATTTTAAAGTGTAACTGTTTAACCTCAGATTTAGATGTTTTCTTCAGTGTCTGTGTTATTTCAGTTAAATTATCTATTAAAAAGAATGCAGAAAGCAAAGTGATCCATCATAAGTGAACTTATTGTCTCTTAAAATGTTTTTGCTGGCTGTACATGAAGCCAACTTACAGTAGCACCAAAGTGAACGTTAAAAATGTTTCTTTAAATATGGCAGTGACCGAATTTTTGTTGGATAAATTTGCCTTTTTCAAAGATGAAGCTGGTATGTGTTGAGCATAAAATCTTGTAGAGTCCAACTTTTTATATAAATACATAATTACTATGTAGTAAGGTTTAACCAGTGAGGCGCTATTATATTGAGAAATGAAAGTGATTAAGAGGCTTCTGGTTAAAATGTATAAATTGTCTACATGTGTCACATTATGTACTTAAGTTGCATTGCAGGTTATACAGTGGCTAGTAATTGTACTTAAATTCTTTAATGTTAGTTTATGCTGTATATAGTCAGTGATGGGACACTGTATCGTAGACCCTGTAGGTTGTCCTGAGGTGTGATTGGCTAGCTTTTTAGAGTTGGGTATAGTCTACTCCACATGCCCCCCCTCAGCGATCACTCACAAGGTTTTTGAAAGGCTTTACCATAGTCACGGTTTCCATTTGTCCGTTTGTAATCCTCCAGGATGATACACAAGACATTAATCTGTCTCACAGCCGCTGTTGTCTCAGTACGCAGCACTTCATCTGTCACTTTGTCCTTGTACCGCCATGGCCCTGCTGCACACTGCTGACGTTTTTCACCTTGTGAAACAGACTGCACACCCGGCAGCTAATCCAGCAGGGGCTGAAGTCATATTGTGTATCATATGGCCTTTTAGCAACTATCAGATACGTGCCAGTCACTCTCTCCACTGTCAAGTGTGTTTATTTCAGTGTAATTAAATTAGAAGATTAAGAAAACAAGCAAATACTTAATCTAGAATTATACTGACTCTTAGATATATTCGAAGAAAAAAGAAAATAATTTAGCAGGTAAATGTAGAGTCACTGCCTTGATATTAGACTTCTTTATGTCCCCAGAAACGCACATGCAAATGTGAAGTAGGTCAAGGTCAACACAGAGAGACACGTACAGAGATTCCTTCATCTATTATTTATAAAATCCTGTGAAAATCACAGTGAATGTATGAATATACCTAAACATCTAATTAAATACAAGAAACAAATCTAAAAAGAAACACTTTAGTTGGCTAATGTAAACCAAAACATCTCTGTGTGTGTATATATATAAATGTATTAATTTATCATTGTGTATATAGTTGAATAAATGTTGAAAAAAAATCCAAAAAATTCAAATATTTATTCAGAATATTTATTTTTTTTAAAAGAAAGACTTGAAAGCTGAAAAACCTGAAGGCTGCAGCATAAGCATTGTGAATTTCAATAAGAGAGCTATGTGACAACAAATGGTTTAAGTTCAACAAATATTTGTGTCACATAAAGAGGTTAAAATAGCTTTCGTTGGCCTTAATAATGATGTGGATTTATCGCTGTGTTTCCTGTGTCCACACACAGCTGAATGGAGCATTGCGTCTATTTTTACTGTTATGGAGCTGGAGGTGTGTCTAAATGGCTTTTTACAAGCACCAACATCAAGTACCCAGCTGTTTATCTGCAGTGCTTTTATATAAATGCCATTAAAATGCACAAGGGTCGTTTCTCTCTCTCTTTCTCTGGGATTTTTTTTTCTGTCCCTTCTCTTTATATGCCTCTGTCCTTCCCTTTCTCCTGGACATGTTACATAATTGTCTGCTTGTCTGCTTTATTTCAAACCCTCTCTGTGATATGTTTGCCGGCCATCCCTGGCTGTTTCACAGTTCCATCCCCTCGGAGCGTATTCTTTTTTTCTCACACTTTCACTGAATTAGCAGCAGTACTGGTTTTATAACACCATTTACAGAGAAGGAGCTCTGATAGAGAGAGGAGTGCAGCCTGGCCTGTAAAGCAGGGCCCTGTGTGTGCGTTTGTGTGTGTGCTATCCTTGCAGCTTGTCTTCTATGGGTATGGAATAAGGGTCTATTGGATGGAGACGAAAAACTCCAAAGGAAGCTATACCACTTTACAATGTGATATGGTGTAACGTGTTGCATATTTAGCAGGTGAAATTTAAATTCTGCAAAAGTAGTGTCCAGTTTCAACACTTTAAAGTAATCTTATTACACTGCATTTTAGTTTATAGAAGCAAAATGTTTATATTTGGGTTATATTCTGGTTTTGTTGTATATAAACGCACTTGGACCTCTTATGGAGTACCTCCGTTTTTTGTTTTTTTTCCTCTTTCCTCTACAAACTGTACAATATGAAATATTTACAGTACATTTTAAATGTAAACGGCTTTAATTGTTTGTAGCTTCGTTTGACTACAATGAAGCTCTTTGTCTATTAACAACAGCATAAACACAGCATCCCATGGACCAGTTGTTCACATTTTTGGCCCCCTGCTGTCAGTAAATGGGTACAACATGTAGGCTCTGGACAGTACCAGCACATCGCTTTCAGGCTCTGGTCACACAGCCTTAGAGACCATTAGCAACCGCCTGACAATCACCAGTTGACAGGGAAAAAATGAGTATTTGTCAGCTGGTTGCTAGATGTTGCTGGCAGTCGCTGTGAAATCAGCGGCTAAAGCTCAACTGACACAGGCTCTAGACACTGGTCAGTGATCCCCTGGTGCCCACTGCTTGCTAGGGAAAAATATGTATTCCCCACTGTCTGGTGAGTGGTTTTGTGAGGCTTCTTTCTGTATTTATTGTTCAGAGAGAAGTCTATACTGCCCTGAAAACTCTTTGCATGGGCCACCTAGCATTTAGGTGGTCGCTCACAATTTGTATGGATGTTGCCAACTTGTGTGTAAGCACTTGCCAAGTGGAAGTGAAAGCAAAGAGTGCCAGCATGTTTTTAAGTGATTATTTGGAACTCAGCTACTTTTGTTTTCTTACTTCAGGTTCTGCTGCCACCATACGAGGAAGCTGTTGCCATCCCACCGAAGGAGCCTCCCCCACAGTATATGGAGGCATGAGATATGCCCTCACTGTTGGATTATGTACCCCAATCCTCCGACCACATCTCCTTACAGCAGTAGGACTCCAATGCTGGCTGCATCGTGTTGGAAAAACAATGTCTTAGATGCTGGTCCAGCTTGGATTCCTGCCAACTTTAGAGTAAATTAGGCCGACCTGAGCCAGTATTGCCATAAACTCTACTCCCCTCCTCCACCACCACCCTCCCGGTTGTTGTGACATATGCCCCCTCTTCTCGTCCCCTTTGTCCTCTTCCAAGGACAGCATCACATCAGCTTTCAGACTACAGCCCCACCGCCCACGCTAATTCAGCCAATCCTCTGGGTAGCTGCTGTTCCTTGGAAGTGACTCCTGCACGCCTTGATCACCTGACTTAATGTGCACTTTTCTTCACGTGAAAAGTGCAACGGTTTGGCCACCAACTGTTAACCCACATTACTGTGAACCTCCTTTGCAGTGTTTTGTCTAGAAACAAACTACCTGAATAGAGACAAAGCAACAAAAATAGCGAGAAGGAAACTTACATTATTAGTTATACAAAAGCACTTTTTTCAGAAATTGAAAAATTTCCTTAGTTGAATGTAATTTTTGTAAGACGTTTTTGTATCACAGTAAAAACTGAGAGAAATCACACGAATACTAAAAGGATCTCCTGTTCTTATAAAATATCTCCGGCGTGCTGATGTTGCTCGTCCTGCTGGGAAAGTGTTTCGAGAAAGGTTTTGCGACCGCTAATTACTCGTCTTCCTTTTGTATCCACAGTATGTGAACCCATAACCCATCAACTGGCCGCGTAAACCCCGTTCGCACCGTTGATTTAAATCCCAGTATTCCATTTTGCCTTCCTCGCCGCCTCCTTCGTATGTTCAAAATCGAAAAGGTTTGTGATAATCCAGTGAAGACCTTAGCACAAACCTGACACACATTCAAAAACCCAATACATAGAAACGTGTGTGAGTAATGATAATGATAAATATGTGGAAATGTTCCCATCTGTCTCGTGTTGTGGTCGAGTTTTGGCTGCAACAGCATCGACTGCGTCTTTGTTTGTTTTTGTACATGGATCATGGTGTGTGAGCTGATCTTTTTAGTTGAGCTAACTTAGCTGGGCTGAGGGCATTTCCTATAAATATTCTGTGACATGCTGCTGCACATGCAGATTCTATGTGTGTGTTTACATTTTTATGTGCGCTTGCCTGCGTGTGACATTATCATGTAACTCCTAGGTCATGTATGTGTCGTAACATGTAGTTTTCCCATGCGGCGATGAGATGTTTCCTGCATTGGTGACTTTCTAGAAATGAAAACATTGGATGGGACTCTAAAGCAGTAGTTCAGCATAATAACACAAAATCAGTATACATTATATGACGCTAGTTAAACAGTGCAAATGCTTGTCCTTTGTCAAGAACCGTTTAGGAAAACAGTCAGTAGACAGTATATAATGTATTTAATCAGTTTACATGAATTACATTTTATTATTCAGTCTATGCAACAGTGCATTCACCAACTTGTTAGGCTTGGAAATACAGATGTGGTCAGAAGTTTGCATCTACTTAGAATGGCCTGGTACTTTTGGGCTTTCAATGATTTCTTTGAACTCTTCTTTATCTGGGGTGGAATGATTGCACAACATACATCTTTAGTTACTTTAAAAATACAAGAACTAGATGCACAATTTATTTTGAATTTTCTCACGGCCTCGGATGTATACATGCAGCCGCATTAGTATTTGGTTAAATGTCTCTTAGCAAGTGGTACCTCAACTAGACGCTTTTGTTAGACAACAGTAAGCCTCTGGCATAATTCTGGCTGGATATTTGACCACTCTTCTTGGCAGGAAAATTCATTTAAATTGGTTGGTTTCCTGGTATGGAACCGACTTTTAACTGTAGTCCATAGATTTCCAATAGGGTTGGGGTCAGAGCTGTGGGAAGGCCATTCCATAAGCTTAAGGTTGTCCTGCTCTATCCATGTGTGTTTAGGGTCATTGCCCTGTTGGAACAACCCAACTGTGTGACAATTTTAACTTGCGCAAATCTACAATTCTCCTTACAGCTTTACGGAGTTAAGCTGTATAATCATTCTTCCCTGGAAAAACAACAGCTCAAATATATCATTATAAAAGCCAAAACTTAACCTAACATTCATGTTCAAGATGAGTGTGTGTAAACGTCTGACCACAGCTGTATGTGCACCATGAAGTAGTTTTGTTCTATTTGATACTAATACTGTAGTCCACAGTGTAGCCATGTGTCAGCCCCTCTGTCCTCATCCTTGTCTGTGTGAATTATGGCCGCTGCTTCTGCAAATCCAACAAAGCTGAACATGAAATTGCACTTTAAACTCAGTGTGCGCTCACTGAAAACTGCTGTATCTGTGGTTGTTTTTGTGTTTTCCATCTTTGTTGTGTGATCTGTCTGCAAAGTTGCAGAGGTGAACATTTTCATGAGTCTGGAGAATTTCTGCTGAGTTTTGCAGGCTTTAATGCTTGGACAGTGTCTGGACCAGTGGATGGCTGATGGCTCTTTTTTTATTAGTCACTATGAGACTGTTCTCCTCTCTTTTCTTGTTGGATCTGCATGAGCTCACGTCTTTAATTCTGAATAATAAAAAAGCTAAAACATCTAGTCCGTGCTGAATTTGAGTCTGTTTTCGAGGGGGAAATTATTTATAGAGGAGCTGTTATGCTTTAACTTAATTTCTTCTTTTTCCAGGAAGTGTTGATTGGTTTTCACCTAAAGTAAAAGCACCACAGAAAGCACTTTTACAACCAAAAATTTATAATAATAGAGATATCAGGCTCTAAATAGTTTAAACAGGGTCCCCAGCCTAAGTCAAATAGTACCCTATGCCATCCTCCAATAACCAGCTTATGCTCACTAACCTCTTGTAGTAAGATGCTTTTCCCTTCGGCATACACACACAGTCTCTTACTTGTTAGTAAGTTCTTGTTACTCATCTAGCAGGAAACCCTAGAATGAGAAACATTAGTCCATCTCTAGTTTCAAACCTAATATCTTCATTCTGATAATACATCAGACCAATACCTGTGCAGTTTATCATGTGACCTGATACAATGAGTATCATACCTACATTCAGCCACGTTGGTGAGAGACAGGGATTGAAATAAAATTAAACATCTTAAGATTCTCCTTACTTTCATATTTTCTGTCAGACATACATTTGTAGAAGCTTTTTTCACAGTTGTGAATAATGAGCTCACCCTGTTTGAAAATAATCTCTGCATTGGGTTTTAAACTGTTTCTCTCTCCTCTTGGCTCTGATTGATGTCAGTGGCCATCTGTTTACAGAGAGCAGCCAATCAGAATAAAGTTGGCTTTAATGGGAGGAGCCGAATGGAAGGAGCTCAAACTAGTTTTATATACTGTGATGAATGGGAGCCCAGTGTAACGGGCTTTTTTTTTTTTTTTTTTTTTTTGTGAGGTGGGAGTCCATTTAACATGCTGATACAGAAAATTATCAAACCGGTACTTTTCCTAAGGTATTTTTTTTGGGAATCACTGCAGCAAGTAATAAACTGAATCATATATCCCAGCTGATTTCTAGCTTCATGTTTCTATTCTTGGATTATTGGATTCCAAAAATAAAAACATGGAGCTGAAACTGAACATAGCCAGCTAATTTAAAGAAATACTGTTATCTAAATAAAGTGTGGAATATGTCTTTTTATGTGTGTGTCTGAGCTTTTTTCAAACTTAGCCAGCATTTTTTTCTCCTCATACTTCAGCAGCAGCTCTAAACCTTTAAGCAGCCTTGTTTTGAGACTACTGGGAGGAAAAAGGCCCTCAGAGCAAGTGTGTACAAACAAGCTGGCAGATGAGAGCGGATTTAAAATGCTTCATAATGGTGGCCGGCATTACCTTGGGTCTGACGGTGCGATCCCAGACAGACAAGCTCACCTACTTTCTGCCACTGGGACGCTGACAGAAAATAAACTGGGTCACATTCTGTCCCTCTTCTTGCTGAACTGCTTGTCCAGGGCAGGGCTGCAGCACTGACATCTGATTCAAAAGGACTCTTTGAAAAAGGACACAATAGCCAGAAAGGGGTTTTTTTTGTTTTTGTGTGGGGTTTTTTTTTAAAAAATATTTTTCTTCAACATCTGGCAGAAGGATTTGTACAGAATGACTATCCTGAAATTCTTCACCAAAATGTTTTTCAGGATTATTTTAACCAGATAAAACAAGTAAAGATAGATTTACTGAATTAGATACAAAAGAGAGACCTAAAATAGCTCGGTATGTGCAACCAGACAATGAGGGAAGTGTAATGGACAAAGATCCCAGTAAATGTCCACTCAGATTTAGAGTAAGTGATGCTTTTTACCACTGAAAAGTAATCAGTATAACATACAGGGCCTGCCAATGTGACGCAAAGAACTTTATTTCAGTTAAAAAGTGACATTTATCCCAGAAAAACAAAAACTCATGTTGATGCCCCCAAAGTTACGCCGATGTCCTTTGATATCGTCCTCATTTCACACAAGGCACCTGCTTCATTAGAATGATATTACCAGAAATTATTTCATTCAGTTTAATTGGGAAATGAGAAAATGGCTTAGAGAAACAATGAGTGGAAGAAAACTGGGCCAAAGCACTCGATGGATGATGGACAGCTTGTATCTCTCTGGGTCATTGGGCAGGTGCAGCAAACTTACTGTTACAGCATCTAAGAGATTAATTTATTATATCATTGGTATCTTTCAGCAGGTTTTCAGGCACTGCACTCAGCCCACATGCTCAAAACATTCAAATTTGCACTAAATAGTACATCAAACACATTTTCCCAATACACGTCCATTCTAAGTTCATGTATGCATTTATAACTGATGTCACCAGTTTGATTATAGCTTTAAATTGGTCTCATGGTATACACAGCAGTAAAAACAAATAGTTATTTCAGTAATTTGATTAAACATGTGAAAGATCACAGTCCCATATTTCCCACAGTAAGTAAATGTATTTTAAAGCACCTTTTAAAAGACAAACTGTGACGTGCTTTATATCAGATAAAACCAACAAAATAAAATGAATGAATGAACTAACCTTATGAATAAAATAAAGTTCACTATCAGTAACATCATAGCACCCACCCAGCTGAATAGAAACTCTGTCATGCTAGCTAGTACACAGTATGAGTTATTGTAACTAACTGTAAAAAGTTGGCACAATGAAAATAAACTACACCTAAACTTAGACTGCAGGTTATAACTTCTCACCTGAAGTTCAGTTCACCTGACACTCGGACCGGCAGCTGCCTCGGGTCTCTCCTCCTCCTGCCTCCCCTTTCCCTCATCTACCCGCTGGCATCTGTGGAAGCTCCACCATAGCCACCACCAAACAACGGAGTTATTTTTACACATCTGCCAGCATCTGGCCAATCCACCACCTTTCACTGTTTATACCCCCGCCCCCCCCAAAAAAACAAAACCCCAAAACAAACAAACAACAAAAAAAAGACCATTGGCCATTAAAAATGAAAAATCGCCAGTCCAGCCATGCTGCTTTGTGAACGAGTCCACTAAGATTACAGGTCACAGATTGATCTCCACAACTGTAAAGGTTCTGTCTCCATTAGATGTAGGGATTGATAACAAACCGCGTGCCATTACAGCCCTCTTGCTCGCTGATGCTCACCATTCAGAGTGCTAGAGGTCAAAACCAGACCTGTGAATTGAATTCTGATTTTAATGGGGAGCCTTGATCAGCAGAGGTGTGATGTCTCAGTCCTCAGTGAAACCCATGGACGTCTCACTTTGAAAGGCATCTTTACTAGTCTGCTGCATTCAAGGCTCGAACCAGAGCCAGTTTTTATTAAGCCCTGGCTGCTGGGGATGTAAGATATGTGTGGGGGTTACCAGCATTTTTAAAATTATTATGATCAATGCTAAACACATATGGTGATGTTAAAGTTTAAAATCACTAAGTTGGTCCATACACATTTCCATTGTTTTAAGAAAGATTTGGATACTTTGTTAAAATCTCATTTTTAATGTGCCGTTTTCTAAAAATAGGTCTATGGGAGATAAACCCAGTGTGCTCAGAGCCTTAAGATCACATCACATGGTCATCCTCAGATTGTTTTCTCTGCTCCTCAGGCAAACTTTTCTTTATTCTGTCATATGTAAGGCCCCCTGTCTATCTGCCATTGCTCTGAATTGTTCATGTTTCCCTGAGTGGTTCTCTCTCAGATGAAATCCTGAGAGCAGGCTTCTCCTTTTTAATACAACTGATGCAACTGCTACAATTTAGGGCACCAAAAAAATAAAAAAGGCCCGAGTCAGCCGTGCATCAGCAGTTAAACATGAAAGGATTAATCAGCTTTATCCACCCACGCTACCAAACTGCCCTTCAGCAAGGCATCCGCTACAGCAGAGGATTTTTGTGGCCACGCCGTGACCTCTGTAGAAGTAAAAAGCTACACAGAAACTCCACAGCCTCATGGATTGGTTAACACCAGTTATGCGTTTCAGTGACTGCCGGGAGCCCTGCTACATGTGAACTCACAGCATACAAGACTTGTCCAACACACTGACGTTACACAAGCGCTGAGAAATGATGCTGCTCATCACCTACACTTGTTCATGCCGGTTAAAATCCCCAGATGAGTTACATAAAAGATTAAATCGACAATATTAATCTGAGGCTTTTAAAGAGTGACTGACAACCAGGAGGCTAAATTTATTAAGTCTGCATTTAGAGAAGAGGTTTATTTTAAAAATCAAGTCAGCTATGTTTACAAGAGACCTGCACCACTTTGTTTTTGGTTCTAGCATTGAAGATCCAGAGGACATCAACTCTATGTGTAACAAATGTAGCCAACACCTTTTAAAGCTTTTAATGCCTGTGACTGAAGTGTCCTTACTCAAATACAGTCACAGTGCAGCACACAGTCATCCCGAAGCTTTATGTAAGTGACGGGGAAACAAAATAAAATGGCATAATTTTGACTGTGTGATAAATGGTCAGATCCTGGTGGTTTATGAGGTGACAATCCTATGAAGAAAGACCTCTTTAAACAGCTTCCTGTAACTGTCTACACAGGAGAGAAAAGGTTACAGCAATCAGAAATGAAAAGACAGCAGCTTCTTTCTGTTAACACCAACTTTATTTATAACAACAGATCTACTGAGCAGGCTGCTGCTGTTCCGGCATGCTCCTGATGATGTCAGAATCGCCTGAAGAGGAAAAGAGGAGCAGAGTCAGAGTCACTGCCACATATACAAAGACGCACACTTATACCGCCTGAAGAAATGCTGCATGTCTTTAAATGCCCCACACAAATAAAACAATAATGACATTGTGAGGATAAATGTTGCCACTGGAAGATCTCTATATAAACTGACTGTAAAGTGCTGGCAGTTCAACTAAAAGCTCTGACTAGCATTCATCTAGCAAACCACTAGTCCTGAGTGGGACTAGTGACAGCATCTGCCTCTAACAGGCTCAAGAGAGGAGGGGGGGGGGTTGTCAATCTACTCCCCAGGGAAGTCCACCATATCAGTGTCAGATCTGTCACTTTTGAGATATTTACTGTCATTTTAAAGCTTGTTTTGAATGTTATGTTGATTCATGGATTCTGGTCATTTGTTCCAGTGGCTTTTCAAACTAAGAACAGGCTGCTAAAACAAAGACCTAAAAACAATCATTCCCTCCTGGCTACTCTCCATATTATGTGTTAAATGCTGTCCCTCTAGTACTTGTTAACTAAGATAGTTACATCTGGAACGTTTAATATCTCCTAGGGAACTAAAATATTGTTTTGGCTGAAATTCTTTTAGATTTATGTTTGTGAACTCGCCGCCCACAAATCAATTTAACTTGCAGGCAGTGATGCACACCAGCTGGTGCCTCAAACATCCCACTGGGCTTTTTTAACACTTTCTCCCACAGCGTATATAACATCTAATTCCTGTGGAGGTTAAGAAGTGGTTCAGTGAAGATAGGTTTCACAACAAAAATGAGTACTCACCAGGGTCGATGATAGCCAGTGTGCACACCCTGTAGTATTTGCCGCAGGCTGTGCCCAACTCGATGTTGTTTCCACTGTAGTGGTGGACACCAGTCTTGGCCAGCATAGCATAGTATTCAATCTCAGATTTCCTGGACAGGTAATAAAGGTAAATGTGAGACAAACGCACATGTGGTCAAATACTGCAACAAAGGGTAAAGCTGACACAAGACAATTTAAAATATAAAGAAACAAGTGCAGATAAGTACAGCCATAGATCCTTCTAACACTTGATTATACTGACTGTAGAGAAGTTTCTGCACATTGTTTTTTTGAGTTAACCACTTTATAATCAACATTTAGATGAAATTTGTTAAAATTGTAATGAATATCTCAGCATCTTCTACAAATCAATATTGGAGACAATTAGTGTACAATAAATAGCAGAGATCCCAAACTTTTCTGAATTATGACTGGCATCTGCTAGCTGTATCACATGAGTATGATTACATCAAACATGTAGCTGTCCTTACCTACTGAAAATTAAGTTTACACATGTATACTTTTGTGCCTCTGCACTAAAAGACAGCGCAACAAGTACAACCTTCCAACCTGCACAGAAATTACAAGGATGGGACCAACTATCTGATAGACCACCTGCCTCACGCCTGCATCCAAGCAACGTACGTTAAACCAAACACACACAAACGGAAAACGTATCAACACCTTCACAGGAAGATAATAGATATGAAAATCCAAACAACTGGGGTGTATAATTTCTAAATAACCTCTCCATGTGTGACGATGTTTGTGTAAAATTTTGTTCAGAGTGGCAATGGAGGCAGGGTACATACAGACATATATACATACACTATGATCAATGCAGTAAGATTTAGAGAAAGTGTTGATAATTGGTCATTTACTTTGCAGGTACACAGATTCTTACTATTGAAAATTAGTTGAACTATTTATGTTTTTGCTCATTATTACACCATCTTTGAACATTTAGCCTGAATAATACTGATGTGAAACAACAAACAATAGAAACATTCACTGGTGAATGTCGTCTTATTCACTAGCACATATGTAGCAGCTCAATAAGGCAATACCAATTTATGTTTGCATCAGTGCCCTCCTATTAATTAACCTCACTTCACTTAAATTTTATTTTTAAAAATAATAAAGAAATAAAGAATTCCTTTTACTGTTAAACTTGTCATAGTTCTTTGTAGCACACTGAATCCCTTTCAATTCCTTAGCTAAAATAGTGTGTAGAAAAATATATTTAGGAAAGTCTTAATATACCTGAGAGCTGGGCAGTTGTTGGCCAGGATAACCAACTTGGCTTTTCCCTGACGGATCATCTTCTGGGACTGTTTGTAGCCCAGGACGTATTTTCCGCTTTTCATCACCAGCTGGAGACGGGAGTTGATGGACTCCATAGACTTTTTCTGAACACAGACACACACATATATCAAAATCTGAAGTCGGTGACAGTACAGGAGCTACACACCTCTCACACTCCACTACATATCGAATATAATAAATATGACAACTATAATAGGACACATAAAAAGCGAACACATTTAAACATGTTTTAACTTTATATTAAAGGGGGAAGGGTCCACGTTGCTGTCGTCATTTTCTATTAGATTTTATGAATTAGCATTAGCTCTACTGCCGGTACAGTTAAACATGAACTAAACGGGCCGCCACTAATAAACACTGTCATAACAATCAAGTATTTCATAAGATTTAAAGCAGCAATAAATCAACACTAAGTGACACGACACTGAGTAGAAATATCAAGTTTTAAGCGGAGTACTACAGCGCTAGCTAGCAGGCCCCGGCAGTTACACGTCTCCACGTGAAGCCTGGCCGTGCAGTAGCGCGTGCACTCCGGCCTCGCTCACCGTCTTCTTTGCGGCCACCATGTTTGCGGTTTAGTCCGGACCGGCCAACCTGCGGGCAGAAGGAGGATAGCAGAGGACTGTCGTTAAAGAGTGGGTCACAGCAAAATGTGAAAATGTGGCGAAAATCATATTTATTTTATAAATAAAACTCGGAGCTCGTCTTACTGTGAGTTAACTCCAATATGGCCTCGGAGAGAAAGGAAGTCCCATGGTGCACTGCGCTCGTATCACTTCGGCGAGCATGCGCAGAACAGGACTGGGCAGGCGGCTAAGGGTAGTTTTCAGATACTTCTGCAGTGAGATATGTAGTGGACAAACGCGTCTATTTGAAACATTTTACTTAGCCTTTTACTAAAAAATTAATTAATTAAACAATATGTTATAGCCAAACTTAAGTAAATCTGTGGTGTTTTACATTAAAAAAAAATGTATATTATGGTAGTCTTTAGTATGCCTAAATATTAAAAGCAATACATAAATGGATTCATGCAACTAAATGTCATTTGTATAATATAATAAATAATAACTCAGAAGATTAACTATTTTTAATCAGTGTTAAAAAGCGATGTGTTGTTTAAAGATTGTACTTTACTTCCGAACGGTTATGCTTTTATTTTGAAATCCAGTGCAGCGATCTAACTGAGTCCTCTTCACCCAGTGTCCTACTTTTAATGTAATTAGGCTGCTTTAAGTCGATTTTTAGTATCAAATCAATCATCGATTATTAGTTTGGTTTGTTATGAATATTTTCTATACTTCTGACAATCAAATGGTGAATGGAATCTTTTTAACTCCGTAATTTGCCTCGAGTTCATTGAGTTCAGTGCCATCTTCATGTTTAAAAACTAAATGCTGACATTGCTCCCCCAACTCTGGAATAGTTTGCCACACCTCATAAGAACTTCAACAATTTAAAAAAATTAAATCAGCTCTTAAGACCAACATATTTTCAGTTGCTTTTGGTCAAGTCTGAGGTCCCGTGGATTGGTCACACAAATGTTTTCTATTATTTTGACTGTTTTTATATATATATATATATTTTTTGTTATTATTTTTTTAATTATCCATTTTATTATGTTGTCTGTTTATGTAAATGTAATTATACAATTAGGCTCTTGAGACCTGAATTACAGATGTGTGCGCCTGTTAAGCATTTTGGGTCAAAGACTGTCTGCTATATAATTAAAATGATCTTGACTTAAATTCTAATATTACAGTTAAGCAAGCTAATTAATATAAAAAATGACAAACTCAAGGCTAAATTAAATATTTTGTAAGCTATACCAGCATTAGGGCTATTTACTATTGTTATTATTTACTATTGATGTTTGCTCAGTGGCACGTCGGCAGTAGCGCTATTTGTTGGTGTGGCGAGAGCGTCGCGCTTCACTTTCCCCGCCCCAAGAGGTGGCCTTTGCGCTCTGACTGAATAATGTATTTTCGTCCCTGAGCCAGCCTCAGGGAAACAGCCTAAGTTACAGTACACAACAAAAGCCAACATTTCACCTGCGTGCCCAACTGGAGACCTGCAACCACAACAACCTGAAGTCGTTTACTGCAGGAAATGTGCGTAATTACGCACTGGACTGAAGGAATTTAGCGACCAGACGGTGCGTTTAGGCTGTCCTCCGAGGGTTTCTCATTTTGCAGAAGCGATATATATGCACGACGTCATCAGTGCAGGCACAGTCAGTCCTCACCTCTTAACTTTGAGCTCACAGTCCTCTGTGTGCACAGGGCAGGATGGGATGCTCCACCAGTACCCAAACTTCAGCGGTAGATACGACTCGACCAAGCGCTAAGCTCGAGGAGAGCAACGGAGCCAGCACTACAGGTGAGACAAAGAAAGAAAAAAACAAAAAGAACAAAAAACATTTATACTTGTAAAGTATATGATATTAAATAAAGGTAGTGAGATTTCTGAAAACATAAACATCTGTCCAGTCGGGAGATATGTGCCATTCACTGCAAGTATATTGCAAGTGGACAAATTTGATATTGTTTTATTTTGTCACAGTAAATATGTGAGAGTTTGACTGGAAACAAAGCTCTCATCCAAAAAAACGACATCATATAGTTAAAAAATAACTTTGCATCTGTTTCTAAACTTACTTTCTATTGAATTCAGATTTGTTATTCAAAAAGGGTTTGATTAACAAATTTATATGGTTATTTTCATTCAGTCAACACAGTAAATAACTTTCTAACATGCTGGTAGGAATGTTGCATCATCCCTTTAATTATACTGAAGTGAGCACTGTTCTGATAAGGACTTGGTCTAAATGCAAATGTACAGCATCTGATGTCTTTATTTTTAATGAGGCAGAGCTCCACTGTGACAGGATGGGAAAGTTTATTGTCATTATTTAACGGTGGTTCCTGGCTCTGTCCTCTCTTCGAGAGAGACGGGGGCACGAAAGCAGATTTAGTGACAGTCTACAGTTTCATTAGGAAATGGAGAAGCCACTCTGGACGCTCCTTTGTTGTAGTAGGTCAGCGATGGCCCCGGCTGTGGTGCGTTTCAAGATTAAAAAAAATATGTTCAATTTTTTTTAAGTGTCATTTTTTACAAAACTTTTGATGCATTTGAATGGTGGAAATGTGAGTGTGCAGTTCTGCATGCTTAAGCATTGTTTGACATAAGTGAAAGAAAAACTGGTAAAAGATTCACTAAGTGAGACCACCTCTGAGCAAGTGTCTCTTTGCACTCATTACAGGCTGCTTACTGCCCTGAAAGCATGGAGACACATACACAGAAGTCAGTACTTTCATGGACTTAGCTGATAAACCACTGACCCTGTTAAAGTGACAAGGAGAAATTTGCTTAATAAGTATGTGAGTAGATTTCCCAGCAGCATGGAATTAAACAGCTCATTCCTGTTTGTGACTCCCGCCTATGCTCTGGAAATAGTGTCTTAGAGGTCACATGGAAATCCATCAGGATGTTTTCTTAAGTTTGCATGTGCCTGACTCGTTTCACTGAAAGTCACTTGTCAATCCCAACAGAGGAGGAGGAGGAAAAGTTTGTTGATTTAAAGACAAGTTATTTCAGTGCAGACAGACATGGCAAAAAATGAACAGAGGATCTAGTCTAGAATTAGGCTTGATCAGTTTATCCATCTACATCCAGGATATATTTTTATTGTTACTTGTTACAGTTATTTGATATTATCCTACTGTATATTACTGTATACTTGTATTCTATTGTACATATTGTATATCTTATTCCTCTGCTCCTCTGTCTCTCTTGCTGCATTGAGCATGTGTATGACAAAAGAATTTCCCTCGGGATGAATAAAGTTCTTTTTATCTTATCTTATCTTTTACATGCAGTCTATGTGGGCTTTATTGGTCCCCTTAAATCAGCAGCCTTCATTCAACTTTTCCAATTATGACCCAAAATCACAAAGACAGCATGTAGAATAATGTTTTCTGAAGTTTTATGTTGTCGTCACTGCTCCTTCGTGACACCTTTTTCAAGAAGTAATTTGCTTCTTCGCCAAGCTTCGAGGAGCTTTGAGAATATTAAAAGTTGAGAGTTAAGACTTGTGTGATCCATGCAAATACCTGCAATGCAAATTCTTCCGAAAAAAGTCAACAGGGAAGTGATGCACCCTGTCACGCAGCAACCTGTTTATAGAGCTTGAACTGTGCTGTTTGAGTCTTTAAGTGTTTATTAACCTCAGTAATAGAAACATTAACTTCCTGTCAGGCTCCTTTTATCGGTTCTTCGTGCTGTGTTTTGTTTTTTTTTGCTTTTTATACTTTAGCCCTGTGTTTTAGAAGCAGTGCATGGATTCTCAGCTCTTCCTGCTTCCATGGTTTGCATTCAAACATTCACAGTCAAAAATAAATAGAATTAGTTATCCACTGTTGGATGATGTTAATAGAATATTTGTGGCCTAACATGGGCCGGTCACAGATTAACTCTTCCCTCTGGTTTTGGATAAGTGACCTGTGATGCCATCATGGAGGGAAAACAAGCAAAAAATAAACTGAGGCAAAGGAAACACAATATTGATCCTACCAGAATATCACTCAGGAATGCTTGTTCTTAGCAGATATGCTTCGTTTTTTAGATCTCTATATTACAACGTGTCCTCAAATGACTTCTTTTGAATTGGTAAATTAAACTTAACTCAAGGTCCACTGATTTCAACGATCTGTGAGGTGAAACAGAAAGCTTTATAGAAAAACACTATGATTGGTAACCAAAAGTGAAAATGACCCTGGTGTCAAACTGTGCTATACGAGGCTGTGGCTCACAGTCACTGCTCGGGACTTTCACTCTTATTGTACATATATGATATAAACAGAGTTTTTGTCAACATTGTATCATATTTTCACTAATATTGATAATATAAATACCTTATAATATGTCTGGCTTTAAGTGAAAGCCATTATTACTGTGTTTAAACTATATATCTACTGTAATCTATATTGCATCTGTAATCTATAAAACTAGCTGTTCATATTATCCAAATAAACGGCCTGAATGAATGTTTGCTCATGCTTTTTTCTGCTAACAGGAGCGGCCAATGAAAATGGGAATGTAGCTGAGGACAGTGAAACTATTCCGGACCAGACACCTGCTGAGGGAAGCGATGCCAAGCCTGGAGATGAGCCTGCTGAAGAGCCTGCCGTGACAGCCGCGTCTGCAGACACCACAGCTGCAACTCCACCAGCAGCAGAAGAGTCTCAGGATGCAGCCGGCAGCCCGCCCGCTGAGACTTCAGCAGCAGCAGGAGACAGCACCGCTGAGACAGCAGCAAGCTCCTCAGAGGCTGAAGCTCCTGCCCCAGAGCCAGGTAGGCGGGAGTCACAAACAGGAATGAGGTTAAATCTACTCACAAAAGGCCTTTTACTACATATATTCTTAGAATCTGTAATGTTTTAATGTTTTATTTTGAATTCTTCTGCACATGACAACACCACTGTATCTTCAGTCTGAGCTTATAAACATGCACATTATAAATGCTCGTTGTAATTCATGCAAAGGTGAACGTTTATGGGAATCGCTGCTCTCACCCTCGTGAAACGTATCGGGCAGACAAGGACAAGAACCTGTGTGTGCGTGCATAAGTTGGGTTACTTAAAATGACACTTCAGAACATTTGGAGTGGAAGATTTTCTCTCTTGACACCTCTTGAACAAGTTACCACAGTAGTCGCATAATTAATGTGTCCAAACAAGTGATGGACAAAATGTACAACAGTAACCTGAGCGGTACTATTCCACCTCAACGTGGGATGCCGCAGTACACAGGTACGTAATGTCTCTTCCGTTTTTAGTTCCTCCGCAACTGTAGTAACTACGCAGTATCCAACAACACACTGGCATGACTTTGGCCTCTAATGAACACACCGGGGTGGCCACAAGAATGCGTTTCCAGGTCACACCTATGATCAGTACCTATTAAAGGATCTGTCTGCATATTGCACAAGCTTAACTGATCAGGTTAAATTTTCTTATGAATTCTTTTAATTACACGCTTTTGTGTAGTCATGGATTAGACTAGTTGTTGAAGTTTCACAGACTGAAACACACACAAAGTGTGATGTTGTTGAGGGTTTAGCTTGTAAAATGTAACTTTTTTTATATCCTGGCAGCTGTCACTAAAGGGATTTGACATTTTGATAGAGGATAAAAAATAGCTGATAGCTTTTGTTTGGCCAAAAGCGTTGAGGATATTTGTGTGATTTAAACTTGGAAATAAAGCATTTGTTGTGTTTGCTTTGCCTCCCAGCCCTCTGCTGTGAGTAGGACTCTAAATTAGAAATTTCTGCTGTAACTTCCAAGACAGCACCTCAGCAGGCTCTTCAGACCTGCATTGTGATAATAGCTCTGCATGCCTGTCCGCCAGCGATCATCTATACATGGAAGCGCTCTGTAGGAAGCTGCATGACAAGAGCAGCATTGCACTCACTGCTATCACAAAGTTACTTAGTGATGCAAATGACGAGATGGTAGCAAATGATGATGAGGTCAACTTCATTTTCCTCTTTGTCTGATGCAAAGTGTTCATTGCAGTAAAGCGGGCCGAGCAGGGTGGCAGGTTAAACATCAAACACCAAACTTTTTAGAGGTTTTAGCTTCTATGAGACTCGATGCTGCTGTAGTGGGCGAAATTAAGTGAATGTTGCTTATTTATAAAAATGTATTCTTGTGTCTTCAGTCTAAGATCTGTGATGATTCTTGGAGTAATTTTTAGCCACAAAATAGAAGCATGAATGCCCATGTCTCAGAGCAATGCTGAAAAACTGTTTTATGCATGTGCTACTTTCAGACTTGACTATTGGATTTCCTTTTCCTTATCAGGTTTTCCTAAAATTTCCCTGAAAAGCCTCCAGTTGATCCAAAACACTGCAGTGAGAGCGCTAACAGGGACTAGAAAGACAGAGCATGTTTTTCCCGTATTGGCTTTTTTTCACTGGCTCCCTTTTTAATCCAGATTTGAATTTAAAACCTGTCTCCTCACATGCAAAATCATGAATAATCAGGCCCCATCAAATGTTAAAGACCTCGCTTTGTTCTCCGCCTGCTGGCTTACTTGTGTTTAATAGAGTTTCCTAGAGCTGTCAGGGTTTAGGAGACAGATAGTCGCTCTACTTTTAAAATTAATTTTAAAATTTCCCTTGTGATAAAGTTTATTCTTAGACTTACATTCATAGTCCTAGACTATAGTGATACAATACAGTGATTACAATTCAGATTGTCTAAACACTCTGGCGGTAACTGGAAAGAGAGACCATATTAGTGTCTCCAGATCCAAAGCACTGAATGCTTAGTCCCCATCATGTCTATAGACCTCATACAGCCATATTATCCCAACAGAGCACTTTGCTCTCAGACTGTAGGCTTCCTAGAGTTTCCAAAAGTGGAATAAAAATTCTACAAAAAATATTCATGAAGTAATGCTACCATAAAATCTTCATAGATGTGTCTCACAGATTAACTGTTCATCATTTAATCATTATAGTTAGAAAATCATGATCTTCACCCCCTGCGCCATCCAACTTCACTCACTTTGAGTTCAAATACGGCCACAACCCTGTGTAGAGATGCTGGATGGAGCATGTGTTTGTGTTGCCAACACTTTGTTGTCACTGTGGTATCATTAAGATGCAATCTGAGTCCACATAGAAACTAGAGCGTTCCAACACATATAGGGCTTCCACCAGCGACGAGCGATGTCGGGACGGCTGAGCCTCCACGCCTCCATTTCACAGCCAGTGGAGAGAGAGGATCGAGTGTCACATAAGCAGAACTGACAGAGCGGCTCGTCCACTTCTGACGCAGCTACAGGTTGTTTTTAAGGAACGACTTGCTGGAAATCTGCTATTCCTAGTTCTGCAATATAAGTTTTAACACCTTCAGATTAAAGGTGTTTGCATGGAGATTAATTTCCTTTTCTGTTTGGGAGGGAGGCTTTAGTTCAAGTTCATGCAATCTCTGCACTTCAGACTACAACAATACTTTGGGAGTGTGCTGTAACACAGTCAGATGTTTTGTTTGTCTGCATGCAAACATGCTAACACTTCAACTCGGTTCTGGTTATTGTGTTCATTATGCTGCAAGCTGGAAATCTGACAGGATTAGAGTGCTAAAACATTTGAAAGGGGGTGATTTATGTTCACAGTTTTTCCAGCTCTATGTTTATATTTTTAACTCTAAACTACAATAGCTTAGCACGTCTTAGTCTGTCGCAAGGTCAGTTACTACATGTCTTCCTCCCAGTTTTCCTTTCTTCTTTCCACTGTCCAGTCAAAATATGGGCTTTAAATAAATATATTTTAAAAATGTAATCATAAGGCAACCGAGAATGCTGGCAGCAAGTATCCTAACAGTCCATCGAGCTGTTTCACATTTCTGACTTGGTGAAAGAGACAAAATACCTCAAACCTGGAAAAATACACTCATCTTTGTTCTTCTGCTTGAGCCCACCGCACCTGGACAGGTGGCCAGTCTGTCATAGGGCTAATAAACCTCACATAACATAACCTGATACCTTAAACAAACTGATCTAAAATGTGTGTGTGTGGTGCAGTAACACTGGGGACAAGTGGGGGAAAGTGTTTTCAGGAGAGTTTATACCAGCTGTGTGGACAGAGGAGGACAGTAGTGTTTGGTCAGCACCTAAAGGCCAAAATAAGAAGAACACAGCTTAAATATGACGGCTTGTTCGTGTCTTAATCTGCTGTCTTTCTAAACAGAAAAAGGGGATGCCGGAGCGACTGACTCAGAGCCCAAAACAGACGAGACACCTGGTGAGCATCCCGGCAGCTTCCTCTTTATGTCACATGATCCACAAATTGGTATTTGAACTCTTCCAATATGTGTCCTCCTCTCTGCGTTTCTTTTCCAGCTCCCAGTGAGTGACGTGCGACATGACCGACTGCACAGAGGAGTTTATCTGCATGCATGAGTGAAAGTATGTCCGTGTGTGTGTGTGTGTGTGTGTGTGAGAAAGAAAGACATTGTCTTGTTGCCAAGATCCAGACCCCGTGGAAACCACATTGAGTCCGGGTGCTCAGTCACCACTGTGCCTTCTTCCTCCTCCTGGATGTCTGCAGTCTCTCCTCTTTGACTGTGAATAGAGTTCAACAGCACTTAGGTTTCTTTATCTGTAACAGGTAGTAAACAGCTGAGAGAAGCTTAGATTACTATTTATTATCTGTAATGAAATAGCACCATAAACTGTATGTCCTTAACTTATTCTTGAAACCTAAGAGTTTGTTTCTGTGAAAACTAAAGCCAAAGTATATTAGATATTAGAAGATATTATATTTCTTTTTTGGGGGGTGAGGGGTAGCTAGCTTTGATTTTATTATCATATTTAAAGTAGGCGTAAATCTAAGAGGGTTTTTTCCTGATGTGTCATGATTTTTAGTATTCCCAAAAATCTGTAATTAGCAATAAGCTGTTGAAAAATTAAAAAGATCTTAAAATAAAACCCAGTACACATATTCTCTGTGTTTTAATTCGATGCAGGATGAAAGCAAACATGTCACACTGTGATACAGCATTTTTTATTTTTTTAATGAGTGAAATTATCAAACCAGAAGCCAAGAGGAGGTTCAGATGATGTTGGGGCTTTTCCATCTGAGTGTCCAGTCCTACTGGATCCCTACTCTTTGTTTAATGAGCAGCCTCTGAGGTGTTAACAACTGAATGTGTGGACATCTATGAATGTCCACACAGTCTCCAACATTTCTGTGGACTTTGTTTACTTATAATTTTGGGTGTAATGAAAAAAACGCGTCAAATTTTTCCAGCAAAATTCCCTCTGCAACGGTGAATTCGTTGTACTGTGTTGTATTTCACACATACTAACCCATCCCTTCTCTGTTATGGTCAGTTCAGCTTCCCATTTCTTTTTAAGGTAAAAGGTTGTATCCTGTCTATCTTCTTCTAATGATCTGTAGAAGATGGAAATTGCTTTGAATTGTTCATAGCAATTTTTACTAGTTACAACTGAATGTTGCTCTGTTGTAAATTTAAATATTGAAACACTGAAAAAGACTTTGGTGAAATTCAGCGTGGCTCTTCAGGTGTTCTCTGGAAATACAATCAGGCTTCCACACTGAATCTATAATGACACTTGGTGGCGCTACAGCTTGTTAATGATGCGGCCGGCTAGTCTGGAGTCAGAGAGAGGACTGAGAACAACAATTGCCTCAATTTCCACCAGCCCACCCTGAGGAGAAAAGGAGGAGACGCAGATTGAGGCAAAATATGAAATGATAATATTGTCCAAAGATGAACACACACAGTCATTCAAAATCCCCCGCAAAAGGTTTTTGTACAAATCTCTGTAGTCCTATGAAAAACCAAGTGATCCCCATGACTCTGTAATTGTAGATCCACCTTTAGCAGCAATAACTTGAATTTGGCCTTGTTCTTTTTTCCAGCATTGCTTCAGTTCATTGAAGTTTGCAGGTATTTGTTTATATACAGCTCTCTTAAAGTCAGACTGATAGGCAGCATTATTTGCTTCTATAAGATCATTACAAATGTTCCTGCTTGGCATTTTGATAACACAGAGCTGAATGATCCAAACCAGCAAACCGCCAAAACTTCTGCTTTTACAAAGGTATTCACACTTGCTGATCATCAGATAATCCAGTGCATTTGATGATCAGCACCTGTCTGCTATTTACCCTCTGCATTCTCTGAATTCAGCTTCTCTGAAACTGTGAGGATGTGCTTTTCCCCCGCACAGCTGTTTCCCTGGCGTTTAATGTAAATTTAACCCAAACTGAACAAACAGTGGAAAAACAGGGACTGAACATGAGGAAAATACGAGTTCAGCTTATACAATTTGACCGAATCCAAAAACAGCATTTGCAGTACATTTACTCATTTGTCCAAATATCAGCAGAGTCTCCGCTGTGTGACAGTGTAAGCAAATGTAAGTCCCCAAAACATGATTAATGATGTAATTTGTGGTTTAAAATAAAATGCAAATCCCTCCTTTTTCAACCTTTCCGTTTCTGATCAGCATAAAAATGAAATTCATGACATCATCCATATGTGCACAGTAGCACTGACTTTAAAGTGGGTGTGTCATAATGTAATACAGTGCTAAAGGTGTGTAAAGCTGTGGTTAACACTCACTCTGGGGAGAGCAGCGACTTGGTAGGCAGCTCTGGCAGGAAAGTTACTGCTGAAAACTGGGGAGGGAAAACATTTTCATTAGATTTGCATGCATTTGCAGAAGTACGGTGAAGTTATTCACTTCCATCAGTGAACCCATCTATGAATCTCAATTTGAATGGTTCATTTCAGCTTCTAATAATATGACAGGCTTTATTTATGAGTGGTTAGATCATTTACCCATGTATTATAGATAAGCAATAAAACAACAAGCACAGGTGCTTTGCAGTTGCTGGGTAGAAAGTTCCTTTGGCTGGTGTATAGCAGCAGCTGAGGATGGCTAACACACACACACACAACCTGGAAAGGCACATTTTTTTCTTAACTTAAGATTTATTACTCATTATTAAAGCTTAAATGCAATTTACAATAAGCAAAACCAGCATCTATGGCTTAAGACATTTTAAAACAAGGTAATAATGCGCTGCCAGTATTGCAGCTGCATTTAGTGGGGGGTCAGCCATTATTCATTTATACACCAGCTTTCACTTATAGAAGGAGTTATAGTTGTGTGAAGGTTCACGCTGTACACGTGCTCTTAACCGGATGTCCTTTAAACCAGTGTTTATAAAGCCTGACTTTAGAGGATCAAAGTTTTAGTGAAACGTCTCCTCACCAGGGTCAGGGAAAGTAACCTGCCTGTGGTTTAGGTGGCAGTGCGAGAGAGAAAGGTGGGAGTTAACATCCACTGCAGCAATGCCTGCTGGGAGAGGTTGGGTTACAGTTGTGTGCCTGCACAGTGGTGTCTATTTACAGCTCTCTGGGTCCCGGAGCTTCCATTACACCTGACTGTTATGATCGGCGAGGAGGATGTCATCAGGAAGAATTACACACTTTTAAAATTTTATTAAAATATGCACTCACTGGCCACTTTATTAGGCACATCTTTTCAACCACTTGTTAATGCAAATATCAAAATCAGCCCATCAGCAACTGAACTTAGGGATGTAGACACGATCGAGACGACCTGCTGAAGTTCACATTGAGCTTTCACAAACTGCTTTTCCACCAAGGTATGCTGAAGAGGATCTCTGAACCTGGGCTACAGCAGCAGAAGACCACACTCTGGGTGTCAGTCAGTCAAAAACAGGAAACTAAAGCTAGGACTTGCACCAGCTCACGAACATCCTGCCTTATATGATTAAGGCTTCTGCTGCTAGTGTTGGTGTAATGGTTTGGGGGGAAATGTCTGTGAAGGTTCTCAGTCATCCAGGTCATCGTAGTCAAAGGAGCTTGCAAAGAAAAGCGTCTGGACTTCTTTAAGTTGCTTGAAGACGTTTCACCTCTCATCCAAGAAGCTTCTTCAGTTCGGTTTGGGGGGAATTTTCTTGGCTTGCTTTGGGCCTTTTTAGTGCAAAGTGGCCACAGGATATTGTTTTTTTCCTCCATTAGATCACTGATAGGCTCCAGATAATTTTATTTTATGTATTAGGGACAGTAACAGCATATTAGTATTCCTGTAACACACGCCGGGCTCCATAAATAGGAATGTGTAAACATGTCCACAAATAAAAACAATTTGAGGTGAGTTTCAGTTTATTCCTCTGATCATTTTCACAATAAAAGTCCTCTGAAAGAATCATTCATCATCTGTTTTACTTCCTCATTCCACAAACTCTGGGAGACATTAACTGACTTCCTCAAAGGTCCTTAAGCAGGCCACACACACACACACAGAGGAGGCAATTCACTTCCTCACTTTTAAGAGCAGCCTCCTTAATCATAGCCTCATTACTATAGTAACGCACCAGGACGCAGAACAACCCACTGATCTATCTAAAACACTCAGCACTCTGTAATTCAGCAGAAAGTCTCACACTGACCTGAAAATGGACCACAATGAGCTCTTATATAATTTAAATAGAATAACTGGCCACTGATTTGAGGAAAGCTCTGACCATCTTGGCTCAAAGCTGCCCCCTTGTGGCTACTTTCATGAAGAAGTGCATGAGGCGCAGTTTTTTAAGGCTTCATTAAGACTCCAAATTAATAAAGAGGCTTTTTTAACTACCACGTGACAGCATGAAATAAAGGGAAATCCTGCCATGTGTGTGAGACCTGTATGCAAGGCCAGCTGTCATAAGAAAGCAGACCACAAATCTACTACACATGTTCATTCATAAATTCCTATAACATCTCTATTTTTCTGGCTTGGATCCTCAACCCGTTGATAGGCAGCTCTGAACACCACATCCAGAACACCTTGGATTTTGTTGAGAAGGTGAGAGATGTCATTATGGAGGCAGATGAAACAATGGTCTTGTACAATGTTACATCTCTCTTCACTTGCATCCCAGTCATGGAGGCGTTGGAGGTAGTTCGTAAGAGATTACAGGATGATTCCAACCTCAACAACAGGAACACTCTCAGCATCGACCAAGTGTGTTTGCTTTTGGAACAATGGGTCAGTTCTACAGGCAGAAACATGGGTGTGCCATGGGTTCCCCAGTTTCACTCATTGTGGCCAATTTGTACATGGAAAAGGTGGAAAAGAGGGCTTTGTTATCCTACCATGGAAACGCCACCAAGTCATTGGTTCAGGTATGTGGATGACACCTGGGTGAAAATCAAATCTCAGGACGTACATCAATTCACGCCATCACATTAACTCGGGAGTCACACAGAAAATGTATGCTTGACGACTCACCGCCAGTCCCTGTAGAACTCCCGGTCTCCAAACTGCAGAAGCTCTGCCACAAAGTTCAGAGAGGAATGTCAAAACCAACAGAAGAATATATTAGATGGATAGAAACCTGGGAGGAGGCAGCCAGGGGGAGGATTAGAAAAGGAGAGAGGAAAAGGTGTCTAGGTTGGTAAGGTTGAACTACTGTTGCTTAACAAATGTAACTCTTGAGACAGTATAAATCTCACTTCAAAAATGTTAAAACAATACAAAAAACAACAGGCAACAACACCAGAATCAAGGGATTAGGTCGAGTATTTAATTTAGAACAAGTCTGACGTATAAATGAAAAAGTCTCTGATGTGCAGTCTTGATACTCACAGCTTTCAGCAGCTGCTCCACCATCCTAGAAAGATCAATCTCCTTTAAGAAGTAACAAATAAAAGGATACCTTTTCTTTATAAGCCAAATCTAAATATATTTGAAGGCCGCTCCAGTTTCAGGCAAATATTTCTTGACTCTTGCTTTATTCCTGGAGCCACTGTGAGTGATGCAGTTAGTGTCTCTGTGTTTACACACCTGGAACAGTTTCATTGAGTTCTGAACACTTGGGATCCTCCACTGGAAGACACAGACTTAGGTCAATTTTTTTTGCTGAGTATATTTTTCACAATATACTCAAAGAAGTAAAATGTTCTAACTCTGCATATCACAATTTCAGATTTTCACTAAAGAATCTTAGAGAATGAGAGATACACAATATTCAACTACAGAAAACAAACTACAAGTCAAATCTAAATATATTTATTGCAGGCAACATTTTGAGGCTCAAAGGTTTCAGCATGTGGTAATGAAGCAGAACGGCAACGGCTATACGGGGCATGCCAACTTCGCAAATTCGATGCAAGAAGGAGTCTGCTGGTGTGTGAATGAAGTAACTGCAGCATTAGAAAAGTGTGCAAATACCATTGTTATTTCACAACATTGTCATTTCACCCAATTTAAATCACAAAATGCAAAGATAAAGTAGTACATGTCTAAAGACAAACACACAAACAGGTCACATCAGAGTGTCACATTAATGACTTGATGCTATACCTTCTGACTTTGATACTGGAACTTTTGAATGTTTAGAAAACGAATACAAGCTTGTGAGAAACGACGTGTACACAGGACTACTAGGGCTGGCCCAGGTAAACTACTTTAACAAGTTAATATTTACACAGCAAATATTTTGACCCACTAACTTTCTTCCTCTGTGTTGTTGGTAGAAGCGTCCATCTACACTAACTCTGCAGACTGTTGTGAGGTTGCCTGAGTAGGAGACATTGGTGTTAACTGCTGACCCGTTGGACTGTGCCACAATTGCACCTCAAAAAACACAGGCAGAGGAATAAGGACAACAATTTAAATTTCAAGTATCATTTAATTTTATTTTATTCATTATGGTGTATTAAAATGAATCCACAGTGATATAACTACAGATCCAACTTTGATCCATGGTCAATTGAAATAGCTCCAGCTTACAAACACAAGGAGTTGTACATGTTAGTATGCCACCACTAGATGGCAGTACAGTGAGTATTGAGGCAGAAGGAAAGACTAACAAGGACTGTCCAGACCTGTAAGATTTAGCTGAATGAGGGTCTTACTTTCTAAATCTTATGCAGTTTTGGAAGCCACGCTGGTGTACATTTTCATTTCTGCGTGGACATGTACTGAGGTTTAACTCACCAGCATGACAACACACCAGTTGAGGATCCCTATGTAGTTGCTGTAGCCGCTGGCTGAGCTCAAGAGAGACTCCTGTAGATCTTGACATCTGCAGAGAAGCACACAGTCGGAACCTTCACCGATGAATTTTAGAATATAATCAAACGATATCCACTCTTTCCTGTCTCACTCTTTTACAGTATCCTATCTCTGGTTTTGCCTTCTTTCTTTTTTTGTGGTGTTTATTTTCCTTCTCCTGAGCCTGCAGCCGATCTCTTTCACCTGTTCATTCTTTTTATACATTCAAACACTAATACAGACACAGTCGGGGCTTTAAGTCCATGGTTTAAAACAGATGTGAAAGAAAAATCATGATTATTGCATAAATGTCTTTTTGCCTTTACAGAACATTAACAGAAAAGTTTGTATTTCTTTCTAACTTAAAGTCTTAGAAGACAGGAGCAGCCAGACAATTTTCACACGTTTGTATCTTGTTTAAACACCCTTAAAGTTCAAACCTTCCTAGAAAAATAGGTGCAGTATTATAGAATGAAAACAAAGATCAAACCCTGTTTTCAGGTCCAGAACATGGGAATAGAACAGCTGCGAGATAATTCAACATCAATGGTAGCTTACGGAAGTAGAGGAAGCAAGAAGAATGAATCGAGTAAAGTTTGATTTGTCTGACTGTTTTCTTTCACTTAGTGTGCCTTATAATGGTCCGAAAAATACGGTAACTTCTACCTTCTTTTAGTATGTCCAGAAGTCCAACTTTTTGTGCTATGGTTACCATCTTCCTCTGCCTTTTGGGTTGTTGTGTTTGCTGGGGAGAAAACTTACAAACATACAGTACAGCACTTCAGAGTCACACTGGTAACAATCAAAGATTTATGTAAATTTGACAAGCTGAACGTATTCTGTACTGTATCACAAAATCATGAGGATGTGTGCTAGTCTTCCAGCACCACACAGTATTGAGGAGCAAATATCAGTCAGTGTATACCCATGATAGAGCGCAGTCCTGTCTCGGCCACATTAAACCAGTCAAAATACCAAACGAGGCCAACAGTGGCTCAATAAAGCCATTCTCCACAAGGACTTTCCATGAAGTTCGTCTTGGATCGCCAAGCGAAGAAGAATCAAACCAGCCAAGAGCAGATGAAGTGGATGAAGATGAAGCAGGGCAGCACGGAGGCGAAAAGAGCGAGGGCAGTGAGGCGAAAAGAGATGAGAACAAGGTTCTCAAAAAGTAGATGACTGATGAGGTTATGTTCTGGTTTTCTTTGTCAGGCAGGAAGGAGCCCAGCGGGCGATGGTAGGTCATCACAGTGAAGGCGATAGCCAAGGCCGAGCCAACGGCTTTTAGAACTGAAGGAGAACGAGAGGCAGAGTTAGAACAAGAAAAGAGAAATGTTGTGAAGTGTGACACTCCACATAAAGCCAAACCAGCAGACTTTTAATGTATCATAACTTTGGCATATTTACAGAAATTTTAGGTTCATGTTGTGAATATATTGACCTTTGAAGTACAAAAGACATAAAGAGAAAATGATCTAAATAACCTAGCCTAATGGTTGTGTGATGTATCAGTGAATAAAAATATCAACTGTAAACATAATTAACTGGCACATAGGTGTGGAAACTGACTGAAATTGTCTGTGGAGATTAACAGTAATTTAAAAAAAGAGCTAAATTTGTGCTGGGCTAAGATATTTAGATCATTTTCTCCTTCCTTGTGTTGGTAAAATGATCAGGGGAGCTACTGGAATTTTGCTTGACCACGTTTTTAAGAGCAGCCATAGTTAACTGTTCTTTCATAATATAGTCTGTTTCAGTTTAAGCGTTGTTTTCAATAAACTGTATGCTCAAAAAAAAGCTTTATCTCAATCCCATTGCTTCTTGTTGCATGTTGAAGCTCTACTTGGAATCTTGTTAAGATAAAACCATGTTAAATATATATTGGTTTGCCAAGTGATCTTAAACTTTTGATAGGGGCTGTACACTGGCATTCAATTCTCTGTATAGAGAACACCGGTTAGCTAATGCTGTCGTCCAGTAGCCTAGCACTAGCAAAAAAACAGCAAGCCAAACGATAAATTCATGTATGAAATCCAAATAAAATATGTATAATGCTCTATTAAAAAAAAGTAATATAAGATTAGAATAATGTTTATCTGTCTGCTTATTTATAAGGAACTCCATTAGCTTCCACAACAGTGGTTGCTAGTCTTCCTGGGGCCTAAGCCATCAAATACAATCAATTAAAATATTACACAATAAAGTGGATGCAAAATATCCACAATTTGGCTCTTACATCCACAGTGAGAGTTTACAGTTTTTAAAATAGAAGCATATAAATATCAATAACACTGAGGCAAAACACACCAATAATGTTGTTTAGATATTCTACTTTCCATGTTCCAGATCCCCAGAATTGATATTTTCACCGAATGGTCTTTTCTGTCTGCCAGTGTGTCATGCAGATTTCAAGATTAATAAGCTCTGACACTCAACCTGACAAAGTGTGAATTTGCCAAGGCCACTGTAACATACTTGAGCAGGGAAGTGGGACGTGGTCAGGTGCGGCCCCTTAGCGCCAAAGTGGTGGCGATTAATGAATATCCCACACCTAAATAAAGGACTTGAACTGTGCAGATTCCTGGGAATGGTAGGTTATTACAGGAACTTCTGCAAAAACTTCTCCTCCATAGTCCAGCCATTAACTGATCTATTTAGTCCAAAAGTGGATTTTATATGAAAGTGCAAAATTCCTCCTCTGCCACACTCCTGGCTGTAATCTAAAGCACAGCGTTAACATAACTTTATGGCAGTTCAGGTACTACCATAAACAAGGTATAGCGTCACATCAGCAGTGACAACATCAGTGACATCGCTTCACGTCCTTTATAAGATTTTTTTTCCTGATGTGTCATGATTTTTAGTATTCCCCAAAATCCGTAATTAGTAATAAGCTGTTGAAAAATAAAAAGATCACCTTAAAAAAACCTAGTACACATATTCTCTGTGTTTTAATTTGATGCAGGATGAAAGCAAACATGTCACACTGATGTGTTACAGCATTTTTCTTTTTTTAAATGAGTGAAGTTATCAAACCAGAAGCCAAGAGGCTTGATGTTGTGTCCACTCCTACTGGATCCCTACTGTCTGTTTAACGAGCAGGCTGTGAAGTGTTAACAACTCAATGTTGCTCTTTTTTTTGGCACCTGTTAGATGTTTAGTAATGATGCTGGATTCGTGATTCCTTGCAAGCTTTGTTTACTATGTAACTGAGAGACATTAGATGCAAGCAGCTTGACTCCCAGGGGCGGGTCTAGTGTTAGACGTTTTCTCACTGGCTGTGTGCGCAGAGTATTACTTTGAACAGGAATAGGAAACAAGCATTAATGAACAATACTAATCAGATGTTCTACAGCACCTGAAACATTTGAACAAGCTAAACAAACACTGGATGACTGAATAAAATTAGCACTAAATCTGGTACTTGAACACAGTGAAATCTCTTCATTTCTAACATATTTATGGCTGTGATGAACACGCAGCGCTCTGAAAATGGGCTTAGGTTAAATTTAGAAGAGGGATGAATTAAAATTTAAAAAAAAACCAAAAACATATTTCAAATTAATGTATGAATTTAACTGAAAAATTCTGAGAGCCTGTGAGCGGGACCTATTTTCAATGGGCGGGACCTATTTTCAAACATCAAAGCAAAGAGAATCAGGCCATGACATCTTCAATGACCAAAATTCTATAAATAGGGGTAAAACAGCACACTGGTCAAGCACGTTTCTTACTTACAGTCACGAGCGATTCACTAGACGAACTTTTGTTCTGCTACAGCCAACTTCAAACCCTGATTCACATCTGAATATCGAATTCACATCTGAATATCGAATTCACATTTGAATATCTTATTTAGTGTAACACGCTAAATTTGTTTCAAAGTTAAATATCAAAAATGAGCAATCAGGAAGGAAAACCAGAATTTGTCTTCACTCTGCCAAAGAGTGCACTTGACAACCTCATGCAGGTTAGGAAAGCCTTGCAAAACTCTCTGACTGAAAACAAACTTTTAAAAGAGGGTGAAAGTAGAGCCAGACAGCAAATCAAACAGATGATGACTCAAATTTCAAACATGCGCACCAAGCTGGAGCTGTATGAGAACCAAGCTGCAGGAGTCACTGACGAATCAGTGTCGCGCAAACCGCAGGTGAGCAGCGCCACCAAAGAAAAAGAGGAACAGACGTGTTCAGATCAGGAAAAGGTCCGCAACCTTGACCTTGAGATGAACCGTCTGAAAGAGCAGCTTCAGCAGAGGGGCAACGAAATCCTGATCCTGAAACAGGAGAAGGACACTCTGTCTGCCAAGTTCACGCAGCTCCAGAAACATGAAAGAAATCTGAAAGAAACTATGTGGAATGCTCTGTGGAAAGAACAAACACTGAGAGAGAATCTGGAGCAGGAGAAAAAAGTCCTGGAGGAACAAAATAAGAAACTCCTGGAAGAACAGAAAGTGGTGAATGACACAAAAGAAGAAGTCAAAGAGGCCATCACAAAATGTCAGGATGCAGAGAAAGAACAGAAAGAGCTGGAGGAGGACAAGAAAGCTCTGCAGCCACAGAGTGAGGACTCCAGTGAGATTAAAGAAAGTCAGGCAGAGACAAACATACCAGAAATGCAGACAAAACTGGACACGCAGAGAATAGAATTAGTAGAGTCTCAGACTGAAACACAGGAGACGGCAACCCCAGAGTCGTCCTCATCTGATTGTCTGAGTGGGGAAAAGTTGTGTGTCAACAAAGTGATTGAGTTGGTGGTTTCACAGGCCATAGAAAAAGTCTCCACTAAATACAAGCTCTTCACAGAGCGCCTCACTGCTGACTGCATCAGCGATCGCCTGATTGAAAAAATTTGGCCTGAAATTGAGCTGAAACATTTGGATCTATCCCCCAAATGGCTGAAAAACATAGACAAGGCCATTCTCAAGGATCTTTGCAAAACACACAACTGCAAGGAAAAATATCTGATTTTTAATCTGAGGGAACAGCTTGATAGTATTACTGTCCCAACCTTCACCAAACACCTGTTGGCATTACCAACAAGAGTACTTAGTGTCTCTAAAAACAGGGAAGAGTACCAGGAGGCTGTGAAAAATGTCACCAAAGATCTGGTAATGCACGCTATGAAGGGAGAAAATGAGGCAGCTACATGGAATGCAGGAACATCAGAGTTTATTGTACAGAGGCTTTCCCACAAGATCTGGAACAAAATTTTGTCCAAAAGCTACAAAATGTCCATGGAAAACATTGAACAACTCGGCCTGAAAGTATCCAATGATCTCCGTGAAAAGTGGCCTTCTCCAATACTGTTAATGAGGTCAAGCAACCCAGTGGTTGACGAAGCGGTCGTCAGCATATTCAAAAAACATGCCAAGCTGAGGAGCCAAAATGTCATCTTGAGGGTTTTCTCATGTGCACGTTAAAATTGAACTGAAGCGTGCACGTGATTATGTTACAAAACTCTTAAACTGGCGTCAAATATTCTTTTAATTCAGCAACCTAAATTACATTTTAAAACCCCAACTTCCTTCCCTCATCACTAACTGGCCGAGGCAGATGGCCACCCCCATCTCAGAGCCTGGTTCTGCCGGAGGTTTCTCTCTTTTAAAAGTGAGTTTTTCCTTCCCACTGTCGCCAATGTGCTTGCTCTAGGGGGTTAGTTTTTGTGCATCATTGTAGGGTCTTCACCTTACAATATAAAGCACCATGAGGGAAGTGTTGTTGGGGCTTGGCGCTGTTTCTTATCTCAAAATGTCCAATTACAACAGGACATTTTGAGTTAAGAAACAGCGTCAAACCACAAATTAAAATAAAAAAATAAAATAAAATAAAAACAACTGTGACTTTGTGCTTTGTTTCATTTGCTGTAAATTTGCTAAGAATTTAATATAAGATTAGAATAGTGTTTATTTGTATGCTTATTTATAAGGAACTCCATTAGCTTCCACAACAGTGGTTGCTAGTCTTCCTGGGGCCTAAGCCATCAAATACAATCAATTAAAATATTACACAATAAAGTGGATGCAAAATATCCACAATTTGGCTCTTACATCCACAGTGAGAGTTTACAGTTGTGAAAATAGAAGCATATAAATATCAATAACACTGAGGCATAATTTTTGAAATTATGAACAGCAGCTAATTCTCTAATTGCAGAAGGCAATTTATTCCTCTTAAAAGATGCCCTAAATATAAGAGTTTTTCAAAAAGTTATTTTAAACTCGAGGAATTACTAAATCATGGTTTGTTGAAAATCGTGTAGTATGATTATGTATTTCATCTTGATACTGCAGCTGAGCAGAAAAAAGTGTGCTGTTTTAACAGTACTGCTTTCTTTATAAATACAAGTAAGTCATAGTATAATTCAGCTTGTACAGGAAGCCAAGAAAGTTTATTATTCATTTTAGTGATATTTGTATCGTATGAACACCTAAACACTAATCTGACCGCACTATTCGGGACTAACTGAAGCCTGTTAAGTCTTTTTAGCTGCTGACCAAATGATTGAACAATACTCCAGATGAGATTATAGGTATGCCCTGTCCCACTTTCTTAATAACAGAGTCGATGTGCTGAGACCATGAAAGGTGGTGATTTATGGTAACACCAAGTAATTTGATCTGGGTGACCTGTTCTAATACCGATCCAGGTATGGAAGGATTCAATTGTGGGCTGTTGACTGTTATCTACTTCCAATTAACATAGATTTGGATACGTTTAAAATCACGTTGTTTTTACTTATCGAGTCAAACACGTTCAGCAAATCTTGTTGTAATACGCTGGTCAATTCGGAGTTGTCAGTGGCTGAATAAAACATGGTGGAATTATGGTGGCATACATTATAAGATGAGGTTTACCCAAGACATACGGCAGATCATTCGTGAAAACTTAATAGAGAAGTGGACTGAGGCAGCTGCCTTAAGGTAGACCATAGTTCATGTCGGAGCCCTCAGAGAAATAGCCATTATAATAAACCTTTTGCCTTCTTCCAGACAAATAACTTTTCATCCAGCACAGAGCAGCTAGTGAAAATCCATAACATTATAGTTTATCAATCAAAAGATCATGATTTCTCAAATCAAATCCAGCACTAAAGTCCAAGAATATCACCCCGACCACTTTCCAATCATCTAGATGTTTATACCAGTTATCTGTCATATGAATGAGAGCTGAGCTGGTGGAGTGACCAGGTTTATAAGCATGTTGAAACTGACTGAGTAGATGATGTTCTGTTAAGTAATGTTGAATATGCTCATAAACAATCCTCTCCATAATTTTACTTAGAACAGGGAGTGGACTAATAGGTCTGCTACTGACACCAGGTTACTATCTATGGCTGTATCCCAATTCAGGGTCTGCAGCCTTAAAGTACGCAGCCTCAACGATCCTCAAGGGCCGCGTACTTAAAAACCGCTAAGGCCGGAAGTGCGAGGCTTGTGAAATGGGACGGTCTAGCCTCCGTTGCGCTGCCCAGGTTGCCTAGCAACCATGATACTAACAGCGGGAAACGTTTCATACAGCTTTGTTTGACAGAAATGAAGGAGAAAATCTTTTGTTCATTTGTTTGTTTGTTTCTACATGAGCTTTGATCATTCTCTGTAAGATTAAGGTCAGGCCGGGCCTCGGGGGCTTGGGTCCTGGTTGGTGTGTTGCCGGGGTTGTGGGCGGGTGGGTGCATGGGGGCCCGGCCCTGGAGCAGGGTGCCGCCGGTGCGTCGAGCCGCCTGGGGGGCTCTTCAACTGGTGGGGGGGATGGTCACATCTTGCAGGAGCTTTCTTCTCTTCAGGAACTCTCTGCAGGAGGGGGAGATACAGGAGAGGTGGAGGAAGATCTCAGCCTGGGCGTTTACCGTCTTATGTAGTCTGGAAGATGAGTGGATGGTGGGGTGGGTGCAGTTTTCTCTGTGGTGGGGTTGGGTGGACTGTCCAGGGCTCTGTGGAGCCGGGGGGCGCTACTGCACTGGGCCCCGGTCTGATGGGCCTGGGCCCCCTTTCCCTGGCGGGTCGCGAAGGGTGGGAGTGCCTACTGGGGTCAGCGGGGGAGCTGACCCCAGGGAGGGGTTACCTGCCCCTCCCTTCCTTCCCTCCCCATCTCCAGCTGCCTCCCTCTTCCCGCTCCTCCACAACCACCCACACATGCAGGGCCTTGGAGTAGGGGTATGTCACCAGGGTGCAGAGGAGGCTACCCCCCCCCCCCCCCCCTCTGTCCCCTTCTGGCTGCCTCTGCCTCAATTTTATCCCACAACTTAGACATTCACATTATTCACACTCTCATTACACATACATATAGGATCTTGGGGGTGGGCACAATCACGGAGTCCAAATTACCATCAGGGTGTATACCTCACCCCTGACGTCGTTGCCCACCTCTCAATTTTAAATACACTTAGTCATTGAGGGCTAGCAGGAGGGACTATGCGCTTACCTGCTGCTCCTTGGC
Organism: Simochromis diagramma; assembly: GCF_900408965.1. Lineage (NCBI taxonomy): Eukaryota > Metazoa > Chordata > Actinopteri > Cichliformes > Cichlidae > Simochromis > Simochromis diagramma. Next base: position 9,794,487 of record NW_024387523.1, on the reverse strand, counting down.
AGGTAGCTCCATGCCCTCCTGGGTTTTAATTGCACCTTAGAACACATATGCATCAACACTACAATGAGCGGGTGGAGGGAGGTTTGGAGTCTTCTCCCACCCCCATTCTCTGCGGCCTGCTGGAGCGGGAGGGCTAGTAGGAGGAGTTGGCCGTCCGACTGCGGTCTGGGGTGTGGGGCCTCCCTGCTGCTGCGGAGTCGGGGTGGTCTGCCTCTCCCCACCGCAGGGAAAAGGGTAACACCACCTGGGTCTGGGTGCAATTCCCCCCTCCAGGGGCAAGGGTACCTAGACCCGGTTTGTAGAGTACGCTTGGGGAGTGTGATTGTGTGTACAGCGTCTCTTTATGTCTGTCTCCACGTTGGTTGAGTGTGGAGTGAGTGCATATGAGAGCATGAGGGTGGGAATGGATGTTTGTGTCTGTGTGTGCCTGTATGTCTGTGTCTATATGTCAGGTTGGGTATCAGACGCCACCTCTCTGGGGACATCTCAGGCCCTCCAAGGTATGGAGGCCTATCTCCACCCACCACCACTTCCCCTGCCGGTGGCGGACTCCCTCAGGTGTCGGTGTGTTGGTGGTTCTTTGTGTCTGGGGGTGGGCGTCCGGGTACACACCGGCTCACTCCTTGGCGGCCGCTTGTCGGGGCCTGGGGCCTGGGGCTCGCTCGGGCCCCTTTGGAGATGGGGTGCCCCCGGCCTCTCGGCCTGGGGCTCGGTCACTCAGGCACAGCTGGGGGCCGGCGGAGCTCACGGGCGCGTCACTGCAACTCCCCCTGGCTTCTGCTCCGCGGCTGCTGGGCGAGCCCTCATCTGGGACTCTCCTCAGCTCTTACTGGAACAGTGGCGCGGCTGCCCCTCTGTTGGTCTTCCATGGTCTCTTGTGTTCTGGGGGCCTCTGGATGTCTGGAGTTTTGATCTCCTCCATACCCGCTTCACACCCTGGAGGACGGGGCTGTGGCCCCCCCACACTCCCTAGCAGATCATTACATGGAGAAACCTTTGGAATGCAAGCATGCTGATCCACACAGGTATGCACACAGGTGTACACATGGGTATTCACAGACGCGGACTAAAGCTTTCTTGGCTGCTGCCTCAAAGCACACTGTGCGCTGTCTATCTTGCGTGCTGCACAATATCGTTTATTTAGTAACTATTGATATCTATGACTAGCTAGTTTATTGTGATGGTGCTTTGTTTTCTCTATTATTATGTTGCTCTTTGTTGTTTGCTGTCTCCTCTGTTTGTTTGTTTTTTTCTCCATACAGGTGACCCAGGAGGTTTTTTTTTTTTTTTTTTTTTTTTTTTTTCTCTCTCTTCCCCCCCTTCTCACCGTCTCTTCTCCCCTTTGGTTTTCTTTCTTTCTCTCCCCCTCTTTCTCTCATTCATTCCCCCTGTCCTATTTATTAAAAAAATAAATAAATAAAAAATTTAAAAAAATTAAAAAAATAAAAATAAAAAATGACAAAGGATGAACTGAAGCTCTGCCATCACGTAATGTCGCATACTGCTGTTTCTGATGTCATTTAAAAAAAAAAAAAAAAAAAAAAAAAAAAAAAAAAAAAAAAGATTAAGGTCAGCTATTGAACGGCGTGTATTTTAAAGTAAAGGCTTTAAAACCAAGTTAGTACAAACGTCATAATGTCACATAACTTTGCCGACATGTGGCCAACAGTAATGTTCTAATGTTCTTCGTTATTAAACATTTGCACATAAATAAGTGACATAATATTCAGTACTTACTTAAAGTTTACTCTTTGGGCGCCCCTCATCCACCGTTTTTTTTTTTCGGCAAAATTATCCACACCCACCGCCGCGCTATGCATTCTGGGATATGTTGGTCCACGAAGTCTACACCGCCACGTCCTTGGATGTGTCCCAATTCAGGGTCTGCACGCTTGAAGTACGTGCACTACGCGTACTACGTACGGTGCGTACTATAAGTACGAGAAGTGCGGAAGTGAGAGGCTTGTGAAATGGGACGGTATACGCTTCGTCGCGCTGTTCAGGTTGCCTAGCAACCATGATACTAACCGCGAGACACCTTACATACAGCATTGTTTGACAGAAATGAAGGAGAAAAATGTTTTGTTGGTCATTCATTTTTGTCATGACATCACTTTGATTAGTTGAGTATCTGAGGCTGAGACCACAGGACTGTAAAACATGATTGTTGGGCTTCATTTCTGTGCTGAACAGTCATTTAAGATTAGTTAGTAAATAACAATTAGTTAATGTTGTTCATGAGACTAAAGTCATCTCACTGTGGTAATGTAAATATAATATGGCCAATATTATAGTATTGTCAGATTATTATGAGATATATATATATTTAAATATACACACACACATATATATATACACACATATACATATATCACTGACTTTCAGCTTGTTGTGTTTGTGGATATATGACTGACTTTAATTATTAAACATTCGCACATAAATAAGTGACGTCATATTCAGTACTTTTGACAGTTCACTCTTCGGCCACTCCATCTTATTAGGGAAATTCCATATACATAAATGTAAATTTCAAAACTCAACCCCATCATTTAATTTGTTTGTGATTGAAATTGAATATTACTTAAACTCTCTTAACTTCCAATAAAAAAGGTTTATCATTGATTGAAATTCATTCAGAAATGTTTAAGGAATGAGCTGTCACAACTTTCAAGTACAAAGTTGTTATGAAGTCTGTCACATTCTCCCCCCCCCCCCCCCCCTTTTTTTTGTCTTTTTTTATCCTTTATTTATTTATCCTTCCTATTTCATTGTACTGTATATTGTTACTCTTATTTGCCTTGTATGTCTACTGTACAAACTGAACTGGAATGACTGACTGTTCGCTTTATAAATTCAATAAAGTTTGGAAAACAAAAAAACCCTCTTCAGCCGCTCCCTTCTGCCGTATTTTGCGGCAAAATTATCCACACCTACCGCCGCGCTATGAATTGTGGGATATATGGGACCACGAAGCGTGCACCGGACCACGCTTGATATTTGGGGAAATCGACGGCGCATTTGGAGTATGCATTTGAAGTACACTTCGAATTGGGACAGCCGTCGTCGCGTGGCGGTGACGTAACCGCACTTGAAATGCGTACTTCAAGCGTGCAGACCCTGAATTGGGACATAGCCCTTGAAATTCAGGGAAATGAAGGACGCATTTGAGGGCCGCATTTCGAGCAGCCTTCGAATTGGGACAGCCTTCGTCGCGTCGCTGTGACGTAATCGGCCTTAAAATGCGGCCTGAATTGGGATACAGCCTGTTATCAGAACCTGAGGATGTATCATCAGGAAGTGATGTTAATAAATTCTCCACCATCTCAATTTTCACTGCCTCAAACTTAAATTAGCATTGCTTATTATTCATGATAGCATCCTGTATAAGACAGCGTGATAGGGTGGGATCTCCTCTACTCATATTATATTTTAAATTTGTTATTTTATTGCTGTAGTAATTTGCGAAATAATTGGATATATCCTTAGCTTTACTTATAAACGTTACATCCGTGTAGATGTGTGACACCACCGGAGCAAGATCTCTACCCGTTATATTATTTAAAACTTTCCACACCTTCTTTCTGTCCTTATTGGCCTCCTTGAGCTTAAGTTGATAATATACTTTCTTCTTGCACCTAGAATAGCATGTCTCAATATAATGTATCATAGCATGATCCTGTAGGGCAGTCTGAAGTAGATGCCATAGTAAGGTCTTTCTGTATGAGTGTACAAACCAGTGGTGAAAAACACTGGGCAAAATATAACGCGCAAAGTATAACCGGCGTTTGAGGTTAGCTGGTTACATTTGTTTATCTATAAACAAGGTGTAGCGTCACATCAGTAGTGACAACATCAGTGACATAGCTTCAAGCCCCTTATAAGATCAGGTTTATTTTCCTGATGTGTCATGATTTTTAGTCCCAAAAGTCTGTAATTAGTAATAAGCTGTTGAAAAATAAAAAGATCACCTTAAAATAAAACCTAGTACACATATTCTCTGTGTTTTAATTTGATGCAGGATGAAAGCAAACATGTCACACTGATGTGTTACAGCATTTTTCTTTTTTTATAATGAGTGAAGTTATCAAAACCAGAAGCCAAGAGGCTTGATGTTGTGTCCAGTCCTACTGGATCCCTACTGTCTGTTTAATGAGCAGGCTGTGAAGTGTTAACAACTCAATGTTGCTCTGAATTTAAATCTTGAAAGACTGAAAAAGACTTTGTAGAAATTCGTGGCTCTTCAGGTGTTCTCTGGAAATACAATCAAGCTTCCACAGTGAATCTATAATGATAATAATTGGTGGCGCTACAGCTTGTTAGTAATGCAGCCGGGTAGTCAGGAGTCGGAGAGAGGACCGAGAACAGCGATCGCCTCAATTTCCACCAGCCCACCCTGAGGAGAAAAGGAGGAGACGCAGGTTGAAGAAATGACTGCAGAGGCGAAATATTAAATTATAATAGTGTCCAAAAATGAACACACGCACACAGTCATTCAAAAACCCCTGCAAAAAGCTTTTATACACATCTCTGCAGTCCCATGAAAAACCAAGTGATCCCCATAATTCTGTAGCTTGTAGATCCAACTTTAGCAGCAATAACTTGAATTTGGCCAAAAGCAGCATTTACACTACATTTACTCATTTGTCCAAATATCAGCAGAGTCTCTGCTGTGTGACAGTGTAAGCAAATTAAGTCCGGAAAACATGATTAATAGTTTAATTTGTGGTTTAAAATAAAATGCAAATCCCTCCTTTTTCAACCTTTCTGTTTCCAATCAGCATAAAAATGAAATTCATGACATCATCCATATGTGCACAGTAGCACTGACTTTAAAGTGGGTGTGACATAATGTAATACAGTGCTAAAGGTGTGTAAAGCTGTGGTTAACACTCACTCTGGGGAGAGCAGCGACTTGGTAGGCAGCTCTGGCAGGAAAGTTACTGCTGAAAACTGGGGAGGGAAAACATTTTCGTCAGATTTGCATGCATTTGCAGAAGCACGGTGAAGTTATTCACTTCCATCAGTGAACCCATCTATGAATCTCAATTTGAATGGTTCATTTCAGCTTCTAATAATATGAAAGGCTTTATTTATGAGTGGTTAGATTATTTACCCATGTATTATAGATAAGCAATAAAACAACAAGCACAGGTGCTTTGCAACTGCTGGGTAGAAAGTTCCTTTGTCTGGTGTATAGCAGCGGCTGAGGATGGTAACACACACAGACAACCTGGAAAGGCACATTTTTGCCTTAACTTAAGTTTTAAACCAATTTTTATAAACCAGTAAAGGCTGAGTTTAAAGGATCAAAACAGAGTTTTAATGAAACATCTTCCTTCCTTCCTTTCACCACGGTCAGGGAAAGTAACCTGCCTGTGGTTTCGGTGGCAGTGCGAGGGAGAAAGATGGGAGTAAATGCCTAGTGCAGCACTGCCTGCTGGGAAAGGTTGGGTTACAGTTGTGTGCCTGCACTGTGGTGTCTATTTACAACTCTCTGGGTGCTGGAGCTTCCATTACACCTGACTGTTATGATCGGCGAGGAGGATGTGAGTAGAAGGCTGCTGTCGAGCAGCAGAGAAAAAGCTAAGTGAGCGCATCGGTCAGGTGACTCCTAAACTTGTCACACTGTCATTTTCCCTGCTAGTGTGCTCAAAATGAAAGGAACAATATAGTGCTGGCTTACATGTCTTGTAGACCTCATTGACGTTGTTGAAGTCATTTATATCTGCGAGTAACACAGTAGTCTTCACCACTGAAATGAAAGGGTTTATGTGCTCTGAAAGCTCGTGTTTAAATTTCAAAACATGTGAAACATACGAGGAGAAGCTCAGTTTCTCACCGTTGCTGTAGTCGCAGCCGGCAGCTTTAAGGATCTCCCCAATATTGATGAGTGCCTGAAGGACACGATGGGAAAGATTTGTTCGTATTTTAGGAATCTGTTGTGGATGCAACTTCTGCTGTAGCTGATCTAAACACTGGCAGAAGTGAGTTTCACCTGTTTGGCCTGAGCCTGCACTCCTCCATCTACCAGCTTCCCGGAGGCGACGTCCATCCCCAGCTGACCGGAGATGTACATGGTTCTGTCCACGATCACCGCCTGGCTGAGGACGACACACACACACACGTTTCTTTCTCAGGATGATGTTTCAGCAGGAGAAAGTGAAACAAAAGGCCAACAGTTCCAAGAAAATATTTCCTCACATCATTGCACCACCAGGCTGAATCACTGATACAAGGCAGGACGGATCCACACTTTCATGTTGTTTTTGCCGAATTTTTTTTCCCTTTCTTTATTCAAATCAGGCAACAAAGTATATATCTCATTTACATTGACATAGTTTTTTTTTTTTCTTTTTTCCCCTTTTCCCTTCCCCTCCCCTCTTTTTCCCCTTCCCTTTTGCCGAATTTTGATCGAATGTTAAAGCATAAATCAAGACCAGGATACATTTTTCCAATCTTCTGTCCGGTTTGGTGAGCCTGTGTAAACTAGAGCCTCAGTTTCCTGTTGCTGGTTGACAGGAGTGACATCCACAAAATAAATGATAAACCACGTGAACTTCGATCGAGTTATGATGGATTTAGAACAAGTCCCAGCACTTTCTTCGGGACACCTTACCTGTATATTCCCTGCCTCACAGGAGCTTTTGGTGTGTAGATGATTTGGCGACGAATTGAAGCCATTATAAGCCAGCTGCTTGTCGACCTTACTCGGTTTCCTGCTATGCTGGGGCCCCTTTGCCCCACTGAGAAACTTTTAACTTTGGTTCTCTCTGTGAGTTCACTGAACTGTAAGACCAGGCCCTGATCAAACATTGGACTGTCCTTGTGCTCCCACGTCTCACCTGTATGGGCCGATGGCAGCCGGAGCCGACGCAGTGTTAACGATCCTTCTGTTGAGCGCAGACATGCTTCCCAGATTTCTTCAGCTTGCTGCCAACCTTTCCGAAGAGCTGTGATTAATGCAACTGTGCAAGAAAAGCTGCAGAAAAAGAAGGAACACTGTTTCCGTAAAGTCTACCGTACCGCACTGAATAGAGGAGCAGCAGGCGCGCTTATAGCTATAAAAAGGCGTTAAATATAAAATGAAATGCGCCCTTGGCAGAAGAGTTACGGTGAAGGGCGTCAAAGCTGCCTTTATGAAGGCAAAGATCAGCGGTACTGCCCGAAGTTTTGATATCGATCCGAAACCAAGTAAATACAGGGTTGATATTTTTAACCGATAACGAGAGCCAGTGGGTCATGATTTATGCAATTAATTAGTTTGCAAATTCTGAACACATTTAATTCACCACTAAATCACAGCGATTTTTATTTTCCACATTAGTTAACACAAAACATACTATTCAGCTTTTCATGGGAATTTTTTTCATATTTTTTGGCATCCAGGAATGTAAATGTACCTGTCTCTCTGTGCTAGAGGCTAAGAATAAAGCAGATGTGACAGTCAACACAAAAACTTTCATGCACTTTTCATAGTGTGTGTTTGTTGTATTTTTCTTTTTTCAATTCCAAAAAAGTAACACAAGTCTACATAATGAAATCAGAGTATCTAATCATGTCATGTTGGTATTAATCCATCCAAATCTAAAGATTAGACCAAAGCCAGCTCTGGTTAACTATAAGTGACTTTTATTACTTTTTCAACATTTTTGAAACTTTATTAAAGTATTACAAACAGAACATAATAAATTAAATGCTTACATTCCACTCTACACCCTTCAATCTTTACATAAGCCGAATAAGTGAAGTAAATGAAGACAAAAATCATAATGATATAGCAAAAGGTGGCTTTAGGTAACTGTACATATTACAGCCAGTTCTAAAGAAACAAAACAAAATCATAAAAAACCCCAAAACAAACTATTGGACTTTTCAGTGTTCAATAGTTTTTAATAAAAGCAAAATTAAAGGAAGCCCACATTTTCTTCTTAAACATTACTCTTTCCTTATACAACAGCATTCTACTACAGAGCAAAATTAAGTATAAACATGCATAGTCCAACCACATTTACATGACCAAGGGCCAAAATATTAACAGCCAAATCAGCCACAATATTTAAACCAGTGTCACGAAAAGAAAAGAAAGCAGAGCGGTTAATAAATAAAGTGAATGCTTGTGTGAACTGCAGGCTTAATTCATGAAGGGTTTCCATCTGCTTCACCTACAAAACACATTCATATGTAACAGCAACCAGCAGATTCACTGCACGTTTTTAACATTAAGACAGGATGAATTCATTCATTCACAGGGTCATTATTAGCGCTTAAAAAGTAACACATACTTTAGCAGAAGAGCTGAATTAGAGCCAGAAGCCAGATACATAGACAAAAACAAAAAATGTAGTAACCATTCAACAAGCTTAATGATTTTTGGGAGTAAAAACCTACAAAATTCTTTCCTTCTTTTCATTTTTTGATTAAATTCCTTTGAATTTGGTTATTAAAGTGGTCCAACAAGCATATGCAGCGTGTGGGAAATTTTACAGCTGACTTCATTTATGATAAGAAAGGAAAACATTCCTCACTTATTAAAAATACAGGGGAAAAAGCCTTCATGTTCACATAAAAGAAGCCAAAGCTTGTGTCCCAAAACCCACAAAGCACATTTTTTTGTCTTTTTCTCCCCTTCACATATCAGGAAACAGAAAGCACTCTCACTGATAGCTGAAAAAAGCTGCAGGAAAAAAAAGAAAGAAAACTTGATCCAATGGAGGAAAAATTATCATCTAAAAATAAAAAGAACAAGTAGAAATCACGTGTGTGGCTGATGTAGCGGCTCTGGTTTTAAGTACAACCGTTACGTCTTTCGAGTCTTTTTTCTCAACCTGATGTGTTTTTCCTAAATTGGAAAACAGCAATTAAACCATTTATGCAATAATTCAGGGTCTGGCCTCGTCACTCAGCTCTCTTAATGCTGCCTCAAGTCAATCAGTCAAAGTGGAACAATCAAAAGAAATCAAAGTTATCTAAACTTAAACATTTAAAGAATGCTGTGCAGTGTTTAGGAATGACTTTCACCTTTTCCCCCTATTTGGAAATTACGTTTGTTTAACGTTTCAGGGTGTTGAGGATGAAGAGCAGTGAGGGAGTGTCGTGTGTGTTTACGAGGCACTAAAAGATGCTTCAGATCTGCCACTATAGACTGTGCACTGGGTGTATAAGGAAACCCAGAACGTCATACCTGAAAAACACCTAATTTAAATAAAAGATAATGCAGACTAAAGAGAAGCTGGTCCACAAAATAGCTGAAAACATGCGCAATCTGTTCTTTGACATTCACTGGATTTTTCTAAGCTTTCAATAGTCTCTCGTCCAACTCTTCTCCAGCTGAGGAAACAAACGTGACCATCCAAAGACTCGGTCGTTTTACTACATTGCTTATGTTGAAAAATCAGGTTTCAAATATTTTAAGGCAACTTCATCATCAACATCACCTCGATTGTCTTTGGTCATGGATGAACCTCCACAGCTTTTGTCGCAGGTATTTCCAAACTAGGCTCTATGTTTTATTTACAGTGAAGGTAAAAAGTCTCGGGGAGGTGGGGGGTGGGGGTAATGCCATTGACCTCGCTCGCTGCTCCTGCTGAAGAAAAGGCTTTTTGCTGATTAAAGAGGAAATTCTTTGTATGACTCTCAGATGTGTTACAGCCACAGCTTGGTTCTCCTTTTTCTTTTTTTGGAAGGGTGTGGATTCCCAGAACCAAACAGACATCATCCAGTAAAGGAAGCATCTTACTTCATTTAGAGGTCAGCTAACAGGCGGCCAGAACAGCAGAGGGCATCCAATGAGATTGTTTTGGTTCCCCCGAAATCACTGGACAGAATTTGTTGTTTACCGTGGCTTAAGGAAATCCAGATTAGAGGAGGTCAGGGTCAGAAGGGGCATTTAGAAGTTCTGTTGTCGTCTCTTCTTGGCATCCATTGCATCCAGGATGGGCTGCCTTTTGGCAGTGTAGCGCTGCCTGAGCTCCTCAATCTCCCGCTCCATCATGGGATCCAAGGCAGTCAGGCGTAACTGCAGCTCCTCAAAGTCCAGGTTCTTCAACTGAGAGGCAACACAGACAAACAACAGACGGAAAAAATGAGTCACAACACTCAGAGCTGCTTCTGTTTTGCTGCTGTAAACATTTCCACAATGAATAACACTACAACAGAGTCACGGATGACACTCACAAAGTCAAAGTCTCCGTCCTGAGGCACCTTCCAGTTGTCAGGGAAGACGTTTTTGGACTGGATATGGTAGCCTTGCTGCTCCTGTGCCTGGTTGTGGTTGTAGCTCTCCTGCTGCTGGGCCGCCTTGTTGTCCTGCTTGTCGAAGTAATCCATGAAGGAAGGACGAATCGGCTGCTGGGGGGTGGCATGTCCTGTGGAGGAGGAAATGGGTTAAACTCGAAGGTAACAAAATAAACTTTCTGGACAGAATATTTTGGAGACCGTCTCATTCAGGCAGACATCATATCCGCTCACTTCTCATCGATCCCTGGTCTTCCTCCTCGTCTTCATCGTCACTGTTGATGACCATAGTGCCAAGGTCTGACTCAAGCATAGTGCTGCCGTGCTCAATCATTGTCTGCGCCCCGTCACTCATAGTGCTGGTGGCGCGCATGGTTCCGGCGCCCTCTGAGCCCGACTTAACCATAGTGTGAGAATCCACCTCAGTCTCTTCCTCCTGGATGGAATAAAGAACAGAGTTAAGACATGCAGCATTACATCTGAGGTTTCTGTGAATAAATCAGCACACGCACTGAGTTGTCATCCTCCTCTTCCAGCTCTCTCTGCTGCTCCTGCTGCCTCTTGGCTTTCATCTCCATGGCTTCAGTTATCAGGTCTCTCAGGATCGTAACTGGCTTGGCCTGGCTGATGAATGGATGCTGGAGATTCACAAGACCAAAAAGATAAAAGTTATATGAACTATATTTTACATGCAAATGTATTTCCATACGAGTATATCCACTCAGCATCATGTGTTACACACTCTGATGTTTCTATGTGCCTGAGGCGGCATTAAATTTTCCATATTTACAAATCTCCAGGGTATCTGGGGAAGACTATTTGCTCTCTATTTTATACGTTTGCTTTCATCTTGTATCAGTTATTTGAACAGGGAAGGACACTAAGAGCAACTTAGTGTCCTTCCCTGTTCAAATAACATAATAATAGTAGTAATCCATGTATGTGGTGGCGAGGTCATCTTCTTACCTGTAGCAGCTGTGTGGCCGTCGCTCTCTGCTCCGGGTTCTTCACTAAACACTTCTTGACAAAGTCTGTAAACTCGTCTGACCAGAGCTCCGGCTTCCTGAATGTTGGAGGAGGGTTGGTCGGGATCATAAAGATTGCCTGCAGAAACACGATAACAGGATTAGGGTGGATTAAAAAAGAGGATAAAAGTTTTTCACAACACATTTAAAACAAGAACAAATGTTTCCACTCACTCTCATTGGATGAATGTCTGCATAAGGAGGTTTACCCTCTGCCATCTCTATGGATGTGATGCCCAGGGACCAGATGTCAGCTACACAGTTGTAGCCGATCTCCTGAATTACCTCGGGTGCCATCCAGAATGGAGTACCGATCACAGTGTTTCTCTTTGCCATGGTGTCCTACAGGGTGGGAATATATATTACCCCCAGACTTTTAGAGCATGACAGGACCAAGCGAGAACTCCTCAGAAGCAAATTACAAACAGTATCATGCTGGCAGACATTACTTCATCTTATCACTACTGACATATGCTGCAATTTTACCGTCAGCTGTCCAGCAACTCCAAAGTCTGCCAGTTTGGCGTGTCCCTCTGTGTTAAGAAGGATGTTTCCTGCTTTGATGTCCCGATGGATCTTCCTCATGAAGTGAAGATACTCGAGTCCCTTCAGCGTCGACTTAAGGATGGTTGCAATTTCATCTTCTGTCAGCTGAGAGATTGAAGAGTAAAAACCAAACATGAACAAACAGACCATTAACTGCTGCACTTGTCTGTAGTTTTTTTTTAGTCATTAGTTCGCTGAGTTCAGTTAAAGACAAGGTCAACCTGGAGATCTTTTCACTTTTAAGTCGCAATAAATACTGCACTTTGAATTGAAACTTTATCAAAAAATATTTTCTTCCTGACACAAAAACTAGTGAATTAAAGCCACCATTGCAGTCGTTACTGACAACAGGTCAAAGGCACTTTTAAATAAAGTTTTAGCGCAGTTGCACACGTCGCTGCGGCTCAGCGTAGACACCCACCGTCTTGTTGCGCAGTCTGATGATGTCAGAGACAGAGCCAGCGCCGCAGTACTCCATCACAATCCACAGGTCTGTGTTCTTGAAGTAGCTGCCATAGTATTTCACCACATAGGGGCTGGGGAGGAAACGCAACATGGAGTGGTTATCAAAGGAGAAGATATAGAGCAGAAGTGAGAAAAAAAATCTCATGGATCCAGACACGAGAGAGCTACATGGGCTATGATGATGATGTCATACTTCCTCCTTTATTATCTCTGTAAAATGTCTTTTGAGGCTTTTCCTGGCTCAGAATGGACCTTTGAGAGAAGGCTGGCTAAGTGCAACTGGTCTGCGTACAGTTAACACTAACAGGCTCTTATCTAATTAAACAGAACAACTGTGCAATTCCCTGTTATTTAGGGCAGATGATAAGCAAAAATGTATTCTGAGTCTGCAAATAAACAATGATTTTCTCTCAAACCACTTTACTGGATGCCACATTTTTCATATTGAGGAAAAACCTTGCTTTCAAGGGCAAAAATGGGCGTATGGTATGAGACATACTGCTGTCCCACCTGTCACACTGCTGCATGATGGAGATCTCTTTGATGATTTCCTGCAGATCTGACTCCACAGGCACCTGCTTGATTGCCACCACCTGGCCGGACTCCTTATGAATGGCTTTAAACACGCTGCCATAGGAACTAAAAACACACACAAAGCTTAAAGTCACATGTATGGCTGCAGTGCTTTATTACAACTGACAGCGCTTAAAAAACGATTTATTACGCAATGGTCAGCTGTAAAAATGGAAGTTAAGACTTCTTACCCTTCACCGAGTTTCTCGAGAACATCAAACACTTCCTCTGGCTGTTTCGTCAAACTATCTTCACTCAGCTTTTTCAGCTTACTGTAAAAAGGGAATAAGACAGCAATATAAAAGTGAAAGCAATGATAAGTGGAAAAGGCAAATCTAAACATTACAAAACAGGAGACACGGCATCGTTTCAGCATCTGTAAATAAATGAACTGCTGTGGGTGATTTTTAGTCTGGACATAAATGTCAAACACACTGAGACTGCAACCTGTTATTATTTCTGTTTGCTGTCATTTAAATATATTTTTAGGCTTGTGTATCGGTGCTTTCAAACACCAGAATATGAGGTAATACTTCTTCACAGATAAAAAAATAAAATCAGCACCGCAGCCAAACAACAGGAATAAGTCATTATTAGTTAAGTTCAAAGTGATCGACAAAAAAAGTTATTGTGAAAGTGAAAACACAACCCAGCATGCACTGTTCACTATTTTCTGACTTGATCAAAAATATTATCACGTGCAATACGAGACTAAAGGAGGTTGTTTCCCCCTGAGCAACGCTAAGTGACGCAAACTTCAATAAGGTTCCTCAGTCTGGCTCTAGTGAATAAATCAAACACAATGAATCAATGATTCAGTCATTTAAAAATGATCCTACATGAGCTCTGACTAAGACAACAAACAGATTGTGTGTGTTTTTCCTTTAAAAGGGTATTTCTATACTACCTCTTAGAAAAGTTTGCACTATATGAAGCTGTAAAGGCCCTCACATCCTGCTGTTCCTGTTAATTTCCACTAAGCAGAACAGAAACGTTCAAGTATGGTGTCCTCAAAGTCTTTCAGAGAAGCCTTTTACTGAAGGTGAGAAGAGCTGAAAACATTGCCGTTTTTTCTTGAATCCAAAATAAAAAAACTTATTCAGTCTGAATTTCACATAGTGTTTTATAACTGAATGGTTTTGGTAATTTATTTCAATACCTATTATTATATTTATTATAATAATTATTAATATTATCATCATCATCGCTTATTTTGCTCAAATATTTATTTTTGTAGACTCATTCTTTAATTTCATTGTACATTTATGAATGTTATAGTAAACTTTTAAGCACTATTTACTTTATATTTGTATTGTCTTTATATTACACACACTTAATTTTATTTTTGTCAATGATTTCCAAAGCAGTTCTAATTTCTTTTGATTTTGTTATCATTCATTTAAAAAAATATTTTACTATTCTATTATAATCATGTTATTTAAGATAAAATGTTTTTATTGCTAGTTAGTATCTCTGATTATGTTAACTACACACACATAGCTTAAATAGGAAATCTTTCCTACCAAACTCTGTCAACCTAAATGTTTAATAATATTACTTTATTATTATTATTATTATTATTGTTATTATTCATCCTTTATAGTGTTGTAACAAAAGGGTTGCTCATGGAATGGAATAAATAAATATTTCTCATCTGCACATCTGAACATGTGTGATCTCATAATTTAAAAATAGTACAGCAATCATACAAAGACTTCAGATCTGTCGCCTTGTGGTTAAAAAGCTATTCAGTAAAATTAACTTGCATTGTCTTTTTTTGAGCCTGTGAACTCATGAACCACCACAGAACAGAAACCAACTAAGTAATCAGTAACGTGTAATACTGGTTTGTCTTCAGGAATCGTGCCAAAAAATACCGTGTTCGACATTTAAACAGTTCTAAATGATGGCCTGTGATCTATCAAGCATATATCTCTTATAAAGGATTTCAAGTCACTCTGAGCAAGCAGTAGAAGCTGCAATCAGTATTTGGCAAAGTGGCTTTTATATATCTTTTATTTATTTGGATAAAAAGTTTTACTGACATTCAAAATGTATTTTTTTTCAATAGAGATCACGCAAAGAGGCAAGCCAAAACATGGAGGACCTTTAACTTTTACAAGGACATTTTACGTGTCCAAGAAAGTCAATAACAATAACGCAGACTCATAAAGAGAGATCACGTCTTTACTATATATATGTCTAACCCCTTCATAAAGCCTAATAACTAAAGCCTGTTTACAAATACAGGCAACAATATTAGACATAAAAAGACACAGTAATTCAATTTTTGCAGGACACTCGGGAAGCTAGAGGCTGATTCACTGCGATCATTCATGCGATTGAATGATATTTCAAGTGCAAATCTAACCACTGAACAAAACACTCTTACAGAGACTTGGGAACACAAAACGACCACATCATTAGCCAAATCTATTAGAAACTCAATTGAGGGCTCAGGAAAGAGCGTCTCTGTATGAGGAACGATCTGTACATTCGTGAACAGAACTGAAAGTTTGAGAGAAGACTGGCAACGATAAGTTAGCTTAGCATCAGCTAGCTCGGCGACATCCACCGAGCGTTAGCTGTTCGGCTAGCTCGTTAATAATAGCATTTTTAGCGTAGTCAAATTAACACAAACCTTTTGGGCGCAGACGTCTCCATGATGTACGACTTCAAAACTAAAAAGAAAACACACTAATAGGGACTCGTGGCACTTTTGGGACCAGCAGTCAGGACGAGAACATTGTCGACTGAATCGTTGTTGTCAAAAACTAAAGCAGCGCCAGCTGAGGGATCGTCAGATGACGGTGTTACGGCCTCAACGCAGCGCCCCCTGCTGGAGCGGAGTACAAACAAAACGGCTTAAAATACTCTCCTTAGAAACATTGAATAATTTGTATCAATTAAACAACTGAAACTTGTGAATAAAATGTTACTGATAATATAGCTGTCCACAAAAATACAATTGCTTTCTCTGGTCTCTTTCAAAGACATCGCCCGACCAATCACAAGCGACTTTGCTGTGAGGTGCACGACTGTTCTACGCATGTGCAGGCAGGAGCCTTGTGGAGTATGAAAAGAGAGGTAAACAGCTAACAGCTAACGTGTTTAAACGGTGAGAAACCTTGTTATTATCTTTCCATCCTGTGTACTCCGTATCTGTTAGGTTTATGCAGCGTTTTTAGATACTTTAAAGATATTTGTTGTTTGCTCTAAATACCGGTTGGGTTGTTTTAGTCTGTTTCGGGCAGTACCATGCTGTTTCTGTTAGCATGTTGTTAACAGTTATCTCTCTGTCTCAATTTTTTTGTTAAGAATCAGAAATGGATACGCAGAAAGATCTACAGCCGCCCAAGCAGCAGCCTATGATCTACATATGTGGAGGTATGTTACAACGTTTACTTTAGTAATACCACCGCTGGTAATGCAAACAGTACGATTTTACCTGCTCTAATGCAAACCTTTCATCACTGCCATCACGGCTGCTTCTCCTCTGGATGTTTTTCTTACATTACACCGCATAGACCTTACAT
This sequence comes from Simochromis diagramma, assembly GCF_900408965.1. NCBI lineage: Eukaryota > Metazoa > Chordata > Actinopteri > Cichliformes > Cichlidae > Simochromis > Simochromis diagramma. Next base: position 9,778,109 of record NW_024387523.1, on the reverse strand, counting down.
AATGTTCATAATGTGTTCCTTCATAGTAACAATTCTCTCATAATAAGTTGACAAATAATAAACTACAGCTCAATTTAGAGTGTATAACTAGCCTCTCCGACATTAATAAATTAAGGATTAATCCGTAGTTAATGCTTCAGAGATCGCTAAGAGTGTATTTTTTCAGGTATTACAACACTAGTTTTTAGAGAAAACCGTCTAGCACACTATATCATGTCCTGTTTTACCTAATACATGAAAATTCGCATAACTACCGTCTGTAATTATAAATATGAGTTCAGTATTGGTACTAATTAACACTTGGAGCCCAAAACTTGCCTATTGTAAACCGGTCTGTGCATTCAAAGCTGTGATACCTGGCATGTGTGGAATTTCCATTCACTGAAATTACATCTGAGGTGCCTTTATAGCCTCATGACCCCTACTCCTTTTCTAATCTCTGTTTTAATCATAGTTAGCTTGGGATAAGTTGATTGTATTGTTCTGTATGTATGTATGATGATTTTCTTTTTTTTAACCTTGTGGGTATTTGTGCTTCCAGGTGCAAAACACAAGTACTAACTGAGAGTTACACGATGTTCTTGTGTTTGAATAGTGTCTTTACTACTTAATCCACTGTGGTGGAGACATCTGGAGGACATAACATACACATTAGGCTCACTAGATGTTTACAGTGGGAAATATTAAACCTCCTTTACAGTCTGATACAATGTTACTATTTTGGAACCAATAATAATTATTTCACCATGATTACGTAATGTTGGTCATCTTGCATCTGGAAAAAGAACCACCCTGATTTTAGTTCTAATAAGTTTTGTGGCAAGGTGTAAAAACTCAGTAACAATCTGAATGAACTGAAATGAATACATCTTACACATTATGGACTAAATGTTGGGCCACACCTCTTTGAATTCAGAGGCGTGCGCTAAGTGAATAAAAGTTACCAACACTCTGCTGACTCAGTAGCTGCATAGGTCCAAACTTTCTCTGTCATTAACATCAGCAGAAAAACTATGTGAGGGGGTGTGTGTTGCCCGCTGCTCTGCTCTGCTCAAACTGAACTTGACCACATAACACCATGTTTTCTCTCGTCACTTGCAGAATGTCACACCGAGAACGAAATCAAAGCCCGCGATCCGATCAGATGCAGAGAGTGTGGCTACAGGATCATGTACAAGAAGAGAACAAAGAGATGTATCCTTTTGACTTTGTGTGCATGAAGACAACTTGTGAAAACATTAAAAATGACCAGTTGACTTGTTTATTTCAGATGTGAGTCTTTTTGCTAAAGAGTGTTCAGATATTTTGATTTTGATTGATATTTTATGAATTGGTTGCTACGTTTGCTGTGGATTTCCTTGACTCTCTGATTTCAGTGGTTGTATTCGATGCCCGATGAAGAAGAGGAGAGGAGCAGTTTTGACTCTGTTTACTGTTTGTAGTGTGGGATCATGTAAATAAATAGACCTGGCTTCAGATTTGTGAACTACTCATTTTATTCTCGGTCTAAACAATACATTTGCTTGTCAAAAATGTATGAAAGTTTGTTTTGGTTTATTAAATAATAACTATTTTAACTGGTCGTGACTGTTTTTCCAGTTTTTCTAACTGATGAGCTGATTTAATTAGTAGCATCTCCATGACGACAGGAAAATTTGTGTTTCAGCTCTTGTAGACTTTTCTATATTCATGTAGTCACGTGTAATTGGTCTGTTGCTATGAGATGTTTGCAGCTTTTCGACCCCTGAAATGGACTCTGCCTTTCAGAATAACAAAATGCAGCAGGGGAAGTAACCTGTTTTTGTGTAAAGCAAACTGTTTTTTTGGCCTTTTTCATAGTAATAAAGATTAAATGAGACTGCAATGTTTTCTTCCCCTCACCCCCAAAGGTGTTTTTTAATGACTTTGACTGTGGGATGGTTGTTGGTACCGGACAGGCTGATCTACCAGGATTTTCCCACAGCCATCTCCCAAAAAGAGAAAATGTCCAATGAGCGGCAGTTCTCTAGGTGAAATTGCATCATTGACGCCAGAGAGGATTGGACAGAGTTTTGAGACGATTAAAAAAACGAAAGAAAACAGTAACTCAAATGACAACTGCTTACAGCGAGGTATTCGGAAGAGCGTATCTGAATGTACAACGTAAAACCCTGAAGCAGACCGGCTACAGCTACAGAAGACCGCATTGGGTCCCTCAGTTTCCTGTCCACAAAGAACAGGAAACATACTGGCTCACCAAAATTGCACAATAGAAAAAGAATTAAAGAGTTAAGGTAACTCTGATTGCAAAAGGGGGACCAACCCAGTACAAGACAAGTGTACTTAAGTGTCCATTGAGTGTATTTTTGATCTAAAACAGCACAATGATAGCTTTAACTTCTTTAAATTACACTGTTTCCCCAAGTTTAGCTTTTAAGTTGATTTAAATCTAAATCTATTTTTTTTTTGTTCATTTAGTCCCTTAATATCTGCATGGCAACTTTTTAGTTTGGCTTACTACAAAGATTTCAAACTGTTGCACTCTCTCTACTCAAAGGTGCAAAAATCCTCATACGAGCACGTCTGCATCTCACTGGTTTAATTTGTACAAATGCTGAAAATCTGTGACAGATTCTTCTAACTTACTGGCTGCTGGGCAGCTGAAGGAGACTCCAGCAGTGTCTTTGTTTTTTGTACACATTACACAAATAAGACACAACAAATAATAGATAATAACAAAAAACTAAAATGATGTGTTTCATTAAGACGAGATACCAAATGAAATAGCAAACAAAGCCTTCACTGGGATCATTACTTGCACTTGGGTTTAGCAGCTATTTCATTTCAAACTTCCATCTTTAAAAGATTCTAATAAAACATTTGTGTGAACCTGTGATTTGATGTAATTACATGCCAAAACGTTGACCAATAGAAAATAAGCCTGATTTAATTTCCCGGTGCTGGACAGAGAGCTGCTTCCAGCTAAGATGCTGCTGAGAGAGTTATGAACAACGTGTTCTCATCAACAAAGTAATTACTTTGCTGAACTACCCTTTAGGTGACAAACAGGACTGGATTCAATGATTGTTTTCATTACTGGACTGGGTTTTCCATCAACAAAATGTAATTTTACATGATTAATATTCTGTTTGTTTGCTGTTGATCAGATTTGCAGCTCACTCCAATTATCCTAAGAGTAATTAAACATTTATATCTCTCCACTGTGTCAAAATGTTGCCTGTCAGTTACTTCTTCTCCTGTAATAAAGCGTAAATCATGTATAATCGAAATTATAATGTTTTTTTTTTCTTACAATTTGATGAATTAAAGCATCAAAGTATCTCGCATGTGTGTGTCTGGTCCAGGTTTCCTCTGCTCTGAAGTCTAAACTGAGGCTCTCCCTTCAGAGCTGTCCTACTGCAGCACTGCATCGCTGTGGCACTCCCCCCTCCCCCTCGCTGACATCACATCTGACGCCTCATGTCGGGGGTGTGTCCAGCAGAAATCCCCATCCAGGCTCAGATGTAGCTGCGGCTCTGAGAGAGGTAGAGGCAGAGTTTGAGCACACTGCAGAGGGATTGCAGCTATGGGGAACGCGCAGGAGAAACCTCCGGGCGGCGGAGGAGGGGCAGCGAGCGCGGATCAGGCCACAGCAGGGAGTGGGACACGAAGCGGGGGTGGAAGCAGCGGGGGAAAGCCTCACATGGCTCCAGAGAAGGGGGCGGTCAATGGCACTCAGAGAGAAAACAGCCCTGCTGGTGGGCAAGAGAAGAAGGAGGACAGCCCTGCAGTGGACACAAGTTACCTGGATGCTCCCGCCGGGGCCCTGCCTCCTCACCTGGCCCGGCTCAAGAATGAAGGGAACCATCTCTTCAAACACGGACAGTTTGGAGACGCCTTGGAGAAGTACACCCAGGCCATTGAGGGATGTGCTGAAGCAGGTGGGGGGTGACATGAGCGGTTTCTTTTCTCTTACACGGCATGTGATCCTGGGATAATCAAATCTGATTATAGCCACGATACTATAGCATAGTTAGAGGAGCTTTATCTAACTGCTAATTTCTTGATTCATTGATTAAACTATGTATAGTTTTAGAAAATAACAGTAATTTTGCTACCAGAAAGTTATTTCTTGTTTATTTTCATCCTTGGATTCCTTGGAGTAGCTTTTCCACCTCTGTGACTCAGTGTAGAGTCGCCAAAAACAGCAGATGGGTGTCACAGAGCCTGAGAGACACCCTCTCGTAGCATCTGTGACTTAGCCCTGGTAAGGGTATCACATACAAGTTGACTCAGTGTCACCTGGTTCCACAATCCAACGTATCCCGTGTCAGTTTTGAATGCATTATACCACTGTTTCTCCAGTCAGCCTGCAGGATGACTTCAGGTCACTTCACTTTTTAGCATGAAGCAGAGACACAAGGCGTCTCTGCACCGGTGATTTGTGATTGCAGTGGAGTGATGGCACAAGACAAGTTGCTGTCGATGGAAGTCGTGTGCTGATGCATGGGGCTTTTACGTGAGGCTCAATGCCACGCTGCACAGAGAGCACTCAGCTGACTTTTACTCTTGTAGCTGGCAAGTGTGAAGGCTTTTTCTGCACTTGCACTGTAGCCAGATTCCAAACGTTTAGACTTGATTAATCATAGACTTCAATCAGAAAGCTGGTGAGAACAGTGTATGATAATGATGATGCGCTGTGGGTTGTGGAAGCTGTACATAAGACTGATGCTCTCCCAGCGGTTATGAAACTGCACTAGAGTGGAAAGGACAGTGGAGAAAATGACTCTACCGAGGGATCTCTTAACACAGCCTTTTATCTGTCTGCCTTTCACCCCTTCAGCGTTTCTGGACACTTGCAATTGAACTGCTTCACTTGTCTTGATTTCGCTTCTCTCTCGAGCACTTTAGGCCACAAAGTCTAAAGAACTGCTGGTAATATGGATGTGTAGCATGGCCTTACACCTGCTTTTCAGATCACAAGATGACGTAAATGAATCTGGTCTTTCAGAAATGTGATTATGGTTGTCCCCTTGCAGGCATTGATAGTCCAGAGGACCTGTGTATTCTCTACTCCAACAGAGCAGCCTGTTACCTGAAGGAGGGAAACAGCACAGACTGCATACAGGACTGCAACAAGTACGTGACTAGTGTCGGTTTTATTACTGGTTATAACTTCCAGGTTTGAGAGATGAATCCACAGATCTGACATCACACCCCAAAACACTGTCAGATCACAGACTGTATTTAAAAGATGGCCAGAACCAGAACCGTTCTGGTGTCATGGTCGTAACCATCTTGTGGAGTGCTAAGTTTATGTGTGATTTTATTTGAGAGATAGCTGGTTTGAAAAGGGTCTGAATGCCACAAACAATTGTTGCCACTTTAATTTTCCCAAAGTGGCAACAATTACAGCCTGATTGGAACATCTACTCTTACCAGTACCAGCTTATAAAGAGAGAAACGCATAGATGGAGATTGGGCTAAAGAGATCAGCCAAGAAAACTTATGAATAAGTTATTAAAGGGGGACTTTTTGTGCTTTTTTGTCTTATACTCACTATTTTAACAGAGTCAAAAGTGGGAGACACAGCAGGAACAAATCAGGGATAATGAGACAAGAGAATATGAATTAGATACAAAGCACAAAAGACAAAAGACCACCAAAACGAAGCAGGAAATAAGATACCGACAAAGGCTCGAACATGTGAAGTTAACAGTGAAAGACAAGAGACAGAGACAAGACTGGAGGGACACAGTGGGATTAACAAAAGGGAACCAATAAACCTTAAGTCATCTTCAAGCAAGCAAAGAACTATAGGGACAAATAAAAAAGCTCATATTAAATAAACCATTAACAGAAGACCGTGAAGAATACTGAACTAGAACAAAATCATTTCTCAAAACTAGAGGAAGTCATGAACCTGCAAAACTCAAAAGCTGACATTACCCAGTTGGGGACACGTGGGCTGTGTTTTATTTAAATTCAATATTGATGCAGTTTTGGATCCAGCAGCTTTCTGCTTTTTGTTTCTTTGCTCTAAAGGCTGCGACAGCCTGTCGGTCAAATATTCATTCACATGTTCAGATCCCTCGGTCTACGCCTCTCCTCTCTGATCCTCTTAGGGCTTTGGAGCTGCAGCCCTATTCCTTGAAGCCTCTGTTGCGTCGAGCCATGGCCTATGAGTCACTGGAGCGCTACAGAAAGGCCTACGTGGATTATAAGACCGTCCTGCAGTTAGACACAGGGATACAGGCGGCTCACGACAGCATCCACAGGTCAGCTGAACACAAAAATCCAAACACGGGAAACTTCAGCCGCTTCATGTGCTGGTGCATGTTTAGACAGATTTTATGTAACACCAAGTCGTCTCAGTCATTTCAGTTTCCCTTTGGGTCCCTGCGCGAGTCTTGCTAATGCGAAACACTTTGCGATACTAGTTTCAGTCTCTTTGTTCTCTGACAGGCTCACAAAGATGCTGATTGAGCAGGATGGACCCGAGTGGAGACAGAAGCTTCCAGAGATTCCCGTCGTCCCCCTGTCTGTGCAGTTGCAACACCGAGAGAAACCAATGAGCATCGAGCAGGCCCAGGCCAGGGCCGCCAGAGCAGCCCAGGAGGAAGGTGAGGAACAACCATTCCTGTGGGTTTAAGTGGTTAAATGTGATGAGCACATCTGATGCAAACAAAGAAGCCTTTTAAAGAAATCCAGATTTTCTTGACTAAAGACAGTTCTTTGGGTGATTTCATTCACGTAGCATTTTTAAAAGAAACAGTAAATAATTGAACCATAAAGCAGCAGCAGAAGTCAGTGAGCAGAATCAGCGTGCAAATGCTGAGTAGTGGTGAAGGTGCTCCAGCTGAGAGACTCTGTGTGCGTGTGTGTGTTTGTCTGGGTGTACTATCAATAATGCAAAGTAAAGACGATCCACACAGACTATAGTGCTGCTGTAATGGAACAATCCAGGTCAAGTTTCCTCTGCGCTCGAACTGCTCACAAGAACCAGGAGACTCCAAATATGCCATAAATGCAAATATATGTAAATAGTTTTGGAGCAGTATAAGGCTGTAAAACTCACAACAACACCAACAGATAAATCTGTTTACTTGTACTTGTCTAATGAAAAACTCCAAACACACGATCTAACACATACAAAGCTGAATGAATATGAAGCCAGAAACAGAAGGAGACAGGAAGTGATCGAAGTTGTAAGTGTTAAAAGCAACATGTGTGCTGCTTAAATTTGTCACAGCGAATACGCAGCACTGTTAATCACTACCTCCTACAGTAATGCATTTTGTTCCATCTTACTGAGGAGGAATGACGCCATGCCAACAATAAGAAATGTAAGACAGCATCTTAAGTTATTATAAACTGTGGTAAAATAAAGTTGTGGCCAGAAGTTCACATCTGCTCATTATGAGCAAGAATGTGGTGGTAACTTTGAGGTTTTAATGAGTTCTTTGAACGTTTCTTTTTCCAGGGTGGAATGATTGTACTGCACACATCATAATGTCTTTAAAAGATAAGGATTGGGTGATTGGATTGGTTTGAATTTATTTTGAATTTTCTCTGATCCAAACAAGGTCAGCAGTATATATACATACAGCCCCATTAATATGTGGTTACATGTCCTTTAGCAAGTTGCACCTTGACAAGATGTCTTTGGTAGCCATCAGCAAGCTTCTGGAATAACTCTGGGTGGATATTTGACTGATTGTAATGGCAGAAAACTTAATTTAAATTAGTTGGTTTTCTGGCTCAGAACCAGTTTTGACGTGTATTACACAAAGTTTCAGCGGGGTTGAAGTTTAATGTTAGCCTGCTTTATCCATTCATAATGGGAACGGGATCATTGTCCTGTTGGAACACGCAAATGTGTTCAGGTTTCAAACATCCAACTGTTGTGGTGAAGTTGAAGAATTTGGAGGTAGTCCTCCTTCTTCATTTTTCCATCCAACAATACCATTGGCAGCAAAACAGCCTCATAGCATGATGCTACCACCACCATGCTTGACAGCTAGTGCAGTCTTCTTAGGCTTGAAAGCCTCACCTTTACTCCTCCAAACATACTTCTTACCATTGAGGCCAAATAGTTTAATATTTGTCTCATCTGACCATTAAACTTTTCTCCAGAAGGAGTTTGCAAATTTGAAGGCGTCGATTTTGGAGCAGAGGCTTCTTTTGTGGTCAGCACCATCTCAGTGTATGGTGTAAAACTGACTTCACTGTGGACAGTGATGCTGGTGTCCCAGTAGCTTCCAGTTCATGGCTTGAGCCTTGTTGGTTCCTGAACATTCAAATCAATTTCCTCTCATATGAGGGTGACAGTTTGGGTCTTCTTCCGGACATTAGCAAAGTTGTGACACATCTGAATAACTTGTACTTATGTAAAATTGGACTGATGATCTTAGAATCTGCAGTTGTTTGTTTGTGTACATCTACAATTCTCTAATACAACAAGTCAATCTGAGTGTCTCAAATGTTCAATTAATTCATTCCTAAAATCACGTTTGTGTTGTTGCTACGTCTTCATGTTGATTTCCCCAAAACAGGAAATAAAACCGCAAACACGCAACACAAAACAACACCAAACTGTGCTCCTTAATAAAAGAGTTAAAATGAATTAAAATTCTGACTATTATAATTTTATCCGTTGAAACAATTAGACTTAATGAAGCCTCGAGTTCATTAATATGTTAATATGCCTTTAATTGCCACAACACAAGTTAAATGAGCATTGCATTTATTAGTTGAGCTAGCGTTAGTGGCGATGATTAAAGCTATTGCTCTCTCGGCATTTGCAAACACAGCTGTGTTATCCGCCAGAGGAAATTACATATCTATTGATGCTTGGATTGAAAAGAATTAAACACAACCTTTACAGCAAGCTAGCATCAAAATAACCCTGTAATCAAAGATTGCACAAGCTTGTGTTATTATTCTCCCACAGCCCCGAAACCTCCTAACCTGCCACTACGCTTCAGCGCCGGTGCCAGCGCGTCTGTTTTGACTGTGTTATTGGTAATGTTATTAGATTGTATCTGTTAAATTATCTCCTTACAGCTTGACTCCCAGCTTGTATCAGCTTCAGAGGTGATTGATCTCAAATACTCATGCTCCACATATCAATTTAGTTTCCCAGCAACAGAGCAGCTCTGATACAGAGAGTCAGACTGAGTGGTTTGTGGTATCGACGGACGTCTCAGCTAAAGGAAAAAAATAAGCTTTCAGTACCGAGCTGCTTCAGAAAGCATGCAGGCCTTTTCACTTTGTGCTTTGGTTCAATTGTAAATGGATGAAAGTAGAATTTTCTTGGTAGAGAAAAATGAAAAAGAGTTTCAAAACCTGGTTCAGGCTTTTTAATTCAGTAGTTTTATAGTGCTTTGGGCCTGAATGCTTTCTAAAGTAACTCTGTCTGAACACTTTATTAGTTATACTTTGTTATTACTGGGTTGGACCTCCTGAACTGTTGATATAAGGTGGGATTGATTCAATGCTTTCATGTATTTTTGCCAAATTCTGACCCTGACATGTGAATGTTGCAGCAATAATCATTACTCATCAGACCAGACAGCATTTCTCCAGTCTGTCGTCCAATTTAGGTGAGCCAGTATGAACTGTAGCTTCAGTTTCCTGTTTTTAGCTGACAGGAGGTGTGCTCTTCTGTTTCTGAGGCCCGTCTGCTTCAGGTTCCTCATTTGTTGTGCATTTAGAGATGCTCGTCTGCATGACTTGGTTGAGACAAGTGGTTATCTGAGTTACTGTTCCCTTCCTTTCAGCCTGAAGCATTCTCCTCTGACTTCTGACATCAACAGGCATTTTCTCCAGAGAACTTTGGCTCAGTAGATGTTTTCTCTGTTTTCTTTGACCATTGTCCAAAAGCTCTAGAGATGTTTGTGGGGGGAAATCCCAGCTGGCCAACAGTTTCAGAAATACTCAGACAGAAAATCACTCACATCACCTTTGTTTTCTGTATCGAATCTTAGTTTGAACTTCAGCAGGCCGTCTTGACCACATCTAAATACCTAAATGCACTGAGTTGCTGCCATGTGATTGGCTGATTAGATAATTTTGTTAAAGAGAAGTTGAACAGGTGTACCTAATCCAGAGGCTAGTGAGTGTATATTACTTTTAATGCCTGCTGAGCTCGTTTTTTCGAGAGTTGGCATTAGTAGCTGTGTCATTTGATTAATGTTATCTTTTTGTGTACCTGTGAGTCTGTGTTTATGTTTAAGTACCGCTGCGTGTGTCTTTCCCACAACTCATTAGCCGCATTGGCTTTTTCAGCACAGCCGATCGCTAACTAAGGAGGAGTTGACTCATCTCCGCTGGTCCACAGAGACTGCTGCCGACAGGCTGGATTTATTAAGGCCTGAAACGGTGTGAAGAAATTGTAGAAGAGGCTTGTTGAAAGACAAACCATTCAGTACAGTCTGCCCCAGATCTGTCTAACCAATCAATAACTTGCACTGAAGAAAATGAACTCTTTATGAAGTTATCTTTTTCAGTTGGAAAAAAAAAACATTTTTCTGCCAACAGCCAGAAGAAAAGAAGCCCACTTCACTTTGCTTAAACAGGAAGGCAACAGTCTGGTCAAGAAAGGCCACTTCCAGGAGGCCCTGGAGAAGTACAGTGAATGTCTCGCCATAAAACCTGACGAATGTGCGCTCCACACAAACAGGTATGAAAAAACAACCCAAACAGACGCTAGAATTGACTGGTCTTTGTAATAAGAGCGCCTGAATTACTTTACAAAAGAAACACTGTTTGAAAGGTGGGTAGTTTGATCGCCACCCCCCAAAAAATAACAGAATAGCTGCCTACATCAAGTAAGAAGCTTCAGCTCAAATATTGTGTAAAAATCCGCTGAAATAATGCCAGTTTCTCTACTCTTGCAGCAAAGGCTTAAATGAAAGTCGTTCTTCACCTTCACATGCCCCCAGTTGCTCGTCAGTGTCACAAGTTTTCAATGAAATTGCATGTTTTGATCTTACTTTGTCAGCACAGAAAAATGGCCTCTCGCGGTAGGGAGCGATGCAGAGCTCAGAGCTAATTCTCCATTTACAGGTAGACAGGGGGAACAGTAGAGGGCACCATATGACCACCTGGCATGTCAAATCTGATGCACTGCCCGTTGTTGCTCTGGATAAAGCCCCATGAAGGTGTATAGGTATATTTGAAACGAATTTCAGATGAAATATTGTGTTGCAAACATGAAAGCCTAAACTGCTGGACACATGTGGATTCCCTATAAATATTACATCCTGCAAAAATCTCTATATTAACAAGATATTGTGCGAAATGTTGGGGAAAATGCATCTGTCCCTACTCTTCTACGGTGCATATTTTGAAGATTTTTCATTTGTATTTGAAACAGTGTGTAATAATCTAACCATGCGTAGCCTGATCCTCATACTGATCATCACTGACAGAGACCGTCTGACAAATCCTTTACTTCTCCTCCAGAGCCATCTGTCTCCTGAAACTGAATCGGTTCGAAGAGGCCCGGCAGGACTGCGATTTGGCGCTGCAGCTGGAGCCGAACAACAAGAAAGCCTTCTACAGACGAGCCCTGGCTTTTAAAGGTTTACAGGTGCCGGCACGCCCCCTCATAAACCTCTTCCTTGTCATTTTAAGATAATGCGTTGGATTTTTCTTCCCCCTCCCATTCCTGATTTCTCTGTATGAATGACTATCCTGTAGGACTACCTTTCAGCTAGCAGTGACCTCCAGGAAGTCCTCCGACTGGACCCCAACGTCCGGGAGGCGGAGCAGGAGCTCGAGGTGGTGACGGGCTTGCTGAGACAGAGCCTAATGGACAACACCGTGCACACACCAAGGGTAAAACAAGTTTCTCATGTTGCCTTAACGCCCTGAATTACTAGATTTAATTTTCATTGTAGTTGTCATTATGCAACACTGGAAGTTCAGTCCCTTTATGCAAGGAGGAGAGGTAGTGAAGGTGGGTGAGATTAAATACCTGGGGTGAACTGTCCAAAGCAAGGCTGCAGGCAGAGTGGAGCGGGTGGAGATGAGTGTCAGAGGAGGGTGTTTTGGGAGATTTAACCTTTTTAACTTGCTTTGTTATGCTTCTTTTCCTTTAAAGGTGATAGCGGCACATTTGCCTCTTTCATTTTACTTGTTAATAAAAACCTTTGCTTTATTCGTTTGCCTACTTGTCTCAGTTTTTCAATCTGGACATGCTTCGTTATTTTCCTCACATCCCTCGGACTGTTAGGGAACATGACAAGGAGCAACAGGAAAAGGGAAGGTTTAGATGATTTGGAGACAGTGGCAATGGCAGGAAGTGGAGCTCGAGGTGATGATAAGCTATTCATTGCGAGTGACCACAATGAACAGGATTAGAAAGAGTAGAGTGCATCAGAGGGACAGCTCAGGTTGAGCGGGTTGGAGACAAAGTTTGAATGGTGAGGCTGAGATGTTTTGGACATCTCCAGAGGAGGGATAGTGGATATATTGGATAAAGGATGTTGAATATGGAGCCTTCAGGCAGGATGAAAAGAGAAAGACCACAAAGGAGGTTCAAGGATGTAGCGAAGCAGGACGTCCAGAGGGCTGGTAGGACAGAGGAGGATGCTAGAGACAGGGTGAGATGGAGGCAGGTGATCTGCTGTGGTGAACCCTGAAGGGAACAAACTAAAGAAGAAGAAGAGTGTGGAGGATGAATTTGACAGTTTTGAAACCTGAAGAAAGAAACTGTTCTGCTGGTACGGCAGCTGATACTTGGTAAACAAGTATGGGATGCTTTAATCACTGTAGTTGACAAGCCTCCAGGTCTGGATCCAGACATATCCCATATGTGTTTGTAACGTCTCCAATTAGTTAGGAACATGGCTTTACCACTTTATTATCTCCAGATAAGGCTTCAAGTATGTTACAAACTATTAAGACAAACAAAACCCCATAGAAAAGGCTAACCTTTGATGATTTCCTGCAGGTTTGATGTCTCCTGCTGGTTCACATGTGGAGACAGGTGTGGACACTTACCATACTGCTGCAGGACTTTTAAAGCAATCGGCTACAGCAAGTAAGCAGCGTAGAAATGCAAATGACTATTTTTGAACTCCTGGGACGAGAACCGTGGACGACCAGCTTTTCAGCTCTGCTTCATCTGCAATGTGTGCGAACCACACGTAACTCCTGAGTACACAAGCTTACATAACGGTAAGCTTTATTTAAAGAGGCTAATGTCAAGGTACTTGTGACCCGCTTGCACTATAAATCATTCACGTTATGATGTAATGTCCAGTTTCATGTAACAGGCTCCAGAGCACTCTTACTTGTTAAAGAGTGTTGAGAGGGGGGAAAGAGAGTGCGTATCAAGCGTGCCTTACTGAGATTTTTACCACAGTTAGGATGAAATGCGCCAAGATTAAATGTTTAATTTTGATTGCGTTTTTTTTTTTTAATCTGCTTTGAAAGGAATGGATCAGTGCAGTGCAGGCAGTGTGTGTTTGTGTGTTGCACAGCAAGATATGAAAGCTTCAGCTATTTTATTCCAAAGCGTTTGTTATTGTTTACATGTAGTGTGATAAGAGCTGCTATTAATTTAAACAAGAAGCCAACAACATCACATAAACTATCATCACTATTAGTGTTGGGAAGTGCCCTAAAAGGCACTAACGTGAATTTAAGCTTCACCGGTTAGATTAGCTAAAAAAAAAAGTCTGAGGTCAGCACTTTAGAGTGGACCCATGATGCTTTTCTTTATTTCCTGCCTGATAAATGCTGCTGGAATTTCATATTACCACTGTTTCAAAAAATTACATCATCTTTTATAAAGTAATCATTGTGTTGTGTTTAACACTAGCGCTGAGCTGATGTCAGCTCGGAATACCCTTCCTTATATGGTCAATCAGCTCTCGCTATGCCTGAATAAGGAGGCGGAGCTAACAAGCACTGGGTTCTGTTTAGAAGCAAGTCGAAGGGCAGCCAATCAGAATTTGGGCTTATAGTGAGGGGGAGGGGGGGCCTTAAAGAAACAGAAACTAAAAAGACTTGTTTCAGACAGACGATAAAAGACCAATAAGATACATAACGATCACTTAACTGCAAATCAAATAAAGTTGAATAAAAATTTTGAGTGAGTGGGACATGAACTAAAAGTCCCTTTTAAGCGACTTTTAGTTCACGTACCTCTCTGGGTTTAAATATCGCCCTGCTTAGGTTAGTGTTACAGTTTACAGAACAATGCACTGTACTGTAGCTCAGTAATTAATGTAATTAATGACTGTTTTGTTTTTGTGTAGGTATATAGTAGTTAAATTAAAGCTAATGTCCGCATGTCTGTGCCCTTATTGCTGCAACAAGACCCCCGATAAGGCTCTGATTAAACACCCAGATATATTTATCAAAAACTGTCATATTACAAGAAAATTATTTATTACAGTGATACAAATGTACTTTATTTAAGTAAAAACATCAATAACTCGTTTGAGTTGGGAGCCTAGCCTATAAGAGAAAGCAGCAATGCTTGCAAATTGAAAGCTTGTTTCCACCAATTTTGGGGGGGGGGAGAAGCTCTGAATAAAAACAAAAAAAAAGCTTCATATATCTCAATTATTTACCTGTTATCTCACCCCCCCCTCAGTTTCAAGTAATTAATTGAGTTAATAGGACTTAAACCAAAATTTTGACTAATGTACCGTAAATTTTCTTTGGCAGAAAAGGCTTCCATGGAAAGTCATTTTTCAGCTTCCACCCTCAGGCTTGTCATTCTCCCACATTTCAGCCTGCGTTTGTGTGCAGGCTGAAATGTACTTTTACACACATTTGAAAAGGACAAATTAGATGCTTACCAAGCTTTGCAAACATACTTTATCACCTCTGTCAACTCTCCACAGGAGCAGAAGCTTTTGAAATCACCCACATTCGCTATGTATTTCTTTAAAATGTAGCAAACTGTGCCACAGTTTATTTTGCAAGTATAAAAATATTAGGTTAGTTTTTTCCAGTCTTGTTTTCCTTTGTGTTGTAAAAATAAAAGGCTTATCTTAAAAAAAAAAAATCTTGATGTAAAGCTTCATTCATGAATGTAAAAGCATGTACTGTATGTAAATAGACTGAATGCAAATGTAAATAAACTGCTACAAGAATGCATTAATGTGCCTTTGTGTTTTTTCAAATGGAAACACGAATAAATGAACACAAAACAATCACAGCAAGCTTGATTGTGAAGTTTATTAAACGATATGCATTTGCATGCACATTATAAAGCAAATAATTAGGTAATACATACTTTTTAAAATATCATAAGCTTATCTGACCCAATTAGAAAACACACCTGCCACTCGTCTCCAAATAATAAAACTTCGGAGGATCTATTTGACTCTGAAGTTGTATCATTTTCAGCAGCAGGTAGGTTACAAAACGGAGGGAATAACCTGCAGCTGGAGGCTTGTGAGGTTTACCAAAACATTTTATTTATTTATTTATTTTTAGCAGATAGCCAGCTCACCACGAGCTGCCTGACGTCACAGAGGAGCAATCTGTGGTCAGGCTGAAAATGTGCTCCAGCTGCTGAAAGCTACCGTAGCCTGTAGTGTCACTGTGCTCACGATACTCATGATGCCGACTACTTTGGATTAAAGGGATCTTATTGCCAACTTGTGCATGACATAAACTTTAAAAACTTTGGCTACTTCAGGGGAATATTAAAAACAAATAATCCTAACAACGATTTAAATTCAGATAAACATTTTGGTTGTGAGTACTGGGTTTAATCCAATATTTTATTGCTCTGATTGTCAATTTCTACGCACTAAAGTAGATTGCTTAAAAAAAATTATTCTGTCACTGTTGACGTGTCCACTGCAGCGGCCTGAGAGCGGCTCTTTGGTAGTTAACACCAGCTACTGCGACAGTCTGCATTAGCATTCTGGGAATGGTGTTTATCAAGTTTTGGTGCATTTTATGTGGCAAATATAATATCTCTATCATTTTTTTTGACATTTATCATTTGAAGAAACACACAGAGAACAAAAACAAAACACAATAAAACCCCTCCCCCGAAAGGCACTGTAGGTTCAATAATTATAAAATTATCTGCATTAATCATTTGCAAGGTCTTCAGAAACATCACAAGAACATGTTGTAGTTAAAATACACCCAAAGCTCTGAATAAAAAATAGCTTTTTGATTTATATGAGGGGAAAACAATTTAACATTACTACTGTACATTCGCTACTGAATACTGATTAAGATTTATGTGCTCGGATAAACTTCTGACTGCAACTTGCTGCGGTGTGCCTGACACGCTTGTTCTTACTGCGTGGGTACTTCTAGTAGTTCTAGTTTTAAAACAAGTCTGAAATGCTTGTTGAAATGTTGGGATCTGCTTTGTTTTGTTTACAAGGAACAGCTTAAAAATCCCTTTTCTTAAATACGCCGCACGATTCAATTCAAAGCTTGCAGTGAAGGTTTTTATATCTGCACAGGTGCAACCAAAACAACAACAAATAAAAAAGGAGAGATGAAGGGATGAGTATTTAAGTATTTCTGATATCACAGTTCCCACCCGCTTATAATAAACAGTTGGACCCAACACAGGGCTTCAACATTAAAACCAACTTTCCCAAAATGGAAAATAAAATAAGCAAACACATGACAGGAATCACGTTTTAAACAAAAAGCAAAGATAATATTTTTCTTATATATGATTGCAGACCATAAAATCTGCGGGTGAATAGCTGGTCCCTCTAAAGTGTAAATGCTTGGCAGACGCCTTCACGCTCCTCTCCGACTGTGGCGTTTCTCGCTGCCATTTAAAGAATTCACAGAAAGAGCTGGTGGTGGACCACAGCGGGGACACATCCCTCTGGTTTTTGCTCGTTTTTTTTTTTCTTTTTTGCTAACGTGCTCAAGGAGAAGTTGGTGTGGATTTTTTTCTTTATAGCAGCTCAGTTTTGTCAAGACATTTTATTTGCTCTTATCCGGCTTTTTCAGTTCTGCTTCTTTTCTTTTTTGGGGAGGGAAAGGGTCAAATCTGGTTTGTGGGATTTGGAAAACCCACCAGGACTGAAAAGAGTTTGCAGATCATCATGAAAGCTGGACCTTCTGCACCACCTGATAACTTGCTTTACACACCTGTCCCTGTACATGCAACTCTACTTACTATAGGCCTTGAAGCACCGCTGGGTGCTTTAACATCTCGCTTAGATGTCACACATCTGGTCATGTTCTTGTTGCTCCTGAAATCCATCCCTCTCTCTCCATCTCTGACTTAAACCTCAACCCTGACATTCAGATATTTCTAAAAAAAAATATATATAATTCATTTATAGCCTTAATCTTGATCACTAGCTTCCCAAGATGCATGGAGGGTAGGGACGGTGCCTGCATTTAACAGTGGCACTGGGTGATAAGGCTAACTGAGCTTGCTGTGTTTGTGCAGTATCATGCCTGAAGAGCTCCTTTAGATGTCAGTTTGTATACAGCGTTTTCTCGTTTGGTTTACAGGCTGCACAGCGCTGCAAATGGTCTCCTTCAAGCTCTCATCCTTCTCTGGCTCTGTGTCACCAACACTCTCCTCGCTGATGTACAGAAACGTCCCGCTACTTCCCTCTTTTGGCGAAGCAGGTGGAGATGAAGACAGCAGGCGGCAGGTGAAGGCTGAGTGGCTAATCTGAGGCGGGAAGTGCTCCAGGCGGTCGTGTTCCACCTCTGGCATGGGCGTGACGGTGACGTCACTGAAGGCGGTGATGGGATTATGAGGGTGGTCGTCCATCGGGGGAGAGCAGGGTGCAGGAGCCGGTCTCGAGGTCTCGGGGTCTGAGCAGCTGAGCTCAGATGAGAAGTGGCTACAGTGCGACTCGGCCACAGAGGGAAGGCTGCCGCTCAGGGACGGAGAATCGAACTCTGAGGAATTAGTGCTGCGCTGCTCCAGAAGCTGAGTGTCCATGTCCGCTTGCATCTCATTAACTTTTGCCTCTCCTTTGCTGATGCTGCTGGCTTTTTTCCAACGCTTGCCCTTGCTCGTTTTGACCCCAGAGGTGGAGGCGTCCTTTGACCACGGCGGGCAGGGGCAGGAGTGGTTGGCTTGCTGAACACAACGACAGGTGGAGGGACACGAGCACGTAGCTCCTTTCAGGCCGGCAGAGCTGCTACTACAGCTGGCTTCATCCAGGCTGCTGCTGGCGCTTCCGTGTCTCACCTTCTCCTGCTTAGACTCCACGTCTGCCTGCACCTCCAGACTGTTGTCTCTGCAAAATCAAATCACCTACATTTAACTTATTGGATCGTAGGGCAGCTGCCTACAAGTCTAACAAATCTAGGTCACCAAATTCCTACTGGAACAAGGAGGATGTGTATAATCTGAGTACTGACCTTTCCAGAGACATGTAGGCGTTGAGGATGGACCCCGCCATGGCTTTTGTGCTTGCGTTGTCGCTCATCGTCCCCAGACTGACTGTGGCAGACTCCCCACTAAGGCTGCAGCGTTCCTTCTGGACGTCGGCCTGGACTTCCATCCTGGAAAAGTAAAAGCAGTCAAAACAACTAGAAAGTCCAGTTGACAAGTGAGCAACAAGCCCATCGATGTAGTTTCAGTCCTAAAACATTTAACACTGATAAAATGGTCTAAGGAGCTTGGAAAGCTCTAAGCTACACAGACACTGATAACATTGTGCAACTGCACCATTTGCCACTCACATAGAAGTGCAAAATTTCTACGATGAAGAGAAAATAATACAAAGAAAAAAAAAGACTAACATGCTTTTTTCTTTTAAGTGATGAAAGTAAAGAATGACGTCTCATAGCTTTTATTTTGAGTGCACTGCTGAGTTAAAGAAAGGAGTTCAGGAAATTTAGGCAGTTAAGGGTTAATTTTAATTCATCTGTCTGTTTTCTTAACCCCTTATATTCAATTTAGGGTCACGAGAAGGGGAGCTGAACCCTATCACAGCTTTCATTAGCTGTCAGCAAGAAGTGGAGTCCATTAACAGGGCCAACAGACACCCATTCACAAGTATGACCAATTTAGAATAGCTACTGGATTTTCCCCTCAGACAGTGTTCTGTTTGGGCTCATCTGGGCGTGCTTATCACACAATCAGTCCAGTCCAGTCCATTTACCGGTTGTAGCAGCTGCCCGAGAGGCTTCCGGTGATGCTGGTCCCAGCGAGGGCTGTGGTGCTGGCATTGTCACTCATGTTATCCCGCTGGGTGGAACTTACGCCGCAGCGCTCCATGTTGCTTCCGCTCACACTGAGGCTCAGGCCCGTCAGACCACCGACACTCGCACCGTCGCCGAGGCTGGCGTTGTTGAGGCGAGTCTCCGCTACTGAGGTTGTGTCTGACCGGAGAAAAGGGGGACACAGTGTGAGCTTTTATTAGGCTACAGAATAGTTTGATGGACAAAACTAAAGCAACAATGTGGCTTTCTGATATAGTATTACTGTATCCTGTGACTATAAATGCCCAAAGAAGTGAAACTAATACAAATGGAGCATGGTCAGTAACGTCAAAGTGGACACACATAAGTAATAAACTCAGGAGTGAACTTGGTATGACTTTACCATGCATCCTAGAACAACACATCATTAAATTCTCATTGAAATCAAAAGGACATCATCACGTCTCACACCTTATGTTTCTGAAAAGGTCAAAGTCTTTGCTGTCGTCTGTACTAATAATTATGACTTTCATTGATGACAGAAGCTGCGAGAAACAACACGTCTCGCCGTCACGCAGAGCCCCTAGTTCATCACAATTGCTGATATCGTGCCAGTCATTTCACACAGTCACACGCCCTGAATACTTTTCTGCATCTTCCATCAACAGCCCTTTGAGTAATGAATGTCATGCACATAAAAACAAAGGCATGGCCAGATGTAAGAGTAATGACTGGTATGCATTCCTAACCGTGAGAACAAACTCATACAGTAATCTTTTCTATCAACCCTGCTAAATATTCAACCTGAAAATTGACCTAAGCTAAATGCAGAGCACCATGGTGCTTAAAACAACATTTTTAATTATTCATTAACGGATCATTATTGTCTGAACTGTGACTTTAAGTTCTTCCCATAGCCTGTGTACAGTATAAGACTCTCACCTGTGGCTGCAGCACCGTTGCCTATGTTGTCATTTTCATCGTCAAACTCAATTCGCACTCCTTTCCCATTGCCGGCAGAGACTCCACAACCTCCGCTCCGGCACAGGGAGATCGGGACAACACCGTAGACGTACGCAAGCATGATGGGAACGCCAATTCCTAAATAACACAACATGAACAAAAATTATTATGACTGACACTTAGGTAAGGTAAGCAGATTAACTAAGAAAATACTGGTGGGCGAAACATGTTTAAACTCAGTGTGTTGGTACAAGCAAGGCACAATATCAAGGCACAGATGGTGAAACAAAACAAAACAAAGACATTTTTCCTCACCAACAGTGACCGCGGCAACCACAGGAGACACGATCACAGACAACGTCACGCCGCCAGCTATCACCAGGTTCCTCTTGTGTTTGGAGATGTCTTTGCCTTCATAGCGAGTATGAATCTGATGGGAATAATTGTTCGGTAGGATTAACTTCACACGCTTTGCAGTAAAGCCACAAATGATGAACACACACCTCCTTTTGTCCCCACATCTCAAGGCTGACATTTGACAAACTTGTTACATGCAAGATACTGTACTAGGAACACAAAACTGGTACAAAAAAAACAAAAAACAAAAAAAACAGGCGTAACACAACCTCTCTGTACTAATCTGCAAGATCTTCACCACTTCTCACTTCTCTGAATAAACACATTTTGTACCCCTGTTGCCTGCTGGGAGCTCTCACCTTTCTGCCCACATAGACAGGGATGCCAATGATCATTGCAGGGATGGCGATGCCAGCAATAAGGGCGATACCCACAGGAGCGCCCACCAATGTGCCAAGCTGCCACAGGATCTTCTTCTTTCTGCTCCACGGCTTCTTCCCCCAGAAGGTGCAGCCCGATGGACTGGGAGGAGACGAGAGATAAAATAGTTTCACAGGGCTAAGACAAAAAGCGAGCTGTAAATATTAAGCTGTAAATATTAAAGGAAACCTAAAAAAATAAGAAAAGCAAAGGGCGGAGGAAGTCTTACCTTAAATAGTGCAGGTCAGAGATCTCCTTCATGCAAAGCCAACAGAACTCACAGCCGCAGACGGCGCAGGTCATGTGATTGCAGCTTCCGTCGTTCATCTTGATGATGTAGGCTGCACAGCGAGGGCATGGTTTGATGTCATCACCTGGTGCAGAATAAAACAGACTGAATATTGTGCTTAAAATGATAAAGCTTCTGTGCACTGTAAATTTATCACAAGTGTCCTTTAATGTGTAATGCCAAAGAACAGGTCAGGTTAATCTGGGAGCTTTGTATGGTAGCACCTATCTGTGGGCTACCTGCAGCGCCGCTCTCCTGGCTGTAGCTGAGTGAGGACGACCTGAAACTCCTCAGCCGGAAGTGTTGGGCCCTTTGCTGCCGTGCAGTGTCGCACGTCTGGTTGGGATGCCACAGCTGTTTGCAGTGGTAGCAGAACTCTGTCCCGCAGCCCTCACGCCCGCAGGTGATCTTTGGGCAGCTGGCACATCCAAATGCAATGACTGCATAACTAAAAAGAGAAATGATGGTAAATAAAATTTGGTGAGACAGAATGGACTTGCCGCTACAGGTATAATCAAATCTGGAGGATGGCATATCACCATAGCAACCTACATCAGTCATCACAGTGGCTTATTAGAGGGCTTTTTTTGTGGCAGGAATGTTTTCTTTTTATAAATGAGCACATAAAACTTGACAAAGTGACACCATAAAAGCCCGTTGCTGCAGCAGTCATTTATATCCCATCACAACTGCTGTTTTAAATAACCTGCTTTTATATCAGTGACAAGAATATTATGAATGGTAGTGACTGTTTCCCCCAAGCTTGCTGACTCAAAGCCCCCCTCGTGTCCCTCCAGGGGTGAGACATGGGGGATGGTTTCTGTGTTAGATACCGCAGCAGATATGACAGCTTCATTTAAACTCAGAGGCATTCAGGATCCTGCATGATAGTTATCACGGGGATGTGAGGAAAAGCAAAAACAGTGCGACAGCAAGCAGCTTGTAAGGAACTCTTAGTTGCTCCACTCAAACCCTGATCATCTTCCACATTTCTAAATGTGATTGTGTGAGGAGAACATGGAGGACGAGCCTCTTGCTCAGTTTAGGATGAATTCCCAAGAAAAAAAAATAAAAAACTCAATCTAAGTAAACAGACGCTGCAGCACCGCCTGACATACACAGCTGTGAGTCAAGAGCTTTGTTAACATGAGATAAGCATTTAATCTAATATAGCCGTTAACATCAGCTGACAGCAAGGGAGCAACAGCAACTGCAGCTGGAAACTTAAAGAGGCACGCTATTTGGTGGGAATCGATGGGATTTATAAGTTAGCGAACGAAGCAAAATAATAAGTTTGGAAGACAAGTTAGTCATACTAAACCTTAAGGCTAACCTTACAAAAGGTAGATTAGAGTTATCTTAAATGCAAAGTTATATAATTACATCTAACATTTCTTCAAGGTCAGTGGAGGAAGGAGGAAGTTAAAAAAGAAATACAAAAAAATAGAAGCAGTAGAGTAAATATATAAAACTATTCATCACATGTCAAGTTTCTGATGAAAGAAATGAAAGTGAATGTAAGCATTAACAGATAAACTCTGTTATCCTCTTATTGACACATTTGACAAGCAGCAGTAGAAGCTGAATGTGAACATGTACTTAAACAAAACAGCCAGTCTGCACAGCTTCCAGAGAGTCTCCACTAACACCTCGGTGAGGTGAACTGATGGCATGTTGTAAAAAGTGGTAAAATATTGCCAAATGGCCTTTTGGTATTATCCCCATCTTGTTTTCCTCACATACATTTTACTGTCAGACCATAATTCAACCAGTTTTAACTGGTAGTGTAACACCTACAGTGATATACTTGGGCTCTACTTTTAAAAGAAACCCCAAGTTTGCCCAAAATAGAAAAACTGTTTCGGTTATGCTTGCATGTAACTAAATAGGACACCATCCGAAACTGAGCAAAACTTCACTGCATAAGGATGATTCATCTGTTTATTTAAGGAATAATGAGGACTCAAATTTGACAAACTTCACAGTTGAGCTGACCAACAGAGCCCAGTAATTTGCACAATTATACAACAATAAAGACTGAGAGCATTAACCAGCGAGGAGTGTGGCAGCAAGCCAGAGTCGAGCTGTTTGTAGCTGAGTTGCAACAAACTCATGAAAGAGCCATTATTCCAGCAGACAAGGGTCAGCACTGTTGATGCAAGACAGTCATGAGAGTGAGTGAAGGGTGAAACCATTTCTGAAGCAGACAAGAACAACAGAGCTGAACTGATCATGGCTGACTGGAGCGAAAATATAAAAAAACAAAGCAAAAAACAACAAAACAGTGCAGCCAGCACCTGGAGCAAAACCAAATACACACTGATGTAAGGGTACATTAGCAGTACACGTATGCTGTGTGCATGGAGGCAGTCACGGCCTAATGGTGCAATGAGAAGCAAGAGACGTATGGAGGTCAGTTCAGGACCCTGTGAGCAAACTATTGAGTCCCTCCCGGCTCTAAACATACAAGACCCTGAACTGACCTTAACCCAGTACTGCCTCTGACATATGAGAGAGAAAAAAAGAAAGATTTCCAACTGCAAGAAACAGCAGTTTATTAACATTTTTAGGAGGTTTGCAGAGCTCGTTTTTACCCCAAACCAGCAACTTGCAATACTTGCAAATTTTTTCCAACTTTAATAATTGAAATAGGGTTTTTGTTTTGTCTTTTTTCATTCAGCTTATAACTTGTTATTTTAGGTTAAATAACTTTTCGCCTTATTTTAAGATTATTATCACTGAAGGGTGTGTTATGCTTTCCTTTATTTTCTGTCACATGATGCTGAATGTTTATACTAAAACACTGCCATAATTTCAGATAATCTGGTCCGCGTATATAAAAACCTTTATACTACTCAAAATGCTTGTTGTGTGGTGGGTCTTCTAGTCTGATGTCAGCTGATCATGAATCTCCTTATATGGTCATTTAAGGAACAGCTACACTGATGGGAGGCGGGGCTTAGAAGCACAAGGTTACAAGCTAGCCAAGTACAGCCAATCAGGAGAAAGAAGGACTTAATTGTACAGAAGCTAAAACGGCGTGTTATTGGCCAGTAGAGGACATACAGTGCACAGGCCAGTGAAGAACAAGTAAAATACACCTGATCCAACCATAAATTAGTTCATGTATTGTTCAGACTGTTATACATGCTCCTTCATTTGTGGTTATGTACTGAATATTTGCTCATTTACAACCTATTTGCAGTCTGAACACAGCGGGCATCATCATAAACTGACTGCTCGCTGCTTTTGACTGACAGAATAAATGCGGCTATTATTGCTACGGGTTATTTTTAGCCGAGACATCAATGCAGAAGCTGGAGTAAACTTCACAGGGTCAGATTACAGTCTTGAAATTTCCTTGATCTTCTGCCTTAGTGTGTTATTTTAGGAGTTGAGCACTGGTTTAATCAAAGTTACAGAAGATCAGGCACATCTCAGGTAATTAAAACTAAGATTTTGGCCCATACGAATTTGCAGGTTTTTTAGGATAATATCACAGGCTTAAAATTTTGGAAGCTGTCTGAAATTTACACGTGCCTTGTTGTAATTAGTGCTGCAAATCTCAACTTTCCTTCCTACTTTTCAGTTACATTTGAATGTAAATCTAAAAGCCTTCATTTCCCAAGTTTTTGCCTTGTGTATCATGTTTGAACTACACCAACTAGTCCTGTGTGTTATTCACTCAGGGGGCCATCTAATCCCTCAGCTGTGGTTCTTACCCGCAGTCAGGGGCTGGGCACCAGCGGCAGTCAGGTTCAGCCACCAGCCACCTCCTCAGCATGAACTCCTCGTACTTGTCCATGAGGGCTCGGTCTCCCAGGATCATCCTGATGTCATGGGGGTTGAAGCGCTCAGCACACTCGGGGCAGCTGATGTTGACTCGTGACTCTGAGATCTCGATGCGCAGATACTGTCGCAAGCAGTCTGCGCAGGAGCGGTGGTGGCAGGTCATGATGTCTGGGAAGTGATCGCGTGCGTGGCGCAGTAGGCACAAAGGGCACTCCAGCAGCTCTGACGAAGACCCTGGCACTGAAGAAGTTGATGCTACATCTAATGGAGAGTTGGTTGCAGTTTTATCCTGCAAAGTCTCTACCTGTGCAGTTTCGAGGCTGACGACACCATCCACCCCAACTTCAGCTTGCAGAGCCTTCGCCTTGCGCTTGGGGTCACGTTCGGGCCGGCGTCGACGCCCAAAGATTGCATGGAGAGAAAGACGGCGCTTCTTGGGAGTCTTTCTAACTGTGGGGAGGCTAACAGAGGAGCCAGCAGAGTGAAGATCTCGCTCTGAGCCTGTGCTGCCATGATGCTGCTGGTGCAGGCTGCTCATCACGCCAAACTGGGCGCCACTGGTGCTGTGACCAGCAATTACCACATTGGGATCGGGGATTAGAGATGGTACGGAGAAGGAAGACGGAAAGAGGGACTAGGGTTTAAGGAAGATGCTCAGGAAATAGACTGCTATCTAGGACATGGTGGCAGGAACCTGGTTTAGGAGGTGTGCAGGTGTGTGAGATGATCTGCCCTTGTTTTAAGTCACACCAGTTTAAGGGGTTCCTTTATGGCTAAGATGAACAAGTTCAGATGTAGGCCACAAACCTGAGGAAAAAAGAGAGAGAGGAAAATATCAGGTGCTGTGCTGAAGTCAAATGCATTAATTTTTAATTATCTGCTGCAAAAACAGAACCACTTGGCTGCAAAACGAGGCAACACTATTTCAAGATGCAAAACAACCAACCAACTAAAGAGAATCTTAAAAGCAAGACAGCCAGTGAGGCTGTTCACTGGCCTCTGTGTTAAAGCGTGACCACTTCTTTGACGTTTAAGAGTTTTCTGGCAGACTGCAGGCATTTTCTCAGGCGTGTCTTCTGTGCCTCTGAGTGTGTGCATGCTATTATTCTCACATAGCTGCATGCTTTCCCTCGAGTGTGCATTAGTCAAGTGTAGGCAAAACAAGACAAATCCTGTGTTTCCACCATAGATCTCAAAAGCAGCCACAGCTGTGCCTGTAGTTCTCTGCAGCCTCACCTTGCCTTAAGTACTTTCACTGCTTGTTTGCACAACTTAAGCATAGCTCTTCACCTGTAAAAGTAGCGTGAAAACGCACTTGTGGTGGATGTGAAGGAGACAGGTTTAAGGGTCAAAATAACAGGCATAACAGAGGCGAGTCTTAAATTTCATTGACTAATCCAATCTAGCAAATGAGATCAAAAATGCTTCATGAAGTTCTTTTAATCCTAACCACCTTCCACCTGACCTGGCCTATTTTTTCCAATCCATCCAAAACACACATTATCATTTTAAATGTTGTTGACTATGAATGATGTGTTGCATGTCCTTCTTTAATAGAGAAACGGTACATTTGATCTGTTCTTGCATTTGTCAGTTTCCCCTGGAGTACACAACATTTTGACCTAACACAAAATTTACCGTGATTGTTTTGCTTTCAGCAAAATGTGCACGCTCTTCTAAACACAATTTTGTTTCCACACCTTTATCTTCTCGCAGTATTTAAAAAAATAAATACATAAATAAATAAATAAATAAACAGAATCACAGAAATCAACGCTTTCCAAGTTTGCCCTCACTTGACATGTCCTATATAACTGTGCTCATGTTTGTATCATGAATTGCAAAGTATTGTAAAAACCCTAAAGCAATATAAAGGACAAAAGGGATTTCTACTGGCTGCTGCAGGCTGCAAACTTGTGTTTGCCATTAGGGACTAATTTCAGGAAAATTCCAGCGGGAGCCAAAAGGTGACTAATTAACAAGCCTGTTGCAAATCTAAACTGGGACAAAGCAACCATATGCACTCTCGTAACCTACAAACCTCAGTCTGACTGGCTGCTGTTTTTCCACCTTTAAGTACCATGGCACGTAGGCCGAAGTCAGCGTCAACTACTTTAATGTTGGGGAAGGCTAAAAAAAAAAAAACGTCTTTAGTTGCAGAGCCTGAAACCAGATTCAGTTCGGCACCTAATAATAACATACACTCAACTAAATTAATGTAACATTTTAACACTTTCAGTGAATCTGGTTAGTGGTTTGATCACGAGCTTGAAGCATTTTAAAAAGGCCATTAAAAGATTATAAATGCAATAAAATTCAGAAATGCGGTCTTTCAGGTGCTCACACTCAGCTCTGACTGACAACACCCAATAAAATCTGCAAACATCCAAAAAAAAAAAAAAGATGCTTGGATCAAATGACTCTTGATCCCAAACTGCCATTTTTATCTCCCAGTTTAGCAGCAGGCAGGTTCAAAAAGAAAAAAAAAAAAACAACTCAAATGCATCCCAGTAGCCTTTTGATGCTGACTGAAACTAAATTCGGCTGACTTTTTGCACATCTACAAGCTCTAAATACAGCCAGTAGTCTGCAGACAGTGTCACGGCATAAGAGTCCCATCTCTTCAGAGACAAATATCCTGAAACGCACGTATGAACATGACAGATGTATGCAATACACTGGCAAACGCACATCTGACAACACATAATGTATTAAACCAGATGCAGGACTGTATCTGTATTACTGTTGGGACAAAACTGATAAGTACCTACCATTAGCATATGCCCTCATACCTAATGGCTACAATGCAAATGTTATTATAATATAAAAGACTTTAATTATGGTTAATAGCTGCCAGTTTTATTTACACAGCCCTTCACCTGCAGTTAGATGCTCCTTGCACATTCCCAGTTGTGTCATTAACATAATGAATCATGTAAATAAGGATAACCCTTACTGCATAAACGTTCATATATATTAATGATAAGCTGCTCCTTCTCACACACACAGCAAGGGGGAAGTTACTTTGATGTTTCCGTTGTTGGGAAGCTTTTACTGCATTACTGTAATATAAAGTGTTGCCATCAACTCAATGAATAGTATTTTATTTCACTTATCTCTTGGCAGCTCTACATATGTGTGTGTGCGTGTGTGTGTGCATGCGTGTGTGTTGAAGAGGAGAAACTATGACCGTAAATGACAGCAGTATGCCGCAGTCTAAAGACATAAAAATCTAACAGATAAACACCAATAAATATTTAACTTTTCATTGTTTTTATCTGAAGTCTGTTGCCATTTGTTAGTTTAATAAGTAGAGTTATATATGTTTATCTGATGTACAAGTTTATTACACCAATCAAGAAACTGGCTGGCAACCCTTTGGCAACCTCCGGTCATTAGGGAAAAATGTGTAGTGGTTGCTGGAGCTTGCTGGGTGAAATTGGCTGCAAAGAGGGTGCTGCCTCTGGTTATTGCTTTGGATGCTCGCACATTGCTGTGGTCACCTGCAGTTTGCATGAAAGATGTCAACTTATCTGCAGACACCCACAAGCTAAACAAGGTGTGGTAGTGAGACAAAACGTTTACTTTCAAAGTAAAAGTTGTGCCCTCCCACTGAAACCAACATGTATCAAAAACAGTGCAACTTTTACTTTAAGTTTAACTGTAGCCTTTACTGGTTTGCAATGCACTCTTCAGAGTTTCACTATTGCTTGGTGAATATTTCCCAGCTGGGACTGCTCTCCAGGCCTACATAAATGGGGCTTTACTAACTTAGTATTTACTTACTAATAATTACTAACTTTTGACTCATGACTGGTGGTTGCCAACTGGTCTCTAGACCTGTGTGACTGGAGCCTTCAGTTTACGTGCACATCAGCTGTACTGATGTGTGAAATCCCCCACAAACGATAGTTTTCTCAGCACTAAAATCCACACAACAATATTTGTGTAATGGTGGGCTCAATCTTTTCACTGAAATCCATGTGGAATCATCAAGATTTGGTATAAAATAACCGGTCTCAACAAATTCATCACTGGAGCCTTTTAGAAATAGAAATGTTGAATTGGTCCAGCCTTAAATGTTAACAACTGTTGTCATCATATGACACAAAATATAGAAGTATTTCTTTCTGTTTTAACCACTTGGTTGAGGTCAATAATTAAACTTTATATTTGTTAAGTACAGCACTTCAGGTTGCTAGGAAGAAATTACAACAAACAGACAGTGTGCAGAAGACTAGACGTTTCCAGCCGACATTTTTTCTTGACTTTACCTCATAAGTATTTTTAATGTTACGTTAAGCTGTGCATTTAACTGTCACATAAAGATAAAGGAGAAAAAGCGTGCCAACCATAATTGCATCTCATTAGGCTGTAGCATTGCAGCCAAAGAATGAAAGTTGTAAAGAAGAATACACCTTAACTGGTGACTCCATTTTTTTTTTTTTTTACTTTCTTTAAATAAGAGATTCTGTATTTGAAATTTAAACTATGAAAAGCTGCTGTGTGCAAGGTGACACATGCACAGTGTGTCACTGACTAACAAAAGCAGTAAATCTTCCATATATTAGACTAGGGACCCTGAAGGCAAGTTATCATACAGCAGGCGAACCGCAACATGGGAAGCACAAGTGTAGGTGATGCCTGAATCCTGCAGTCCTACATTATAACACAATGTAATGACACACCAGGCGAAGTAACCAAGACATGGAGCAAGAGGAAATTTTTACCAAGACAGAAGAGCAATTTCAAGCAAACCACAAGTCAATGTGAAATTACACCCTCAGGCATAATTAAACTGGAAAATCCTTCCTCTTCTATGTGCCAAGCCTGAGCGGGACTTTCCATGTGACTTAGGTCAGTATGCACGATTGTGCGAGCACACGCACATGCATGTATTCAGGTTTTGTGGCTCTGGGGCAATCACATGCAAGCGAGGTTTACACACTGGGATGGTGTCCCAGTTCTTGAGACAACCTCAGGGTAAAAATCCTATTGAGATAGAATAAATGCTTTCAGTCTTCAGTCAACTCTTAAAGGAAATCGCCAAGTTCGCATCAGCTCATGCAGTGTTATGACTACCATCGTGAGATGATTTAATCCCATGGTTTTCAAATGAAGATGCAGGTCAGTGTAAGGCCACATAGTTGCCTTTCATTTGGAGCCACACTATAATTTGTGTGTCAAAATGAAGAAGGGGAAATAGCAGTAAAAAGTGTCACTTGGCGTTACCGCGGTAATGGTTTTAACACGTAAAGCTCTTGAGACCAGAGCAATAACATGTTGGCTGCTGAGCTGCAATAAAGGAAATAAATCCAGGTTTCTCTTGCCTGTAATTTTGCAAAGAGACAATTAGGTGCACAGCCAAACTGCAATGGAACATTTTACGCTGTTGCCCTGTGAGTGCATGCTGGCACATCAAGCCTCAATTTCATAAATACTTTTGGTCATTTTTGAACTATTAATAAGTTATAAACAGAACCCCTGGCCCTCGCCCAAACAAACATCCTTTTCCAACCATTTCCAGTACCATCATTACAAAGTGTTTCTTCCACTTCCAAAGGTAAACAAGTCCATCAGCTTAAAAAAAAAAGCATCTAACAGTCAACATGTCGCTGATGATGATTCCATTTATTTAATACCATGCGCTGACCCGAAAAATCACCCTGATCTATTCAGCGGTAAGGTCACACCAGTGGAACACTTCATCCCCTCGAATCCAATCAAAATGTCACCACTGGTTTTACAGACATGTGGACAAGCTCTAATCTAATGTACATATTAACGGATATTAAATGTTTTCCATATGATATAATATTTTTATTCCAAAAGTAGCTCTTAAACTCAGTTAAAGTGAAAACAACAGGACACATATCAACCTCACCAGAGACCCAATGATACAATATTATCACATTTAACACACAGCAGAATATGCATTTTAGACTGAATTTTGATATTAGCATTGGAATAATATTTTCATGTATTGCAAGTTATCACCTTTTATCAACTTCAATTTATGTCCTTGGAGTTAAAGTTTGTCATTATCTGTTTTATGTAATAAGAAAGTCCAGCGTCTCTTGTGTCTCTTTCTTCAGTAGCTCTTATTGCTGTAATATTGCTTTGTGAAAAAGACAGAATGACAAACGGCTTCACTAATAACAGTCATAAGCATTGCCTGCGCCTGACAAACCGAAGTGTTTGTATTACAGTCTGGACTACTGTAGTACTGCAGGTATTTTGAATGTGACACACTTGACTTATAGATTTTGGGTCATAAGCTGCTTATACAGACTTGGACTGCACTGATTCAATATTTGAATCCAATATCAGACTCACGAAACTAGATCAGATATCAGTGACAATGAAACAATACACAGGACAACCCTTTCTAGGTAGTTAGTACGACATTTTCTCTGCATTTCAGTATAAGCCTTGCTCAGAAGTTTTTACTGCACTTACAGTAACATAACTTATTGCTGTCAACTTGATTTATTTATTATTCCACTTGGTCACATGAGTGCCACTCAACAAGCTGTATACTGCATACAAGAAGAGCCATAATGCTTTATTTATGACACCATGATCTGTTTGTGTAGATAACAAAAGAAAAGGGGAAGAAAAAAAAAAAACATGAGATGTGGACTGGTACATATATAGCACGGTTCTACTCAATTTGGGCACTCAAAGAGCTTTCTGCTACAAGCCTCATTCACCAAATCTCACACACATTCATACTATACTACACTATACTCTACTGTATCTAAGCACTTATACCCAACATTCAGATACACTCACACACCAACATTTTGCTCAAGGGTACCCATAGGCAGGATGTGCCAGGGATCGATGCACCGATCTTCCAATTGGTAGAGGACGCGCTCTACCACCTGAGTAACAGCCCCGACCTCAAAGATTTAAAAATAAATAAATACATACAGCATGAAAAGCGCAGACAGTGGACAATGCTGATGGACCAACAACAGGACAAGCGACAGACCGGTCCACAGACCGGTTGCACCACATAGTTTTGACACACTGCAGGTGAATGGGCAGTTCAAAGCTGCCCACAAACTGCCTGCTCACTGCCATCGTTGAACCATAATTACCCCAAAGGAGGTGCACTCAGACTCGGAGAGGAATTTTGTCACTTATTTTACTAATAAATAACAATTTAGCTAATATTTGGGGCACATAAATCTGTAATGTTTGCTGATGGACAGCACAATAGACACTATAATAGAAATACTGTGTTGATTAAACTGGCATTTATATATCTGTTTCACTGAGTGCCTAGCTGAATTCTCTCACCTCCAACCCAGAGTCACACACCCTTCATAATGAACCAGAAAACATTTGTTTTGTGCCTTGGGAATCTAGGCTAACATAATTACGGTCCTGTACTTTAAACGGCTAAGCTGTCAACCCAGATGTGGCATTTCCTGTATCATGAATTGGCCAGTTTTTGTTTTTATAATCTACTTTTTCTATTTTTGAACCGAACCCAGTCCGTCACATTTCGGCTCTCATCATCTGACGCACGTCTCATGTTGATTTAAAATAGTTTGCACTTGACTATGGGTGCTTTTTCGGTAATGTGATAGCATTATGACGAAAATCTTTGGCGGTGAGTTTGGTGAGTCTACATTTAGGTAAAGATGATGCAAGCTCCCTGGGATATTGATAAAAATACTTTTACCATCCCAGACTGGAAATATGTGGCTCTGAATGTTCCTCAGAAAAGTGTTTATCACGTACGCCAACTTCTGGTTACATTCCAGCTTGAGGACAGATTTCCTGATCATGACAATGCATTCAAAGTTCATGGCGTGGGGCCAGGGGACAGCCCAGAGACTAGATGACAAACGCTATAGAAAATCTATTTTTTGTTTTACATAGCTGTGTTTACATATCACACCAAGAAGAAATAATTTAACTTTTGTACAGCTGTCACTGCTTCTATCCACAGGATCAGACGCATGGAAGCAAATTCAAACTGGTTATTGTTCAATTTCCCCGCACTCATAAGGTGTAGGCCAACTTTCTCTCAGCTGGACATCGAAATAAACCTGAAGGGTAATGACTCTATTGAGCCCATTATTTGCCAGACAAATATAATAATAATGTCTGACATTAAACAGAGAGTGGGGACAGGCTGTACATGAGCGAATGCCTCTGATGCTGCACTATTTACTAAACAGAGTCACAGGCAACAGGGCGAGGTACTTTTCCACTGTATCTGCTACACAGTGATGAGACAACAGCTTCTTTTGAAGTGCAATGATTGCGTAGCAAAACTCTATCATGTCATTATGACATTCATCTTCATGTATCACCATGGAGACAGCAGGGAAATATGACTTTCTACCACCTGGGACAGGGAGTGCTGATATCATTTTCCTATTTCACAAAGGGATATCTATTCATCTCTGTGAGCTTCAAACAAAGATAAACGAGAAAAATGAACCATTTAAATTTCACAAGTCAAGACACAAAAGACATAACTATTTGCAAAGCTACATTATAAACAAACTTTTTTTTAATAATAATAATAATAATAAATTTTATTTATGAGCGCCTTTCAAATCACCCAAGGACACTTTACAATAGGATAAAACACTTAGTAAAACAATGGCAGAATAAGAACAATAAAATAAAAGCATAAGATAAAATGAACAAACAGTGGATTCACAGTGAATATGCAGATTTGAACAGATGAGTTTTGAGTTGGGATTTAAACTGGGGGAGAGAACCAATATTTCTTATTTCAGGGGGCAGAGAGTTCCACAGCCTGGGAGCAGAGCAGCTGAAAGCTCTGCTTCCCATGGTGGTGAGGCGGAAGGAAGGTACAGTAAGCTGGATAGAAGAAGAAGAACGAAGTGAACGGGCAGAACAAGTGGTGGTTAACAGGTCAGAAAGGTAAGAAGGAGCGAGGTTATGAATGGCCTTGAAGGTGAGCAGAAGAAGTTTGAAAATTATCCGGAATTTCACAGGGAGCCAGTGAAGTTCCTGAAGAACAGGGGTGATGTGCTGGTAGGAGGGGGTTCTGGTGATAATGCGAGCAGCAGAGTTCTGAACCAGTTGAAGCTTATGGAGGGATTTTTGGGGGAGACCATGCAGAATACGGGAGGTAACAAGACTATGTACAAGAATGGACGTAGACTGGGTGGAAAGAGAAGGAAGCAATCTGTTAATGTTACGTAGATGGAAGTAGGCCGAACGGGTGAGATTATTGATGTGAGATTTATAGGAAAGTGAACTGTCTAGGATGACACCAAGGCTCTTAACCTGAGGAGAGGGGAAGACTGTGGAGTTATCGATGGTGAGTGAGAAATGGTTTGCCTTCAAAAGGTTGGATTTGGTGCCAATAAGGAGGATCTCAGTTTTATCCTCATTGAGCTTTAGAAAATTAGAGGTAAACCAGGATTTTAACTCGGATAGACATTCTGTAAGGGAAGAAGGTGGGAGGGAGGAATCAGGTTTGCAAGAGAGATATAACTGGGTGTCATCAGCAAAACAGTGAAACTGAAGATCAAATTTGCGGAAGATGGTACCTAGAGGGAGGATGTATATTATAAAGAGAAGAGGGCCTAAAACTGAGCCTTGGGGTACACCAGAGGTGACGGGGAATAGACGAGAGCGGAATGATCTTAGTTGAATAAACTGGGAGCGGTCGAGGAGATATGATTGAAACCAGACGAGGGGTGTGTCAGAGATGCCGAGAGAGGAAAGTCTGCTTAGAAGGACAGAGTGAGAAATGGTGTCAAAGGCTGAGCTCAGATCTAGACATTCTAATTTTAAGCTAACATTTTAAGCTCTACATGCCAACACATTGTAATATAAACACAGAAAATAATAAGGCTGTGTTATAAAGAATGGACATTAGACACTCTGAGTGAGCTCTGCTTCATCCAACCATAAACGGGAAATAATGAAACCAACCACGGAGCTGTTGTGCATCGAGCTTTGCGTCAGCACGGTTAATGCCATATACCGACTGAAATCTTAAGCATTTCCAAACAGAGCTG
The DNA here is from genome assembly GCF_900408965.1 of Simochromis diagramma. Lineage (NCBI taxonomy): Eukaryota > Metazoa > Chordata > Actinopteri > Cichliformes > Cichlidae > Simochromis > Simochromis diagramma. Next base: position 9,743,150 of record NW_024387523.1, on the reverse strand, counting down.
AGAGCAAATTGCTCTCTCTGCAGCACAGCAGGGTTGTGAACTCTGCCATCATAACCACAGGGTTGTTGAAGAACTTTCCAGGCCTAAACTCCCCTCCGATCAGGCTTATGGTTAATTTACAGTGCTATGGTTGTGTCTCTTTGTGGAGGTATTTGTCTACAGAGGGCCTGTGGAGAGGGGTTTTCACCCTTAGCAAGCATGCCCTCGTCCAATCCTCCATTAAGCATCAGGGAAATATGTATTTTAAAGACGTTAAAAGGTTTGTGTTAAAAGCCTGAACGAACAGAACCAAATAAAGTTTTAAAAGTAATAAAATAAAGAAATAACCAAGTAAATCTTGTAACCTAACAACATTTACTTTAGTTGGATGTTGACAATGCCCATCTTTGGCTTTATGCCGCTGCTTTTCATTTCACACAAACAAAACTGAAATTATGCCTGCCAGAGCCTGCCATGTAGCCAACGCCGCTGTCAGCATTTATACTTATGCATGGTTTGCCCGCACTGCCGCAAAACACTGGTTAGCAGTGGGATATCTCTACTCGAGGTGATCCTTTCTCTTCCAGTCAATTAGAAAAATGGCAGAAGAAGAAACAATGCAATCAATCAAAAGGATATAAATACCATCACGAATGCCAAGTTGCTTGGTGATTTCTATCCAGACGCTCTGAAAATTCAAGTGTTAACTTCCAATAACGTTTGTGAAATTTGTGGTTACTTTCACAACTGACTGGCTATGGCAATGCATGTCTGTGTCACTGGATGCTGTGTACACTTCAGTTTCCAACATGACATATACTCCAAAGTAGGGCTGCCACGATTAGTCGACTAGTCACGATTACGTCGACTATTAAAATCGTCGACGACTAATTTAATAGTCGACGCGTCGTTTGAAGCTTTGTAAGATCCCAAAAGATGCAGGAATAAGTAGTAGGATTTAAGAGTGTAATAACAGACTGAAACAGGAGATGGAAGCACTGCATGTACAAGGATGCAAGCTGCCGTTAAACCCCGAAGAAGAAGAAGCTGTGTCCCAGAATTCATAGCGCGGCCCAGCGCATTTGTCAACAATGGTGGCAGCTAGTTAGTTTTAGTATTACTCTTATTATTCTTTTTGGGTCACAAAATAAAATTTAACATATTTTCAGGCGAGAATGTAGCTGTGTAAACCTCAAATATCTGCTCAGTTTATCAAGACACCACATATTTTCAAAAGCCCTCCGACATTTTCTGAGACGTCTGTTACCCACTAGCTCGATAGCTAGCCGGGGTTCAAGGCTCACTCGAGCCTGTGAGAACACCGGACTCCCGGCAAATCGTTTTCAAACCCACCGCCGTCTTTCGCTACTCAGGTTAAACATTTAATATAAGTCACTTAGATAACTTAAAAATGTTATTGTTTGGCTTTTTTTTTTTTAGTATTTTATTTGTTCCTGAGTAAATCGGTTTGGCTGAGAAATAAAGTTATAGTTTTTACACAGCTGAATAAACGTCAAGCAGACAACTGATTATCAGAAGTGTGAGATGCTCGAGAGTATACTCCGGTGTCCTGTTATATTTTAGATAGCAAGGAGCAGATGGCTGAGTTTATTAAACTCCACCGAAACAATCTGGAGATGTCATTAAAATTTAATAAACTATCATCTTGTCTTTATTTTTAGTTAGCGCATACCTTAAACACTTCAAGCTGTAAGCTAATGATAGTTATATAAGAGCAGATGCATGCTGGTGCAATAAGCTGTATGTTTTACATCCAATGGATGCATGATCTGATTATTCGACTAATCGTAGAAATAATCAGTGACTAGTCGACTGTCAAAATAATCGTTTGTGGCAGCCCTACTCCAAAGTAACCACATTACCAGACAGATACAGACACATGAGCTACGACAGACGCCAAATGTTCAGCGAGCAGATTTTTCAAGAGATCACTGTAACAAACGTGATACTTGCATTCAGTTTTAGTCTCCAGTTAACAAAGAAACCAATTCGCGTTTTGTACCTCACTCCTTAGCTGGTGTTTGAGGGCTAGTGGACATTTGATGCTCTGACTGCCTAAGTAACTCTCTAATCTATCAGCCTGTCACATGTCAATCAATTATATCCATACCATCTCTTAGTTTGGACGGGGACACACCACCTTTACGTGGCCAGCTGTTATTTCACTGGTTGTCACCTGAAATCGCTGAATATCATTATCCGCGTCATTTCTGGTTGCTGCTAGTCACATCCTGTGTCGCCGCCCCTTTAATTCTCAAATATGAAGCCGCAGTTAAATATCACCCAGGTCTTTATTTTAGAAAGTACAAAAATATTTTACAGTGCTCAAAACTGACACAGTGGTGTTTGACTTATGCAAATATTTAACAAGAAAACAGCTGTTATTATACTTAGCAACCAGAGAGGAAAAAGAAATACAAACTTTAAAATAAACCTACTTCAAATGAATGGCTGTGTTCTTCTATAGTTGAGTCACACTCTCTTAGGAAATACAGCATATTTACTAGATGCAAGTCATGTTCTTCCCTTTCTTTGCTGATGCATTACCATCATTACGGGTCAGTGGATTTGTATAAAGCCATTGGCAGGGCATGTATTGTGCCACAATGTGACCATGATTGGAAGCAGAAAGGAAACTTTTCAAGGGAAAAATAAATAACTATATAAATAAGAAAAAAAAAACCTCCTTGTGCTGAATTCACTAGACCGGTGATGCTTTCCTAAAGTGTTTGGCATACGTAGGTCGATATTTAGGATTTCAATTTTTGGTCCACTGTTAATTACTAATTTATAGTTCAATAACGACTTGTTGTCTGAAATCCAGTTATTCATTCAGTCTTAACTGTCCTGCTCTTCTTCCTCCAAGAATACCACAGAAGCTCATGTACCCTCTAAATCATCTGAGTTAACAGCAAAGTTGGTGATGAAGACATAATGCCAGCCTGATGTAAACATTACAAAGCCAAAGTCTTACAGCAAGTGAAAGGGCAAACACAGATGTCATGAATGATGTCAAGAGATTCCCAGGAACGAAAGTCATATTTTTTGGGGGCCAACACTCATTACTTTAGGGCAGAACAGGAGACATTAGGGGAATCCACTCCTTCAGTTCTCCACATTGTGCATCTCATCATCAATACATAACATAACAGTCCCTCCACTGTCCGCTAAAGACTTTTCACTATAAACAGCAGGAAGCAGATTGGTGAATTTATGGGGGGCGGGGGACAGCACTAGCTATTTCTGTTCTACAATGAAGGAGGAAAGAAACCCCCACAAACAACGACTCACAATTCACCAGCAGAGATGAGGCTCACTGTGCAATATATGCCATGGACACACTGATTTGACAGCCTCTAAATTTATTTGGCTGAAATTCTACTGCCAAAGTCTACTAAAGCTACAGTAGAAGGGATATAACAGAACTAAGCTGAAGATTAAAATATGCCCTGCTTTAAGACCAGGGTGAGTTTTATGCGCATTTACTACGATATTCTTCAGAAGTCTATTTTATGTTATCTGGATTCCTGGTTACATAATCATAAACACAAAGATAAAGCTGTAATATAACCTATTACTGTTCCCACATAACAAAAGACTCACATTTTAATCATTTGTCACAAGGAGAAAACCCTAAAAACCCTATTAACCCTATTTGACAGTAAAAAAAAAAAAAAAAAAAAAAAAAGATGTTTAAATATTCTCTGTCAGTTCCCAGCACATACTTATTTGCTAGTTCATTCAACAAGCCACAGAAAAAGTCAACATACGTGTATCATTCTAATAAGATAAGAGGGAATACTGCAATAGAGCAAATGTTGCTTCAGCTCAAGGGTCTTCTGTGGCTCAGCCACAGGGTACTAATAAAATAAAATAAAACCAAGAAGCTTTGAAGGCGTTTCATTTCAGCAGATTTGACAATTTGAGACTAGTCATCAGCTGAAACCAGTTCTTGTTTTCTGTCCCCAAACTTGGTTAGCTGCAAATAAAAGTTAAATGTATTATATCATAAAAGTACAAGAAGAACATTTTAACCTACTTTTTAGAAACCACCAATACACCTGTCAAGGGTTTTACCTAGCTAAGAATGTACTTTTTATTAAAGGCAAGGCATGCGAGGACACAATGAGTCGGTGTCACCTTACCTGACAGAAACCTAAGGTGTTCTGATCATGTAATAAGGAAAAATGCAAATCACGCTTGAGTAAATAAAGTTCTCTGATGAATTTCCACGAGGGGCTGACCTCTATTAGTCATCTCTTTATTTATTTATACATTTTTTAAAAACAGATTTTCTCATCCGAAAATAGCAGGTGCATAAGATATGTGTAATATTTCTTTTAAAACAAATTCCTAGTTTCAAGAGATGTAAACAATAACATATATTTATGTGTAACATGGCAGTAGTACTACAGCAACAAAAAAGCTGACTAACCAAGTCACTTGTGCCGCTGAAAGAATAGTAAAGTTTGAGTTTCTACATTAAAACACCGAACTGACCAAGTTTTCCTAAAGCTACAGCACAAATGGTTTGGTTCTGTGTAAAAATCCCAAATCTGGAATTAATTCTGTTCAAGTGAAATGCTACAGGGAATCAAGAGCAAGCAAAAGCACCGTGACTCACTGACGGAAAGCCCCAGTGAAGATGCCCTGAATTTATTTAACATGCATGCTTTAAAAGTCAGCACCGCCATCGAGGAAGGACTGAGCAACTGATATGCTACTACTAATTAAAACAGTGATACAAAGCGACAGCAGTAAACAATGTACAGAAGTATCTGTATTGAGATCATAATGTAATAGTTAAATTGATTTTACATGCAGGTTACTTAGTGTAAAATCATTAACCTTCCCCCACACCCCCCAAAACAGAGAAGTAAACCGTCTTCACTTATAGATATATATACATACATACATACACACATACATACATACATGTATACTATATAGGCTAATATATATGTATACATAAATGTCTAACAAAACACAAAAACAGAAGAACTTTGGCTAAAGTTGCATATTTTCCGAAAGTTCAACTGTGGCCACGGCTTTTAGAGCCCTTAACTAAAAGCTGGAAAGACCCAGCTCTGTCAATTTATTTTAAAAGTAGTAAAAACGTTCATGCATGAGATACCTTACTCGTCGTGTGGAGCTCAGCGCAGAAACGATCTAATTTTGTTTACAATTTCCACTTGGCTAACCAGGGTTAGCCTGCTAGCTACGGGTGGCTAGTGACTTAACTTTAATCGCCCAAAGAGTTGCTGAGCAGCTGAGCCGAAGCCAAATGCTCACTCACTAACAAATACTTCAAGTGGGTGGTTTATATAAGCACCCCTTCGCGCTCATAAACCTTTATTTGGTGTCGGATAAAGGTTTCTGTCGACCAACACTTTAACAAGGAAATTTTACAAGCTAACAAAGCTAAAAAAAAAAAAAAAAAATTTGCTAGCATCCCAGCAGCCTCGAAGAGAAGGAAGTTCTGATCTTACAAAAGCTCAGCTGGTTCGAGCTACGAGGTGAAAACTTACCGTCGTACAACCTCCCCCTGATTTTCCTTTACTTCACAGCTGAAGTGTACACCGTTGTCTCCATTTCGCAGGAAGCAGTACCTGAAAATGTGTAGCAGCAGAAAAAACCTGGCAGGACAGCCGAGGTACATTCCCCGAGTCTGATTACCGCGGTCAAGTTAAACACCAAAATAAAACAACATTCAAACTTCCGATATGTAATATGATAATTTCACAATAAATGCTTTTCACGATAAAGGCTTTTCTAATAAGCGGTGGAAGAACCGATGTAAAGCAATACATATATATATATATATATATATATATATATATATATATATATATATATATATATATATATATATATATATATATATGTATATATACATATATATATATATATATATATATATACATATGTATGTATACATATATACACATGCAGCTGCTCCTCTGCACATGTCCAAACTATCTCAGTCTACCGTAAGTGTCCACACTTGTCTCTATATGTGATCCAGCAGGAGATATCAAACCTACAGGGAATGATCAAACGTTAGCCTTTTCTTTGGGGTTTTGTTTGTCTCAATAATTCACTATCTTTACTCTTTGCAGCTTCACTGTCTCACTCTCATTCACACACATAAATGGAAGTGAGAACACTTACATCCTCGTTCAAATCTTTAGCAATTCAGTTTCTTCTTGTTTTCTAAAGTCTACAATTTATAATAGCTTTTTAATAGGTTGCAGCAGAGTAGGACAAACTGCATTCTGCATTATGTTCGACACACAATACAGAAAAGTGCATGAAATAAACATTTGTCATACAAAATTATTGATGATTATCTTTCAAATGAAAGTGTTATTTAATTTGGATGAATTTTGTATTTGTTTGTTTGGGGTTGTTTTGTTTTGTTTTTTTGTTTTTTTTGCAGTGTCTGTCTACCATTTAATGTGTGTATCTTATCTCTCCCAAATTGTCTAAAGTTTCTTTAATTTGTAAAACTTACAAATGGCAGAAGATGACACTTTTATCTTGTCAGATGCTTTTTAAATAAGCTGCCATCTAAAAATAAAGAATTTTGTTTAAAAAGGCTAAACATATTAAGAATTTGGATTAATTTGTGCTAAAATGTTATTTTCTGATAAGCTCTTATGAGTAAAATAACATATTATTTGCAAATCCAAATAAAATCACCTGGACAATTTTACCACCTTTAACATTTTACTCTTACTTTTTTACCTACTTTTACTTTTCCCGGACGAAGCTTTTATTTGTGAAATAACTCACTGAGTTAGAAAACTTCTTCCTTGTTGCAGCTGATGACTTGACACGTTGACCATGCCTGTGTTTACGTAGCAGAGGAAACACTGTCCCCCTGCGGACATTGCTGAGTAGTTTTGTAACACACCCACAACTCCAGCATTCAACTTCTTTTTATGAGTCATCCTAATCGAAAAATAACACTGACTGTATTTTTGCCATGACCACTAACAAGTCTTAACCCAAATATTTGGTGGTCGACTACACGGAGAACACTTTTATGTGTCTGGTCTCAACACCAGGACTTTCCTTTACATCTGCTGTACTGTGGGGGAAAAAGAAAGAAAGAAGGGAACGTCACTGCAATAGTAGTTTTTTAAAAATGTTGTCTTAAGAACAACTTTCTTCTTCTCAAAGCAAGCTGATATTTGTTATTTGTTGATAAGTAACATGTCTTAACATGACCATGACTGCCCAACTTTAAAAAGTTCACTAAAGTTTGTGACGGTGTGCAGACGGTGTACATCACAGTAACTATATAAATTGAAATTCTGTGGTCCTCTATCTGATCCCTCATTCCCTCAGAAACAAACAAACAAAAAGCCAGTTGAACCATTAGCTTTGACAAACCTGCTACAGGTGAAAAGGGAAATGTGAACCTCTGTAACATTAGAAATGCTTCATTTGACCCCTTTGCTTACTTTGACTAACAAGAATCAGGTTACCCAAGTGTACTTTGTCCTCCTGGGAGTTTTGTTTTATTTAACAGAAACTTGTAATTGTTGTGTTGTTTTTGTTTTCTGTCATTGGTGTAATATATGAAGAAAAATAACTCTGCTGTAATAACTCATTGCTAAAACGCCATTCATTAGTACTCCTTTTGCCTTCAAAGTTACCTTCATTTTCTTTGGCCTAGATCCAACAAGGTGCTGAAAACATTCCTCAGAGTGTTTGATCCATATTGACAAAATATTATATTATTAATTCTCCCATTCCAACACTTCCCAAAGGTGCTCTATTGGATTGGGATCTGGTGACTGTGGAGGCCATTTGAGTACAGTGAACTCACTGTGATGTTCAAGAAACCAGTTTGAGCTTTGTGACATGGTATGCTATCATGTTGGAAGCAGCAATCAAATGATGGGTACCCTGTGCTCATCCAGGTATCATTAGCAAAAACATTCAGATAGGCTGTGGTCTTTAAGCAGTACTTAGTTAGTAGTAAAGGGTCCATAGTGTGCAAAACAATATCCCCACCCCATTACACCATGACCAGTTATAGTCTAAATGCACTAAGTTGCTGCCATGTAATTGTATTATTAGATATTTTCTTTAACCAGCAGTTCAGCCGACATATTTGCTTAAATGAAAATGGCTTTATGCTGAAACTTTAAAAATGTATTGCTTTCTAAAAGTGTGAACACTGTTATTTTCCAATTACATAATTTAATAACAATGTATCTATGTCAAAGATACATTTGCTTTTTGAATCATTGTTAAAATGTTTTAGTTTTAAATACTTTAATAAATACCCCCCCCCCCTCCCCCCCTCCCGGCCCCCCAAGCAATCTTTATTTGCCTGCCAGGCTTTTAATTTATTTGATAGAGGTAATAAAACGGATTATTTGCCATCAGAGCAATAGATACTGAATGAAGCTTTAGTGGCACAGAGATATTCTAATAATTTACAAAATACTAATGTAAAACACACACACACACACACACACACACACACACACACACACACACACACACACACACACACACACACACACACGTACACACAACAGACAACTTATAAAAGGGAGCATGGTAAAAAAAAAAAAAAAAGCTTAAAAAATGCGCACCAGTGCATTTTTAATATGAAATTAGATAGAACCCCGTGGATGTATACTGTAAACTAGTCCTTCAGACAAAGTTTTCTTGGAGTTTGACATCTCGTTTGTTCGCTAAACATCTTTGATGCATTTGATTCGTTAACCGCTGGAGGGACCTCTGTGGCGCATGCGCACCTTTCTCACTTTTGGATGACAACTGCGGCAGAGAGATAACGGACAAACACTCAGCGAGAGCTCCGCGGCGAGAGCAAGGGTTCACTGTTCGGGTAAAGGTTTCTCTGTCCTAAATAAAGTAATGAGGTAGAAAGTCAAAAAGTTAACCAACCCAACCGGCTATGGAACAGATTGGCACGGCTACGGTGAAGATGGACCAGAAGTTTGAGGAGATAGATTCAGAGGGCCGGTGGCAGAAACTCTACTCAGTAAGTCTGTTAGCATAGCAACCGCAAAGCTAACGCGGATTGTGAGTACTTAAAGCGCGCATTTATTGGAGTAAAATTAACAGTCCGGAATGCATTTACTATAAAGTTATAACCGTCTTTCCTAAATCATTTTCTTTGTAGCTCATTTTCATGCTTTGCGTTATTTTTAGAAGTCGCTGACATACTTTATTTTTAATGTTACCGAAAGCTTAGTCAATGTCATAAGCCCGTGCATATGGTTGAAGCGATTAGCTACATTACATAGCTACGGACTTGTTTACACTGTTAAATCCGCTCTCCCCCCGGGAAGATCCTGCTCTTAGTTCATATGTAATGACTGCCGAAAGTTACGCGTGTGTTTACGAGTAAACCAACTGGTTTTCTGATTGCTCTCATGTGATAATATATGCCTAGTGAAAATGCTCAGAGAGGGGCGGAACTGAAAATGTAACCGCTTGAATTTGGTACACGTAGTGATTTGTTTCATTACTTTTTCTTTTGTGTCGCTAAACCTTACTCCCGCTGTCCAGGAAATCAGGAACCAGTCCCACGAGTGTTCCTACAAAGTGGCAAAGTATCCGGAGAATCGCAACAGAAACAGATATCGGGATGTCAGTCCATGTAGGTAAACATTTGTATAAAGGCCAGACTGTTTACCTGTCAATTCACAGCCCATGCCCAAATAACATTTCCCTTATCCCACTTGCAGTCGATCACAGTCGGGTGAAGCTGAAGAACACAGAGAATGACTACATCAATGCAAGTCTGGTAGTGAATGAGGAAGCCCAGAGGAGTTACATCCTGACTCAGGCAAGTCCAAGGAGTTCTACACCATGGTTAACCCTCTGAGGTCTAAGTCATTATATGTGCTATCTCCTAACCCTAATCCTGCCCCACAAATGGTGCTTGGAATTTTATCAAACTAAAGCAAATACCTGAATCCCAAATATCTGTTGAGATGTTCAAAATATAACGCTGAATGTGATTCAGAACACGTTTTGCTTTTGTATGTACTATTTTACGTAGTTTAACAGTATCATTAGCGCATCATAAAGTGTTTAATAAGCTTCCACAACATGGGTCCACAAGATAGACAACATAATCATGGTTATTTTGTTGGCTTCAATCTGTTTTTGTGCAGTAGGACTTAGATGCCTCAAACTAAAACATACTTTACTGCTCTGTCAGGTTTGTAGTTTGAAGTCTGCGCTTTTGACACAAGTTGAAACCTTAGACTCGGTGAGGATATGTCTTGCTGCTAGGTCATCTTAAATCGGTCATGTAGTTTGGACACCAGAGTGTTAAGTATCTTGTTTTCAGGTCCATATAGTCCATTATTTATTAACACTGACTGATTATTTAGGCCCTAAAATATCTCTCTATATACACTTTTAGTTCTGTAATATTTATATGAATGTGGCTTTTCCCCCCAGCTCTTATCAAACTGTGTACATGTGGCTAGTTTGCATAATAGTTTGTGCATATGCCCTTCTTCTCCTCATAATTATTTATTATGTTAACCTGTGTACAATTACCACCCGGTTTGTTATTTAACCTCAGCCTCTAATTTCTAAAAATCCACAAAACCCAAACTAAAAGAGCTCAAAATAAATAAAGCAGGTTGGATGTTTCATTTGCTGTTAGACAGAGTTATTTGCATGTGGAAATAGACATAACACGGCACAGCAAATCCCTGAGCTGAGTAACTCAATCTGTTATCACAAGAAAACGAACTTCCAGGTAAGAATTTGACTAAGGGCGACCTGTTTAGAGATATGAACTCACACTTTTACCCCCATTCTCACATCAAAGAAGAAGCAAAGAGTTAAAGTCTGCATTAAAGTGGGAACATTAGGATTTTTTTTGTAATATTCAGGTTACTGGCTTGACTTGGCAGACGTGAATAGACCTGTTTGTAAGAGGTTATTAATGAGACTTACCTCTGAATGTAACCTAACCCTGTTTGACAAACAGAAACTGAAGTGGTCCTTCTTGCTTCCAGCGCCTCCTGAGACCAAAGCTCTTGTTCAGAATACAATTTTAATTTCTCCTAGTTATTTTGGATTAATTGGACCTGACAGTATAAAAACTAAGCATTACCAAACAAAGTTGTTTTTTCTTCTTATGGGGACACTTGGTTTGTTTTACACCATAAGACAATACAATTACCAGTGTTTGACCCTTTAATCCCCAATTACTGTGGCTGTAAAACTACAAAATAATTCTGATCTTTGAGCTGGCATTTGAATTTTCTCTCTATCCCAAAATGTTTGATGAGTTATGGTAATGTGAAGCACACATGGTAAAACCTAGGCAGAGCTGATTTCCCTGTCTGTATTCAGACTACAGTACCTTGTAGATACTACTGTGTTGCCATGATACATCAAATATTGCGATAAAGCAGGTTTTCTCTATCTTCCGGATCAGTTTGAATTTTGTCTGTTGCACAAGCAGTGACAGAATTACAGTCAGTTAAAGAGTGGCTGTGAAATGGACTGGCCGCTGAGCCGATGGTATATAAAGGGTGAACTTTATTGAGCAGAGTGAAGTATAAGGTGCATTATAGCTAAAAAAGTAAACCCCCCATATGAGGAAAGCTGGTCATAGGAAGTTCCATAATGATCCATATGTGCTTATTCAAATCCTTTACACACATGGCACACCTGTGGCAGCTTCATTTATTATTTCAGCTCAGTTGTTCCTGATATGGAGATTAGCAGTCAGAAGTAGACAGTTAATCAAAATCTAGATTGTTGTTACTGAGGCAGCTGAGCTATCATATGTCTGGTTGCACAGGTTCTGAGGTCCATTACACAGTTTTAAAAATACTTCTTAGTAATTCTGTTCCTTTTACTAATTCAGACATGTTTTTGTTGTTAGTTTTATTGTTTAGTTCTTGTGAACTGTGGCCGTCCCTAACACAGTTCACAAGAACCACTATTCCTCTGAGTTTTTGTCTATTTTAGTGAAATAAAATATGCGCGTGGTGATTATCTAATAGCTCTTCACTTAAACTGTGCTGAAAGTCAAGGTCACATTTTTTTGTGAGTTGTAAAGGATTGTGACGGATGAGCTACTGTGTCATTGACGTTATGGCCAATTTAAATTCAACGTCATGAAAGTCCAGTAGTGCTTATTGTATCAATATTGTGCTAATAGATGTTTACCAACACTATCATGACCTCTCTCATCCTTTATATTTAAATTCAGGGCTTTGTATTAGCATGGCAGTTTGTATAAGATATTAATATAACACTAAGATATGGTATATATGAATTATACTCGGTGTGGTCAGTATATCTTCTGTGGTTGTGTGTTTGCTAGTAACTCAAAGAACAAGATATGGCAAAAGACATCCTGAAAACTGTGGAAATATATTTTGTTACGTCATAAGCTGTGGATATTACACATGAACTGAAGCTTTCGTGTTTAAAAACAATCGCTGAAATACAGAGATGCTTTTGGAAGCAGCACGTCTCATCCAGCTTGCAGGCTGGCTGCCAGGGTTGCTGCTTGTCGGATAATGATGTCTAAATCTCTCTACCACCGGTTGTAATTGCAGTTTTGTTGAAAATATTTCCTTATATCACTAACTCTGTCAGTGATTTTTTTTTTAGCCTTTACTAATTAAATCAGAACGACTGCAACTACATATTATATAATGACATTAAGATAAAAGTCATTTGAAACCTAAGAAATACCACAAGTTTGTGAAGCGAGAGAAGAGAGGTAGTCTAGAAGCTGTGAAACACTCACGTTAACAGAGGTTTATTTATCAGAAGGAACACTGATCTTTTATTGCTTCTTGAAAAGAATTAAAGGGTGTTTTCACATAATTAGCCTTTGAAATTCTTTTTATTGCTACGTTATCTGGCGTGACTAATAGTTGTTGACATTTTGAGGGCACAGTTATTACAAATATCAGCTGAAATTCTCTCTTTAAGAGTCAGGAATTCATGCCACAAGAGTTGTGGTGATCATGTGACGGGTTTCAGTTGGTGCAAAACGTTGTATGAAACCAAAACCTTTACCATTGGTTCTTAACCAAACGTGCGTTCTTCCTACACAGATTTGAATATTTTCAAGTCTTCAGGAAATGAAAGGACAAATGACTTCAACGGTCATCACCACAGTTAAACAGCCCGGGCTGATAAGACTCTTTATTTATGATTCTGCTCACCATGCACTGACTGCTACCTCGCTAATTTAAAGCTACTGAGCGTTTTCACGATTAAACACGACAACCCTGTATTGCGTGTTTCTCACTTCAGTAACAGATTGTAAAGAGTTGGGCCGGAGGATATTTTTGAGATGTTGACTAACAACATTTTTTTAGTCTAGTCTTACACACTTGAGTTCTGTCAGTCATCCATAACATCCAGTGGGTTATTTTTTTCACACTTTTTGTTTTCTTGTATTGCTTCTTTGGAGATGAGTCATCTGTGGTTTGTTAAAATGTTACAGCATCCCACTAGTCTGATCAGAGTCAGCTGAAATTAGTTACACAAAGCAATCATTACGCATTTAAAACTATAACCAAAATTGCAGCAGTTACTTTCCACATCAATGCATGTGATGAGGATTTTTTTTAACTTTTAATCCTTTAATTTTCTTTCTTTTTAATCCCGTATGTTGTGTTTTCTTGGCTGTGATGATGGGCTTCTCTGTGGCTGACGACTGAAGACTTCATAAAATGTTCCTCAGCATAACTCCAGAGAAATGGCTCGTGAGGTCAAGTTAATTCCTGTAGCACATTTAAAAACAAAGTGCTGTAAAATTATCAACAGAGTTTGAAAAAAGGCATCATAAATTGAAACTCATTATGATTTAAATGCTGAAGAATAAAAAAGAGTTTTCAAAGAGTTTTGAACGTGTGTTGGAGAGGTCCTGATGTGAAGGGGGAGGGTTTTTTAATGTCAAAGAAATGAGCCGGTCATCTTGATGTTTAAGCACTTGTATTTTTTATTTCTGTGTAGCAGGAATGCAGCAGAGACTACTGACTACTGTACCTGTGTCTGTTATGTATTCTGAACATAAAGGCAGACTTTTAAGAGACTCATGAAAGACCTTTGACATTTTGATGGTTTTCAGCCCACCAATAATTTACTCAGCTCAGCCACATGGCAACCTTTAGCAGTTTTGATCTTTAACTCTTGCTATCATGCGGCAAATCTCTGCGGCATGCTGACCATAAGATTAGAGACCAACCTCTGTGTGTTGCATGGCTAATATATTGAGTGGATCTGATGTTATTGTTCAAAGCATAGACATCACATGAATTTGTTTTGTGGACCTCCCACTCTTCCAGCTGTGTAACTGATTGAAGCGTTTGTTTGTTTTTCTGTTTATTTATTTATTTATTTTGTCCACAGGGCCCCCTCAGGAACACCTGTGGTCACTTTTGGCTCATGATCTGGGAGCAAAAGACCAAAGCAGTCATCATGCTCAACAGAGTCATAGAGAAAGGCTCGGTGAGTGTAGAGTACAGCAGATACAGATTACACTCTCTGGTATGACTTCTGTTATTCGACTGTGTGCACCCACACACAGAAATTTGCAGAAATATCAAATAGACCACAGAAAAACTTGTCAAGAGATCGACTGTTTTATCCTCAGCCACACACACACACGCACACTTACTTGCTTGCTGGTAGTGTGAAATAATTTAAGCACTTTTTAGTGCAAATATTAAACTTTTTAAATGGTCAGATGTCAAGTAATACACCACATTTACATCCACGATGAAATATCCAATAATCATGACTGCATCCATGGATCCAATGACGTTTTCCTAAGAACTTCACAGCGAGGTCTCACAGTGTTTCGGTTTGATGTGTATTTGCAAAAGGTTCAATTTTCCCTTGTCTCATCACAACGGTAGAGAAATTCCCACATCCAAGTCTTGACTTGACTTCAGTTGTTAATTACTTTTAAGCTGGCCCAGGCCCACACTCTCTGGTAAATATTTTCATTCAAATCTTTCACTAAGCTTTGAGTAATCCTGTTAATAAACAGGCAAACAAACAAATGGACAGACCTAAGCATCACGTGACCTCCTTGGCAACAAAAAGCCAACATTTGGTAAAATGAGGCAGTCGGTGATGGCGATGGATAATCTCAACCCCCCAAATGAGGCCTCACAGACAGCTATTTACTCAACAGGGTCGGTTCCTTACACATCTTAGTATCGTCCTTTTCTGTAGCGATTTTAAATCTGGCTGAAAATGCAATCTTTTGTTTTTATTTTCCAAACCAGCATTCCTGAGATGTCACAATGTGATATTAAGCCCCTTTTTTTTCATAATCACAACATTATCTGATAACAGCTCTACTGTGTTTTTTTTGCCTTTACTGGCATGAAACCTGAAGGAGTTTGTTTTTCTTACAACACTGGCCGACTGACCTCGCAAGGATGGCTTAAGTCGTCTTTTTCGACACGCTCGTGTTACTCTGCACACACTGAAACAATAACCTGGCATCCTTATATTTACACACTGCAAAAGCCATTTTGGAAAAGCTCCATTTGAGCGGGAGAAATGTGTTTTTGTTTTTTTGTTTGTTTGTTTTTTGTCTGGATGCAGAGCTGCAACATGAAACGTGAAAAAATGTGGGTTTATAAATTTTAGGGGCTTAATCTGTATGTGCTCTCGCCCTCCTCCTGTCAGCAGGATTACTGGAATTCAGTGTTTTGACAGTGTGTTCACACACAGATGTATTGAGTGGATCTGGGATGCAGCCAAACCTCTCAACTCCTCTAACTCCAGTGATCCTGCAATGTTCAGATTAAACACGCACACTAAAAGTCTGTCGTGCAGAGCAGCTGTGACCTCTCTGTTTCTCCGTAAAGCAGCTGAAGTGGATCCTGCTGGGTCATGAGATTCACTCTGTGCCGGTTTTCTTTGAAATGAAAGATACAGAGCACCTAATCAACAGATATTTTTAAACTCACAAGGATCTTCTCTGTAGATTGGCAAAGCTGAGTGATAAACTTAGACTTGCTGAATTGGAATTGAACAAGGCTTTACATTTGTCAAGGACTAACTGAGATAAACATCTACAGGAAGGAAGTACACAAATACTTTTTTTTTAAGCAGAGTTATACATGTTTTGTGTCATGTGACGTTAGCGTCAGTGTCACCGGGTAGAATTAAGAAGATATTTGACCGCAATGTGTGTAAAGTTATTATTCAGCGTCCCTGAATAGCAGCTTCTACTTCTCCTTTTAATGTGTGTGTGTTTTGGGTTTTTTGTTGGGTTTTTTGGCGGATACTCAATTTCATTGTGACAATTTTTATATTTCCTCTCATGTGATAGGAAAAGTGTGCCCAGTACTGGCCCACAGCAGAGGAAAGGGAGATGGCCTTCAGAGACACACGCTTCTTGGTCACACTGCTGTCAGAAGACACCAAGTCTTACTACACCACCAGAAGGCTGGAGCTGCAGAACATTCAAGTAGGCCACAGCATTACTCAGTGTGGGGAATTACCAGCAAAAGGTGGCGAAGGAGAAGTAAAATTTAGAGGTTTCACACCAAAGATTTGCCCTTATTCACTAATGACACATATTATTATTATGTTTTGTTTTTTTATCAGATTTTTACAAAGCTTTTCTCCCACGCAAACAAAGGTTTTGCAGTGTGGAGGTGGGAAGATGTAGATGGAAAATGTAAATGAGGTGCAAACGATGCAAGAGAGCAGTCTGATACGTTTTAAATAAATGGCAAATGCACAAAGTACAGCGTAAAATCAAATCATTTAATTTTGAGTTTCTGTAATCCTCCAGCCACTTTTTTCATCATATTTAAAATGAGCGCCAAAAGGAGCGTTCTTAATGGAAATTTACAGCCAAGTTTATTTTGCTGGATTGGTGTTTTTTTCAGGAGCAGGTTTATTCAACAAAAAGAAACTGAAAGTGTTGTTGCTGACTTGTTTGCCAAGTCCAGTTCTTAAACTGAAGTAACCTCCAGTTACCCCAGTCAGCACTGATAAAGACAACTGAAAGTGTAAATACACATAGAGCAAAGTTTTAGAGTTTAACTGCTAGTGAGCCCTGCTTTATCTCCTTTCACAGACAGGGGAGAAAAGGGAGCTCTACCACTTTCATTACACAACGTGGCCCGATTTTGGTGTCCCCGAGTCCCCGGCTTCCTTCCTAAACTTCCTCTTTAAGGTGCGGGAATCTGGAGCACTGGGCACAGATCAAGGACCAGCTGTGGTGCACTGTAGCGCTGGAATCGGACGCTCAGGGACGTTTTCACTAGTTGACACATGTCTGGTCCTGGTGAGTCCTGGGTCTTTGTTCTACACAAGCTCCGACTGAATGCGTTTCATGTATTTTTGCTACCTCCACCAAGGAGATTATTTTTGTAGTAGTGTTTGCGTGTGTGTCATTCTGCCTGTAAGCACAATAGCTTGAAAAGCTTTGAATGAATTTTGATAAAACTTTGTAGGGGTGTAGAGTGGGGTCATGTTAATGGTCCATTAAAATTTGGCTTACATCCACCAATGTCTTCAGGGTCAACATATTGATTTAATGGTCATAAATTACTAAAAAGCTTTATAAGTTAGAAGCTATAAGTCTTAGAAGCTTGCAGTGTATTGTCAACATATAGAAAGTATGGTATATAGAAAGATTTATCATATCATGCCACATTTGACCTCTGATCTTTCCTTCACAGTCAACAGATTGAGCTAAAGGTCAAAGAGATAATAATGCTATATAGAGATATTTAAAAATGTGTTTCTTACTGCCATTGTTTGTATTGACAACATAGAGGCAGTGCTATATGGGGATTCTAAGTATATTGTTACTTTGGACCTCTGTCCTCTTCTTCAAGGTGAAATAAGGTCAAACCGCCATAAAAGATCTTTTGTGTTTAAAACTCTCCTTAAATTCTGCTGCCTTTGTTTGTATTGGCAACATTTAAGAAATGAAACTGATACATGGGGATTTTAAAAATCACTTTATAGTTTGGATCGAAGTTTAATTATGTCAGGTTTGACTTTTGACCTCACTTTTACATTTCACATATGCCTTTCCTTCGAGTTGACCTCAGAATCTGTTATTTTCAATGTACTACACATTTTCTTATTTACGCTGAAAAAGGACAAAGAAAACAAAAACAAAATGAATATATACAAAATACAATACTGTTCTCTTAAATGTAAATACTGCCCAGAGGGTGCGCTGCCCTGGGCGAGGTTTGCCCTCTTTGACCTGTGCTTATTTTAAAGATTAACACACAAGTTATTATTTGACATTTGTATGTGCACTTTATGTTAAGAAATGGCATGAGCTCAGTAACTTTCGTAATGAATCCATTGGCGCTTGAATATGAAAATAATTGTGTTTGAATGTCTGACTGAAGCACCTTAAGCACATAGATATAAGAGAAAAAATGCTGAAAAAATAAAAGTGAAGTACATTTACGTTTATCCCACACTCCAAATACAACACAGTTTTGCATTTTGAGAAAACGCAGTGTAAGGGTACAAAAATATTTTTAAAACTTCTACACTGAAATTATGGCTGTCTTTGCTCGCCCTTCCTCCTAAAAGAGCACAGTAAGGTGTAGCTTTAGAGGCAGGTTTTAATAGTTTATATAACATCCTGGAAATAAAGCCTGTTGGGAAATTTCAGAAAGCTCCTTTTTCCTCTAAACCAGCTGGCAAGCTGTCACTGTGTTTGTGTTTCATTGACAGAATCTGGCAGGCTTCCAGAGTGATAATGTTGTACTGTAGTTAACCATTCACTGTCCTTATTTTATGTGAGAGTTTACTCACTATAGCCTTCCAAAACAGACACCTGCTTTGAATAAATACAGGATTAACTTAAAAATACAGACTCAAACATTCAGGTCATTTACAAGTTTATGCTGTAGAAGAAAAAATAATGGAGATTAAATTGATTTGGATTTCCCTTTGAAAACATGGGTTGACATAAAGAGATTTGGGATTTCCTTCTGGTTAATGGAAATGTGTATTATTGCTGTATTTTCTAGATGGACAAGAGGAAAGACCCCTCATCAGTAGACATCAAAAGCATCCTGCTGAACATGAGGAAATACCGAATGGGCCTGATTCAGACTCCTGATCAGCTGCGATTCTCATACATGGCTGTCCTTGAAGGGGCAAAGTTTATCATGGGAGACTCATCTGTACAGGTAGCTGTTCCAGACAGGAATAAAAAAATAAAAAACAATTAGGTGACTTTCTTTCTCAATCCGTTGTTCGTGTGTAAAATTGGAGGCCTGTGTGTAGTCCCACTTTTTTAGCAGGAGTTATTTTTTTCTGAAAAAGATTTAGAATCAGCAGACTGCGAAATATTTTCATATTTTACTGGGGGCTTACTTTGTGAATTAGTCAAAGAGAGATGGTGGAATATTTGGGGATTGGAAAGCCAGGCTGACAACTTGAGATCTGAAGGCTCAAACAAAGTATTATAATAAGCCCAGTGTGAATTACAATGCAAGAAAATGATAACTAAAACATTGGTATTCTGTTCTTCCATTTAAACTCAGACTGTGTGTTGAGTCTGAGCTTTTCTAGGACACATAGATAAACACAAGTATAGCAGTAAATATAAATCAAACGCATGGTATCTGTTTACTTTATATGGAAGGAATATTATTTATCTACAAAATCCCCAAGTTGTAAATCAAGGGAACTATATTCGTCAGTAAGGGAGCCACATTATGGCCACACTGATTTGGTTGGTGTGCATCACTATGATCCTGCTGGGTGCAATGTGTTCCCAAGAAAATTATTGCTTTTTGCTTCCTGCGCACTTGTTGAAGTAGTAAACATTAATTTTTTGTTTACTCAAAAGGGCGAGTGTGCAATTGTAAAGCGCAAACTGCGTCCAGGACGGAAACAATTGTATTATACTGCTAATACAATATATGCTAATACAATACAACTTTGACTCTTTGCAAACATCTGCACAGACAGCATGCAAAATGCTAAGCTAGGCAAGACTCAGAGTGATGTTAAAGCTGAGTGCATGCAGTCCTCAGCCCAGCACCCAGAGCCTGATCTTCAACACGTACCAAAGGAAGTGTTGAGCAGTCAGACTATACCCTCCATTACTCCCTGTTGATGTTTCTACAGTAGAATCACCATGGCGATTGCTCTGAAGTCTTTAGGGTTGTTTTTAACGTTTTTGTGTTGATACGTAAACATTCAAAGAAATATCGTATTTCTGTCCTCATTAGGATCAAGATTTGTGTCAGGGACTGTAGCCTTGTGTTTATTGTTCATATATAATTTATATATTACTTTTGCATTACTCCATAGTAATGTGTAGTGTAACTAATTACTCCCTCGAGGGAGTAGTTAACTAACAATAAATGTGTAATACATTACCCCAACACTGCTACAAACCGAATACAAAGTCAACTTTTAGTCTTTACTTACAAAATAACTGTTTCCGTCTTTGCTCTCTGTCTTCAGCAATTATTGTAGAGATGAAGACAAGAGCAGACAAGGACACAGCAGTAATGTATTCAGAGCTAATAGGTTTAGAAGACTGCGATACACACTACCAAATTCTTCTTAAAATTTAGGTTTTGTTTTCTTTTGAGAGTCCTAAAAGGTAGACAGATTTTACATTGTATTGTCTTTGAACCCTTATCCTTGAAAAATGCTATCTGAGACAGTCCTTTACATGCAGCACCAGGCGCTCTGCGTTGTATTTACGTATTTAACCTCATAAACCTAACCTGCTCTATATACTTTTGTTGCACAATGTCATTTTACAGAGTGGAAACACACAGAATGTTTTGTCACTGGAAAAAAGTACTGCTGTTCCCATCCTGTTTGCTGTCAATCTTTCCGTGTAGAATCAATGGCGGGAATTATCCAAGGAAGATCAGGAGCCACTATCAGAGTCTCCCCCTGCACCTCAGCCACAGGCCAGGTGTCCGACGGAGCGGCACAATGGCAGCCAGCAGGAGGACGGAGGGGACTACAGACAGGACGGCAAAGCGCCTGCACAGTCTCCCTGCAAGGAGCAGGAGCTTGATGGCAGCACAGCACAGTCAGTACAGTGAGTCTGATAAACAAAAAGCGTGTGTAGATTATCAGCCATAATCAGCTGATAAATGATCTACATACATAGGGTTACAGAGGATTGACCTATTACTGGTTCAACTTCTAACAAAGTATGAATGTCAGAGTGAGGATAGATGTAAAGTGAATCCGATGAAACCCATAAAACTGTTGACGAGCCAAATAGAAGAAAAAATTAAACTGGGATTAAAAAACCAAACAAAACAATGAAATTAACTGAAATGACACTTTGTACTTAAATTAAAAATGGCAAACTTAGAGGAAACATCTTTAGTTTTAGATTTTTTCAGTTTGGTCACATTTGTCAGCACAGCCGATTGTCATTATAAAGTGTGTTTTAAAACTGGTCTGACTTCTTTATTCTATCCCAGGCAATTACTTCCCACATTATAATAACTGAAAATACTGAAACTTACACTGATTCTAATGAGAACCAAACTGAAATGAGAAAATCCACTCTGGAAACGAATCTGAGAAAAACTAGAATCTATAAAACCAGGAGTAAAAACTGATGACAAAATGTTAAACTATACCGTCTCTGTTTGGTGTCATTTGGACTTGGCTACAGGCTACATGTGTAAAAAAATTTTTTAAATGTACCGTTGTTACTAAACAACTGTTTACCTGCATTCCTCCTTTCTACGCAGAAAACGACGCAGGGAAGACAGCATCTCCAAATCGAGCACAGCCAAGACACCCCAAAGCAAGTCCAGGACAAATGACTCTGAGAGGAAGAGAAAAAGGTGATTAAAGTTTTGGTGTAAACCACTTTTTACTATCTTTTTTGTTTTTTATAGTCAAATCATCAAGCTGGTGTTCTCTGGGATGATTTTTCATGCACCATGTCAGTACCTGCTGAAATTTGGACTGCCAAGCATTACATATGTGTGTAAAAAATAATCAACGTGGGCAAATTTAGGTAGTCCATTGGGGTAATTACAAATTACCCCAATGGAAGTCAGGTACACCACTGTGTTGTATTTAATAAATGGCTTTAGCAGTAAGCGAGGTGTTAAAATGCATAAATTGAGGCATCGAATGATTTTGCACTCTCTTAGGTCTTTATTTTCTTGTAGACAGCTAAGAAGAATTTTTATTTGACCACTGTTACGATGTCAAATACAAGAGGATACGAGTCATTTTTCAGCTACACTTTAATTTACTTTAAGGGATACACAGGCTTTCCCAGTGTGTGACTTAAACCTCTAATAGCAGAAGTTACCCCAAGTCACTCTTGAAACTTCATTTTTTTTAGCTTTTATAATTTTCTGTTTCTGTTTCTCATAATTCTTATGCATCGACTCCTCTAGCCTAGCCAGCTGACACACAGCTTACGTTCTCATGAAGGCAGAGGTTGACACCTTATTTCTGATGACAGTGCACCTCAAGAGAAAAAAAAAAAAAAACGGCTTCTCACTGAATCACTTCTGAGAAGGCAGCCTTTGTTGTGTGACATGTCAGCGTTGTTCCAGTAATACAGGCAAAACTGCGCCATTTCTGTGAAGATCTTACACTGTTGTTGTGGTTCTCCTGGACAGTTTGGGCTGCATTTGCTGCACATGACAAGAGCTCGGCTGTCCGGCGGGGGGCGGTGTATCTTTACCCCCCTCTGAGGCAGCAACGACAACCACGGAGAGCGCGTTTAACGGACGAAATTTACCCGCAGCTTTAAAAAAAAAACAAAAGAAAGAACACCCACTCTTGTACATGGAGGTCTGTGTGTTTGCGTGTGTGCAGGTGTGTGTGTGTAAGTGTGTATTGCTGTGTTTTCTCTTGGGGTTTTGTTCTTCCTTTGATGATTTGCTTGGCTCTTGTGGTTTTGGAGTTGTTAATTTTGGCTGCACTCTAGCATGCTGCGCGAGTGTGAGTACATTTGTGGTTGTTGGTTTTCGAAACTCTGAAATGTCAGGTTCGGTTGGAACAATGCAAAATGCTAATTTTTATTATGCATCATATATTTGAATTTGCCGTCAGCGTTTTATCTCTGCAGTAAACCCTGTCAAGAAAGTGGGCGTACGAAAGATTAATCAACAACCTCTGCTTTGAAAATAAAAGTCATGCAAGGAAGGAGGCCTGGAAAGAGAAGGCAGAAGCATAGATTGTCCCTTGGCAGTTATAGAAAAACACATCAGTGATTGGACCTTTGATGAAGCCCTCCATCCTGCCGTTCTGACAAATGAGGAGTGGGTCTGACTGAAAACCCAGCTGAGTCTACTGATGGTCAAACGCCCACAGCTTCAGTTTTAAAATCTTGATACCTGTGCTCCAGCAGAAATCCACTCGGTGTTTTGTCAGTCGATGTATTTCTGAAATATTCGGTTGTTGTAAGCAGCTGAAAGTGCGCCTCTATGGATCAAACGCCACATCAAGATGCAGTCAGCGCTAACTTTTGAAAAATCAGCAGTCTTAGCTGCTCACAGCAGTTTGCTTTCTGTTTTCACAAAGCTCATTTTAAGCTACTTGCTGGCTAACAGACAAAATAAGCAGCACTGCCAAAATAGCAGTGAAACACCAGAAAAGCTTTTTTTTTAAAAAGGCTCTGGTTCCAGATGTGAATTTTCCCATTCATTTTCTCTATTTACTTTTCCTAAAATCCTCATACTGAGAGTTTTAGGCCTTGATCAAAGCCAAACAACCCATGAGGTAAAGCATGACCATAAAAATCTTTGTTTGGGATCACAAAATTAAAGGAAAACAAAAGAAAAAAGGCGCATTACTGGGTACACAATTAACGGTGAAGAAATTACTTGTCCCAATAGTGCAAAACCTAATCAAACTGAATTCTTTTCATTTCTGTATTGCTGTAAAATAATAGTTTTGTGTGTGTGTGTGTGTGTGTGTGTGTATATATATATATATATATATATATGTCTGTGTGTGTGTGTGTGTTTAGTAAAGGATAGTGTAGTTGTGTGTATGGTACAGTTCTTTGTTCCCGATTGCAGTGACAGCTCTTGCAGTTTCTGAACTTTCTTCCCACTAAGCAATCTGCAGATTTAAACATTGCCACGGTAACCAGACCACCAATCACAGACGTTGCCGACTCAATTTAAGATTGTGGGTAGGCTAGTTGTTTTTTTTTTTGGTTTTATGGCCCATAATCAAAAATCCTCCTGGAGAACATGAATGGGATTTTTACTTCTGGAACCTCACCTGTGTCATTGTAACATTTGTGAGAGGAAGCAGCCAGAAGTGCATCTCAAACACACAAATCAAAGAGTTCAAAGATATATTGTATTGTATGTATTTTCAGGATGATAATTAAAAAACAGTCTAAAGAGTACACAGCTGATTGCAGCTGCCTGTGGCTCTGCTAAGGCGTACCCTGATTTGTGATCCTTTTTCTTCTAACTTAATGCAGACAGTAAAATATATTAAAATAATCTTGTTGAATTTGGAAAGCCTCCCTAAACAGTTGCCCCCCATATAGAAAGAATGCAGGTTTAAAGAACATCTGCTTTGGCTTAACTTTTTAAAATAATGAGTGGATATGTCTGGGTTTGCTGCATGTTTTTTCTATCTTGAGGACTTTAGTGTGTCTGTTTTCCTAGTGGATTTGTGTATTGTGAAGTGCATCAATTGTGTTTTGGACTTTATAAAGTTTGAATATTAAATCAGCAGCTTTTCTTACTTAAACAGGCTAGAAGACCAAAAACACTTCCTGTTGCTCAACTAACAACTAATTTTTAGATCGTTTTCTTTTCTTTTCTTTTTTTTTTTTGCTTGTGTGTCTGGAAATAGTTGAAGTGCCTGTAAGTTACGTAAAGCGCTTCAGTGTTTACTTCTATCCAACCAACAGTCCCAGACCTCAAAACAGAAGAGGCTGAAACTACACACATGTAGTTTGATGTGTTATTAAAGCAGTCAGAGTTAATGTAAGTGTAATTTCAGGCCCGACTCCAGCTCTACGGCAGTCATCTACGTTCTTCATTTTAGCACTGATCATTAGATCTAATGGAGAGGGCAACTTTTGCTTTACTTTACAAAAATATTGAACATTTCTCTGAGATGTGGGGAAAAGCTTGGCTGTATCCGTAACATACCATTGTTGGTTGTGATTACACCACGTCTTTACCCTTCCACGTTGGAACTGGAGGAGCTGGTTTGGCAGCTCACTTTGACTCTATGACTACATACTACAGTTGTGTGCAGGGCTTTTCCTGCCTAGAGGAATGTCTGGCACCCTCCAGGAAGTGCAATAAAAATCACTGCCATTGTTTGTTGAAATAGAATTTACTCGAGCATGATAGACTTGAATTAACACAGACTCCTTACCTTTACTGTACTCTGGGTGCGGCTGGGTACTACACTTTAGCATTTCTGTATACCTGAACTTCAGTAGTGTGTTGGTAACGTTCACCACAGAAGCACAGATTCATACAGTACCACAGCCAAGTGTACGCATCATCAGCAGCACAGGGCAAACCACACCAGCAGCTGAAACACGAGCAACTTCAGCAGCTGGATACTGTTGGAGGTTGGCCTTTTAAAACAAACACTGGGCACTGAAATATCATATTGGTATCTAAAGTCTTTCACATGCAAGGCAATGCAAAGCTAGTCCTAAAAGCAAAGAACGAAACAGGGATGTCTTTGGACGCTTTAAAATAACGAAACATTTTCGTGTTTCAGCTGAAAGCTTCTGAACCACTCCGGGGTTTTCCTGGCTCTCATCGAGCCTTTGGAGGGTACACATTTAAATATGATTGGTTGAGACAAAGACCTTAAGTTACAAAAGGTTACTATGGTATTGCTGGCCATAAACAAATAAACAGTTGTGGTGATCTTTTTCTTTTGGGGGGGATTTTTGTATGCAGGAAACCCCCTGTGAGTGTGACAAGTTTTATTAAGCATAACAGCTGCTTTTGCTGCTCTGATAGTCGGTCTGATGTTGATGTGATCAAAGTGATCTTTAGATTCCTGCTTTCTGCGGTTTCATCACGGCAGCTCGGCCAAGCCTAAGATACTAACGGGATTTTTCGTAGCACGGCTTCCTTTGATCACTCTTAAGCTTCACTGACCGACAGAAAAAAGTTTTTTTGAGTTTAACAGAAACTTATTTTTCTTTATTTTCTTTTCACAGGGCGAAAACCAGCGACTACTAACCACCTCCACCTGCAGCCACAACTCTGGCAGCAAAGCCAACATCGGCAGGGAACTCCAGCTCTCTCCCAATCTTCCTCACATCCATGTCCTCAGCTAGCGCTCCTTTTCCTTTTCATTGCTTGTGTGTCTTTTTTTTCCCCTTGCATACCGGCCTATCATCATTAGTTAGAGCCGACATTTCTGTTTCTTCTACCATCAGGAACACATCACGTCCACCTCCGGCTCACCTTTCCGATCTCTCATCCTCATTGTTTACAGTGGACACTTTGACATTCGTTTAAAGACAAGCACACCAGCGCTTTACCCCTCTGGCCACACCTCAACCTTAAACTGTCAATGCTGCTTCCGGAGTCAAAAGATTTGTTTTTTCTTTCTCTCGCTCTCTTTTTTGGCATTAATAATATTATTTTGCAGCTTTCTCATTCTTTTACGCTCATTTACATTCATGAAATTCAGACTGAAAATAGGGGCTATGCATTGCCAATTTGTAATGCTGTTTATATGTGTATTTTTGGAAAAGGGTAAAAAACATTTTTTCAGAGGCAAAAGTAAAAAATGTTCTATTTTTTATAATAAATTACTTGAAGTTTTTCAGGTGATGTGGGGCCGGCTGAATGAAACACACTGTCTCGCTCCCATGTGAGAAATTCAGTGACATGTAATGTTTCCATGATGTACATAGTGTTCTTCTTTTTCTTTTTTTTTTAAGAGAGATGTGTACAAAATGACATATTTTTGCTTGTAAAGGAAACCCTGAATACCAAAAGAAGAAGAAAAAAGGACGAAAGCTTATGTTACACACCTGGATAAAGTAGAAAGCTGATTTAAAGCTGACTTGTTCTCCTTTTGAAACAAATTGTCTTAAGTTTGTTTTTGTTTTTTAGAGTGTAATCTGTAATTAAAACTGGTATCATCTAGTTTACATACAAACTGTTCTTCTGTGGTTATTTATCTACAAACCTGTTGGTTTGGTGCTATATTAATTACAATATAACAATAATAATAATATTAAAACAATAATATATGTCTTCTTTTGGATGAAAAGAAGTTGGATAAATTGGAAGAATTAGCATTTGGTTAGCTAAAATTATCAGTTGTAAGCTAAACGAAGATTACAAAGACACATAACCATCCATAAAATTATATTTAGTCATTTTTTAAATGTAATTTTATGATGATTTGGTGTTCAAGATGTAAAACTAAACATTTTTAGTAGCAGGAGGATAGATTTTTTGTCAGTTTTTCCTTTAGTTTTCATACTAAGCTAAACTAGCAGTATGTAGGTTGTTGCCCACAGTGGTTGTAAATGCTGAGACCCAGTAAATATAGTAAGAGCTATACAACAGAAAAAAACCAGTTTAAAATAGTTGTGTTTGTCCATGAACAATTTATTGTGTTCAAATTTTATTCTATGTTGTATTTTGTTGGTTTACTTCCATGGCATCTTATAATCTTCTATCTAATTTCAGGATGTGAGAGAATCCTAAAATTTAGGATAAGAAATATTGTCAGTATTAAAATATTTGAATTAAAAACCTGAATTAAAACTATATAGAAAACAAAATGCAGCTTCTTGCTTAAGAAATGGGACGACTAATAAAAACAAGACTTGGAAGTGGGCGTGGTCAGCACCAGAAGCAGTCTGAACTGCTGATGACAGGACAGTTTTGACTGTCTCATTGTTGCAGCAGATTCATCAGACCAGGAAATATACTTCCAAATTTATTCTATTGTTTAGTTTTGAAGCCTCAGTTTCCTGTTCTTAGCTGACTGGAGTGGCACCCAGCGTGGTTTGCACTTCTGCATATCTCGTTTGTAACCAGTAATTCTGAGTTACTACTGATTTCCTGTCAGCTCAAAGCAGTCCTCTGCTTCTCCTCTGACACCAACAAGGTATCCAGAAAATCAATTTCTCTGGAAACTCTGGAGATGGCTATGTGGGAAAATCCCAGCAGATCAGCAGTTTGTGAAATACTCTGACCAGCACGTCAAACAACCACATTCACCAGTGGCTTAAATGATTTTTCTTCCTCATTCTGAGGCTTGTTTTGAACTTTAGCATGTCATCTCAAGCATGTCTACATGCTTAAATGCACTGAGTTGCTGCCGTGTGATTGATTGATTCGATTATTAGAACAATTGAAAAGGTATAACTACAAAAACAGGTGAGTATCTTTTGTACCCTGACAAAAATAACCAAAACAATATTACTTTTTCTCTTTTTCAATGTGGTCAATTATGCCTATCAAATAAACATTAAGTGGCTTGTGTGTACATATTTAATACCTTATTTATGCCTAAATGGCACTTAGTAGAGTGCTTTTATTACAAAAAATGTTTTGAACTCCTTAAATCTGCCCCTGATGAATACCCCCATATTAATTTAAAAAGATATAATTAAAAGTAATAACTTGAAAAATCATTAGCAGTAAAAACTGAACTGAAATGAGCAAACAAAAGTGTGAAAATGAAACTGAAAACAAATCCAAGATACAAAACTATACTAGGAATCCTCAACTGCTTATACACCATTTTATTTAATGTCCTCAGTTCAAATTTACTTGTTTCTTTCAAATTATTCAGATCCAGGACTTTATTTTATTGCTCTCCCTTAAAAAAAATCTCTGCTGTCAGCAGGACATTCCTTTCCCACAAATGGTCTACACACAGAAAATGATTCAGACTGAAAGGAAAACCACAAAACGGCTTGAATCGGAGCGTTGTGCTGTTGTTACCATTATAGGTTGTAGAAAAGAATCAAATTACAGAGAGGTGGGACTGCCAGGAATACAGCATGGAGCCTGGCCAACCACTTTCAGTTAAGTGGGTGGAGGCTTAATCCAGTGATCCACAATCAAGATGAATTCACACCACATTTCTGTAGCAACTTTTTATTAGAAAAACATTTTTTTTAAACCAGGAAATAGCAGTCCAGAAGTGAATGTTTGGGTCACATCCTGTATTTGTACATTTTATTTTGTTATGTTTGAGTTATTTAAGATACATTTCCAAGACAGAGGAGGTTTATGTGGGCAATTTCCATCTTTCTATATGTCAGCGCTGCCATCAGTCACCGGGTTTGACCCCAGTCGAGAGTTTGCTGAGGTCTGAAAACGACAATATGTGGAGCAAACGTCTTGCATTAAACACAAATTATAGAGGGTAAAAAACTAAAACACTATACATATCAGAACAGTGCAGGCGGGATGCCGTTTCCAAACAGGAGACTCCAGGAAGTTGGGATCTTCCATTTGTTGGGCTGTTTGCTCTGAAAGGAGAATTGGAGAACAATTATTCTCCTCACAGTGACATTACCACTCCTCTGAAACTTTAGGTTGCTTTAATGCTGCGCCGTGGTGTCACTTACATTATCGTCCAGCAGATGGAGCCAGTTGTTGAGGTGGTTCGCCAGAGCGAAGGCATCGGGGATGTTGTCGCCTTCTGAACAGAAGAGCAGCAGCACAGCCAGCGGGAGGTCCTCTTTGCAACTGTGCAGCACACGTGATCACACAAACACAAATAATATTAACAAGGAAGTCTTACTGAGGCGTTTCAACATACTGAAAAAGTGTCTGAACACACAGCAGACACCTACAGCTGCCTTTATTGTGATTTATATTGGAATAATTATTAAACTGTAACAGTGACCCATGCTCTTACACACAAAAATAAAAATGATTTTAAAACCAGCTCCCTGTGTTTTTGATGATCTTTTGTCTACCTGCAGGTCTCCCGTCCCTACCTGTCTGTGTAAAGTCCTTTGGTGATGCCTCCTCCGGGGATGCAGAGGCGTGGTTCCGTGTTTCCGTCTGTGAGTCCGGGGAAGGCCGGGACTCGCTCCATTTCCCTCCAGCCCAGCTCCTTCAAAGCGTCCGCGCTCCCTTTCAGCAGGGACGGCGTGACCAGGTACCTCAAAGGAGTGCTAGCAGAGACACGTGTTTGTTGAGCAGACATGATTGAAAAATGCAAAAGTGAAGAAATAAGGCGATGGCGTTGCAAGCGTATTTACCCCTGCAGCTGCTGGTCATCTCTCTGGTAGGCGTGGCTGCTGGAGAGGACGACAGTCCTGGAGAAGCCGCTGGATTTGATCCAGGACACGAGCAGCTGACGAAACTTTTTGGTCTTTGACTGCAGTTTAAACAAAGGTAGAACAAAAGAAAACAACAATAGGCATACAGTATGAAGGGAACTCAGAGAATGAACTGACGTCATACTGATGACTGATTGTTACCTGAAGAATTGGTGCTCTGATCTGAAGGACCGCCAGCTTCAGTTCTGCTGCTGCGTAAACTGTGGATTACAGAGGGTTACTTTTCTTTTGACTTCACAGCAGCTGCAGACAAAACTGCTGATCACCTGACTGATGGTTGACAACAACAGGACTAATGTCAACTAATAAGACACGGTGCTGATTAAAAACAATCAGAAGATCACAGTTGGGATAGCGGACATCCCAGCGGACAGCAGGAAAGAGACAGTAGACTCGAAGGGAACATTTCTGAGTTGTTTTGTTTTTGTTTTTAATTTCTGATCAGAAATGTCGACATCTCTGTGTTAGACAGGCACCAGCAGTGACCCAACTGTACCTTCAGCAGGAGTGTGCAGCTCCTCGCCATCTTCTTTGCTGCTGGCATACGGGTTGTTCCCGGCCATCGGGATGAGACAGTCAGTGTGTATGTGGCCCACCCTACTCATGTTCAGAGTGGACACGATGAGATCCACGGCCAGCTGACCCACGTTACCTACAGCCACCGCAGGCTGGAGGAGGAAAGAGGGAGAGAAGTAACAAAAGTAAAGAGAAGGCGAGAATCGTTTTAATCACTTTTTCCTTTTCCTGAGCACATTTTAGTTGTGCAAAACATCTGATAAAGAAAAACATGCGTTAGAGAGGTCCAGTTTTTACTAGGCCTCTAAGTTTTTTTTTCAAGTTTTAGGACAGTTGCATTTTTTTTTGTAGTTTTATTGCACTGTGCAAGTTTAAAGTCACCCCTTATTTCTTTATATTTTGCAATAACAATGGAAAACAGGTGCAACAAATTGTTCAAACATACATGGAAATACAGCAGGCAAAAACAAATTTGTACTATTATTCTTTAACATTTTCCATAGATTTAACTAAAACAATGGGAATAAACGTTGCCATGCATTATCGTGACAGGATGCGCGTAGTGTCATGTGTCATTCATTCATCCCTTGAGTTAGGTGTCTTTTATGAGCTTGAATGATTCACAGGTAAATATTTAGTGGCTTGACACACAAAAAGACTGCTCTGAAAATACAAAGAAATAAGGGCTGGCTCAAGACTGTGCCTCTGCGCCCCTCCACAGTGGATTTTAAATCAATAAGGCTGTAACCGTGGCGCAAACACCCAGCTTGAATCCAAGGGGTTTAACAGGACTTTTGCATTACACGTGTAGGAATTAAAGGTATTTTTATACACAGCCAGTTTCTTGGATGAAAATCACATTAGTGAAGCTTTTGTTTTTCCCTGGTGATTACACGAGTCTCATATGAAAGCATGAAGCAGGAACTGATGGGAGGATTATTTTCGTCCGTCACTCACCATGACGAGGGTAAAATCTCTGAAGGAGAGTGCTGAGCTCTGCGAGGAGATAAACATGGTGCTGTTCAGCCAGCAGGCACACACGACCCTACAAGCCTCCAGATAAACAAACTAAATTAAAAGTTAGACGTCTAGATTACAATCCCAAGGCAACTTTCGCTTCTATTTTCATTCCTCGCGTTGTGGACCTGCTCGGCTCTGTGTCGACTGTTGATGACGGTTTCAGTACCACACGGGGATGCCTAAGTTAAATGTTACAGTGACGCTTTGTTTGTTTTTTAATAGTTTTAAGTAGACTTCTTTAACAAGCATCCACAGATTTGTTTAAAGCTCCAAGTGTTTTTTACTTACTGTCATTTAAAGTGGTGTTTTATGTGTTTCTATTACGATCAGGCATGTTAACGGTCAGACTGTAGCTCTGCAAAGATTTACTGCGCGTTAGAGATCCTCAACTCTGTTGCCTCAACTGTGCTGTGTTCATTTATCTATCGATACATACATCCATAGATCCATCCATCCACCCATCCGTCCGTCCCTCCTTCTGTCCTTATATGTACTATTGTATGTGTGGTAAAAACATACATAATTTATTTACACTCGGCAGAATTGCACATATAAATATATATACATGCTTCACAGAAGCATCAGGAGTCAGCTGGTGTTCATTCACGCTTCCTTTCATTTTTATTCTATTTTTATTTCTCTTTAAATGAAGGATGCCTTCAAGGATGTGGTAAAGGGATAATATATTCCTCTCCAGCTTGTTGTGCTTAAAGTAAGATTAAAGGTGGTGTAGAAGATGAAAATTGCATAACAATCAGACATGTAAGTTACTAAAGAGAAACAGCTTTAATTAGTCAGTTTGCAACAGGTCAGTAACATGGTTGGGCATAAAAAGAGCACCTTAGAGTGGCCGAATGTCTCAGAAGTAAAGATAGCCAGAGGGTCAACAATCAAGTTTACAAATTCTGGAACAATTTTAGAATAATGTTCCTGAATGTAAACTTTATGAAGATTTTGAGAATCTGTAGGAATCTCTGGGCGCAACAGACAAGGCTGAAAAATCGATACAGGATGTCCGTCATCTGTGGGCATGGCGTTAAAAGCAGGCCTGATTCTATCATGGATATCCCTACATCTGTCACAGGGTGGAAGTAATTTTAATCTTTTATTCTGTGAGTTTCACGGTGTCTGCATGCTTTTATTTTGAAAGTGAACTACTTCCAGCCCACATCTCCCCAATTAAAATAATGTCTTCTCTGGGCTAAAGCCAATTTAAACTGAACTGAGGCAAAGTGAAAAACTGTTCTATGGTCAGAGGAGACAAGATTTGAAATCTTTAAAGTCAGATGTGGTAAACAAATTATGAAACCAACTGAAGAAGATTTCAATGTAAGGGTCTTCAAGCAGCTTTTTAAACTTTTTTAATGTGTCCGAAACAAGCAGAGCATCATTTAAAACACAACTTAATGATTCTGTTTACACTGTATGCAAGAAGCCATTAACCCTGAGTACCCCACATGTAAGAGTTCATCATTATTATTATGTGATGTACCGCTCTGGCTGCAGAGCGTGGGTGTCTTCAGAGACATATTACCTGGGTAAAGGTTCAGGATGAGTCACATCTAAAGCTGCTGCTCGAATTTCTCCAGACTGCAGAGCTTTGACTAAAGCATCCTGATCAACAACCAGACCTGAAACATGAAAAGTCACAAAATCAGACTGAAAGCTCAGAGACTGGTGAGGACTCGCAGTCACAGTATCCTCATCTCTGCTGACATTGACCAGGGTTGCAGTGGGTTTCATGAGGGACAGCTCCCTGTGGCTGATCAGGCCTTTGGTTTCAGGGGAAAGGTTGACAACGAGCACAACAAAGTCGGCCTCCCTCAGCAGGTCATCCATGTTCTCACAGTAACTCGCCCCCACTGACTGCTCATCTTCAACTCTCCTGAACAATACACACACACACACACAATCACAAATGTACAATAAACACTGTATTAACGTCAGATTTAAAATTGGGATATTTAATATATATTTAAACAGCATCAAGTCAGTTAAATTTCCGGTATATTGATCAGTTGAGTAGCAGAGGGAGTTTAATCAGTATCAAATGCTTTGGTGATGATAAAAATTAACACCAGGTGCACTAAAGTGGCAACAATGAGACAAACCTTAAAGCAGGAATTGGTTTTACAGGTGGAGGCTAGTGACATTTTTCTCTCTTCTTCTTTTCAAACTGTTTTGACCCTAGTTTTGCATTTGGCTAGGCTCAGTGTCACTACTGGTATCATGATGCCTGGACCCTACAAAGGCTGCACTAGTAGTCCAAGTCCTCCAGCATGGCACGCCAATACTTGCCAGAAGATTTGCTTCCAGCACAGTCTCAAGAGCATGAAGGAGCTTCCAGGAGACAGGCAGTTACTGTAGGAGAGCTGGAAAGTCCTTAACTCATCAGCTGGACTGGTATTGGCCTCTTAGTGCAAGGAGGAGCCTGATAAGCATTGCCTGAGCTATAAAATAACCTCCAGCAGGCCACTGGTGAGAATGTCTCTGACTAAACAATCAGAAACAGACTTCTTTAGGGGGTTCTGAGGGCCCGACATCCTGGCCCTGTGCTCACTGGAGCCTGGTTAACATATGCAATTGAATACCAGAATTGGCAGGTCCATGGTGGGCGCCCTGTGCTTCACACTGAGATCTGATTTAATTTTGTGTTAAAGTGTTCCTTTAATTCTTTTGAATAGTGTGTATTCATTTCACTATAGCAGGATATTTTTGATCAGTTATTACAGAATTTTCTGTCACATAAACTCATAAACTGTCCAAACTGTGCTTACCTTCTGTTTCTGTTGTGATACAGGATCTTCATATCAAACCCTTTGCTTCTCCGAGTAATTCTGTATCCGATGTGTCCCATTCCGATGATCCCCAGAGTCGACCCGGTGACTTCGACTCCCATCAGGTTTTGTGGTATACTGGTAGTATTGGGGTCAACAGCTATTTGGTGACCTATGAGAAACATTTTTCTGCTTGTAATAAGGTTGCAGAAAAGCAACCTTATTACATTATTACCACTAGCGGCCCAGCAAATTTTAGGGTTGCAGTTATGCTGCAGTAGGTCTAAACTGCTGGGGGATTCCCGTTATGCACTGAGTTTTTCTTCTTCAGTCAACTTTTTCACTCGTATTCTGTTTATACACCTCTCTACATTCAATTATTTAATTATTATTAATCTCTGGCTCTCGTCCACAGTGTGTCTTTATTCGGTCTTCCTCCCTTAATCCCAACCAGTTGCGGATTAAGGGAGCCGCCCCTCCCCGAGCCTGGTTATTCTTCTTGTTGAAAAGGAGTTCTTCCTTCCCACTGTCTCCAAAGCACTTGCACATATGGGGGCCATATGCTTGTTGGGGTTTTCTCTGTTTTCTTTCTTTTTTTCATTGTAGGGTCTTTACCTTACAATATAAAGCACCTTGAGGCAACGGTTGTTGTGATTTGGCGCTATATAATTTTAACATTAAGTTATAAAAATTGAATTGAATTAGGCAACACAATGGCCTCAGTAAAAGAAAGAAATGAGTTCCAATAGTGACCAGTAGAAAACCACCACATTCACACGGAAAATAGGGTACACAAGATTTATTTTTCTTTCAAAGCTGGAGATGTAATTCTGGCCAGCAGTCCAGGGCATAAGTGCACCATGGTCAGAGTTATCAGCCTGGTTCCAAACAGGAAAAGATGGTCACTCATAAGGACAAGCAGTCACATATCAGCCTTGCAACTTCCCCAAAAAGACTTTCCACCCACCTAAAAGGCCTTGTGTTAGTAGGAAGTGAGTAATAATAATGAGTAAGAATTATAATAATAATTACACATATTTTCCACTGAAATGACATCAACATACTTTAAAAACATGTGACATGTAAAAATAAGAAGTTTTTTTTTTAAAAACTCGATTAATAAACTAAGAGTGGTTGCATTCAAGCTGCAACTTTTCTTTCGTTCTTTGACTTTTATTGCAAGTTTTTTGCTAACGTGAACATGAAACAGTTTTTCCTCAAACTAACTAAAGTTTCAACAGTCATTAAGTTTTCTTAGAGGAAGTCAGAGATTCAACACAGTTTATCCTATGTTACACCCCGGCCTAGGCAACCGGCGTGCAACTCAGGAAAAATAGAAATAAGGGAAAAAGGGCCCCCAAGCTCACTGCTCTTAAGGAGGGCGAACTCATAAAAAAGACTAATACGGGCTTCCACAAAAATAATCCCAAAACGAAAGTATCGACAACTATTTTCTTTAAAGCAAAATACGATATTTATTTACATCACAACACAAGGCGCCAAACTATTTACAACGGGGGGGGAAGATCGCGACCCTGACACACTGAAACACAGGGTTTAAATACCTAGAGGGAGCAATCAGGAAATGGACAACAAGAGGGAAACACAGCTGGGGCAACGCTTACACTGATGAGACAGGGACACGTAAATTGCACACTAAGATAACACAGACTTTCAAAGTAAAACAGGAAACACATAACAGTCACGCCAAAACAAAACGGCTAAAACAATACACTGCCAACGCCGAACCGTAACACCTATAGCAGGAATATCGTCCTATTCTTCACAAAAACCTACGTTTTTACAGTTTGTTGCCCAACAAGTGTCCACAATAAAACCAAAGAGCCAAAAATAAATCTCTAACTAACACCAGCTCACCTTCTTTTATAGGAGGGACAGAAAAAAATAGAAAAAATTCTTGGCAATATTAATTAAAATCATTTCAACTTGACTTCATTGGGAACAGGTAGGCCATTCACAGCTGCTACGGCGTTATCCACCATGCACTGAACCGTCCGTTTTATTGTAGCATAGGTGTAGGTGCCAACGTGGGGTGTGATGAGTACATTAGGCAGGCTGAGGAGAGGGTGATCCCTGCACAGAACACAGCAAGAAAAGCATCAGGAGACAGCTGATGTTCATTCATGCTTCCTTTAATTTTCATTCCATTTTGTGTGACTGCATGCACAGGCTGGTAAAGGGGGGATATTTTCCTCTCCAAACAAAATGAACACATCAGAGAGAGAGAGGAAAAACGGCTCAGACTGAAACACCACAGAAGACAACAAAAGTGCATGATGACAGAATTATTTCCATTGTTAATACCTAACCAAATCACGAACACTCTCAGGGAGGTAGGTGTAATATTGTCACAATCTACAATGAAAAAATACTCTCATGAATTTCTCAAGGCAAAAAAATGGAATACTATTCAATGGCCAAGTCAGTCACATAATCTCAACCCAATAAAAGATCCTTTTCAGATAGTGAAGACAAAACTGAAAGAAGAGAGACCCACAAACAAGCTGAAAAAGAAGGCGGATGCAGTAAAGCTCTGGCAGAGTAGAAAACACAGCATCCGGTGACACTCATTGGTTCTAGACTTCAGTAAGTCATTGACAGCAGAGGATTTTTAAACAACTGTTGAAACCCGTCCTTATATTTAGCTTTTGTTTTTAGTTTTTCCAATTAATTTTGAGTGTCTAAAAAATGTGTAAATGTATATATAAACATGTCTGTAATTCCTAAAGAGTTAATCTATTACTTCTGTTGAACCCCTTGAATTAAAGCTGAAAGTCTGCGTCTTAATCAGACTGTTTGATTTAAAATCCACTGGGTGGTGAACAGAGGGAAAATTACAAAGATTTTGTCTTTGTCTGACAAATAATGGACCTAACTGTACATCTTGAAAAAATATTAAATGTAAGATTCTTC
Source organism: Simochromis diagramma (assembly GCF_900408965.1). Taxonomy (NCBI): domain Eukaryota; kingdom Metazoa; phylum Chordata; class Actinopteri; order Cichliformes; family Cichlidae; genus Simochromis; species Simochromis diagramma. The sequence continues at coordinate 9,705,611 of NW_024387523.1, read as the reverse complement.
AAGCGTCACACTGAAACCAGCACTGCATGGCTTAAAACACAACTTAAAGGCTCTGTTTTGTTCTAATAAGAGTCTGTTTACACTGTACGCAAGAAGCCATTAACCCTGAGTGCCTCACATGTAAGAGTTCATCATTATTATTATGTGATGTACCGCTCTGGCTGCAGAGCGTGGGTGTCTTCAGAGACATATTACCTGGGTAAAGGTTCAGGATGAGTCACATCTAAAGCTGCTGCTCGAATTTCTCCAGACTGCAGAGCTTTGACTAAAGCATCCTGATCAACAACCAGACCTGAAACATGAAAAGTCACAAAATCAGGCTGAAAGCACAGAGACTGGTGAGGACTCGCAGTCACAGTATCCTCACCTCTGCTGACGTTGACCAGGGTTGCAGTGGGTTTCATGAGGGACAGCTCCCTGTGGCTGATCAGGCCTTTGGTTTCAGGGGAAAGGTTGACAACGAGCACAACAAAGTCGGCCTCCCTCAGCAGGTCATCCATGTTCTCACAGTAACTCGCCCCCACTGACTGCTCATCTTCAACGCTCCTGAACAGCACAAAAAAAAAAAGCAATCACAAATGTACAGTTAATGCTGCCACATTTATTAATGTCAGATTTCTTTAAAAGCTGGGATTCAAAAACACTATAGTGCCAAAAGCATTTGCTCACAAAACACGCGATGACCTCAAATGAATGTCGTGTTTTTAATTCCGCTCCGGACTCGTGAATCTCAACCCAGCAGCAGCGGTAACGTTTGCACGTCCTCTCCCGTTAATGCGGCAGGTGAATAATCAACTAACAGTGCATATTATGTTAGCGCGATCTGCCTTATTACAAAGCCTGCCATTACTGTGCATTTAGGTGACCATGATGAGACAGACAGACAGAGTCTGGCTGGCTCAGATGCTGGCAGTTCTCGCTGCAGTCTACCGGTAGCGTCTCCTTTCGGGCCAGGATAGACGAAAGTTCAGTAAGTGAATGTGTTTAATTGTAGGCAGGGACATTACTGGATATTCTTGTGTAATTGCTACAGAATAATTTATGTTATACTTTGTTATTGCTACAGAAGAATATTTATTTTATTATTTTACGTTTACAATTTTTTTTTCCTGGGGACCCTGTGACACCCCATTGAAGAGCCGTAGGCTGGATCTCTTAAGATCTCACTGTTGGGTTTGTAAGGCCATGTTACTCCTAAATTTCTATCTTGTTCAAAGAGAAGATATAAAACAAAGTTCTAAGCTAATCGACCTTAGTGTTCTCCTTTTTTAAAAAGAATTGATAAGAGAATCGATAAAGAATCGAATCGTTAAACAGAATCGAAAACGGAATCGGAATCGTGAAAATCTTATCAATACCCATCCCTATTTACAACGCTACATCTGAGTTTTGCATTGGGTGAGTGAATACTTCTGGCAGTAGTGAAGTACTGTGTATCTATTCAAGTCACTTTAGCAGGATTTTTTTGATCTGTTCGATGAATTGGTGCTTACCTTCTGTGTCTGTTGTGATACAGGATCTTCATATCAAACCCTTTGCTTCTCTGAGCAATTTTGTATCCGATGTGTCCCATTCCGATGATCCCCAGAGTCGACCCGGTGACTTCGACTCCCACCAGGCTTTGTGGTATGCTGGTAGTGTTGGGGTCAACAGCTATTTGGTGACCTATGAGAAACATTGCCATATTTCCAGTTTAAATATCTTTGGGCTTTACTCAAACTGCTCCACCCTGGGATCAGATTTGAACCTTTGACCTCACCTTCAACTATCTTTCTTGCGGATGCCAGCAGCAGACCCATAGCCATATCTGCAGTGGCGACACTCACCACGCCGGGCGTGTTGGCCACCTTCACCCCGAGATTGGTGATGTACGGCACATCCAGGTGGTCGATGCCCACTCCTCCATTGGCGACCACTTTTAGTGATGGAAGCGAGTTGAGCAGCGACGGCTCGGCTGCAGGGTAGGTGTTCCACATCAGTATGGCCTGGATCTTTGGGCCGTGCTGCTGGGGGTTTTGTAGAAAGTCTCTGAGGCAGATTATGTTGAAGTGTTGTTTTATTATGTCAGTGACCTCTTCGATGAAAGCCTGCTCGCTCACCTCTGAGATCAGAGCCCACGGTTTGTCCTCTGCCATCGTCTGATTGGATAAAGCACAGGATTCGTAAAGGAGAGGGTAAACAGAAAAGAAAGGCACTGGGACCAGTTCCCACCTGTTTCCAAACTTTACACTATGATCTGGATTATTGCCTAGCATTGACATTAGTTAAAATCCAGTTTTATCTTTTTTATTATCCCCAAATGTATCATCCAGATGACTAGAACCACTGACAGGTAAAGTGAATGACATTGGTAACCAATGCTACGGTGGTACCTGTCAAACGTTGACGTGTATTTAGTATTAAGTACATAAGAATTGCTTTTTCTAGTCCATTTCCTGAACATTGTAGTTTCACTACGGCAGACCCACGTCATTGACAGCTGCTGTGACACCATTACGTAGCCAAGCTCTTAGTGCATTTTGCTTGGGAAGGTTTCTAATGAATCGCTGCATTCTTAAAGATTTTGAATGGAGTCAGGTGACCAAACAGAAAAAAAAAACTTTTCAAATGGAGTTTAAAAAAATGGATGTACATGGTTGTATTTTCTGTGATAGTGAGTTGGCAAATCTTTTATTTTAGTGTAATTACAATGCAGTCCTTATGGTTGCAGGCCAGGGGACTCATCGTGCCCCAGGATGTGAAACAACTGTGAAAATAATCAAGATTGGAATCTGTTCAATGAATACTACCAATTTGCTTTTAACTGAAATATTTGTATTCACAAATGCAGAATTTTCAAGGCTAACCCTGACTTGACTGGAAGAATGATCTAAATCTGTTTAGTAAGTTTCCGAAGGTATTTAAAAATGGATCAGCCCTTAAATTATTCTCATTACTTAATCATTTTAAGTTAATCTTACTGAGTGACCCAGAATTATGAAGAACAATTACCAATTAACAAAAAAGTTTCAACTAATTCCTCTTGTGGGACACCCACACTGTATGTGTGCAGAGCTTCAGCTCCATGCACTCAGTGACTCTGGAGAAATTAAAGGACATAATAGTTGACATGAAATTCTCAGTTGATTACTCTACCTGTGTGCCAACATTCACAAAGATGCCGCAAGATTCCAGAGAAATTAAAGGAAATTACTTCTCAACTTCAAGAAGATTTGACTGAATTTCCAATAGAAGTAAATCAAATGAAAAATTAAAAAACATATTCTCTTCATATCCTCATTTTCATTTCTTCATTTACACACACACACACACACACACACACACACACCTTTACTGTGTCTTCAAAGGCACACTATAATAAACGTAATTCTGATGTGTCAATCCTTTTTTTTAGTCTGTTGAACAAAAATAAGCAACGAAGGAGAAGCGCTACCATAAAACTTAGTGCAGGAGCGCAAGAAAATTGAAGCCGCAGATAAGCGGCGGTTAGCTTCACGGAGACCATTTTAAGGTCCTTAGGATTCTCAGCTCTCTTTTCCCTACTCCCTTATGTACCATCCTACTCGCTTTCCTTGACCTCGATGACATTTCGAAGTCAAAGAAAAGTTGTTAAGAAAAGGCGACAAGGTGTACTTTTGGAAGGTAGCCCTAATGTTTATTTAAAATCACCACGTTTTTCATTAGCTCAGTGTTTTAGGTTAAATGCTCTGTGAGACTGTCGGTCACAGCCCACCCCTGGACCAGGCTCAGCAGCACGACCCACAAAACCTGTTTATGTTGTAAATTCACTCACAGTTGTTGAGCTCTTTCCCGGCCGCTCCTCAGAGAGGAAGAACTCTTTAAGGAACGCGCAGGATTTCAAAATAAGGGCTCTTAAAAGCAGTATGACTTGAAACGACAGATGTCTCCTTAACATGGATTTCTTATTCAAACATTTAAACTTAGATCATATTATTACACAACTGGACGTCTTTATTTACTAAAAATGACAGCTCACTTATTGTTTTTAATCTTTTTTCTATATTATATGTATATATATATATATATATATATATATATATATATATATATATATATATATATATATATATAATGACTTAGGCACTTATGCTATGAAGCTAACGATATATATATATATATATATATATATATATATATATATATTTCAAAGCTTTTAAGCATTATTAATACCTCAGGCTCTTCATGCAAACAGAGTCAGAAAGAGTTATTTCGATCACGTTTGTTCATAATGTGATTGTTTACTTATTACCGTAACAACGATAATAATCAAGTAACAATTAAAAATTAGTAACGAGGCAATCCTTTATATCTTAACCCTTATGTGTAACCAAATTCAACAGGTGTAGACTTATTAAACAACGCGTGGGGACATATATGACAGTTATAGACAGATATACTTGACAAAAGGAGCTTTAACAACAACAACAACAGCAATAAAAGCAGCTAGCATTCAATATTATTATCTTATTTTTTTATTCATCATTTCATAAGAAGCTTTTAGTTAAGATCACTGCCCCACTTGAGTGGCTCCAAACTGTGGTGGTTTTACACACTTGCCTAACAAGTGAAAGACGCCCAGAGACGCAAATCCCTTTTGGGTTGTGTCAGGAGGAGCATCCCACATAAAAATAAAGAAAGAAATTAAGAAATCATCCTTAAGGTGTGTGGAGAGGAGCAACAAAGTAGTGAAAAGAAATAGGTTTGCATAAAAATTAAGAATTGTTGAACAGAGGAAAATAGATACTCCTGCTGAAAAATAGTATTATCACTGTTTAAGGAAGTTAATTTGAAAGATCATATTTGTTAAGCAAAAATACAGAGAGACTGAAAGGGTCTGGGGCAAAACTGACTAGAAGAGAATAATAAAATAGGAATAAATGGGGATAGTAGATCCCTTACTGGATTATCAGCCTAATAAAAGATTAAAAGCTAAATAAGTTGAAAATGGAGCTGATTGAATTGAATACAAGTGCAAAAAGGATGAATTGGATCTGGAGCATAAAATAAACTAGAAGATCATAATTATAATATATACAAATTAATAATAGCAATAATAATTTAAACTAATATTAATACTATTAATAATAACAGAGCTGGGATGAAAACTAGATAAATAAATCACACAAACACATAATAAATGAAATAGGGAGGTTTGTGTGGTGTTTGGCAAATATAGAAGGTAGTGGTGATGATCTAAGAACATCTGGTGTGGAGGGTGTGACAGAAAAAAAATAAATAAGAGCATATTTTGGTTAGAAAGAAGATACGAGAATCAAGATGCCATCAATAAATAGATCTAAGTGAAATGCAGGAGTGTAGAGGATAATAATAATGTCTCAGAGATTGCATGTCAAATGTACAGTGAGGTTTAGTTATCACTTAGCTTTGCTATGTGTTGTCTTGCTGTTCATATGACTCGGTTTAATAAACCCTGTTTCAAGAATTCTGCTCTTTTCCAGAGGATCTTTTTAAGTTCTTTGATTTTAATTAGATCTAAAAACTTGGTTACGTTGTTGTCTTCAAAATTTCTGACCCAACATCATTCGTTTCCATCATTTTCCACGCTGCACACACACAAACTGATACTAAATGATACAGGTCACAGGATCTCCTGAATGTCTTCACTGTAAATGAGAAGCTGGACAATACCATTACTTTCTTTAGCTGGCACACAGGTTTGTGCAGGATCGTCGCCTTAAGAACCCAAGGGGCAAGTGCTGGAGCCCACAGGTTCCTTACACGCCAGGTATAGCACAGACTGCTCATTCTGGCTGAAAAGTTAGTGATATTATGCATATTAATTACGAGCTCAGTAACAAAGAGCCCGTGGGCTGAAAAAATTATTCCAAACATTCCTGTGCGCTTGGAGAGCAAGTGTTTTTAAAATAAGTAAGAGAGCTACCTTTCAGCTGAAACCTGGGTGGTTTGTCTCTGCTGCGTCCTCAAACTGGCATGAAGAGCGAGCTGGTGGGAAAAGAGTTTGTTCTAGAGAAATATTAAACACATAAGACCTTACGAGGATTATTTCTTTGACAGCACATTGTGACGTGTACTCCCTCCAGCACGGAGAAGACAGAACGGGAAGAAACCACTGTTCCCAGCGACTGGGCAGGTGGCTGTTTCCTGGATGCTGATTGGTGCACCAGCCTTAGAGAACGATCAAAGGTCAGTCTCCACTGTCCATAAAGAGACAGTCCATGAAACTCAAAGGAAGTTTAGAGTACATTTGGTTTATAAGTAATCTGGAAACCATTTAATGACAAGGGCAGAGTAAAAAGAAAAAGCGTCATTAGCACAAAATCAAATAACAAATTTTTACATTATGAACAGTGTTTAACCCCCTAAATATTATGCATTATGCAATTCATCCTAATTAGCATAACTGGAGGCTATAAAAGCTTTATTTTTTTCACCAAACAACCCACATATGCTCAACCATAAGAATATAAGCCAGTGTAATTTATTATTAGTCAGTGTATTTCATGACGTTATTAAAAGGTATTTACATTTGCAGTATGAGTCTAACGTATGGAAGAATGCTGTGATATTCCCTGTGCCTGCATCCAGGGCAAACAGGTCAGTGGATGATGCAGTGAACATGGGGCTGCATTACATCCTGCAACACCTTGACCGCCCGGGAACTTATGCCAGGGTCCTGTTTGTGGACTTTAGTTCGGCTTTTAACACCATTGTGCCTGAACTTCTTTCCTCCAAACTCTCCCAGCTCAGCGTGTCACCAGCTACCTGTCAGTGGATCACCAGCTTCCTGACAGACAGAAAGCAACAAGTGAGGCTGGGGGAGATCACCTCTGAAACCCGGTCCCTCAGTATTGGTGCCCCTCAAGGATGTGTCCTCTCACCACTACTGTTCTCCCTCTACACTAACGACTGCACCTCCAATAACTCGGCTGTCAAACTCCTAAAGTTTGCAGATGACACCACTGTCATTGGCCTCATTCAAGATGGTGATGAGTCTGCATACCGGCAGGAAGTTGAGCGGCTGGTACTCTGGTGCAGTCAGCACAATCTGGAGCTGAACACTCTTAAGACTGTAGAGATGACAGTGGACTTCAGGAGACATCCCTCAACTCTGCTCCCCCTCACCATATCAGACAGCCCTGTGTCAACTGTGAAGACCTTCAAGTTCCTGGGTACAACCATCTCCCAGGACCTGAAGTGGGAGACCAACATCAACTCCATCCTCAAAAAGACCCAGCAGAGGATGTACTTCCTGAGACAACTGGGGAAGTACAGTCTTCCACAGGAGCTGCTGATCCAGTTCTACACTGCGGTCATTGAGTCTGTCCTGTGCTCCTCCATCACAGTCTGGTATGGAGCAGCCACTAAACAGGACAGGAGCAGACTGCAGCGGACTGTACGGGCAGCAGAAAGGATCATCGGCACCCCCCTGCCCTCCATCCAGGATCTGTACCTCTCAAGAACCAGGAAACGGGCAGGGAAAATCATCGCAGACCCCTCACACCCTGCACACAGACTTTTTGATCTGCTGCCCTCTGGCAGACGGTACAGAAGCCTGCAGACCAGGACCACCCGACACAGGAACTTCTTTCCCCTCGCCATCTCCCTTCTTAACAGTTGACCTGTCACACTGCTCCCACTGCCAGACTGCAACTGCACCTTATGTACATTTTGTAGTATTCATTCCACCTCATTCATTTCTGTATTTTATGTATATAAGTTTAGATTCGTTATTTATAGTTGGTTTACATAGCTTTGTGTATGTATGTGTAATGTGTATATATAGACACGTGTGTGTGTGTGTGTGTGTGTGTGTGTGTGTGTGTGTGTGTGTGTGTGTGTGTGTGTGTGTGTGGTGTGTGTGTGTGTGTGTGTGTGTGTGTGTGTGTGTGTGAGATTTACATTGCTGTGCTTGAGAGCCACCATCTACCGGAACCAAATTCCCTGTATGTGTCTGCACATATACTTGGCCAATAAACACGATTCTGATTCTGATCCAGTTATCTCAAATTTCTAAAAGAGTTCAGATGGGTCACGTTCACATCAGTCATGATGAAAGTCCTGAAAAACTGGTGAAGTCAGAAAATTTAAGGAAAACTGAGGCTGTGGGAGATGAAGAAGATGTTACAGTAACTCAGGATTTTTTTCTGCTTATCCAATTCAGGGTCACAGAAAAGGCTGGAATCTACCCCAGCTGTAGGAGGGGAGGCAGGTTACACTTATAACAGGTCACCAGTCTGCCTCGGGGCTAACACAACTGCTCCTTGACTGGCTCCCCACAGCAGCTTGTGCTCCCACCCTTACATCATTTACCCTGAACACACATATGTGTCAGAGCAGGATGGAAACAGGAGCATTTTTAAACATGCAAGACTGGGACCAGTCGCAGTTCTCGATGATTTTGTTGAACGGTGAGATGAGCCCAAACTTCAGTTAAACAGTCTGACACAATGATCACTGCTTTCAGAAAATGCACTCATACACAAGAAGTCACGTACTTTAAGGGACGGAAGGCAGAATTTTTTGAGTCTAATAAATATCTTAAAAGATTTACTGATTGAAAGCTGAACTTTGAAACAAACTATGAAGCTGCCAGCAGAGGAAGAGAAACTGTCCTCTTTGTGCTGACTAAGAGCTCTTAACGACCAAAAGCTTCTTACAGCACTGAACTCCTCTCTGAGCCTCAAATACTTGGATTTCCACAAGGACACAGATTACTTTGAGCATGCAACCACTAGGTGGCATCCAGACATTAATCTCTGACTCTGGAGTGAGTGGAGTGGAGTGGAGACCTGCTTGAGACTCTGCAACAAATTAAAGCTATGAATCTTCAGGCAGCAGCCATGCTCTATCACGCAGTTTGCTAAATATATATGTAACATTATATATATATATATATATATATATATATATATATATATATATATATATATATATATATATACTACTAGGGGTGCAACGATACACAAAATTCACGGTTCGGTTCGGTTCGATACTTTGGTGTCACGGTTCGATATTTTTTCGATACAAAAAAAATGTTCATGCCTTTTTAATTTGTCATTTATTAAAATTATAAATATATATTTTAACAAAAAAGTACAGTTTTTAAATTTAATGTTGCTGAAACAAAAGTAATTAAAAAAATAAATATATCACTGTGATTGAGGAATCACTCATCTTTGGAAAAGAGAGTTTATTACAGAGAAATGGCTCTTTCCAAAATAAAAGTTATACTATACGCTTCTTCTGGGCTATATTCTCAGCAGCATATTGTAGCGGGTCAGGGCTGTTCGGGGTTCTGTTTGTATAGTTATGTTTTGTTTATGTTGCCATAGTGACGGGTGACGCCCTCTCGCTGCAACGGTGTGTCCTTCCGGGGTCAGAGGGCGCCCTGTGTGTTGTTGTTGTTGTTGCCACGCTGAGCAGTTAGCTAGCGGCAGTGTTCTTCTGCAGATGTCAATAAACGGCTGTGCTCCCTGGCTAGCTCACGGGAAGCAAGACCAAACAACACCCCCGTCTCCTCGTTGTCTGAGCTCGCCACATTGGTGTCAGAAGTGGGATGATGGTGGCACCCCATGTTCTGACCCGAGTGACTTTTCCCCCGCCGGTCGTGACCGGCCAGTGTGCCAAAAGAAGGCACCTGGACATTTGCAAAGTGAAAGCAAAAAACAAGCGCAAATTCAAACGCGATTTCAATATGTCACATATTGACAGTGGCTCACCGATGCCAATGACATAATTACCCAGCTACATTTCCGAAAGAATGCAAAAGCATTGACATATATTTTTCCTTCCTACAATAGCCGGACGGGCAGGGCAGAGATAGATTTTGGTAGCCCGACTGGAAAAATCGCTAGCCCCGGGACGTCGGGCTAGCGATTTTGCAAGCCCTGTGTTACAGGCATGGCCCTTTAAGGATGAAGCCTGATGGGAAATGTATTCGGGATGTGTGTTAGCGGGACTGCCTGGTGTGTGTGTGTGTGTGAAGAGAGAGAGCGGAGAAGGGGGAAAAGTAACGGTTAGCTACAGAAGAGACGGAAAGAAAATAAATAAAAGGAATATAATAACTCCCTCGACAGCCAGAGTTGTGTCGGCGATGCTCGCTGTGAGTAAACTGTTTCAGCCCACTGTACGCGGTGTTCGTGCCTTAGAGAAGAAATAAAGTTCGGTGAAGCAGTTTCCTACGCCTCCTTCGATCTTTTTGCTAGCGGAGTTGACCTGTATAGTAAGCTGTTGCCGGCTACGAGTCAGTTACGGAACCTTCAAGTAACTGCCAGAGGTTTCCTTACTATGGTTCGGGGCCGCGGATCTGGCGCGGTAACACTTGTATCTGATTGAGGAATCACTCATCTTTGGAAAAGTGAGTTTATTACAGAGAAATGGCTCTTTCCAAAATAAAAGCTATACTATACGCTTCTTCTGGGCTATATTCTCAGCAGCATATTGTAGCGGGTCAGGGCTGTTCGGGGTTCTGTTTGTACAGTTATGTTTTGTTTATGTTGCCATAGTGACGGGTGACGCCCTCTCGCTGCGACGGTGTGTCCTTCCGGGGTCAGAGGGCGCCCTGTGTGTTGTTGTTGTTGCTGTGCGGTTGCCACGCTGAGCAGTTAGCTAGCGGCAGTGTTCTTCTGCAGATGTCAATAAACGGCTGTGCTCCCTGGCTAGCTCACGGGAAGCAAGACCAAACGACACCTCCGTCTCCTCCTTGTCTGAGCTCGCCACATTGGTGTCAGAAGTGGGATGATGGTGGCAGCCCATGTTCTGACCTGAGTGACTTTTCCCCCGCCGGTCGTGACCGGCCGGTGCGCCAAAAGAAGGCACCTGGACATTTGCAGGACTTTGTGTGGGGCAATGGGGTCGTCGGGGACGACTGACCCCTTAGGTGGGGGCTATGTAGCGGGTCAGGGCTGTTCGGGGTTCTGTTTGTACAGTTATGTTTTGCTTATGTTGCCATAGTGACGGGTGACGCCTTCTCGCTGCTACGGTGTGTCCTTCCGGAGTCAGAGGGCGCTCTGTGTGTTGTTGTTGCTGTGTGGTTGCCACGCTGAGCAGTTAGCTAGCGGCAGTGTTCTTCTGCAGATGTCAATAAACGGCTGTGCTCCCTGGCTAGCTCACGGGAAGCAAGACCAAACGACACCTCCGTCTCCTCGTTGTCTGAGCTCGCCACAATATTAAACATATCAGGTCCCCATAAGGAGAATCATGTGCTAACGGCTGTCTAAATGACCCGGGTAAAGTTTGTAGCATGCTTGTTGTTTTTGTCTGCTTCCACTTGTCTTTGCACTAGGATGATGTCGGCGTAAATGTGCAGTCATATTAGTTGTGTTCCCACTAGTGCTGTCAGCGTTAATCTCGTTGAAATGACGTTAACGCCACAACACGGCAAATCTCAGTTAATGAGCTACCCCTGCCTGGGGCTAGATGGCTAACACGTTAACGAGCTAACTGCGTGCTAACACACTAGTTCCCACCCATGTAATTGAGCATTGCGTGGCACATCCAACATACTGTTTTACTTTAGTCCATGACCAAAATAATTCCAAACGCCAGATCTGAATGAGGGTGGGGGAGATTCAATTTGCCATGTTGCAAGGAGAGCTTAACTTCTGTCTCGCTAGCTTGCCCTGCTCTCTTCCTTCTGACTATGCTGTCTGTGTTGAGCGCTCAGTGGATCTGCGCTAGACAGTGCAGCCTAGGCGGAGTAGTCGAACGCAGATTCACTGAGCGCTCAACACAGACAGCATCGTCAGAAGGAAAGTTGATAAAATAAATTGCAAATTTTGTATTGTTCGATACATATGCGTACCGAACCGAAAGCACTGTATTGAACGGTTCAATATCGATACGAGTATCGTTGCACCCCTAATATATACATTTTTAAAGATTTTATTACATTTTTAAAATCTCTTGTAAACAACTGTTCTTTAGGGAGATAGAAGACATGCTCACTTAGCAGTTTAGCCTCTTAAATTTAAAATAATGACAAAGTACATGAGCGGAGAAAGACTCTTGTTCTAAGTCTGCATGTCAGTAAGTATAGTTAGAGAAAGGTACACAGACAGTGTGAAATACTTACTTTCTTACTAAAGAAAGTAAGAAAGTAATGCATGTATTTTGGTTTGAAGTGTTGTGAAATGTTGTGTCATCACATGATTTCACATTACATCATTTAAAACTATTGATACTTTCCTTTTTAAATAACATAAAATGATCATTTTCAAATTAATGCAGGGTTTGTAGCAAAATGTAAAAATGTAGTGTCTTGTTTTGGTTTGATATTTTTTTTATGTGTATGTGTGTGCGTGCGTGTGCGTGTGTGTGTGTGTGTGTGTGTACACTTGCATATGGTCTGGTTATGAATCAGTGAACAATGATTTGTAAATTATTAAATAGTATTGAGCAGTGTAGGATCACATAAGTGTAAACATCACCCTACTCTTTTTCAGGCATGTAAATTGTGTTGTATAAAAAAACTCAACGTTGTATTTCTTTTGCTTTGTTTATTTTCTGTTTTCATATTTACATGTCAGAAATAAAACATTTAATCAGTCAATCAGTCAAGTATCACGCTTGTCATAAATACACAGTGATAACACCCCTAGTTTGGACGGTAAAATATTTGCAAAGCTTGCATACAAAGCTTGTCTAACCACCTGTCATACATGCATTGTAAGCAAACACAAGTTTGCCAGGAATACTGCTCTGCAGCTGTAGTTCTTTGAGATAAGGTAGAAATGCTAAAATTGAGGAGGGATATTTTAGGGCCACTTTTCTTGTTTGATCAAACACATTTTGTAGTGTTGCTGCAGAGCTTTACATATCACCCTCACCCGATGAACCTGAGGTGTTTGCTTTGATGTAATTGCCTCTGTGTGTGTGTGTGTGTTATGCATCAAAGCATCAGGGAAGGTCATGTGTGCAAGGCGACTGCAGATCAGCAGCTTTCCTGCTTTTTACTGTTGCATAATCTCAGGCTCTCCTCTTCTTCTCCCTCTGTCCTTTCACTCCTCCTCCACACCTGTGTCTGTCTTTTTCTTTTCTCTTTCTCCTCTTCACCGGCTCCTCCCATCCAGCTCGACCTCACCCTTAAGCGTGTACGGAGCTGCAAGCTTCTCTCTTTCTGTGGCCAAGAGTCATTTAGGCTTTCATTAAGCCAGTTCAGATCTCCAGCCAAGCTCCACTTCCATCTGCTGCCACATCTGACAGCAGGTGGCCTTTTAGCAAAGTGCTGACTCACATGGTAAACGCAGCGATTACATCTCCGCCTCATTGCACAGCACTTTCAGTGCTCTTCGTCTCTGATCACGTGATTCGTGTCAGATGAGAAGGTCAAAGGAGAGTTTGGATTTTTGGGGAAATACCAGTTCTTCCAAATAAACACGTCACAATTCATTATGACAGAGTTTGTGGGCATGCATGTTCGAGTCTCATGTCTAAAGAAAGGTGACAGATGTTACAGCTGGCCTTAGGTGTCACACTTCACATGACACAGCAAAGAGAGAACAGAGAAAGGAAAAGTCCTTAACTACACTGCCTGTAATAGATCGCTGACATGAGGCCCATCCTTACTCTGCTTATCAGCAGCACACAGCTCTGAAGTCGTGCCTTTTTTTCTCTGTCTGAGCAGATAAAAATAAAACAAAAAGCCATGGAGAGGACACAGGACTTTTATATTTATTCAGTGCTGTCTTATCTACTTCAACATTTTTTATTTTTGCTTTTCATGTATATTTGAAATGTGGAGGAAAACACAAAAATGTGCTTCATTTAGATGATTTTTTTTCCCTTGCATGAATGTACCCATGAGGGCAATTAGTGGACTTTGATATTACCATGTGAAACATAGTCAAGAACCAAAGCGAAACATAAAGCTCCGGCAGTAAAAAGTTCACATTTGCACAGTTTCTTGTAGATTGTAAGGTGCAAAGGTTTGTGTTCATTTAAATATAAAAAGAAATGCAATAAAAACTCATATTTACTCTTAGATTTAAAAGCTTTTACCATTTATTCAAGTTCTGTCAAATAAATGTTGAACATTGTAATGTTCAAGAAACCAGTTTGAGATGATCTGAGCTTTGCAGCAGCCATCAGATGATGCAAGCAACATTTTTTTCTAATCTTCTGTTATCAAATTTCAATCAGCCTGTGTGAACTGCAGCCTCAGTCTCCTGCACGTAGCTGACAGGAGCGGAGGTTGGTGTGGTCTTCTGCTGCTTCAAAGTTCAGAGATGCTCTTCTGTATATGTTGGTTTTAACAAGTAGCGATGCTCAGTTTGAATTTCAGCTGCGTGCCTGAATGCAGTGAATTGTGCTAACAAGGAAAATGAACAGGTGTACCTAAGGAAGTGGACAATGAGTGCATATTGGCCCTGTTACCTCACGGCACAAACCTTCTTTACTCCCTGCATGTGCCTGGTGGCTGTAGGTGCAGACATGAGCTTCAGTGAAAAATCTGAGTGGTTGGTGAGGCCAGAAAAGCAAACCCATTTCCAGGTGTAATGAGTACCGCATACCTGACCTTTATTTAAAGGTCAGTTTTTCTTCACTTACATTAATGATCAAAATCCTGGAGACTTATCTCTACAACGTACAAACTGCAACAATGCAAACAAGTACATCATATCGATTGTACTTTTAAAGGTACAAAAAGATACTCCACATTGTTTCACTACTATTATTTGAACAAACAAAAGTATCTGATTATTTGGCTGTTCAATTCTAAAAAAATGAACAATAACTGAGTAAATAAATAAATGAAAACAGATGGAAGATCTCACGGCTAATTAGGGTAATAGTGACATGAACAAACGAGGGAGGCAGAGACTGACAGCTGAGAAGAAAGGATAGGTTTGGCTTCATTGCTCTGTGAATAACTACACGGGGGACAAAAGTTAGTTGTGCGTGCATCAAAATGAAACTTTTTATTGGTTAAACAACAGGACAGTTTTTCTTAAGAAGTGCTCCTGAATCCCTACTGAGATTTCCATCACAGGAACATGTTTGTTTTTAGCACCATTGGTATTAGTTTCGGGCCTTTTCTCTTTCTTGCAAAGATTTCTCTGTATTCTCTAAATCTTGGTAATCTTATGATGACAAATATTAGGTTGGTGAAGCGTTTGCATACACAGCGGCAAATTCCTTCTGATAGACTTCTAATATTGCACTTTATCTTTTGTCCCCAAAATTATGTTGTTGGCATCAAATTCAGAAATCCATCCACAAATAACCGATGTGCTGACTTTGTGCCTAAAACAATTTACAAATCACAGCATTCTGTTTGCATAAACTGTATATTTTACACAAGATCCAGACAACTCTGTCGTTGCTAGAGGACATCTGCAATCCATTTCTCTCAGTAAAAAGTTGGACTATTTCATATATATAAAACACCTGTCTTCAATGACTCAGGCCACTCTGTGAAGCTGGGCTATTCTTTCAGAGGACATCCCCTCCTGCAGGTGCTGATGTCGTGCAGAAGCAGAAACCACACACATACATGCAAAGCTGACACCTGAGTCGCTGTGAAGAAGCCTGGCACGCGACGCGCATCGTGTTCTGGTTGAGAATAAATTCACCTGTTGGGTAATCCAGTCAGCCTGAGCATTAGCCTGCCGTGCATGACGTACAAGCGCAGCACAGTGAAGTCGCAGGTCAACTCAGTGAAGCTGCTTTTGTGTTCTCATTGCTTCTCTCTGAACTAGCATTTGTCTGCAAATACAAAGACACATAAATAATACTTGGAAATCAGACATGTCTATACAGCATCAGTTTGTTAATAACTTTTCGGACCAGTGCCTGGAGAAATTTTTGAAAATAAGAATATAAACTCACTGAGCAGCAAAGACATCATGATGCAATCCTCCATGAGAATCTGAGTGCAAGTTTTTTGAATGTGCAACTTTTCCTTAATAAGATAACAATCCTCAGCCTAGGGACGACTGCCAAACAGCTTAGCTCACCTCCAAACTTTGGCCACACTCCTCAGCAGGTTCAGCAGCTCAAGGCTGGCTCTGTCTGATTAGGTAACAGATAATCATTAAGAAGAGGTTGTTGGGCCTCTGCTGTGCTGCTCAGTGGCTTCTCCATCCAGAACCGCCTACTTAGCCTCATCCGTAAAGCCGCTGTTACCTAATGATGGAGCCCGTGTAGAGCCATGGGCTGACTGATTTAGAAAGACTCTTTGCTGTTTGAGCTGGGGCACACTAGGCTTCACTAGTGTGCGAGTGTGTGTGTGTGTGTGTGTGTGTGTGTGTGTGTGTGTGTGTGTGTGCAGCTCTTCAATGGACAGCCAGTCAGATCAATGTTATGCAAACCTATTAGTCAGAGGTTGCAGTGTTGGCTTCACACAATACTCAGGGACTCTAGCCCAGGGTCAAACACGCTGATGAGCTCTCACCTCAGTTAAGAGTAACAATCGGTTAAAGGCAGCAACAGAGAACTGCAGCTTTATATCGTCAAACAGTGCTAGAAAGACATTAATGTCACTGCATTAACTGCATTTTGTCCTTAAACAAGCATTCGTGTTTAAATTAGCACCAATTTCAAACTTGAAAATTGACGCATTGAGATTTTAGCAGCTTTTCCATCTGTCTGTATGTTTGCATATACGGTTAAAACCAAAACTTTTAAATGCAGTCTAATTTTGTTATATTTTTGTACAATCACATTTCCAGAAACATGATTTCAATCGAAGATTTCTGTGTAACGCATAGTTAATAACGCAATGCAATGATCCAGATGTGCAGTGGGTGGCAATGTTCTTATAGAGTGCAATACTATCTTAAATGATTTTATTTCACTTATCATTGTGACTGTTTCACTATAATCACTTATAAAATTGTGATTTTCTGTGTGTTTGCATTGGACAATTCACAATAAAGGAATCTGAACCTGGACCTGATGTGACTTTGAATGTGATCTACTGGGATTTTCCACAAAAACATTTCTAGAGTTTGCAGAATATGATCTGAAAAACAGAAAATAACCAGTGAGAGGCAACAGGGACTTAAAAAACCCCCACTTGTTACAAAGTATGCAGAAGAGCATCTCTGAATCACAACATCATGAACTGTAAGCAGCGGGCTACAGCAGCAGAAGAGCACACTGAATGCCATGCCTGTAAACTGGTACAGGAAACTGAGGCTACAATTCACAAAAACTCACCAGAGTTAAACAATAGAAGACTGCAAAAATGATGATGAGCTTTTATGTTTGTTGTTTTTGCTAAACAGCATGAAAGCATGGATCCATCCTACCTTGTATCAACAGTTGAAGCTGCTTATGTTGTGATCATACTGATTGCACAAAACTGTATTTGTTAAACTTTGAACGATCGACTGGGTGTGCTCGCTATCTCCCTGTTTCAACAGATGGTGTTTCATGATCAGATTTTGTTGTTGCAAGCACCACCGCTATGTTTATAAGCTCATCTATTCAGGAAACAAAGTTAAGTGAATCTGAGCAAGGGAGGCCATCACCCTGCTGAATAATTATTCTGAATTCTATTGTAATCCTTTATTACATATTTCAACACTAGAAAGAGATCAAAAGAAGCCGAGATGATTCCTGTGCATGGATATGTGATTAATGTTCATCGAACATTGTTTTGTACAGGTAATGGATTGCTGTGATCAGTGTGATGAGCATTTTGCTGACTCGACAGGAGGGAGGGGGTTCTCGGTGTACTTCATAAGGCCATTAAGAATATACTCCCTGGAACACAGTCTGAATAATCCCTGTGGCTTTGACTTCCTTTAATCATCTTAGCCAAAGCATGGCTCCCAATGTGCCTGCATGGGAACACCTGTACTGGGCCACAGCAAATGGATGGTGGTTATCATCTCAATCACCCTCCTGTTCCTCATGCAATACTCAGAAATAAGCAAGCGCATTTATGCTGATCAAGAGAATGCAAAACAAAGCAAGTAAGCTGAACTTTAATGCAAATGACTGAAAATGTAGTCTTAGTGTCAGCTGTTTATCTTTATCATTTGAATCCATCCGAAGGTCTAGTTTGCACACATCCCACATTAGGGGAGAAACAAACAGCACGGCAGGTAAAAGATACAGAATGCATGCAAAACTGGAGAAAATGTTTAAATAAGAGCCGGAGCTGCCATAAACTGTGGAAATATTTAGTAAAATGTGGCCCTGTATGTGTAGCGTTATTTAATTTTTTTAATGGTAAATAATTTGTAAGCAATTAATAAGTAAATAAAAGTATAAGTTATTTTAATGCTTTTTAAATTATTTTAAACAGGTTCTTGATCAGTATTCTTGTGTATGTGCATCAGGTGGCCATTAGCCACAAAATGACTTATAAAACAATTACTTCTATATGTTTATAGACCATTATAAAACATTAATAAACATTAATAAGCACATAGATGCTATTAAATACAGTAGGGTTATGTTTCATTTGATATACTCTTTAGTAAACGAACAACTTGTGGCTAAAAACAACAGTTTTTAAATGCTAATCGCCATTCAGGTGCCGGGCTCCTGTTGCCAGGAAACCGTGGCTTCCCATTGGCCGCTGCCGCTCCACGTGATGCCGAGCCTTGACGTCACGCCCAGAGGCTGTGGGGCTAAGCAGAGTGTGTGCAGCGGATCGGGAAAAGAGCCTGGTAGAGTTTGGACTGCGAGCACCCGGGAAACTCCAGCTCACCTACCGCACAGCTCTGCTTCTTCTGAAACGTTCACCGTCCTCGTACTAATAATGGACTTCTAAAGAGACTCCTAACGAGCCCCCCACAGCAACTTGAAAGCGAGGTAAGCTGTCGCTGATGTTGTGTTCGTCTCTTCCTTCGCAGTTTGCCCGCTTCCTCATACTTTGTTTCCCACCCCTCTTCAGTTTTCCCTCCCCGCACTCAGGTGAGATGACTTTACAGGTTGAAGAAGCGTCCTTGTACCGCTTCCAAAGCGCTTGCCTCCACTTTTATTCGCTTGTCTTAAATGACCAAAACAAGCAGCCTTTTTTGCACATGTTTTTCTAACATAACTTTGCAGTTGCAGAGGTATTTCGCGACGCTAGCAGCGGATAAAGCTTTACCTACATTTCTAATCGGATGAAGGTGCTTCTTCTTGTCCTACATGAGCCCCTGAGAGGAGGAGTAGTTTTCAGTCTTTGCACTCTCCATTTGATTGAAGCAGGAGTGAGAACAGGAAGTGAAAAAAGAAGGGAGTCCTGCTACCACACAAGGCTGAGTGAAGCAGGGTATCTCATTTCAGCAAATGCACATCAGTTAGCCAGTGGATTAAAGCAGGGCAAGGGTAGCTTTACTGGACTGGTGGTGCTGCTTCACCTTTGTCAGGTGAGTGGGCAATCTGCTTTCTGCAGAGTTTCTGGTTAAAGTGTGGGGTGTCTGGTCAGTGCACTAATAAGCTGTTGGAAGAAGACCCAGAAGGAAAACGCACAAAAAGGAAAGCCACTGAGAAACCACCAGAAAGCGTTTCAAATATTTGCAGGCTTCTGCTTCTCTTATCTGAGTCTTTTGCTTTTTGTTTGTTTAGTGTAGTTGCATGCACTGCAGACCACACGTAAGCCTGCTTGAGCTGCATATACTTAAGGCAAAGAGTCTCTGTTAGCTTAAATAACAAAAGTCTGAGCATTTTGACAAACATAACGTGTATTTTAATTTAGAATAAAATAAATCCCACTTGTAGAAGCTGTCCTTTTGATTTCTTTTGAGGGATGGTAAAGGCTTCAATTTTATATAAGTAAAACTGAAATGAATTGAATCTTTTGCTTTATCACAAGACTCTAGCTAAACCTGACACAAATCATGTTTTGTTTTTCCTATAGAACACACATAAAACATCCCTCTCACTCTTCCTGAGGTTGAGCAAAAGTAATTAATAAATTTAATGCGAGTTAAATGGGTATGGATTGATTAATTTGGTTAGCTCATAACAAAAAAGCTGAATATTTTTGCTGTTTAATAGCAATCAATTGGTAGCAATTGGTGCCCATTATGTGAAGATTTCCTCCCAACAGCATGTAGAGTAAATAATTAATATATAAAATATTGACTCTGTTGGTTTCAGGTTTCCATGAGACAGACCAGCAGCTAATGTAGGATTAAACTGACTGAAGCTCCATCTCTAAGTAGCTCCTCCAGGCTTCAGTTGAACTCGTGCAAATTTCTTTCTTTTTTTAAGGCGTCTTTTTGGTTTCATTTGTTGATGTAAACACTGTGGCGCATTAGGGTTGAGTTTCCTCTGATGGTTCCAGTGAAGTGGCCACGGGGGGGATCAGACAGGGAGGTGGTGTGAGGGGGAAAACATTAACGGACACAGAAGCCGAGAAATAAATCCGAGAGTTCAGTGGTCCAGAAGAAATGGGAGAAAGGAGGGTCATTCGCATGCAAAGAAAACAGAAAACACACTCACACACGAAACCTCTAGCTTCCAGACTTCTGATTCGATTTTAGTAATTCAACAGCTCGAGCGGCCAATACAGCATAACAAGATAATTGAAAGACCTGTGGAGGGTGGAGTCGAGATAATGGCCCCCTTGGTGTCAAACGCTTTCAGGATGCTCACAGATGTGTGCTAAATTTGAACAGATGTTCTATTTTCACCGGCGTGGGTGTCTTCTCAGTTTGTTTTGGGCCAGACTGACCGCACTGGTAGCCTGGTCTGTAGTTAGGCTTGTCTGAGCAGCAGTCTGCGCCTCTTTGAATTGAATTACACTTTTTTAGAGAGAGTAGACTGGGGGGGGGGGATAAAAGGAAGTGAAGGAGAGAGCTGGAGATAACATGTGAGAAAAGAAACAGATTCCGACCTGTCACATGGACTGTGTTTTGGATAGAAAGCCACATTTCTGGCATGCAGATATCTCTGACTGAGAGGGGTGGGAGTTGTTTAGTCATCTGATAGATTGACATTTCCATCTCTGTAGCCTTTTGTCTTTACAACAGGCTGTTTCAGGGAGAGACTCACATTTAGAGACTCGGTGCAAAAATAAGCGGCCCTCTCATGCAATCAGTGGCATTTTGCTGTGAGTGTGTGATGGCGTTTGTCCGTTCTGCAGCTCTGCCTCCTTTGGAGTCGTTGTCAGAGACGCTCCTTTTTTTTTTTTTTTTTTTTTTTTTTTTTATCTTGTTCTCATTCGCTCCCTCATAATGGCTTCGGTGTCATGATTGTGGTTTTCTGCAGCGCCTTGACGCACAACGCTGTCTCACAATGGGAGCTCATGTGCGCTGAATTATGATGAAGTTGTTGCCGTGGGAAGGGAAGAAGTCGTTTTTGACATTAGAGAGCAAAGTGCACGTTAAGCATATGTCGAACGCCAAAAGGTTCGTCGCGCAAGCATGAAGTTAAAGCTAGAGGAGCAGATGGATTAACTGTCTGTTCTGTATGTCCATTAATAAAACTGTGGATATGTTTCAGCTAGGCACATAAATTTGGTTTTATTTTATTTACTTATTTATTTTCTGGGGATTTACCAATAAATTGCTGGAATATTGGCTCCCTTGTCTGATATGTATCCTTGGAAAAAACAGTAGCTGTTATTTTTCTGTTATTTCACATCAGATTTGTGCTCGCTGAGTTTTTAAAGAGTATGTGGTGAAAGGCAGAAGGACTTTCTTTTGTTTACATGAACAAATGAGAAAACAAAATGGTTATTTAAAACACCAGCATCATCCCAGACTTTCACAGTCAGAAGCTGGAGCTCCTTCAGAGACATAATGATGTTTTCCCCCCCGATGAAATGACACACCGGTAGTAATAAAGGCATTGTTAGGATAAACACAAACAATAGGGGGTGTTAGAAGACAGAAGTGGCTAACTTTAAAACTTTAAAGCTGTTGCTCACGCTGAAGGTTAGTCGCTAGGCTCAGGTTACCCTGGAAACCCTCTGATGTATTTATATATCTTATCATAAGTCAATCACCAGTATCCTGTCATCGGCAGCGGCTTCATTTATGCGTCTCAGAGTCGAGAAAAGCGTTTCATTATTTTCTTGGAGTTGAAGGTTGTTGACTTTCAGCACTCTCTGGTTGCCACGTCACTGAGAATCACTTCCTGTGTGGATGAAGAGCTTTAGTTTTTGTTTTAAGAGTAATTTGAGTTTTTGTCTCGGTTTTAATACCAAACTTTTACATTTTATGCAGCGAGCGATTGTTTTCATGTACTCTGAATCATTTCTCCTTTATTTGATGATTAAGATTAATGATTAAGGGTCTGTGTGTTTTGACCAGTGGTCTATAAATATGTTTGGGATCATGTCACCAAGAAAATCACGAAGTGATCAAATCTGAGAATCCAAAGCCAGAACATTTCAGCTGAATAGTCATTGATTCAGCTCTGGATGATGTTTCACATGTAATTGGAGTTGATTAAGTTTACCAACCTGCTTTGACTTTTAAGTTATTTCACTTTTCCTAAACCTAAACCTTGAGTCGCTGTCGTACTAAGTTACTACAACTGAGTTTCACTGTTGGTCTGTGCATCCTGTTTCACCGGCAGAAACCCAGTGAAACCTCACTCACATCCTCAGACTGTGTTGGATAATCAGCAGAAATCCCCACTCTGACCTTACACTAAATAACACGGCAGATAGAGTTGCTCGGAGGCATTCAAGGAGCTGCTAAGGCATGCTGCACCGAACAGCCGTCGTCACTTGTAACGTGAGTCTGTGTGCTCCCAGAGCTATGCGGGCTGCAGCAGATATCCGAGGTGCTTTGAGATGTTCGGGATCATCAAGCATGTGATCGCTGATGGATGGTGGCCAGAAGATGTTTATATTTATGTGTTTTAACCTTTGACATGAGTGAAACCTCACTTTTCCAGCTGCATGAGACTACCTATGATGCTTCAGTGTGTCTTTGCGCTTCGTTTCTCCCATAAAAAAATGCAGGAGTTTGTCGGCTTTGCACTTCACTCCGCTGGAATAACTCCGAAGTTCATCTATAACTAAAACTGCGCTTGTAAATAAGGCTTTCAAGGCCTTGTTGTTTGCTATCATACTTCATTTTCATGCACCAAATGTCAGTCAAGTTGAACTCAACAAAGCAAACTGGCAGCGAGGATGAAACGAATTTAATAGAAACAGAAAGGACGTGAGATGAAGAACATTTTAAAGCTGCCAGCTGCTTGAACCTCGTCCAGTATTTCCCTTTCATTTGGAATATGTGTCGCAGCCTCCTCTTGGCACTTCTCCTGCAGAAATAAGACAGTTTATTCGTTTGTCTTGTTTATCATTTTTGCCTCATGCTTCATCAAATCACCTGGTAACATCTTTGACCATTTATCCATTAAAGTGGTGGATTTACGTGCTAGTTAACGTGGACTGGCCTGAATTTTTGAATATGGAAGCACTTTAAAAAAAAAACACCAAAAATAACATGGGGACAAAGATCTGTGATTTTCAGGTTTGAAGGTCGTACTAAAGCCTAGAAGGCAGCATATATAAGAGTTATACAGCCACAGTCATCTGATCACAAATTCTTTCAAACGCAGATGAAGTGGAAGAGAACTGCAGATAAGCTACTCAAAGACGAAAGAGGCTGGTTGTGACGTCGGTTTGCCGTTGCGTAAACCGAGCCTCTGGGGGCGTTCACATGTGTCCTCGTCTAATGTGAGATGGTAAAAGTGTCATTTTTAATATCTTATCACAGCTGAGATGAAACAAACTTTTGAATTGCAGGTGGAGATCGGATTGCCGCCCCCGTAGGTCTAATAATTGCTTACTTGTTAGGTCGAGGATAGCCGCCCTCAGCTCTGCAGCGCGGGCACAGATGCATCATATTTCATTATGAACATGTCATTCATAAACTGTCTATCTGCGATCGTGTCTCTTTCGGCCTCTTGCGCTCTCCGTTGACCTCCTCAGATCTGTTCTTGGATTATCTGTTGGACTGTGGGGTTAAGATTTACCTGCAGGATATAAATGGAGCCTTGTGGCTGTTGCGTAAGTGGGCAATAAGATGTTCTGGGACGAATGCCGTGTGGAGGCCCTTTGAGTCAAACAGCACGAATGAGTCAAGTGTAGTACAGTGCGAAGAGCTGTCTGCATACTAGGGCTGTGCAATTCATTGGATTTTGTTTTCAAGACTATAAAAAGATAAAACGGGGATTGTGGTGATGCTCAAATCCATCTTTACAGCAGCGGCTTTTGACTTTCTCTAAAAACTAAGCCCACTTGCTGTCAGACTGATGCATTTTAAGCATGTTAAGATCTATTTTATGCCAAAAAAAGGTTAAATATGTGTGTAAGTACTGAATCTTCCTTTCTACATGCGGTTGATTTCGGTGTAGTTCTTGGTGGATTTAAAGGTGTATTTTCTCTTCTCTTGGCTTTGATCCTCCTGTTGGTGCCACTGATGATGCTGGTGCTGCAGGTGTGCAGTTTGTTTGTTGGGCTGTTTTTGGAGTTAAATCTGCCTGGAGGCCCAGCAGGTGTATCCTGTCTTCTGCTAAAGACCTCAAACCTCGAACACTAAAGCTCATGGTGGCTGTGTGTGCACCGTCAAGGCCGCACTGAAAGAGACAGCCTGTTCTGGAGAGCTTCACTAACACCTGTGCAGGCTGAGGTCAGCGGCTCTATCTCAGGCCCGTTCTCCCCTCCTAGGGTTAGACTAGCGTCACACTCTTGTGCTGACCTTATGAGATGGTCGAGGGAGAGCCCGGCTAAACCGCAAGAGCCGTCTACTTGTCAAAGCATTAGTTATGTAACGGTGCCATCGCCGGTCCGCCTGCAGCACCAGGTAAGAGCCTTACCGGTTAATTGTTGGCAGTGATCTCACAGAGCTAGAAATAGCGGAGTTCTTAGGGTGACTGGCTGAAGAGATGTTCAGCTTTTTTCCCATCAGTATTTCTTCTAAAATACACACAGACCTTCAACCAAGAGCCGTTCCTCTCGACTGTCTCAGAGGGCTGCATGAACTGTGCATGATAGTGGAAGAGAGAGAGCCATCCATGCCTGAATCGAAAACACATCATTAATGGCAAACCTGCTGCAGCTAAGCTTTAATTTAAGTTGGATTTAATTACATCTGATTAACTGAGGGAGACGGGGGTCAGAGCAAAAGGTTAATGTAACATTAGCGATGTTTACATGTGCAAAATTTCTTCAGTCTCATTAAAGCTCAGATCAGATCTTCACTGTTTACACGACCCTAAATAAAATGATCGTGACCCATCATGACGTGCGTTTACTTGCCAAATAAATTGTTTTGACATCAGAATTTTCTAACCATCCGGAAATAGTAGAAGAAGAAGTTGATGTCCGATATTAAACAAACACCACTGTTTGGATTTCTCTGGCTAATGTAGCTCCTGCAGTTAAAAATGTAGTGCCACAGAGATGGTTTCAGATGCTTGTGAGCAAATAATGATGGTAGTAAACTGGGTTTGTTTGCAGCTGTAACTCCTGTGGTTACCCATAATTCCAGGGTGGTGTGTAAACGGCCTCACACTTCATCATAGGAGTAATACTGTGCATTACTAAATACTTAGAATAACTTTATGTGCTTAAATCTGTCTTGTAGTTTTATACACATGTTTGTATGAAATAGTTTGTTAGTTTTTTATGAGCACTTATAAAAAGGACAGGAAAACATTTGCTCTAATTGGCCTGTGCTTACTTACCAGTTAAACTGTAAATCATCTCATCAGTCACAGATCACAGTGGAGAGAAAAGAAAAACGCAGAGGAGATGCAAACTAGACACAGATAAACCTAAAGTTAAGTTTTCATTATATTAATTATTTGGCTCGTAATAAGTGTGCAACACGGCTCTGTGAGAGAAATGTGCAAATACAAATTAGACTGGGACAAAGGGGATTGGAGCATTAATTCATAGCCTCAAAGCAAACCGTCTAATTTTTCAAGGCTGCTGTGTCGTCATCAGCCTTTGTGCCATTCGAAGTTTAGTCTGATTGAGCTGCTTTTCGCTGGAAGATGTGGTGAAATCACTGATTTTATGAGTCTGATAACTCTTTATCATCATCATCATCATCACTTTATTTCTAAAGCACTTAAAAAACCCCAACATAACAGCTGACCAAAGTGATGTATAAAAATGAGAGAACCAGAATAAAACAATAAATCAGCTATAAGTCAATTCATAAAAGCTAGTGAATTAACTAGCTTTTATGAATTAACTTATAATTGTATGTACCTGCGTATGGTACAGGTACATACAAAGGGCCAGAGTACAAGACAGATAACAGCTCACACTGGGTAAAAGCCATGAAGTTTTAAAATCAACGAGAGGTGGAACCTGTCTGACCTCCAGCAGCAGCTCAATCCACATTTTAGGAGCCAAAACTGCAAAGGCTCTGTGTCCTCTGGATTTATAAAATATCTTTGGGACAGTCAAAAGCATCTGGTTAGCTGATCTAAGAGCACAGGATGGTGTGTAAAGGTGAAGCAGCTCAGACAAATCAGAAAGGTTCAAGACCATTAAGTTGTGTGCTCTCTGTTTGTACCAGTTAAATTAGTGCAGCACCGTTTTGTACCAGCTGTGAGAGGGAGGCCTGGCTAATTCCAATCAAAAGACAGTTAAAATAATCCAGGCAAGAGGCATGAATCAGTGTCTCTAGGTGGCTTGTAGACAGGATGGACTTGAATTTTGATAGCCACCTCATCTGAAAGATAGGCGACTTAACCACAGTGTTGACATGTGACTCAAGTTTTATACTTAGATTAGTGATGCTGGATTTTTTTTATGCGGGGCCAAAGAAGAAAAGTCAAAGGTAGGGATACAGCTGGAGCCACAGGATTTAAAAAGGATGACCTCAGTCTTTTTTCTGTAAAAATTATGGAAATTCAGCGCTGTCCATCCCCTGATGTCATCAAGACAATCAAGAACCAATAATTTAAAGGAAAATAGATTTGACAGTCATCAGCATATAAATGAACACTTTCAAAATTTGATATTCATTCAGGAAGGCCTTCAGCTGGGTGTAAATAGCTTTTTTTTCCCCCTAAGGTAACTTGGAGACCGGCCTAAAGTCTTTCAATGATGAGGATGTACAGATCCTGAACAGGGAGGAACACTGGTTTGAGTTGAGTTGCCAGTTTTGTCTCTGCTATATCAGTTTATTCTTGTGTGATTATTTCAGCTCTTTAATGGTATGTATGGAAAATTAGCAACAATAAGCAAATTTTATGTAGAGTGAAAATAACCTTAAAAGCAACACATAGACATATTTAAACTGTCAACATGCTTTAATCCACCTCTGCTCTTTCCTTTTTTTGTAAAGCCATTAAGGGCAATACTAATTAACCTTCCCCCTCTGGTTTAAAGTAATGGAGAGAGGACGTATTAGCTGGCTCAGTTCCTCCATATTAATGTTTAAACAGCAAAGCTGGAGGGACTCTGTGTGATTAGGACCGCAGCTAAAAGCAAGCAAACTAACAAGCCATCGGTCGTTGTAGGAAGTGCCGTTTCATTCTTTTCTGACTAATAATGCGCCTTTTTTTTTTTCTTATTTGGGCCCACTCACAGCGATAAACAGGAGTGATTGCAGGGTCAGTCGTCATGACTACGCAGGACCAAATAATCAAAAAAATGTACCCGAATCCATCGAGCAATTAAAATGCAGATTCGAGGCTGTGGTGGCACCAGTCAACGCGTCAGATAAAGGATGAGTTTATGAATGAAGTGGAAATGTCAGAAAATGTAGGAGAAAAATAAATGTTCAGAAAGGCAGATAAGCTAAATATATAAGCTTATATAAAAGATAAGCTTCTTGTCACAGTCGAGCTGAAGGAAAAAACAAAATAAGGAGCAGCTAAACTAGAAGTGCAATATATATATTTCAATATCATGCAATACTTTTTCATACCACAGTCAGTTCACAAGTTACTGTTTAATACTTGAAATGACTTCATATTGTCCCACATATTTGAATTTATTTGGCTTTGACTCTAGTCTCTGTCCAAGATTTCTGTGTCCTCGGTGTATGTGTACAAATGGCAAATAAAATATTTTATCTCATCTTTTTAAGCTGAAACTAAACTAAACCAGAGGGTTGGGCACACGTACGTAACAGAAGCTGTGTTTTTGTATGTTAGGCGTAAAAATGTATTTTGGATGTGATAAGATTTCTTATAAAGATGGATTTTAAATGTGGGGTTCAAAGACACTTGGGGGTCTGGAATTCATAGCCGGAAATGATTTGATGGGGGGCTGTTTAGACCATTAATGGGTACTACTGGTTATTAACATTGATTGCCTTCAAGTTCCAACAAACCTGGATCATCTATTCACTCGGTTTGCAGTTGTCTTAGCAATCCTGGGTATGCAGAATTTGCTTCTTAGTCCTAAGCTGTAAATACTGTGTTATCTTTTCTTGGAAGATAAAATGTCTGTAAGGAATCACTACTTCTTGCGGGACAACCATTCACTAGGGGGCAGAGTGAGTGCTTCATGACTCTTTGGGGTCGTACAGAAGTGAACTAACAAAATTAGCCTTTCAGTATCGCAGGATGTTTCTAATTTTAGAGATATTGCACTCTGATTCTTACATGTGAATCAGTAACATGATGTGAGGTTTTTGTTTTTGCTCTAAATGCGGTGAACAAGTAAAATAAGAAAATAAACAAAATAAGCTGATAAGTTTTTTGCAGGCTCAATAATTTATGAACTGACACCCTGAAGGTTTAATTTCATACAGTAACTTTTAGGACTATTAAAGCTTATTAGAAGTATGATAATTAACAGACGTGCCTGAAAAAGGAGAGCCGTAAAGGTCACCAGACTCAGTACAGGAATCACTGAATGTCCATAGGCTGTATATAAAAGATGGTCACAGTGCCTCAAACCTGCACTCTTTTTGATGTCCAGCAGGGGGCTGGTGCAGATTCCACAGAAGTCTGTGGGGAATCAGACTTAATGCTTACTTACTAAGGCTTCAGTGGGAAAGGGTTCAATCTGTATCCTCATCCTGCTTTTTTTCACACTCAGTTTCACTTCACCACAAAGACATTGTGACTTCTGCCACATCTCCAGGGGCTGAGCTGAAGGATCAACAGCAGTACAAACATAAACAAGAGCAGCCCACATTACCAGTTGGTCGAGGTGTTTTTGCCCTCATGTAACCAGACACAGCTAATGTGCTCTGTTACTTATACAACAAACACTGGTAAAATTCTGTGTAGCATACACAGACTACCAATTTTCCACAAAAACATGCGGTCCACAGCAGGCTATAGTCTGCAGGTTAAGCAAAAAGCAGCATTCCTTAAAATCCGGTTTAAAAAGGGTTAAAAATAATGCCAAAGATCTAGAAGTCATCCTGCAGATACCAGCAGAATCCTGAGGAGTGTAATGTTTAGGGAACGGTGTCCTCAGATTAGTGTGTGTCTTTAATGGGTTTATGAAAGGATAAAGCCCCCCCTCTCTGTCCATATATCAGCTATACCCTTCAGCTCCAGACTGTTTGTGTCTGTCTAATTTAAAGGCACAGACTCGCTTCCCTGTCCGTACATCCACCGTGCAGTCGGAGACCCCCTCCCCTCCGTGTGGCGTTTTGCTCCGGGATGGGTGTGTAAACAGGTGCTAATCTCTGTTCCCGCTGCCGCAGAATGGGAGTGAACTACTGGTAAAACAGCAGGGAGCTCATCTGAGGTGGCTGCCGCACTGTCTGCGCTCATTGTTTACTCTGAGTTAATTAAAGGATTATAGCTGCCTGTTTATGGAACATGTGTGAGTGTGAAATAAAAGAAGACGAAATTGGATTTAAGAAAAACCAATAAAAACACAGACTGTTTAATTCAAGGCGCGCGCACACACTTTCACACTTGCTGCAGGATTACTTAAACTACTGTCACTGCTAAATGAACTGATGAGGGTTAAATCTGTTTCCTGCCTTTTTTTATTTTATTTTTTTTCTGTAGCAGAAGTTTGACTTAATCCTCTTAGCTATAAGAGCTCATGCTGTTTCCACAGTGTGTATGAATCTCTGTTAATGAATTAATGGATCAGCTAAATGAGCAGAAAACTGTCTGCATACATGATGATGATGATGATGATGATGATTAAGAAACTGAAGACTACCTGTATGTTTCACTCAAGAGCTTACAATAGACTAACGTGTAGTTATTGTGAGCTAATAAGTTCACACGTGTTTGTTTGTGCTACATTTTATGAGGTTTACAAGTTTCATTGTTAAGATTTGGAATAGGAAAAAGGCCAAAAGCCTGAGTGTAAACAGAGAGGTCCTGGAACTTTATTACCCTTCCTGGAGCAAAGTACCTCCACTGCTTCGACCCGACCTGACATTGCTGATTGTATTTGTCATTATCCTCGGCTAAGCTTTTTACAGCTTCCCTCTTTCTTTAGCCTGAAGAACTCAGCAGCAAGCAGTGTGACAAGGGAGGGTGCTAAACATATTAGCTACAGGGGAAGACGATGAACTGTGTCCTCTGCTGAGTTTCCTTTCTGCACCAAATTATTAGTTATGGAGGAGTGCAACATTTGTCACACTGTGTTTATCTTACTTTCCTCAATCAAAATGAAAGAAATGCTGTCAGATGTTTTGATACCAGCTCAATAAGCCATCTCTGTTGCGATTACAGAGGATGTTGATAGCTGTGTCTGCGAATGAGCCTCAGAGTTCATGCAGGAAATGAAAGATGCATCTGCAGAGATGCATGCACAGGCAGAAAGGCATGTTATAGGTGTGGTTGTGCATCTGTCATAGTGCTACACCATGAGAACATACAATGGTCTTGTGTTGCAGTTGCTTGTGCACAAGATCAAGCTTATGCTTTCCTTTTATCTAGTGTGTGTGTGTGAGAGAGATATTGTTGCATTTTTCCATTTAATCAGCCACCAAATAAATGAAAAAGATAAGATCACATAAGACAAGAGAGCATGTGCTAGTTCAGCGCCACATAAGTGATTTCCCTGCAGAAAGATAAGAAAGAACAGTGGAGAATATAAACAGATTTAATCAGTGACATTAATTTAATCGAAGGCATTAAATAAAATTTATAAATGGTACAAATTATTATTTGTATACTGTTTTTGTCCTTCCTATTTTTCATTCTTTCTGACTCTTGTGCTGCTCTAACATGTGAATTTTCTGGGTGTGGGATTAGTAAAGTCGTCATCCAAGGGAAAAATTATAAATGCACATTTTACCAAAGTTTGTTTGACATGAGCAGCACAAGTAAATGTGACGTTACAATGCTAGGACATGCCAAAACTCCTTAAGGGATAGGTTTACTGCAGTTTACTGTTTTTTGCTCTCATCAGGCTAATTTCTGGCTGCAGCATGCACCGATAAACACAGAGGGAGACCAGCATTTAGCAGATAATATTGGACTGGATGTTTATCAGCTGATGGCAAACTCGACTCAGCGAATGAAGCTGTTGTTCCGTGGGTGATGAATGTATATTGAGCTATTCACTCACTCATATGACAGAGCAAAACCGTTTTTCGGCTGTAAAATGTGGATTTATTGCCTTGCCTAAAAATAAAAGCTTGTGATGAATGGTTTTATGTAAATATGAGATATTTACGCGGAAAAGTTAAAGTGTGAAAATGCATTAAGCGCTTTTATTCCCATTTATATCCGCTTCCCGCCTCCTGTCTCAGTAAGCCTCGAGGTCACTGCAGATGATTTTCTAACAACCTTTTAATGTCTTCTGTTTTCCGCTGTCAGCAGTCTAAAGCATCGCTGCCCTCACACCGACTACAGCCTCAACGCAAGCAGTGACCATGGGTAAACAGAACAGCAAGCTCCGTCCCGACGTCATGCAAGACCTGGTGGAGAACACGGACTTCACCGAGCACGAGATCACCGAGTGGTACAAGGGCTTCCTGCGGGACTGCCCCAGCGGCTCTCTGTCCATGGAGGAGTTCAAGAAGATCTACGCCAACTTCTTCCCTTACGGCGACGCCTCAAAGTTTGCTGAGCACGTCTTCCGCACATTTGACGCCAACGGAGACGGGACTATAGACTTCAGGGAGTTCATCATCGCCCTGAGCGTGACCTCACGTGGTCGGCTGGACCAGAAACTGAAGTGGGCGTTCAGTATGTACGACCTGGACGGGAATGGGTACATAAGCAAGGCCGAGATGCTCGAGATCGTAACGGTGGGTCTTGCTTTGTTTTTTTGTTCCTTTCTAACTTTATTTCCCTCCATCTTTCTGCTTCTCTAGCTTTATGTACCCCTCAGTCTTTTTAGAGGGAGCTGCATGCCATCATGCTCCCCTGCTCATGAAACTATTCCTGCAGTGGAGCAATATTTTGCTCAGCCATCCATACCAGCTGCTGCATCATATCTGCTTTTGTGCTCTGAACCATTTCACTGCCCACGGCGGGGAAAGCAACGATGTGTAATTTAAGAAACCAGCAGTTCCTCTCTGCTTCCCTAAAAAAGACTCGGCTGCGATGTGTGGTCCACCTTCTGATTGTCATATTGGCTCAACACTACTTGGGACAGCTGCGCACTTCCCCATCGTTACTCTACAGGAAATGGGCTCCTCGCCTTATTGGACGAATGCTTCAGACGTCAGTCGGAGCATCACGCACGCTCTCACACAACCCAGCAATCCTGTACACATGTTGTTACATCACACGTTGCGGTGCTAAATTGAGCCGAGTACCAAAGAAGGTGTAATCCCATTCTCCAAAGTCGGTGTTGTTTATTTAAAGCGCATGCGTAAGGTGAGATGGAGCCTATATCTGGACATGATCCGATACATTAGCTGTTCCACGCAGGCCGAGTTTGAATTTAGTCTGTAAGACACAGGGTGGCTGTGGCTACAATGTAGCTTGCCATCACCAGTGTGTGAATGTGTGTGTGAATGGGTGGATGACTGGATATGTAAAGCCTTTTGGGGTCCTTAGGGACTAGAAAAGCGCTACACAAATACAGGCCATTTACCATTTACCATGATGAATTAAGTTTCTTTGTAGTAAAACTGTTTAAAAAAAAAAAAAAAAAGTTATAGTCATATTATGAGGAAAAAGCAGTGAACTAGAGATTTTTAGCTAATCCAGTCGAAGGACCTATTTGTCCATCCATAAATTACAAGAACTACTATGCTTTCATGACTCATCCAGTGGGAACGCTTTCTGGCCAATCAGTGGCATGCATTCTGTTGACGTCACATTTGTGGGTTGACTCAGCTCACCTGGAATCCTGGCAGAGATAGTGGGGGGATACCAGGTTCTGCCACCTCATGGCACACCCTAAAATGCGGGCCGAGTGGGTACTAGTGGAAAAGAAGTAGCTTATGAGACGAAAGTAATCACCATCTAATTTTCAGTTGCAATGATGAGAAAATTCCTCACGATAACAACAAATGTTTCACTTGTTCTCCCATTAAAATCATCCCATGCAGAGATGCAGGAATGAAAGGAAGGTGGGGGGGAAAAACCCCCCCACACCCGCAACCCTTCAGATTTAACAAAATCTGAATTAACAAAAGTGATTTTCATATTTTTTTTTTAACCTTTTTTTTATTGCGGAAATTTTCTTCTGCTCCATATATTTAATAAAACCTAAAACAAAAATGTCAAAGAGTCTAATTTTTCTTCTTCTGTTTTTTTACATGAACGCTTTCTGTTTATTTCCCTGCGGTGAAATCAGGCAGCAAAGAGTGAAAAATAAATGAAAGGACCACTCTATCTTGCTGCTTCCCTGCAGAGATAAGTTGATCAATGGGTCACTAAGATGATCTTTTTTTGTGCACTTTGCAGTTGTGCTTAATGGACTCCAGTTTTCCACTGAGATATCATCTGTTTGTAATGCATTACAGCCACTCTTAGAAAGTTTGAACCTGCATAAAAGGACATTAAGGTTATTTTGTTGTTTAGTGCACGAAACACTATTTCGGCACTATTTTTCCCTCAAAATGTACATACTGAAACTGTTTCCCCCCCCCCCATCTGTCTTCAGGCCATTTACAAGATGGTTTCCTCTGTGATGAAGATGCCTGAGGACGAATCCACACCTGAGAAACGCACAGATAAGATTTTCAGGCAGATGGACACAAATAGAGATGGTAAGGCTTCCTTATTATCTGTTCTTATTATTTCCATTTATTAATGTCAGCAAAGGATGCTCATGTTCAACATTGCAGTTTTCAAATAGTTTGTCTACAATACTTATACATACTCATGCGTGAGTATGTATAAGCTCTGGTAGTGGAGAGAGGACACAAAGTTTAATCAAAAGCAAGCACTTTATTGGCTGTTTGTAGTCCAAATACTACACTAAGTATTTGAAAATCAGAAATCAACACAGAAAACATGGACAACATCAATAGATGAGTTACCTTGCAGTCGCTTATAATCTGCGCCGCCATGGGTAGACGCTTGTATCGCTCGCCTTGTAGTTGAGAAAAGTTCATCTTAGGATCCGCCCACTTTGCATTGCCATTTAGTAATTACAAATGATTTCCTGTGTGGACGCAGCCTCACGATCACATTTACAAGTATGGAAACCCTCAGCCTGACAGTAACAACAACAACAAAACCAGCAAGTCTTAAACAGCAGTGAAACTAAAGAGAAATCCCAACTTAATAATAACATTAACGGTGATGTTAATAATAAAAGCAAACAAAAAAGCTCAAAATCCACACAGAACCCTGGAATCATGACAGGATCTCCCTACAATGAGATCAGTCAGCTATGACTGTCTACAGCAGCCCCACCCACCTTCTGTTCAAACCTTCTGTTTGCATGGGTTGTCTAATAAAGAGAGCCAGATTACGACACCACCCCACACACACAACGCACATCTAAATTTTGAAGGTGCTCTTCAAATTTAGAGGAAACTGTTTCACTGGCAGCAGCAGCAGTTATCAGTCTTTTTAACTGCTTTGTTTTAAATTGCGCCATTACAGGAGAGGAGGCCTGTTACTTCATGGCTCACTGCTTTTTCCAATTTTTTTTTTTAGTTTTATTGCAGCTACATTTTAAGCACAAATCCATTTCTTGATTTTTCTGTGTCTGTCCTTAAAAACGGGTTCCCACTCACAGTTGGTGCGGTTGTGCTTGTTGTCTCTCCCTCCTCCTGCCAGCTTTTGCAGCAGTTCATGGATTATAAAAAAAGAGCTGAAAAAATAGTGAATATATATATATTTTTTTGAAGCTGCTTTTTAAAATTGAACTATTCATATTGCAGCACCTGTTTAAAGTCATTTATGTCTCTCGCAGGTAAACTGTCCCTGGAGGAGTTCGTCGAGGGAGCGAAGAACGATCCCTCCATTGTCCGACTGCTTCAGTGTGATCCCAGCAGTGCTGGGCAGTAAAACGAAAAAAGGACTTTTTCCACTGCAGTTTAATAGATTTAACACATTTTCAAAATCTCTCCCATCTGACACACCTGAGATTTTTCTCTTCCACATGGGATACCTCGAGCTTTAGAGGCACATGAACGCAAACAGACACAGATTAACATGCACATGCTACAAATAGTATATAATCTTTCAGATTCCTACATGCACACACGGCTCATGCGCCTCTACGCCTGGTCAAAAACTCCAGACAAACACATGTGGGTTATCTCACATAAGGTACAGATATAAGTCAAAAGAACTGAAATCCCATCAAAGACTTGTGAAACGCAGAGTGAAAGCTGTGCTTTCTGTCTGAGAGGACGGCCAGTGAGGATAATTCAGCACATTTGTGAGGTACTCTGAGCCAAATCAAGTTTTGGCTGTTTGTTTTCCTCCCCTTTGTTGTTATTGAAAGCATTATTCCTGATGTAAAGGGAGTCATGCTGGCTTTGTTCTGTGTGACTGACTGACTGGGTGGTTCTTTAAGTATTGCAGTGTAAATCCATGTCAACACTGGGGAAAAATGAAGTAAGTAAGCGTGGGACTAAAAGCGTTCTGAGCTTACAGTAGACTGAAGATCTGGGAATTGTAGTTTTTAACCAAAGAGTAATTGTAGATGGGGATGAAAGATTATTATTTTTTTGTTTATTTTTGTCTTTTGTTTGAATTTTTTTTGTACATTTTGGAGGAATGTTACATGGAACCAAAACTGACTCAGATGTCTAAATGAAGGGGAATATCGTGACTACAGATTACAACCATCTGCTTCTTTGAAAGTGACTTTTCATGCCAAGTTCTGTATCCACACCCACACATACAGTATGTACACACATTAATTTTAACTACGAATACACGAACTTGGCATATGCATAGAACCCGAGCTGTGATTCTCCTTCAACTATAGTTCAACAAGTATATAATTTGAAAATCAAAGATAGATGTTATATGAATATATATAGTACGTACTTATATATTCTTTTACTCTGTGGTAACATTGTAGCAATTCGCTGCAATGGAAGAGATTCATTTTAAAATGTTGACATATAAATTATTGGAATGTGATGATGAACATTTTCTTTTCTTTTTCTTGACAAACATGATGTGGAAGAAAGTTGTACAGTATATTCACTCATATTTATGCTAGAGATGTTAAAAAAAAAGAAAAAAAGGAGAGGACCACACATATTGCTATGCATTCAGCTTTGAATATCATCTGCTGCATTTTAAAACTTTTAAAAGTCTCCTACACTGACGTAAGATAATAAAATGCCGGCAGTTAAGTTTTTCCACTTCTCAGCGTCGATGTTTAAATTCCAATGTAATCTTACATTTTTGCGCAAATGTGACGTCGTGTCCTGAACGTGCAGTTTTTGTCTCACGTGCAAAAAAATAAAAAATCAATCAATTTCAAATTGATGCTGTGACAGATGTAAATGATAGCGGTTGCTTAACTGACAGGTCGATGCACTGACGTTACCGTACATAACCACCTTTATTTGTGAAGCACTTTAAAATGACCACAATGGACCAAAGTGCTGTACAGAGGAATAAATAATACATAGTAAAGAACTACAACACACTAGCTCACATGAAGTATAAAATACACATTAAAAATACAAGTGAAATTAATAAAACACACAAAACATTAAAGTAAAACAGCCATACAATAATACAGATGAAACAAGGGTGAAATAAAGTCAGCATCTCTCAAGCAAAAGGTTTTTTAGGATTTAAAGCTGAACATGATGTAAAGGAAGTCTTCTTGTCTGGATAAATGTGATAGTAAGGTGGAAAAATGATGATAATTTAATTAACACTGTTAACATTTCAATGAGGCGATTGGTACTACAGTCTCACATGTCATTTCAATAGCATCTTGTGGTCAAGTGCCAAATGTAGAGGAATTTTAAAAAAGGAAAAGAAAAAAACACAGTATTGTATCTGTTTATACTGTACAGCTGTGACCTGTCGAACAAAAAAAATAAAATCCAAAAAACTGTCATTTTGTAGATTTTGTATTGTTAACTTGCAAAATGTGTTCTGTGTAGGATGTCCATTTTGTTATTAAAATAAAGATAAAATGGGGAAAAAGGCTTATTGTTTTTCACTGTCTTTAATGAATATTTAATTTGAAGACACACTGTTAAGGAAGTTGACTGGAAAAAATGTCTACGTCCATTAATTGCTTTGTAATTTTCTCTGCAGGCACCTCCACATGGGTTATGTTTGTGATGTTATGACAGCTACAAATACATATTTCTCCACAGGATTAATTAGTTATATTTGTGGCCTTTTGACTCCTCATGCCATAGCAGTCTTATAATCCCCAACAGATTATATACAAGGCTTAAAAAAAAAGTGGAAAACAATAATGCTGGATATCTGTATTCATATGGTCTGGGTAATGTGTTAGGAACTAAAGAATGCCATATTGTTTTAATGGAAATGGAAATGACCAACCCACAGTGGGCCCCCATGTGGTTGTGCGTGTGCCTGACAATGTCGGGGCATACTACTAATGAGTTGATGGATGATGAGAGATCTCCTCCCACATCTGGATCCGGGCATTACTGAGCTCCTGGACAGTCTGAGGGGCAACCTGGTGTTGTCGGATGGACCAAAAAAATAATGTCCCAGAGGTGTTCAGTTGGATTTAGGTCAGGCAGCCTTGGGGGCCAATCAGTGTATCAATTCCCTTATCCTCCAGGAACTACCTGGATACCCTCTCCACATGAGCCCGGGCATGATACCAGTCCTGCTAATGGGTTAAGGACCTTCTAAGATCCTTTTCAGCTCTCCTAGAGTAACTGCCTGTCTCCTGGAATTTCCTCCATGCTCTTGAGACTAACTTTTTCTAGAGGACTGCAGGTGCAGCCTTTGGTAGGGTCCATGAGTGGCCTCATGCTACTACTAGTAACACAGATCCTAGCCAAATACAAAGCTAGTAAAAACAAAACAAAAATCAACAACAGAAAAGATGAGGAATGACAAAAACGGCCTCCAACTGTAAAACCACTCCTGTTTTGGAGGTTTGAACAGAGGGCCCTTTATCATGTTTCCACTGAGTGCAATATTTATTGGCGATGTAAAATGGGGAAACAGAATGACTCCAACCAATTTATATAAAGTCTTATTAGTTTTAGTGTGTGGTTTGTGTTTAGTGCTAATTGGTAAAGGCTAACATGGTGATAAACTATGAGAAAATGACATGCTAGCATACCTGATAGGTGCCAATACGAATGCCAAAATGAAATAATTAATAATAATTAATAGAAAATACAAAGCATCATGAAATAAACTGTCACTGCAATTCATCAAGACCCTAACGTGCTGGTACCCTGCACAGCAAGTAAAGGTAAACAGATCCCAAATAAAAGACTAAAGCAGAGGACATCAGGTAACCAGTTGTCCCAAAATGCATTCTTAATTAAATCACAATGGTGGCAGAAAGTACTACAAACTATATGTGATTTTTTTTTGTGTTTCTGTGTTGCCAAATATACTTTCAAGATTTGTTTTTAGGTGACAATGTAGTGGTGTGACCTTTAAACATCTCTTGGAATTTGCAAGCTAGCTATTTGCAAATGTGCTCTGATATTTATGGAGATGCAAAGTCTTGCTGGCCTAACAGCCACCTTGCCTTGCCAACATTCGGCTGCCCAGGCGGTTGGAATTAACAATACTCACCGAGAACAGCCTGGTCCGGGCACACTGTGTTCAAAACCCCATTCACTGTAAGGACTTCTGTTAAACTGAAAGCATATTCATGAAAACTGTTCACCAAGTCACAGCAACATCTTGGACAGCTTCTTTCTTAGCTGTTATGAAACTGCAATGAAACTCAAACATTTGGAGCCTCTCTGAGAACAAAAGTTGAACTAAATATTTTATAAAAAAAAATATCAGTGGCTCCACATTATAGTTTATACATTCACCTGAACAAGTTAAAAGAAAATGCCTGGATCAATCCTGGGAGGAGAAATAAAATCCCTTTAGGGTTACATTAAAAAGAGTATCTGATGTAAGAATGAAGCGCAAAACAGTCGCTTTGGTGATCCCTTGTGAATAAACTAGCAGCTGAAAGCTTAAATATTATTTTAATAAAATAAACTCTTATTAGCTTTAGCTAGCTAGTGTACTGCGCTAACTGGAAAATGTTAGCATACTAACATTCCACATTACTTCCTCTAGATTACAAATAATAATAGTTCAAATGTAGACAACTCACCTAAATTTTAAAAGCTTTAACATATATATATATATATATATATATATATATATATATATATATAGAGAGAGAGAGAGAGAGAGAGAGAGAGAGAGAGCATAGTACAGCTCTAGCTGCTGTCTTTGACTCCAGTTCTATTCATTGTGTTTAATGTTGAGCTGCTTTAAAATGCACAAAGAAAACACACTTGTATATGTAATTTATTAGTTTGACGACCAGACTTTTCTATGTTTAGTCTAACAGTCTTTCCTTGTGTACTAGTGAGCATGCTATAGCATTTAACTCACAGACTCCTAATCACAGTTTTGCCAAAAAATGATATCGCCATACCTTTATTAATTTTTCAACACAACCAAACACTTGAGTTTCCAACAACAACAGCATATCGCTTGTCTCCAGTGAGATTGTTTTTAGTCTTCAAATGTTATTCTCATTTAGGACTAGAAATCATATTTATTTTGACCTGTAAATACTACAACACGGCTGAAATGAAGGGATATGACATTTTAAAACTTAACGAGTACTGTTAAAGAGTACTAGTTAAAAGTCACTAAAATGTAGCACTTGAAATTCTTGGATAAATTGCGAAATTTAAAATCTCATTAAAGCATTAATAAATAACATCTAACAAAAAAAAGGCCAGCATGCAAAGCTACTAAATTACTTGGGGTAAACTAAATCAAGCTGCAGCTAAATACAGTACATCAGGCATTTCACAAGTCTACTCCTGATGTGTTATTTGGCAACATAAAGTCTGTACAGAATGAGGATAAGCATACATATTCTTTTATACAAAACAAACATGCTGTGAAACTGGAGAATATGAATCTGTGGTCCATCATTTCACCCCAAACCAGTTCATAGGAACGTCCTTTCAACAAGACAATCAGGAAATGCAATTTGCTTCATAGTGTAACAGTGTGGGAGAGATATCACGTGTTTCCACGTTGACCTCAAAGCATCTGTACAGCTCCAGTGGACTGTCTCCAGTAATGCCAGTCAGCTTATCAACCAGTCACAGTGTCTCTTTTGATTTTTTCCCCCCACAGTCTCTTGAGTCAGTTAACAAGCTGTCAAATCTCCGTCAGCATGATCTTGAAGGCGTCTGCGTAGCTCTCGATGCTGAGGATGAAGGTGTCTTCGTTGGAGTAGTGCTCGATGATGTTATCGTCCATGTTCACCAGGATCCTGCCGCAAAAACAGCAAAAGTTTGATTTCGTGTGGAAAAAGTTCAAGCTCCAAGTTAGTTTCCTCTTCCTTTTGTTTGCCTCACTCACCCTTTCTTACTTTTCTTGTACACCTTGGCTATCCTCTCCGTCGGCACGCCATATTTCTCTGATATCTACCAATGAGAAAAAAAACCCAGAAAAGAAGCAAAAATAAAAAAGCAGCTTATGAACAGGCGCTCGGGCTGCAAACAAACTGTGCCTTTGACATTAGTTCCCACGTACAAACAGAGAGGCATCACTCACAGCATCCATCAGGCCTCTGAGCGTGGGAGACTTCAGCATCAGAGCGTCGAACACCTCGTCTGTCTCCTTTCTGACATACAGCAGCACTGCAGACAGGAGGGAGGAGAGCAGGCCACCTTTTAGTTTATATACATAATAATGTGCCTATGATTGGAGTGCACAGACGGAAGCACTTAGAGGTATTGTGTTTGTCAAACTAATCAGCAACCATTTATAAATCCTTTTACTACTTTTCATCTGATGTCAACAGTCCTTCGGGGCCACACAAACACATTTTGTTTTTGTGACATTTTACAGACTAAATAAGCGATCGGAAATCTGAAAAATGCAGTTTCATAACAGCCGGGAGGCTGCAAAAGGAGGTGGTGTGACTCAGTGAACCTCGCAAGGAATGAACTTTCAGTCTCACAGAAGAAGAAGAAGAAGTGCTTGGAAGAAATGGAAACGTAAGCATCTGTGAAGCTCCAGAACAGCTGCTAAATGTACCTCTATCTGCTAACATACAGAAGATTACCCGGTGAGACAAATCATAGATGCTTCTGAGAACGGTTTCATGTTGCTTATCCAAATAATCAGTTAAATCAAAATGATCGAATTGTTACTAAGCGTAAATAGTGCTGCTCGTGTTACGTATGATGGAAAATATCTGGATGGAAAAGGTTCTGGGCACGGTGTATCCCTTTCTCGGGCCTGATTTGTTATAAATTGCATCGTTAATCATTAGAAATGTCAAACTCTCTTGCGTATTTCCCTGCTCTCCTTCCTGGACTTTGTCATTTCTAGAAGGTCACTTAAAGAAGACAGAAGAGATGACGTCCAGGTGTAGGAGAAGGCGGCCGTGCTCGTACCTCTCTTGTGCGCCTCCTCTTTGATCTGCTTGTGAGGAGACGGGCACAGATCTTCATCTGACGACCTGAACATCCTCTTCACCACCACACTCCTGTAAACACAGAACAGCGTCAGGTCAAGCGCAAGCACGTCTTCTTTTTTCCATTGCGGTGATGTGCACTTCCCCTGCCTGAGGCTATCTTAAACTGCTTTCATTTGCATGACTTATATTTGTATGAAAACAGGAGTTTCGTGTTGACGCGTACTCACCCTTCTCTCTC
The DNA here is from genome assembly GCF_900408965.1 of Simochromis diagramma. Classification (NCBI taxonomy): domain Eukaryota; kingdom Metazoa; phylum Chordata; class Actinopteri; order Cichliformes; family Cichlidae; genus Simochromis; species Simochromis diagramma. Next base: position 9,663,546 of record NW_024387523.1, on the reverse strand, counting down.
AATCTCCTCTGTGTTGAAGGTAAACACCTGAAAAGGAAGCGTTAGGTATTAGTGGCAGAAATTAATCTTATTGAAAATATAAAAACACGCAGAAATAAATCTAAAAGTCTTTTCTATATTTCTGCACATATACGATTTACATGGCTCCTAAAAAAACAGTTAAGCAAATGAGATGAGAATGTTTTGCTCGGTTGTTTTTGGAGAAACTTCTCGAGTAGTACAGATTTCTGTTGGGGTATGTATGTGAACCTTCTAAGATGACTTCACCCCGTGTTCGAGGTGACTCATCAGGTGTAATGCTCAGAGTATATTTAACTCCACAATGTTGATGGATTTCTGAATATAAACTGGACATTTGAGGTCCTTACACAAGATTTCTACTGGATTAGGAACTTTTAGGACTTGGATAGCAGGGCTTAGCTCAAGCCGTGTTCGGTTTGGGAGGAGAACCTCTGACCAAGGAACTCCTAAACCCTGCCAAAAGTCCTCTGTGAAGAAGGAAGACTTTTACAATGGCAGAGGTTGCTGGGGAAGTTAAGAAGCTGCCCAGTAGCAAGGCACCAGGTTTGGATGAGATTCTAAAGGCAACAACTGGTGAACCATCTGGTTCTTATATAGCTTTTCTAAACCTGCTCATTCACACACGCCCTTCTTCTATCTAGGATTCACACAGATTCATATTCCGATGGATGCATTAGATTGAAGCAACCAGGGATCTAAACCACCAGCCTTCCAGTTAACAGATGACCTGCTCTACCTCCTGAGCTACGGCCACCCCAAATGATTTTCATGTGCAGGGAGGCTGGGCTGAGCCTTGGGGATAGGGTAAGGCTCTTGAAGGAGCCTGGAGTAGAACTGTTGATCCTCCAGGTCAAAATGAGTTTGTCGATATGCTTTGAGATTTTGGTTAGAATGCCTCTTGGGGGCCTCCCTTTCCAGGTTTTCTTGGAGGAAGGGGCCGTAACACTATTATACAGGGTGGTGTATCTTGCAGTAAATTTTAAAATCCATGCCGAATGTAAAGTTTTACATGCAAATGTGTAATGTGTCCCATTCCAGACACGCAGCATATGTCCAAACAATAGTCAAACTCATCTCGTGCAAGTATGTCTGGAGTCACGGCTGCTGTTCTGCTTCCCCAGCAAAGAGGACGTGTTTTGATCGTTACTGGTTAAATGGCTGAGGAATGAAAGCACTTTGAAATCGGATTATTCTTTTTGATACACCCTGTATATCTCGTCAACCCTGGGAATGCCCCAGGTTCCCCCAGGAAATACTGGGAAGTGTTGCTGGAGAAAAGGATGTCTGGAATACTGACTTTCAGGAAGCAGGTTAATTTTATTCTTCTTTGATTGTATAATTTATAATTATAATTTGCTTCTTATATTCATTGTTTCATCCTTCCGGGCACAGATCCAGCAAAATATGGAAGGATGTTGAATTCTTGCGTGTTTGGATTCAGTGTTTTCATTTCACCAAACACAATGCTTCTTATTTATACCCTTAAACTTTATTTTGGGCTCCTCTGGCCAAGAGCAGATGGACAGCAGTAGCGTTCTCTTGTAGCCTTCTTGTGCACACCTTTGTTTTTCAGTCTTGTGCTACAGCTTTTACACATCTGGAGTGATTTTTATGAACCCACCGAGTCTTTATTTGTGTCTGACTGTATATTGATGGAGTTAAAACTCCTCAGAGACGCTTCAGTAACCTTTTCCAGCCGTAGAAGCAACAAAAACGCTTTTTCATAGGTCTTGTTTGCTCATGCCACGATACACTTCCTCCACAATATTAAAAAGATCAGACCTTGATCCTTGCTCGCTATATAAAAACATGGTATCACTTCACACCCAATTCTCATTTCACCTGCTAATCCTCAAGGTTCACATACTTTCACCACTCACAGATAATATTAATGACTGAACATTTTCATATATTTTCATCTCTTTTGTTTAATTCTGCCAAAGACAGACTCGAGGTAAGCTTCCTCTCAGCCTGTAGGCTCTGCAGGCACGCCATTATTTGTTCCTTTTATCCAGTTTTCTTAATAGGTCTTTGTTTATCCCATTGTGTTTCCTCTTTCATGTTGCCACCTACTGAGTTGGGGCTCTCTTTATCTACTCTAAGGACATGTGTGAAATTCAGATATTTTGGGTTACATTTTTGCAAAAATACAAAGTTTGCTTGAAAAAGAAGAGGTGACCTACCTGTCCGGCTCTCTGCAGGTTTCCAAAGTGAACATCGGGGATGAAGAGCACGGGCTGGGCATCCAAGTCGGTCATGGTCTTGAAATAGGTGGTGTCGGACTTCTTGGTGGCACTTATCACCCCGACGCCTCCGTCTTTCCCTGGAGATAAGTCCAAATGAAAAAAGCAGAATATGAATAGCAAAAATTATTACTTATGAAGGGGAGATATATTCACAGTGATTTGCAAACCTCAAACTGAACCCTGGAGCTATAATTTTCTCTGATTATTTTTTCATTTTCATTCAAAACTAAATTATTTCTCACTCGGCTCGTACCTTTCGACTTCTTGCGTAACAGTTTTCTCTCCTCATCCCTTATTTTCCTCTCAGCTCCCTGGAAACAAAAAGAAAAGAGACATCAGTTTGTGTATACGAACAAGCCTCAGAAAAAAAACACATCTGTGTGTGTGTGTGTGTGTGTGTAAGCTTCATTTTGTGCAGAGGATGCATAAACTGACCACTAGAGGGAGGACTGATGTCATGATATAACTGCCTCACTGCAGCTACCTGTCTGAATATTTTACAGTGAGTGCGCCTCTTACTGGTAACTCCCAGCAGCTCAGAACACACAAGTAACTTCAGCTTAATGACTTCACGTCAATGCCACATGAACTGAGACAAAACCAGACAGCAGTTAAACTCACAGTAGCGTATTTCTGTTCAAGCTTCTGAATTTAGTTCACTGTTTGAGCTGTTATGTAATCTGTACAGAAAATGAAGGCACGAACTTCATTTATAGTCCTTTAAACTACAACTTCTTTAAGTCACAGATTTTAGGCGCCTTTAATTATTAAAGAAACAGCTCACAACAAAGATTAATGAGGGTTTTTTTTAAGTAAACAGGTCACAGTTCATGAAAAGAGTTTTTGAGGGTATTTATTGTCACCCTGAGTAACACAAGGCAAGTGCATTTTTATATCCATTGTATTCAAGAAAAGGCAGACACCTGATATCTCCATAACTGGGCAACTCACACCAAAACAATCTAGATGGACAAAAACGGCATTATAGGCCAGAGGGTAAACATGCACATGTGCGATTGGAATGGGCTGTCCCTTTAAAATCTCTCCTGAGAAATGAAGGAGTCAAGAAAATAAGAATAATCAAACTTACTAAACAAATAAGGCGCATTTGGTTCTGGCTAAAGGACTCCACATATAAAGAAATACAGAAGAAGTGATCTATCACCTTGTCACAGAAGACCTTGATCTGTGAGTAGGCCCTGTGCAGCGGCCTGTTGCTGCGGTTGTTGTAGCTATAAGTGTCAATCTGGATCATCAGAGGAAGACCCTTCACCCCCTTCTGAGACGAGAAGTCTGTGCTCAGGCAGTTCACTGTGATGAAGATCTTCAGGGACACAGAACAAGGAAGGAGAGGTGGAAATGTTAAAATACTTTAACTCTGCAATTTAGGAATAAAAGTACACTCAGTCCTCACTTTTTTAGATACGCTGCTCTTTAACGCAGATATCCAGTCGGCCAATCACATTGCAGCAACTCAGTTCATTTATGCATGCAGACATGGTCAAGACAACCAGCATCAGACAGCTGTCAGACAGTATTTCAGAAACGGATTTACTGGGATTTTCCCACACAATCATCTCTAGGCTTCACAGGATGGCATCACGAGCTTGAATAACTAACTTTACAACCAAGGTATGCAGAAGAGCATCTCTGAATGGGCTACAGCAGCAGAAGACCACACTGGGTGACACTTCTGTCAGCTCAGAACAGAAAATTTAGGCTGACCAAAATTGTACTCTGGAAGATTGGAAGAATGTCGCCCGGTCTGATGAGTCTCAACTTCTGCTGCAACTTTTAGATGGTGGAGTCAGAATTTGACATAAACAACATGAAACCTTGGATCCATCGTGTCTTGCATCAATGATTTAGGCTGCTTGTAGGTGTAATGGTGTGGGGAAATTTTCTTGGCACACTTTGGGCCCCTTAGTACCAATTGAGTATCATTTAAACACAATGTACCCATCTTCTAATTGCTGCTTCCAGAAGTATAACACGCAAAATCTCAGATCACCCCAATGAGTTCAGATGTACTCTGATGGCCTCCACAGCCATCACATCTCAATTCCACAGAGCACCTTTGGGATGTTGTGAAAGGAGAGATTCACATCACGGACGTGCAGCCAGCAAACGTGCAGCAACTGTGTGATGCTATCATTTCAATATGAATCTAAATCTCTGAGGAATGTTTCCAGCACCTTGTTAGAGTCTGTCCATATTTAAATCCCAAAGCGAGCCAGTATGTTTTAATTTTAAAACTCAAATGTTCGGCATACATAGTTTTGTCAGCTCTGAAACACCTTTAGTTAGCCAGTGGGAGCCTTTCCCCCCCTTTTTTTGACAGACACTTGGCTGTTAAGTGTCTAACAAACAAAATTCCTTTCCCCTGCGTTTTCTTCTCAGCAGATAAAAATCAAAAGTACAGAGATAACAGATCAGTGAGAAACTGTTTTCTTTTTCATGTGGTGGTGTTCCCATCAGTTAGAAAATAAAACTCTGTTATGTTTCTGCTTTTCTTGTTCGTCAAGCCTCGGCACACATCGCCATCAATCTTTGGTCTGTGTTATAAATGTGCAGTACAACAAAAGCCAAGGAGGTTGGTCATTAACTTGAACCATAAAAACTCCATTATCTACAGCAGCCAAGAGGAAAGCCTGTGGAGAAGAGGCAGGGTCAATGCTAAAGCGCCATTCTTTTATTATTCTCTGCTCTGCAGTACTTCTCTCACTTTTATTTTCTCTGATTTTTCTATTTAAACACCAAAGCTACAACCGTTAACTGCACCACCCATTTATAAATGCATGGCAGAGCAAGGTGAGCCGCTAAAAAGAAAAGAAAAAGATTGATAAAGATCGAGTAACTGTTTCTCAACAGCACCCTGTTGGAAGACTACCAGCTTAAATCCTTGAGATGTACTTTAGTGACATGTGGGAAGATTACTCGGCCTCATAAAATGAAAATAAAATATTACATGGGAACTTATGCTGTGCACTCTCTCTGGTTTCTACTTATGAAGCAATAAACTCCATTAAAAGTTTAAAATAATAAATAAATATAATAAAAATAATCAAGTACTTGTGCAAAGGGCTAACAAAAAAATCTCCCATTTCTCTCAGAGTAGTTTGTTTGTCTTCCCGTACAATAATAACTTTTCTCTCTAGACAGATGGGCTCTTGTGTCTAAATATTATGTAGCATTGGTCCATTTTTATGCTCGGGCGGGTCAAATCCTGCTGTTTTAACAAAGCTGTGTCTCTCTGATAGACACAAGGTGTTTTTAGGCTTCAGTGCCGTGACCCACGGGCATTAGAAAATAGTGAAACAGGTATGTTACTCTCAACTCATTACAAGGTGGTGCTTGCAAACGTCCCTGGCTGTCACTGGGCAGGCATCATTTTTCAGTCTGCAGGGATAATGGTGTAAACAACCATATTGTAACCCAAACCACAACCTCTTCTTAAACCTAACCAAGGAGTTTTTGGTATCTGCACCTAACCTGTCACTAAAAGCAAAGGTTAAACTGAATGGAAACAAATAGAAATAAATCTCCCAAAACTGGGACAAAAACTGTGATTTCTTGGTGACAGAACTGTGACTTCTGAATGCAGCTCAACAAAAGAAAGCCAGTAACTCTTAATATTCGATATTTTCCACTGCTGATGAGTCAAATCAACAATGTCAAAGGACATGCTGACATGGGCACACTATTTAAACGTTGCATCTGCAAGCCACTTTGCAACCCACCATCACCTAAGCCCCTCTTTTTTCTGCTGTGTCTGATGTCGCAACTGTTGTTCTGGGTTTTGCAGCTGTTTTGATCTCTTTAGGCTTCACACAATAGAACAGTATAACAGTTGTAATCTTCCTTTGACTAAAGCGGCCCCTGATATAAGTTTTTCTTCAAATAAAAAGCACTTAAAGCAGGAACCTCTGTTTCAGGCGTGCACACCATATCATTTGCGCTTTACTCTGAAAATAGTTCTATTGTGTTTAATTGAGGCTCAGCCTCTGGGTGTTGTGTTCTTCTTTATTGCCTTACATCTTATTCATTTGACAAGCAGTGTTTTTCAACTTGCTATCAGGCATATCAGGCGTGTAAAAACATATCATGGAAGTGAAAAAGACTCTGTCTCTTTAAAGTCCTCCTGGTTTTCTTTTAGTCCTGACAGAGAAGAGCAAATACACTAAACTAGCAGGGCAGTACACCTGTTTCCGTGGTTCAACATGCATACGTTCAGGCTCAACAGTTGTGCAGATTCAGAGAGGCAAAAAGAGTGACAGAAGGAAAGAAAGACAGAAAAAGATGAACAGACAGAGCAAATATTTATCTAGAGAAGTGAGCTTGCATTTTCTCCAGCACTGTCTTTGTCCCCAGGCTGCTATTACAATGAAAGAGGCACACAACACGGAGTGATTCACACAGTCGCTGGTGCTCACACAGAAATGAGGGCAAAACAAACAACAGAGGGTGGGGACGGAGACTAGCGTGTGTGTTGGCCCTTGGGGGCACTCTGGAGTTCAAACACCGGCGGGGCTCCGTTTAAGGAGTGGCCACAAAGGAGGACAAACAGAGCAAAGCTACGCAACACTGCCCGGCAGTTTTATGACATGCAGTCAAAACCACTCCGATCACAGCGGCAGAAACCATTTGCCAACGTTTTAGGAATCAATTGTTGATTTCAAAATGAGCGCAAGAGCGTTAGTGATGCCTACGGGTCAGGCAGGTGCTTGCATCACATTCGAAAGTGCTTTTGTTTGCCAACAACTGAATCAGCTCAAAAAACCTGTCCCACTGCTTTTTCTTATTTCCAACACGCCTCCAGCAAGAGTAAATACTATGGAGTTTCTGGGAAAATTACAATGACATTTATTTCCTACACACACACACACACACACACACACCCAGCCGTAATAAATTTGTACCTTGGCCTCTTCGTTCACATCCCAGGTGAAGGAGATGGCGTTGTAGGCGATTTCTTCAATGTTGCTGATCGTGTTGAAGCTCTCCTTGTAATCAGCTGTGGGGACACAAGGGGACACGGTTCATTTCAAGTATGAGTTCTTCAGCAAACAGTCATACCGCCCCTCAAACCGGTCAATAAAAGCAGGTAGCTATTGTTATTTAAGATAAGCAATGAAATGACACGCTTCACTTTTGTGAGATAAAGCCTTATCGGCAAGAGCAAACAGAGTCTCGGGCTTCAAAGGCAGCAGGAGGAAACACAGAAGACTATTGGCCGCAGAGGACCACATTAAAAGCCAGTCAGATGAGTGCATCAGATTCATATTGTTGACCTCAGACTTACAAACAGGATGGACTTGCAGGGCTGTGGTATGCTGGCATAATGACTCATATGTGGCCCGGGATTTTATTTCAATGTAAAGAGTGAATCATGACTATCATTACTGTAAGAATGAATTTACGTCTGTCTATTTTAGCAAAGAGATTTCATGCTTCCCTTCATTTTGAGGATTTAGACTGTAAAACTGTGGAGAGACTTGTGCTCATGTGGCCCATTTCCAAAGGTTTATATCGTTATTCGGAAGGAACGCCACAAATATGCAGATAATGAAGAAAGCATCGCCTGCCACGCAATTTTTTGCCACTAAGTAAAGTATAGAATGGCGCCATCCATCATCTCCAAGAAATAGCCTTGGAATAAAAATCTTCGTGTGGGAGGATGAGATCCAATTGTGATCAGTTCAATGCCCCCCGCCCCCTCTGTCAGTGACTGCTCATCTCCTCCCTCAACCTAACCACCGTTACAGCAATACTTCCTGCTTTCTGAACAGGTGCACAAAGCTGCAAGGCGAGCAGCAACATGCCTGTCTGCTAACAACCCACTTTAAATAGGCCCATTCAAATGATCCATTCTGTGACGCTGCCCAGGGGCACGACGGATCCCGCCTCATCCCCACTAACCCCCACGACTCGCTATTCACCTCAGATCACCGAATATCTTCGAGTTACCGCCGCGCAGTCTGAGCTAGCTGAAGCTGCGGGGACGACGGCCCGTCCTCGATCGCTGGCCTGGTTTGTCAGCATGATCTTTAACGAATGTATACTTTTTGAAAGATGAGCGTGTCCGTGTGCAGATAATATCTCTCTGTTGATACATGATAACGATCTTTGTATCATATATGCGCACCTAAAAACAGAAACTCATTACACTAGCAAATGCCAAACAGGGTGTCAAAGAATTGCAGGCTGAAAAAGCTGCCACACTTCCTCCAAACAGACGCACACATGCGATTACATGAAACCAGCAATAAAATACCTTTAATCTCCAAGTAATCATGTTAATGCTGAGATGAATTCAAGTTCTTGCTTTGCAGTTATTTGAAGACTATTTATGTATTTGGATAATAAAATGTGCCATATAATCTTACTCTTTCTCTTAACTGTGACAGTTAATGCTTAACTGTGTTTTCCTATGTGTCTATGAAGGGACCAGGAAAGCAGACAGCTACATTTGGTGCACCTGGGCAAATCAGTCCTGGATGACAGAAACTCTTATGTTGGCTCATTAACACCTAAATTAGAATGCTTTCCCTTTAGTTAACAGCAGTAGCACAGTGGCTCTCGATCCCTTTAGAAGTACAGTTCAGCATTTTGAGAAATGTTGTTATTAGATGCCTCATATCACTTTCAAATCCGTGGTCACAGTCAGGAAACAGGAGGCTCTGTTTATCATCAAGACTACTATACTTTCTGTCTGTCCTGAATACACAGTAAACCAAACAAACACGACTAAAAGTCAATAATGGATCTTCCACAGGGCTTTAGGAAAACATTTAATGCCAAGATACTGAATCCTGAGTTGGCCCATGTGAATCCTAGAAAGTGCTTTGAGTGCTCAACTCAGTTGCTGCCTCTGCAAACTGCTTTGCAACCCATCCTCCATCCTAGCTCCTTGTCCTCACGCTATAACCAAGTTGCTGTGCATACTTTTATCTCGGAAATCAGATGTCACTCCTGACCTTTGTGGGTCCAGACTTTATTTTGCTCTTGAGCTCCATGTGTATTTGTGACACACTAAATAAGCAAGCCACAAATACAGAGCAGTGGTTGCACAGATTTCTAGTTTTACAGTTTTACTAATGTCAACATGCATTTGGATTGTGAAGTTGGAGTTGCTGGGGTTTCTCCAACTTCCTGAGTTGGAAATCTGACTTGATGGGTGTTCCAGTTGAAAATTCTGATTTGGAAGTTGGGATTTACCACTTCAAATTGAATTCTACTGTAGCTGCAACCTTCAAACCTTCTTTGCAAAGTAAAGTTTTTAACCCAAGCTTTTCAGGAGGAAGCGTGCACGTCATTACGTAATAAAAAGCAAGGTGGATGTAAAGGAAAAAAGTGGAAAAGGTTATTTATTCCACACATAACTACAACTACAAACCAAGCCTCCAGTTGAACTCTTGGTTATATGTTTATCTTACTATTATACCTTAAACAACTGTCAGAAAACTGTTGCTCCACATCGTGCTTACTTGCCTAACTTAATCTAGGCATGCGGGGCCGGCCCAACCACACAGACCAACAGACAGACAAACAGAACAGACTCACAAAACCAGGGAGAAAAAATGGAGCACAACATTTACAAAATCAGCTTAAAAAATCAAGAACAAACATTAAAAACACAACAAGTTAAAGCTCATAACATATTATTTAAATGTGACTTAATATATTCAAGCTAAATATTGGCCTGAATTCTCTATGACTACAACAGCAGCATTAATCATATATCTTTTGTCTCTGATTAGAGCCTACTTTCACTAAAGTGGTCCTGACACAACTGTCTTTGAAAATGTTCAGTTCTTCCAGTGGATCTACCCATCCGAGAGCAAACTGACCAATATTTTCTTGACTAAAAATGAAAGAAGTCCAAAATGTTAACGGGTTTGGCATCCTCTGGATCGTCTCTCCCGGCAGATGTAAAGATGTGTATGAATTGTAGGCTGATTGGGACTTGTCTCGGGTTGTATAAATATAAGAATTAAGATGAAGATCTAAACTGGGGAAGAATTACTTCCAACAGACCACGACCAGCTAAGGTAACAGTGTGGCTAGCATTCCTCTCCTTGTCCTGACAAGCTGCCTATGTCTGTGTGTGCTTCTCCCATCGAATTCTCCCACATACCTCTACATCTCCGCTCTCCGAGCAGGCCCTAGCTTGTCAAAAGGCAAACCGCCTACTCGCTTCTCACACACACTCATTCAACAAGGCGTAGAAAAAGACGGTTCAAATTCAAATGCATCAACTGAAAATCGACGGCAGACAAAAGGTCAAAAGTGTGACGATTACGAGTCTTCAGATGAGAACGCGTTTACCCGTGGGAAACGCTGTGAGACGGAGTTTCACAACTTCAAGTTGAACCCTGCTGTGGATTATTGTTTTTCTCTCTTTTCACAATTATTTCTGCTCAGTCTCCCAGGTAATGTGAAAGAGATTAGAGGATTTAAGTGGTGGGTCTCAGCCATACGTAGACATTAGGAGACTCAGGTGTGTGTGCGTGTGCGACGGCCCAGCCTCTTGTCTGATGGTGGGCAGCTGTACGGCCACAGACAGACATCTGGGTGGAGGCTTGTTTGCTCTCAGTTTAGCAATGCTGTGTTTATTGGTTAAGCACATTCCAGCATAAATGTGTCATCTTGTCCTTTGCTTTGTGCGTTTTCATTCACTCATCTGTTCAACATGGGAAGGAACATGAAGACAAAAAGATGGAGGGAGGCAGTGAAAGTCTCACCGATGTCCAGGACTCGCTGTTTGGCCGTGTGCTGCCGGGAGTGCCAGTACTTCCAGTATTTAAGCTGCTCGTCTCGGTTCTTATCCTCACTGAACACCACCATGATCACACTCTGAGGAGGGAGACGAGACAGAAAACAAAACGTTAACACGACTTATGAGTCAGACAACACCAGTCCTATCTGACATTCATTTTTATATTACAGCTTGGCTTTTATTTGTAACTTTGGACTCAGATTATCTCCAGAGAGTTGCATCAATATAACAACAAAAAGGGGATGATCACCTCAAAATTTACCCAAGTTTTAATAAACTCTGTCTGAGTGATTAGGGTTAACTGTTTCCTGCTTATCCTAGCCAAACTGCTCACATCATAATGGCCAAGCTATGAAAAAAAAATCACATTTTATGAAGTTAAAGGCACATATTTTGCTATTTCACAGCTTCATACTGGACTCTATCTTAATCTGAGAGTTTATCTGCACTTTCCATCTGCAGCCAGAGCCGGGCCTTGAGATGACTACATTAGCGATAATACTCTTATTGACACCACAAAGAGAAAATAGCAGAAAATCCACTTTAAAAGTGAACATTTGGAGGAGCTTGAAGCCTTTTAGCTCAAAGGGATTACTCCTGCATATGGTGACCTCATTTGGGAGTTTGGAAATGTGTAATACGATCAGCAGCCAATCACATAACATAAGGAAAAGAACAACAGATTCTCCTTAATTTCTTACCTTTGTTTTAGCTCTGTTTTTGATCTCCACATATTCTTCTGGGCAGTATCCAATTCATAACATCTGAGTTTATATTTTTTTATTTTAGCAATTTTACTTGCTACAGGTCATAATGCCGAAAGAGAGATTAAAGACGGATGTGGACATGCTCACCCGGACTTTACTGATGGGGTGTCGGAGGCGCTTGTTGGCGCTGAGCTCGTTGAGCGTCACAGCGTAGAACTGGCCTTTGTTCAGGTAGGTCATCGGCCCTTCGCCCTGCTTCTGACGCAGTGAGCGCGTGGCGTCCAGCGTGTACTGGAAGCTGTCGCTGTACACACAAACACATCGAGAGCCCTGTGACTGGAAATGACAATCGCACCGAAAGGCTCTTCTGGTTACAAAATGGTCTGCATGTGAACATTTACGCCACAGCCACTGTGATAACAGGTGGGCTTGAGTCACTTACATTCCCTCCTGATGAAATAAGAAGTCACCTGTGGCTAGAGAGGAAGGCGAGTGGTACTTCTGTTGAAAAGGCACAAAAACACAGAAAAAGAGGAAATTATTCAATATAAAGGCACATTTTAGAGGAACTGCTCAAACAATGCTGCAGGTGGAAAGACGTGAAGGTCCTGGTCAGCTGGAGACCTCCGAGCTACAGGGAGCACATCGGATGGACGAATGTAGTCCATCCATTTAACCTCTGAGTGATTCATATTTGTACATTTATCAGTCTCTGTCCAGCTGATACAGTTACAAATCATCAGCAGTCCTCTTGTGTTACATTTCCTGTTTTAGTGCCTGCTTTATTTCTCTTCCCGGCATGCCTTCTAGCACCTCATCATTCATGCAGCGGTGGTTTATAGGATTATAATAACAACACAGCAAAAAGAAGAAAAGAAGCAGACCTGATCCTGTCATTGCAATGCATTGTGGTCTACTGAGCAGCTTTGGACAGTTGCTATATTCACTGATTATCTTGTAGATTTACTGGCATCAACAGCACATAAACTGCAATGCCCAACAAGTTTAGCACCAACAGTGTGCTTTTTTTGTTCAGTGTTCCCTTAAAAAGAAGCCGATTCTATGTTTATCTTCATCAGTGTCTGTTCATGTCACGCTCTTTCCATTCTCACCGCGTCTCGTTCCTCTTCGTACGGACTGTCAGGCGGGCTCTGCTCGTCCTCTTTGGCGTACGAGTTGTGACTGACCGTGGTCACCTCATACGGACTCTGTTCGTAGATCACCCGCGCCGAGTCTTCTCCTTCCACCCTGTAGTGAGCCCCCCCTCCTGGCATGAAGACGGGCGCATATACTTCGGCCTTCACCACGGCAACAGCCGGAGAGCCTCCGTCCCCCGACCCCGTCGAGCCGCTGAACTGCTCCCGCTTGGTCTCCTGGTGCTCGGTGTTCAAGGACAGGTTGACGGGGACGGACTTGAGGACCTGAACGCGGTTGTCCACCATCTCCACCTCGCTTTGGCTGCTGGGGTTGTTCTGCAACATCGGCCTGAATAAAAACATGAAATTAATAGGATTACATGTGTTTCCTTGTGAAACGCACAAACTATTAGATAGTAAAATTATTGGGTGAGCTACATCTGGAGGTAAATGTCTGCTGCTCTCTTTACGGCCTCAACAAAAAATAACAAAAATAAAAAAAATAATCATAAGTAGCCCTAAAACTGATGTTCGTTTTAGTAAAAGAAAGGTTCCCTGTGGTGTCTTTTGTGTGGGTTTGATGTACGCTAAAGCAACAAATGGAATAAAACAGGTAAAACATGTATTCACTATAAATAGATATCTGTATATGAATATGCAAAATCTGTCTGCAGGAGGCAAAAGCTTTGGCACTTCAGGAAGCTTTTTGGTTTATGAACAATCAGGTTTTGGTTGCATGCAGGTAAAAAGCCTGCATGGAGGGCATAAAAGGCTAAGCATTTGATGAACTGCGATCTCAAGACCACTGATTATTATCTGATGATGTTTAATGCAGGTTTTTGTAATTTATATGAATACAGCAGTGACTTAGCCGATTCCCAGAAAAATCACATTGCGACTGTATTTTGTGCTTCTTTTCTTCAGGGGGTCGTTTTTTGGCTTAACTCTAATAAACATGGTTACAGAGGGTTAATGCAGGTCTTTAAAAAAGTCCCTTTTTCATATTTTAAGATGTAAAAATGCGTTCGCCACTAAAATACAACACATGCAAGTTTATGTAGAAGAAGAAAACTGCTTTCATTTAAAGGTTAGCACTAATTTGCAAGTCAGCGTTGAAGAGCTGAAAAATAATAATAAAATAAATGTAATGATGCTCTCAGGCACAGTTTCTCTAAACACTCACGCAGCATGTTGTCTAAATGGAAATGAGGCGATGTTTCCCTTTTTACAGATCAGTAAGTAGAAAACAGCAGTTTGCTCCCAGAGCCGGAGCGTATTATATCATCAAATCTTTTGTATTCTTCTTTTTTCCTCAGGGAGCGGGAGCCTTTCATTGGCTTCAGTCCAGTCTGGGCTTCTTTCTTTCAGTATCAGTGCTTGGAGTGAAACAAGACTCACTGATCTGTGATATTTTCACACGTTCATGCTCCTGGTGTTTGTCTCATATCACTGCGACCTTAGATTAGATGACTCGCTACTATTGTAACTGAAATCAATTTTTGAAGAAATGGCTTTTTGTATTAAACAGTTTTCATAGAACATCTTTTTAACTGCCTACTTTTATTGCACTGAGCGCCCTTGTTTGTTTCCACCTGCTGCTGCTGGAAACGTCGACCACCATGTCGGGCGTATTTTCGTGGTGTTTCGAACGAGGCGAGTGTTCACTGACCTCTTCTCCTGTTCCTCTGTAATTTCAGTGGCTTTGGAAAGTTGCAGAAGTCTCTTTTCTTTGGGCACCTACAGAGAAAAGGAGGACAGTCAAGTCACTCTCGGTCAAGCCTATAAGGGAGCTGTAGCTCCCAGTTTAGTGTCCCACATGCAACATGTCACCTGTTTACGTCAGACCTCTGTGCTGTGTAATGTTTCAGTCGGTTCAGTTAAAACAGTTGTCATTGTGGTCTGATTTAACTTATTTGACAAATCTAAATAGAAAGGAAATGCCCAAAATATGTTAATTAATATGCTGCTCTATTTTAATTTAAAAAAGATGTAATCATTTTCGCATATTTGAGTTTATCTCCTCTAAAGTAAAAGTAAAAAGTAAAGTGTGAGACACTGAAAAGCATACAGTCCCCTCGGACATTAGCATTGTTATTTTGTATTTATGCTTTAAAGTTGACCTGTCATGCTCATTTCTCGCTCTGTATTTCTGTCTTTGGACTTTGCTCAAGTGTCTTTACATGACAGCTGAAATTATCTTTATTTAGCTTTTTTAAATTATTATTTCATCTCCTTTCAGCCAGCTTTCCTCTGATTGGCTGCCCCTCACAAACAAAAAGCTCTGATCAGCAGGTGAGTGCCTGAGATGACCATATTGGGGATATCTGATCTCAGTGACATCATAAACGTCAATCAGTAGAAAAGCTGTGTTCAGAGCTTTTAGACAGGGCTTACTTGCACACACACCAAGTTCTATGTTGAATGTTTCATTAATGGTACAGATGCATGAAAGAATCAAAGGCGAAGGACAACAGGTGCTCTTTATGAGGGTTTTGGGCACCTTGTAGTAGTCGTAGAGCAGACCCAGGGCGTTGGCACTGTCCTCGTCTCCATTGATGCTCATCATCGCCTTGGTGGCGGCTGTCAGCGGGTTCTCCAGGTACGACCGCCACGCCTCATCCTCGCTGGTGTACGCCCTCCTCTCGTTGGGGACCACCACTACCAGACGTTTGCTTGAGAAGCACGGGGATTTAAACACTGTTTTACACATGTACAGGTTTTTTTTGGTAGGCGATCAAAAAAACATGACAACTGTTATTTTCCAGGCTGAACTGTGATGGATGAACTAATTAGCTAGAGCAGCGTTCACGCCTGTCTGTTTTTCTCTGTGTGTTTTCCTCTTTGCTCTTTAGGCTCACTTAAGATCAGATCAGAGACCAGTTAAATACACACAGTGTTGCCACAACATCTCTCTGAGCTCAGCCAATCACAGGAAAGGCTCCGAATGTGGCAACTTGCACAACGAAATGCTCCTGTCATGTCTGACAGTGGCCATTTTTCATTTGGCTTTCATGTTTGTGGCTTCAACGCACTTCTAGACATTTACACAGGAAATATTAATGAGGATTTTTTTCTTTCATAGATCTCTGTGTAAGTGTATGAAAGATCCACTTTCTCTATTTGTGCACTGCGACCAGTGATGCAAAACCTTTATACAGAAAATAAAGGGCAAAAGAGAAGCTCCACTGTGTCTTCCTTATACTGAATCACACAAAAAGGCACGATGGCATGCTTTCTTTACCCGGCTGCAAATAAATAATGCTCCTGCCTTTGGATCGAGCTTGTATTGTGAAAGAGGGTCGCCGGAAAGCAGACGTCTGAACGATGTTTAGGAGTTTTGGAGCTTTAATCTGCTGGGTTTGAGTAAATGTTAACGCTGTGTGTCAAAATAGAGGCAGACACCTGCTGCTTCCACTTATGCGGGAGACAGCAGCTCTGCAGGAAAACTGGAAAATCAACTATGGGCAGCCACACTTTGACAACCATATTTGTTGCAACATATACTTCTAATAGTGATGATAATGGATGAAATAATAATTGATTATCGTGTTAGGAATGATCTAACTAAATGAAATAAAGCATAAGATTATTATTAATGCAGTTAATCCTGTTATAACAATATTAGACACAATTACAATTTAAATTACACATAATTTGGAGAAAGCAGGACACCTGTAACATCTGGTCTGTATTATTAATATTATTATGATTGTTAAGGAAAAAATAACAATTTTAATTTTTAATTTTCAAGAGCAAAATCCTTCTGACTCTATTAAAATTTTAGCGCTGCAGTCCAAAGGTTGATTTCTTTAAAAGAATTGTTAATAAATAAAGGAGTTTGTATATCCCGTTAGAAAACAACAGAAGAGGCCAGCAGGCTTTACAAACTGTTCCCATTCACAAGCAGATCCAACACGCTCTCTAGGCCTTAAATAGGAGGAGGGAATGAAACGATGCAATGATATCCAAAAGCAGCACAAAAAAAGTATATTTTTTAGTTAAAGTGTTTAAAAATAACAGTCCTTGCACCCTGAAGGTTTTCCCATCAGTCAAAAATGGCGAATTCACCTCTAATGAAATCCACGGCGCCAAGCTTGTCAGCTTCTCCTCCAGGCCCTAGAACAGCTTCATATCTGTCATAAACAGTCCAAACGGAGCGAAACCGGTACGCGAGCCCCATTTTACACCCCCCCTTTTTTTTTTTTATTTTTTTAAAGTGTGTGTGTCCTAAACAAAGGTAATCCCGGGTTTAAAGCAGCTTCGTTTTAATAACAGACCCAAAAGAAAACACTTGAACAACTTTCTCCCCCCCGCATGTAGAAATCAGCAAAGATCCTCTCCTCTGGCTCGATCACTTACTTGTCTGTCTCCTGTGACATATTTAGCTTCCTCTACGATTCTTCCTTGTGAAACTGGACTTTCAAGTCGGAGCAGGTAATAGAGTGAGAGTGAGTTGCCAGAAGTTGGGCTACAGGTAAGTCGACTTTTTCTCGCCCCGCTTCTTTTCTCCCTGCCCCTCTCTCCCTCTCTCCTCTCTCTCTCCCTGTGTTTGTGTTTGGCTTGCCTCTCCTCCGCTCCTTCCACCTGGGCAGGTAAGGCAGCAGCCAATCCCTCTGCGTCTCTCTCGCTCACCTTAAACGTAGATTACGGTGACAAACATCAGCGTGTCATACTTAGCGCATTGCGATATTTGCCATGACTCTCTTTTAATGGCAGCCGGTCAACTTTGTGGCTCTGAATTCTTTCACAGTGGAACAATTGAGGCTGAGGGCGAGTCTGCCCGCTGATTGGCTGCTGTCGAGGGGAGAGGAGATCCGATTGGCTGCTGGGGGCAGGTAGAGGCCCACCTTACCTGCGAGCGAAGCAAAGACGCCGCAGTGACACAGAAAACGAAGACACACAGGAAACAGATTAGACTTACGGATTTTTAGGCTTCAGATATGATTTGATTTGATTCTGTTATGATTGATTATGTTTGAAACAGGAGGACTCGAGGCGTGACTGCACAGCCTCGAACTGGCCACTCACTGCCTCAGGCTGTCTTTCATTCCCCCATCGGCTGATTTTACTTCTGACCCCTCAGATTTCAATAGTGACTCGTGTGTGTGTGTGTTCCAGGTAATCTCAGAGCAGAGCAGGCAGGAGCCCTGTCAGGGAGGAGCCCTGTCATTAGCTGACACAATGCCATTGTCCCCTTAATGAAGCTATTGTATAAGGAGATCCCAGTGTTTAGGAATACCCTGCCAGAGCAAACAGTGTGTGTGTGTGTCTCTCTCTGTGTGTGTGTGTCATACAATGACTGTGGAAGTGGTCAGGTGGGGTGCAAACAATCTGTAATTGCTGAATATAAAACTTCATTTTTCTTTTTTTAAGACGGTTGATGGACACAAGTGTCCATTCACAGAGCAGAGACACAGCAAATAAAACTATACTATATATACTCAGTATATAAACAATATGTCGAAACAAAAACAGGATAAGTGGTAGGAGTACAATTGTGATATATGTTATTTTTGAAAGCTGAATAAATGGTAAAATAGTTTAAGATTTTAAACAGATAAGGCTGTAAACCGATTTACAGCTTCTTCTATTTTTAGGTTATGACCCCCTGGACATGAGTTTTAATGTGTAATGCATTAATGAATTTAATACCATGAAGTCTAAGTAAAAGAGAATGATGACAGGTAATCTAACCCCATACTATAAGAATATCTCATTTCTATCTTTCTCCCAAGTCCTGAGTGTCAGAGAGTCAAACATATGAACCCAGCTGACATGCATCAAAAATGATTTCCTTTTATTTGCACCCCCCCCCCCCCCCCCGCCCCTTTTTCTTAGCTTTTCTTAGCTCTTACAGAGTTACTGAGTTACAAAGACTGTAACACATGTTCACAGTAGCCTCACCATAATTTGCTTTTACAACAAAAAAAAATGAGTATAATTTAATTTACATTGTTACATCTTTTTGTATGTTTTTAGTCGCAGGATTGAGAAGTGTTTTATTTAAAATGTGCATATTTACCCACAAAAAATGCAGTGCTGTGCACAGTCAAAATCTGTAAAAATACAGTTCAGTGCACCAGTTTGAAGCATTTTTATCCATGCTACTTTTTTACTGTTAATTTTCCTGTGTTTTTTTAACCTCTCATTGAGTTATATCATTTACCATTTTGGGAAATTTCCATAAAAATTGGCAATAAACTGGGAGACAATGACTCTGTGCTGAGTGTTGCTCATATACAGGGAGTGCAGAATTATTAGGCAAGTTGTATTTTTGAGGAATAATTTTATTATTGAACAACAACCATGTTCTCAATGAACCCAAAAAACTCATTAATATCAAAGCTGAATGTTTTTGGAAGTAGTTTTTAGTTTGTTTTTAGTTTTAGCTATTTTAGGGGGATATCTGTGTGTGCAGGTGACTATTACTGTGCATAATTATTAGGCAACTTAACAAAAAACAAATATATACCCATTTCAATTATTTATTTTTACCAGTGAAACCAATATAACATCTCCACATTCACAAATATACATTTCTGACATTCAAAAACAAAACAAAAACAAATCAGCGACCAATATAGCCACCTTTCTTTGCAAGGACACTCAAAAGCCTGCCATCCATGGATTCTGTCAGTGTTTTGATCTGTTCACCATCAACATTGCGTGCAGCAGCAACCACAGCCTCCCAGACACTGTTCAGAGAGGTGTACTGTTTTCCCTCCTTGTAAATCTCACATTTGATGATGGACCACAGGTTCTCAATGGGGTTCAGATCAGGTGAACAAGGAGGCCATGTCATTAGTTTTTCTTCTTTTATACCCTTTCTTGCCAGCCACGCTGTGGAGTACTTGGACGCGTGTGATGGAGCATTGTCCTGCATGAAAATCATGTTTTTCTTGAAGGATGCAGACTTCTTCCTGTACCACTGCTTGAAGAAGGTGTCTTCCAGAAACTGGCAGTAGGACTGGGAGTTGAGCTTGACTCCATCCTCAACCCGAAAAGGCCCCACAAGCTCATCTTTGATGATACCAGCCCAAACCAGTACTCCACCTCCACCTTGCTGGCGTCTGAGTCGGACTGGAGCTCTCTGCCCTTTACCAATCCAGCCACGGGCCCATCCATCTGGCCCATCAAGACTCACTCTCATTTCATCAGTCCATAAAACCTTAGAAAAACCAGTCTTGAGATATTTCTTGGCCCAGTCTTGACGTTTCAGCTTGTGTGTCTTGTTCAGTGGTGGTCGTCTTTCAGCCTTTCTTACCTTGGCCATGTCTCTGAGTATTGCACACCTTGTGCTTTTGGGCACTCCAGTGATGTTGCAGCTCTGAAATATGGCCAAACTGGTGGCAAGTGGCATCTTGGCAGCTGCACGCTTGACTTTTCTCAGTTCATGGGCAGTTATTTTGCGCCTTGGTTTTTCCACACGCTTCTTGCGACCCTGTTGACTATTTTGAATGAAACGCTTGATTGTTCGATGATAACGCTTCAGAAGCTTTGCAATTTTGAGACTGCTGCATCCCTCTGCAAGATATTTCACTATTTTTGACTTTTCTGAGCCTGTCAAGTCCTTCTTTTGACCCATTTTGCCAAAGGAAAGGACGTTGCCTAATAATTATGCACACCTGATATAGGGTGTTGATGTCATTAGACCACACCCCTTCTCATTACAGAGTTGCACATCACCTAATATGCTTAATTGGTAGTAGGCTTTCGAGCCTATACAGCTTGGAGTAAGACAACATGCATGAAGAGGATGATGTGGACAAAATACTCATTTGCCTAATAATTCTGCACTCCCTGTATAAGGAAAATCCCAGTAGACCTGTGATTCTGTTTAATCTGCATTACTGATACAGCTTAAAGTATAAAACTCCTTTATTTTGCTCAAAGAGAAGTTTAAAGGAAGGACCTGTATATCTATATGTTATTATAGAGTATTAGTGGTATAAATATTTAAGTAAGCGTATAAAAAGTGAAATTCTTCTGCTGCCTTTGTTTTCTCCTTTGCATTTCAGGGGGAAACAAACCACGTTTCATCTCCTCCGAACCCGAGCAGTTGTCTAAGTCTGCACCTGAGTTATGTTGAAGCTTGAGAAACGGCTGGGGAGACGTTTCCAAACTGGTTTGATGGAAGTGTTTGCATGACAACATGCCAGCCTTTTGCTTATGAATGCTTTCGGGCGCCTTTATATGGAAATCCAAAAATTACGTTTCAGATTCAGTTAAACCGTCAGCAGTGTGTGTGCGTGCATGTGTGTTCCTGTTTGTGTGTCTGAGGATGCGTGTGTTTGCGTGCCCTGTTGGTGATTACTATCCTCCCTTGTCTAATTTGTTTTACAGAGCACCTGGGCCTTGGCTGAGCTCTCTCTGTGTACGTGTGTGTGTAAATGGGACTGCTAGATAAATACAGGTGGGGTCCCTTTCTTCTGACAACACACAGACTGAGTGAAAGAGCAACAGAGAGACAAAAGAAGGAAATAAAAATGTTCTATTCAGCTCTGTTGCCTACCTCCTTCCAGCTTTATTGCTGCATTTTAAGATGCATGTGATTAGAGAAGAAATAGATTCAACAACACCAGAGAGGTGCAAAATTACAGCGAGGGCTGTTACATTACACAAGAGCGGCTTTTACCTAAATGCACCCAAGTCTGTGTTGACTCATAATCCATGCACGACTCATTAACGCTGCACAGAAAACAGAGTGAGATCAAAATAATGGTTGTACATGAGCTTTTCTCTTATCTTTACCTTCCCCTACATGACTCCCGCCTGCAGGAATCTCAGCCATGGGGCGAGATGACAGCTGAAATCGTGCGAGGGCTAACGTACAAGCTGCCACAAGCAGGCCAAAGCAAGACTGGAAAGTCAGGGGCCACGAGCCACCACATACTTTTCGTGTGTGTTTGTGTTTGTTTGTGTGTGTGTGTGTGTGTGTGTGTGTGTGTGTGTGTGTGTGTGTGTGTGTGTGTGTCCAACTGTGAGGTGAAAGGTGTATCCTGCATTCCAGGCGTTTTTTCGCAGGAGCAGCAGCTTGTCTGGACTTGGCTGGGATTTTGTGTCTGAGTCTACCTGTTTGAGTTGAGAAGCCCACAGCTGAGAAGGAGACAGGGGTGTGGGTATGTGTGCATGTAGGAGGGGGGATGTTGACATTCAGATGGAGGTTAGATCAAGAGGAGGTGGAGGGAGGGGGTGGATGAATGACATGAGGGGTTGCAAACACATGCTTGAACATGAATGAAGTCAAACATAGAGGATAAGGTTGACTGCAGCATGGGTGCTCGAATAATATTAGCTTTGGTGTCAGAATTAATACTGATGACATCCATTAAGCTTCTTCTGGTTATCCAGTTCAAGGTTTGGAGGGGATCATAGGCCTAAAGGGTACACACTGGACACGGTGCCACCCACAATTGAACAAGCAGTTAAGAAAATGGATGGATTGACTTTGTCAGTGTAACGAGCTGTCCCAGGTGTCTCTGTGCTGCTGATGCAGTGGGTGTCATTGATGCAGGCTCTGGACGAGTGGGTTTCCCTCATACAATCCACTGAGAGACTTCTCTGGTTAACTGGTGATTCTAATTTGAAGTGTTTCTTTGTCTTTGTGTGATAGACTCCCAACCTCTGCAGCTTGCCCTAATGACATTCAAACTACTACTTTAAGTTGCTCCTATATTCACCAAGGGTCACCAGAGCAGTTAAGTCTGCATTTTTGATTTGGCAGGTTTTTGCACCAGACACCTCGCAGGACCAAATCGGGGCATTTTCACTCATTAGGTGAATGTGTGACTGTGTAAACCACTACACTGCAAAACCACAACAGAAAAAGATCCTTGAGGTAACTTAGAAACCACGATTTCTCCAGCATTGCAGCTCTGATGGTCTGCAGCACATGCAGGCAATCCAACCACCCTTAAGCCCAATTTTTCTTAGTAATGAAACAAAGCGTTGCAGTGGTATTGACACAGTGCCTTTTTACTCAATTCGAGCACGCAAAGTGCTTCCTGCTACAAGTCACATTCACCCAATCACCCAAACATTCATACACCACTTTTCTCTTTGTGTGAGCACTTCTGGTAACATTCTCTCCTTGATGGATGCTTTAGGGGAAATTTGCGACTTTTGCCCAAAAGATACTTCAGTGTGTGAGCCACGGATCGATTCGCTGAATTTCTGATAACTCTGTAAATAACCAGCGCTCTACTGGTATCTGGTCTCTAAAGGATTATAGTTAATAAAACTGTCCAAAACTTTCATAAAAACATTTTGTTGTCCTTATAAACTGCTCTTCACAATATTTCATTTTTTAATCTTTCTTAATTTCTTAATTTCTTTGTGTGTGTCCGTGTGTGTGTGTGTGTGCCATAGTCTCCAACCTATTTACTTACCCTCTTTCTACCCTTTAATTAGTCTGTCAGAGCACTTTAAACTAACCGTGTGCAACGTACAAACCTCAGTTTCACATGGTCAGATTTTGGTAACTTCCAGGAGCGTAAAAAAGATCTGTTTTGTCTGATAAACTACACATTCCTTTAAATTTGTGCTAAAGCTGCCTTCCAGTGCTGCTGACTCTGTTCACCAACGGTCACAGTTGAAATATCAGAGAGCTGCTGCTGGTGAGCTGTCACCACCTTCACAATCAGCCTCTGTTTGACCAGCTTATGTCTGCCTGACCCAAGACCTCACCTCTCCTTCAGCTGCACTCTGTGCGAGGATGTAGGCGTGTGTGACTGCGCGGAGGTAAGAAATTAACTTCCCTCTCCCCGAAGGCATGATTTGCCCTTGTGATGTGATTTCTCAGAATCAGTTTTAATGAAACAATGAACAGAAACACTCGTTTCCTCGGACTGGGTTGATATCGGCGGTTTAATCTTTAATCGGGTTGATGTCTCTTTCTTCTTTTCTTCTTTCTTTTCTTGCCGTGAAATAACCTTCCGAGCGCTTCCCGTGTTGTTTACATCAATAAAGCCGGGTTGCTGAAGCAGCAGTGAAAGTTGTCGGCTAGTGGATTTGTTGTGACTGTGTCACCGCTTGTGTACAGCCTGACTGGTCTGGCAACATTGTGGCATGTCACAGTGATGCGAGCCGTGGTGTGGACTGCGGCTAAACCTGTTGGTTCGGAAAAAAAGGGAAAGCGCGAAAGGGGGAGCAGGGAGAGGAAGTGGCTAATGGGGAAGATGAAATCCAACTTCCTCTACACTAAACAGCCTCCAGAGGAGAAAAGGAGGCCTTGTTCACCTCTGACAGGGAACGTTTCTCCCTCTGTGCGAGGTTTTGCTGCCAGCCTCTTTTATTTTTCTTCTTAATTCTGCTTAACCTCGTATAAAGTGTATAAACAACCAAAAAAAGTAAACATTTGACAGCAACATAGCAAAAAAGTAATTTACACCATGATCTGAGTGTGAGGAAGGAAAGCCCTCATGGTGGGAGGAGAAGACCCAAATGGAGGAGAAAAAAAACACATCTCTTGCTGTCTGTGGCAAACCCTGCTTATTCATACTCACAATGGACAGCCAGATAATATTCTCCTCCACTGTTGAAGCTGACACCTGGAAGATTTGCTTTCACACAGCCCCTAAGGCTGGAGAACCCCACCCCAAACCTAAGCTAGCAAGTCCCTGCACAACATCCTCCAGGGTGGGGGAATCTGAGCAATGTGTGGCTTTTGTCAACCCCCCCCCCCCTACACACGCTTTTCTTTCTTTTACTGTCTGCCCCCCTTCTCAAAGCATAATCACATCCTTCTCTCTTGAGAGATATTTCCCTCTTTTCACAAAAGACTGAAAAGATTATCTCTCTTTTCTTGGTATGGGGAGGTGGAGGGGGTGCGCAGCAGGCCTGCTGGAGGCTTTTCTCACAATGATAATATTTCTCTCAAGAAATTCATGACACCTGTTGAGATGATCTCCAACAGGAATATGGACCATAGTGCCTGATAGTGGATAAAAATAGATCCTCCTCTCTCTCTCCTACCCAAACACAGTGGCTGGATTACTCTAATGTGATGAAATGAACAAAAACACACAAACAGCAGGTTTTTTCCTGTTTTTTTTATTCACACTCTTATTAATAATTTGGTGTTATCGAGACAACTTGTCTGCGTATCCATCGTGTGATGACTGCAGCTGCAGAACATTTACATATTAGCTGAATTTAGTCAAATAACGAGTGGCGGTGAACAGCTTCACTGTGACCAGTGTCAACGACAGAAGAGATAAACATCTAATGCAGCACAGTGAACCACATGATGGTGCGTACAGGCCGTGCTGCTGCAGTGTTTGCATAGCACTGCGTGGTTAAAATACGTATAATAAATGTAAAAGTGCAGCAAACCTTTGAGGTGAGATTGTTACGATGACACGTCAGGATGTTAAATTTTACTCCTGGTATCATGTGCGTTCCAGTGTTAGTGGACGCTGGTGGCACACTAACAAATTCCTCCACACATCATACCAGTGTTCACTGTGGAGCACGGCCGGTTCCTCCTCCAAAGAGGCCCCCTAGTGTTTTTCTGAGGGAGCTCATTTCTTTTACTGTGGAGATTTTTGGACTCTTTCTGTACCAACTGTTTGCTTGTGTAGCAAGCAAGCAAACGTCCACCTGTAATCCCAGTGAAAGACACAGAGAAGAGACAACACCAGTGATGAAACACTTCATAATAATTACAGCAAAATGAAAATATCACAGCTTACCCCTTTATTCTAGTGTAAGTATTTGAGTTTTTATTTTTTCGAGTATTTAAGGTAAATATAATTACATTGTTATTTCAAATAAAGTGCGTTGAAATTCCATTTAATTACAGGTGAATTACGCCCTTAGTGATGGACCTTATTATGAAGTGTTACCTGACCTGACATATATAAAATAGCACCATCAGCACCACCAGCTGAAAACCTGGCATATCTCTGCATGGTGTGGAGTGTGGCCTCAACAAATTTGAGGAACCCGGATAAGTGGAGGGCAAAGAGGAAGTGGCAGACCTAAAAAATCTACAGGAGATGAGCAGTATCTGAAAGTCGTGTTCTTAAGCAGGAAGAAAATCCAGCAAAGACCTGAAACAGGACCTGAGAGATAGATCTGGACCTTCAGTTGATCCATCTGTTTACTGAAGGCTCATCAGAAATGGTCTCAGGGGAAGGAAGTATGGCTGAAAATCAGTGGTAACAGAGTTACAGACTGCTGAAATGTTTGATTGAAATCATTGTGAGTGTACATAGATGAGGTCTGGATGAGAGTCCTTCAAGAAGCTGGAGAACTACTCCTCAAGAAATTGCAAG
This sequence comes from Simochromis diagramma, assembly GCF_900408965.1. Lineage (NCBI taxonomy): Eukaryota > Metazoa > Chordata > Actinopteri > Cichliformes > Cichlidae > Simochromis > Simochromis diagramma. The sequence goes on along the minus strand of NW_024387523.1, from coordinate 9,637,380 downwards.
AAATTTTGGCTAAGAGAGTTCAGGCTGTGTTGAAGGACAAAGATGTTCATACTTTGGTATGAACATCTTTGTCCTTCACCTTACTGACATTCAATTCGATGGAGTTGTACAAACACTGTTTCTGCCTTTTATCTTGTATTTCCATATGTGTTTACAGATGTTTCAATAAATTGCTGCGCCTGCTTCCCATTTTCATAATTTTCACAGCTTAAGGGAAAACTTTACAGGGAAAACTTTTCAAGGTTGATGATTTAGAGTTGAAAATGCAGACGTTGATAATTATTCTTCATTTGCTCACAACAAATTAAATATTGTAAATAAAGATTTTCTATTTGAATATTTCATTCATCAAGATTTTATTCTTTTTGAGCAGTGTATACAATAGTAAGATTACCATGTGTCAGTACAGAGGAATAATGTCCAATTTTGACTAATGTCCAATTTTAATTAATGGTAATAAAATAAGTCCAATTATGTGAAACGATTACTTTTACATTTTCACAAAATTTATTTTCACAAAATAAATGAATGAAGATGAAAACCCAAGCGTAATATTTGCACTTTTGTGCTCTAAAGAGCAGTATTAATGATACAAAACTGGGTACACAATGAATTTTAACTCAAGGCTCATCATATTATATTTAAATCAAAAAGCTTGACTTGATTTCTCAGTCAGTGTTGGTGTGGAATCCTGTACATGAAACTACAGTGACTGATCTAAACACTTGTACCTCTGTAATTCAGACACTAGGGGGCGACAGTGGCAACATTCTGTGTCTTCAGCACGTCGATTTGAACAACGGTGCATTCAGGGATCCCTTCAATATTTGTACATATCAGCTCACCTTTTATTTAGATTTGGTTAATCTCGTATGCTGTTCCTTTACTTTCTGCATCTCAGAAAAAGAATTTTGGCTGACCACGAAGAGGACTTTTATGGTATATTATGGTACAATGATACTTAATGAACAAACGAGCACAGGTGCACTTCTGATATCTTTAATGACTGATTATTACCTTATCCTGTAATTCGCAATGCAGTTTTATATACGATGAGAAAACGTTTTATCTTGTATGTTGTTTTTATCATTTTTGTCCAAATACAATCTCTTAAGTAAACATTTTTAGTCGCTAAAATCAGTGAAAGTATATAATTACCGACTCTTGTCATGGTCAATGAACGGAGCGTGACGTTCACCTGTCAGTGTGAACTGTGCAGCTGTCACATTTAAGTGTGCAGGCACCTAGCAAACGACACGTACTCCCATTTTTAAAAGGTAAGGGCTCTTATCTCTGTAAACATTTATTCGCTATAATATAAGAGTATATAGCTTGTCTGTGAGAATGCTACTCCCGGCGAGCAGTGAAATCTCCATATGGTTAAACCGGCGAAGCTAACACGAATAGCACGTACAGTGTAAACGCTACCAACTGTCAGCTAGCAGCTGGATTAGTGAAGACAAAGTGACGTTAACATGAGAGGACGTTTGCAAATTATGTTGTAAAACAGAGGAGAGCAGCAGACAAACGACGAAACCTCAAAAAGCAGTCAGAGCTGAGTAAATATATCACCGACATTAGCCATTTTTAATGACTAACTAACAGGAACCAGTGGAGCTACTTAGTTTTTAAAGAGCAGCTTGTTTAAAAAAAAATGGCGTTAACGTGGTTTTACAACACTTCACAACATTGCTGACCAACAGAGGGCTATTTATGGAAGCGTCTAGTGAGCAAGGCCACATTACCAAGTCCCTGGACCCCCACAGTGCTGTCTGTCAGTCACGGGGGGGCGTTTATTTGATTAACGTGCCCCCTAAAAGCAATCTAAATGATAAAATCTGTTGCTTTTTTTTTGTGGCCCAGCATTGTGTTGTTGTTCAGCAGAACCTTATTTTTGGTCTATGGGTTAAAGGTACCACACACACAGTGACTGTTTGTCCTGTAGTTATGAGCCTCGACAGACATCTTGGTTACACAACCAAACCTTTACTGGTATCCACCCAAACCGTTATCAAGCAAGGTTCACATTCACTGACAACATGATCTGCAGAGAACAGGCTAAACTAGTCAATTAAAGCTAAGATCAACATTTAAAAGCCTGTAAGAGCATGAGAAAACTTGTTCCTTTGGTTGTAAAGCTTGTAAAAATGCCAAAATGTAATTGCCTTGTAGCATAATGCTGACAAACCTGGTCCTGGTCCCCCAAAAAGGGGGAAAGTTACTTTCTCTTTGAAATGAGAAAATCACAATGGTAAGTGTTTGTAATGTTTAGTGCACTAATACTGTCAAACTTATTTTACATTGTGGGCCACATAAAGCTCGTGTTGATCTTAAGTGGGCCGAAGCAGTGAAATCAGTGTTTCTGTCAGCATAAAGAAGTTTAACTACTTACTATCTATAGTAGATCGTAAAAATGTCATGTGATTGTTTATCTATAACTTAATTTGGTGTAATATGACCATTAGGGTGATGTTTATCAGTGAAGCTAATGCTGTAAAACTGAAACTTAAAATACAGTTAAAAGTCCAAAATTTATGCCATACTTCACATTTTCCAAAGCCATTCAGTGGGCTCGTTTGAGTCTGTGCCAGGCCTCTTTTGACCCCCAGGCCTTATGTTTGACACTGCTGCATTAAACCCCAAACTGCATTTAACAAAGTCCTTGCACTGTCCTTGATTGATCACTGTTTTCTCATTGTTTATGAGCAAACATGGTATTATTAAGCTGCTCCTTACACACAAAAATAACCGTAATTAGTTGTTTTCTTACTGATTGCTCATGCATAAGTAGTCTGTCCTTACATCTTCCTCTCTCTGCATTCCCAGCATGGCACGAGGGCATCAGAAGATTCAGTCCCAGCAGAAAAACGCCAAGAAGCAGGCGGAGATGAAGAAGGCCAAAGGTCACGATCAAAAGACGGCGGCCAAGGCAGCGCTCGTATTCACCTGCGCTGTGTGCAGAGTAAGTATGACCCCTCAGAACTCCCAAATAAGGGCGGGAGTCATATTTGAAACCAAATGCAGTGGCTTTTCCTCCAAATCCTCCTTTCCTTTAACAACTGTTGGATGTTTCATTTCTTCTCACAGTCTCAGATGCCGGACCCCAAAACCTTCAAGCAGCACTTTGAGAGCAAACACCCAAAATCCCCTCTGCCCCCCGAGTTAGAGGGAGTGGAGGCGTAGGTGGTCGTCGACATGGATACTAAACTCTTCAACCCTGTGCCGGCTCTGCTCTCGTCTCAGTCTGACAGCAACGGATGATTTCACGTGACCAACATGAAGCACTTGTCTATTAATTCTTTAGCAGGCCGGGTCGAGTCCGGTGTGCTCGTCTTCGAATACATGTCACAGCAGACCTGTACGACCTGTGAACGATGAAAAGTTGTAAAAGGAGATGGCTTCTTATTCAGCTTCCCTGAACAAACTGGCGTATTGGAGTATTTCTTGCTGCCCGCTCTTGTCTCTTTACGCTTTAGCTTTGGTGGATTGATCGCTCGAGGTAAATGCACAGTGTTTGCTGAAGTTACAGTGGTGACAAAACTGACCTCATCTTCTTAATTAGTGCTTTGAGTGCTGAATGGAAACGGGGACTGTGAATCTTTATCCATAAGTGCTCAGAGCGTAAATCGTCCTCGGTCGTGTCTGCCTGGTTATTACTGCATATTCTCATTTTAATTCATCATAATTTCATAATTGTTTCAGTAAAAAAAAAAAGTGACATTTTGATAGCCATTTCCAAGCTGCTGGATGAATTGTAAACCAATGAATGTACGCTCCAATGATGAATTGTTAAGTCATTTTATTAAAGGTTCACTTTGTTGTAGCTCTGCTTTGTGTGATAATGTTTTCTGGCAAGGATGAATTTCACTGATACATTGTGTGTTTAAGCAGGTAATATTATCACAAACAGTCCCTGTGTTCCTTCACTCTGCTTGTGTGTCGGTTGTTTAATTTTGTGCCGAGTAATTTATTGTCTTCCTTCCAAAGTAACAGCACTTCTCTGCTTCTCTTTTTTACTTTCTCCTGCCCTCTAAACCTGACTGTTTCTTTTCTTATTACTCAGCGAGGCTGCATGTGAGAACCTGTTTGCCCTTCGGGATTAATGGTCTTTGACTCAGAATCTGGGCAGAACAAAGTCTGTGCGATGTCCGATTGTGAGACTAGCTTGGGCAATTACCGTGGATTTACAGCGAGCGAGTGGGCGTCCAGCTCCACTCTTTCCAGGCACCGCCTTTTCTTAAACCAAAATGAGTATTTCCAATAGTGAGATGGGATTATCTACTGTTTTGGGCTATAAGTGAGGAAAGGACAACCTTGAACAAGTCCAGGCGTGAGCCTCGATTCCATTCGTGAAAACGGCTTTAAAGTGGATCTCTGGAGATCATTTCCAGTGCCATGTTTTTATTTTTTGCACTCTGCTAGATTCAGTTCAAATTCTTTCTTATGCATCTTATATTGAGCCTCTGTACAGCTCAGTGCATCCTGTGTAAAACAAGCTCTGTGCGCTCCTTCAACTTTAATCTGACTTTCTCTGATTTGCTGCTTCTCATGTCTTAGTCATGTAGACATGGTTAAGATAACTTGCTGAAGTTCAAACTGAGCATCAGAATGGGGGGGGAAAATGTGATTTAACCGGTTTATGGTGATTGGTATTAGACGGGCTACTCTTGAGTATTTCAGAAACTGCTGATCTACTGGGATTTTCCCACATTTCCTCTTTTTGACAGATGGCTATGTCCAGTGAAATGTCTTTGTGTGAAATCAGCTTTTTGATGTCACAGTTCAGAGGAGAATGGCCAGACTGCTTCAAGCTAATAGGAAGGCAACAGCAACTCAAGTAACCATTCACTATAATAAAGAAATGCAAAAGAGCATCTCTGAATGCAAACATTGAGCCTAAAAGCAGATGAGCTGCAGCAGCAGAAGACCACACAGGGCGCCGCTCCTGTCAGGTAGGAATAGGAAACTGAGGCTACAATTCACACAAGCTCACCAAAACTGGAAGAAGACTGGGCAATCGTTCAGTCTCAAATTCTTTTGTGACATTAGGATGGTAGAATCAGAACTTGGTGTCAATAATGTGAAAGTATAGACCTATCATGCCTTGTATCAATAGTTCAGGCTGCACATGGTTTAAACCCCACAGCCTACCTGAATATTATGGCTAACCATGGCCATCCCTTTATAACCAGTGTACCCATCTGATACGTGATTATATCATATCACAAAGCTCAAATAATGTCAAACTTTTTTGTTGAACATCACAATAAGATCAGTGTACTCAAATGGCTTCCATAGTCACCAGATTTCAAACCAATAGAGCATCTGCAGTAACTGTGATGCTATCGTGTCAGCATTGACATTAATCTCTGAGGAATATTTCCAGCACCTTTTTTAATTCTGTGATACCTCTTTAACCATTAGGTGTATCTAATAAAATAGCCAGTGAGTTTACAGTGATCAGCGATCACGTCATTTTCTCTGTGCTGTTAGTTACATAGTAACTGTCGAGCAAAACAGATGAAAACAGGCTGGATAAATAAATACTGGTAGTTACACAGCTATTACATTTTTAGTCTCGTGACTGTAAGGCTGTCTTTTTTACTTCAGTTCATTGCATGACAGCATACAGTGCTTGGATAATGACCACTGGTTTTACACTCCTTTTTGTGAGGCAGTGTGGGACGATTTGGGTGTGCTGCATAGGCTGAGTGAGTAATACCGGACACACCCCGGGAGTAGAAAAAAAATGTGTGAAGCCTGAGTTTTTGGCTTACGGCTTACTCACATGTAGGCTAGCCCGGTTTATTATAAGCATCCACCACTTTAATAGTATTTACTGTGTGACAGAAAATGAGGAAAATCATAAAACTTTTATGTAAATGAATGTCATTTATGTGTCATCAGCTCTCACCCACCAAGAACTGAATGTATCTGGATACAGAGCTTTAACTGTAGGGATGGCAGGATGACTCACAGAGAGTAACTGGCAGCTGACATGAACATCATCCCAGGAGGTTCTGACATTTTTAACTGAATAAATTAATCTCCTCTCCCAGCTACACAGAGCTTCACTCACCGGTTTAAACACAAATATGTACAGGAAGTGACAGAATCGGTACCAAATATCAAAAACAAGTTCAAATTGTGCATCTGTTACCTTGGATCAGCTGAAATGGCTCAATGTGCAGCAGTTAACAATCAAAAACCTCTAAACCATTATGCAACTCGGTCTGCATAAAGAGGTCTTTAACATGTCCAGTAATGACAAACGCCTCACTTCAGCTGAAACACAATAACTGCACGAATATAGTGTGTAAGCCAACCATGCAGACATGGCTACAACCACACCATTGCACTTCATGTGTGAAGTCACTCAAACCATAAAGACCACACCATCTGTCTTTGTCATAATTAAATCATTTAGGGGGAAATGTGGCTTGACTTCCTTTAATTCTGACTACTCAGAAGTAACAAATACACACGCACACACACACACACACCACGGTCAGTAACACGCTGCCTGTTGTTTTAGTTGTTTGAGCAGCTCGGCCAAATGACTCACAACCCACATTGTTCCCCAGCCTCCTCACACATAATCCACATCCTGCCTTCCCATCTGTAAACTTGTGAATCAAAAACACAACACATGTTCATTCATATAAACACATACACATATCTAAGATTTTTTTTTTCTACAGCCTGTCTTTGATCTCAACATGCAAGAGTCACAGTAAAAAAAAATGAGAGCACTCGTACAAACTCGTTACAACTTAATTAGGTTAAGAATTTCCCTGTGGCTATAGATCAGCTATTTTCAGCTCTCATCGCACTAGTGAGAAAGAAACACTGAAGCACCAGCTCAACTCCAGTGTCTGGGCATCGTGGCACCTGCTGTGTTGTTTCGGTGTTTCTGTGGAACAATATTTTGGAGAGCACCGCTTTCATTTAGTTTATGTGTGGTGTAATAATAGCTAGTGATCAACATGTCCAGCAGGAGGTTGGGAATATTTATTTGTATTTGTCAAACACTGCTTATCTACCTTAATCTAGTTCTGCTTGGCCACTGATTAGCACACCTCCAATTCTAAAACTTCTGTGCATGATTTATGTCTCTAAGAAAGTACTGCAGGGTCTGATTGGTGTCTTCGTCCATCCCCAACCCTGATAACAGACTTGCTCGGATTGCTGCTATTTTCAACCAGTTTTACAAGGTCAGGGGAAGTGATCCATCACAATAGACCTAAACCTGAAATTTGTAAAACTAGAATAACTAGAAAAACATGACTGATGTCTGGACTACTGAATGGGTCAAGGCATTTGAATGAAGAAGCCTTTCTACTGAGAAGAGCCACAGTACCTCAGTATTTATATAGGCATTAGATAAAACAGTTTCAGTATACATAATATTAGCCTGACACCAACATTATTTTGCATAATTTCCTCATTTTATCAGTTCCTCTCTATACATGTTAGACCACTCCTTGTAGAAAGCTCTGATGGGTATAGTTTTACACGATAAAGGTGTACAAAGACACCGCTATTTGCAGCTTTTTCTGGATTAAAAACAATTAAATTCCATTTTGCGATTTTAGTGTTTGTTTCTAAAAGTAATTCCATATAATGAGAGCACACGTTATCATAATAGTTTTTATCACGTTTTCAGTCTCAGTAAAAATGCATATTCTTTGTGGGCAGGTGTGCGCAGCTAACACAAACGGCCGTAAAGGCAGATTAAACGGCAAATTATGAGAGTGAAACTGAAATTACATTAATATCTAAGCCACGGGCCAATAATATGCTCGTTTGAAAATATAATAAGGTAGACAAAACCACTTTAGGTCAATCCTGCCCCACTTCCGGGTTCCTCCTCCTGGCTTCTATCTTCTTGCATAATGACCTTTCACACACACAAACACACACACACACACTCACAAAGGATTTTTTTTTTTTTAAACACAAACGTTTTTCCTTCCAGTGTCTTGATAGATATAAGTATGGTAGATATAAGCATAAATTCTCCTGAAATGTTTCATTTGATTTATAATAACTATAAACTACATCTCCCAAGCATCCTTGCGGGCGTACCGGACAAACCAAGCGTTTATGCAGTTTGTACGTAAGTATAAAAAAAATCAAATCTATATTTAGAAGATTTTTTACATAGTGTTTTACATTATCACAATCATATTTTTGTTAATTTTCTGTGAAATTCGTTTGTTTGTTTTTTGCTCATTCGGCGCAGTCTTAAAAAAATTTGCCCTTAGATTTGGCTACCATAGCAACTCCCTTCTTACGTCATCCATCCGGGCTCGACCCTGCTGCCGTGTCTTTGATTGGAGGGAAACCCCGTGGATGAGCGGGAGAGATCATCAGCTGTGCGGCCGGGAATCAGGAACAACACCGTCTAACGACACTCGCAGGTTAGTTACATCTATTTACTGCTGCTGCTCGGTGGTGTTTTTATCCAAAGAGTCCCTGCTTGTGCTTCTGGTAAGGTATCTTTTTAAACCCTGCATTAATCGCCGCATCTAGCGGCTGTAAGTGGAAATCGTTGATGCTCCGCGCTGCTCAGTCATTGTTCGGTGCTCGCCTGACAGGGAAGCGTTACTTACGGCAACGTTAACCCATCTATTTTTGTTCGCTCGCTGTTTTTAGAGGACGCCTCTCGGCCCTGCTAAGCGGCCTTTTTTTGTGAATGAAGCAGTCTAAAATATGAGAATAACTGTGGCTGGAAGAAGCGGTCTGGTTTGCTTTCCGGGAAGCGAAAAAGGGCGTTCACTGAGGACTGAACGAAGCGAGGCTCCTTTCATTCCTCTAACCGACTCAGTGGCACACTTATTATCCTATAGCCGCCTGCAGCGTTAGGAAGCTTTCCCCAAATTAAACGCAGAGACTGTGTAATCCATATCGTTTATTAAGCTCTTGAAAATGATTTTTTTTGTTCGGTCTGCATTCGTGCCTTACATGGTACGCGCTGGGTGGGCAGGTGTGTGAATGAGTGTGACGTGAAACTGGGTGGCCGACATTCCTCTAAGGGGTGCAGGTGGCAGCGTGCGGGGAAAATTTTCTCACCCATTTTGTGGCTTTTGAAATGATGAATTCATAGGTTTGGGATTTTTTTTTTTTCTTTTATATATATATTTTTTAATTCAAGGCAGCTTTGTAAACAGGCTGCACATCTATTCGCACATGTAGTCCTTTTATACTGCAGCATCTTTTACCTGTGAAGGGGTCTGCATATTTTTTTAAAAAGGAAACGAGTTCCTCAGCATAGGTTACTGTCTGTATTCTACTACAGTAAATTAGACTTCCTGTCCTGTGCTATGAGCCGATTTACAATCATTTAAGTTAAAACTAAAACAGATCGTTGACTGACAGAAGTTAATATGCAACTAGTCTGAGATTAGCTCAGCACTGTGGCATGCGTGTTAACTGGCTGTAGAGGAAAACGGACAATGTTGTCAACTTATGCTGTGGGACATTTTGATGGAAGGACTAAAGGATATAAAATAGTCTAATAGTCTAGACTAATAAAAAAATGACCACTGATTTCTGGGGAAATGTCCAGCATCTAATGTAAATTTTCTGGAATTTCATAACCACTTATAATTTTTTTTTACATGCCGGCTACACTTTTCCTGTAATCTATTATGACATTTTGCCTATTCTTGTCTTCAGGATAGTGAGTCAGATGAAGCCTAAAACTGTGTCTGCTGTACAAGTCGTGATTATAGGCACTTTCCCCCTTTGTATTTCTAAAGACTTAGAGTCCAAATGATTTAGTCACCACTTTAAATCAAGTCTGTGCCCGATCGAGTGCAGACGAGACAAGCAGATTGATTTGTATTTAAGGAAAAAAAAAAAGGTGCTTTGCTGGTGTGGACACACCCAGTGTTCCCATGAATTCTTAACAGCCGACACACTGTTGTTTTAGCTACAGTCCTGTCGGAGTTTTTGATTATGTAATATGCTTCAAGGTTATAAATGTTCTATTTTCTCACAGTTAACTAACTGTAATATATATACATATATATATATATATTTTTTTTTTTTTGTTAAAAATGGGGATGTCTTCACAGTCAAAATGTTTAACACATACCTGAGAAATGAGGTTATGCTGGAATAACAGCACATTTACTTGCACAGTAGTCCTCCATTATTCACATATAGTAATGAAATCTACTTTTTCTCTCTCTACAATTTCTTTGCTTGGCCTCCCTTAACACACCGTCCTTAACTCCTGTCCTGTTTGTTTTGTCCTTCCTGACTCCCTTTCCTCTCTCCTTCCTCCACCCCCACATGACAGTCATGGCAGACAGAGAGGAGCTGGTACAGAAGGCCAAACTGGCCGAGCAGGCTGAGCGCTACGAGGACATGGCTGCAGCCATGAAGGCTGTCACAGAGCTGAACCAGGAGCTCAACAACGAGGAGCGCAATCTGCTCTCTGTTGCCTACAAGAATGTGGTCGGAGCTCGAAGGTCCTCCTGGAGGGTGATCTCCAGCATCGAGCAGAAGGCTGAAGCCGAAAAGAAGGCTGAAGCCGAAAAGACGCCTGAAAGCGAAAAGAAGGCCACGCTGGTCAAGGAGTACAGAGAGAAGATCGAGGGGGAGCTCAAACAGATCTGCCAGGAAGTTCGGGTAAGGAGCAGAGGTGTTGAAGCTAAATGCTTGTTGCAAGAAAATATAAATGCACAGCAGCTGCTCCTCTTTGTATTAGTCCAACCTGTATTCAGATAGTTACCGGTCTTGGTCACCTCTGTCTAGTGTTTTTTTTTTTTAATAATCATAATCAAGCTGCAAAAGCCAACATCGACAGCAGTTTAAAAAGAAAAAGAACAGCTTCCTTATGAATGGAAGCAAACACACATCCCTTACAAAAAGTAGTAGTAGAACCATGCTTTTTACACATTAGTGACACCTACAGGTATGTTGTAGTGCTTGTGTTTATGTGGTAGGGATCTAAAGAGGGACAATATAAACCTGCAGCTAACAGGATTTAAATATTAGTCATAGTTCTCAGCATACAAGCACTTGTCTAGGTTAATATGGCTTTACTTACGTCGCTGTTCACCTCTGAATATCTTAGCTGTAGTATTTAGGCCCATCTTACACAGTTGGAACTATGAACACCAAGCACCAAGTAGGCAAATGAAGGCACTCTTCCTAGCAGTTGTTTGAATATCACACAGATAAACTTCAGTATTTGGGTAGTTTGGATACATCCTGTATTTGCAGATTCACAGCCCTGTGACCTTGTGACCTTTAAAAGGAAACTTAAACATATAGGCCCACTACACTGATTCAACTCCATAGACGAAAGTTTGCATGTTGTAAAGCATATCTAGCTCTACTATAAGTAGATATAGTAGATTAGTATATTTTACTCAAATGAAACTGTCTTTGATGTTTTATATTAACTTATACACAGGAAGCGTCCAGTACGCATTAAAATTGCAGCGCATGAAATAGGACTAAAAAGTTCAGCACTTCCTGCCAAAGTCCACATGATGAATCAGATGGGTGTAGCCTAGAATTTTAAGGCCTAGAATATGATTGGCAGCTACGTTAAAGGAAGAGGAATGTTCCCTGCTCATAGTTTCACTGGACAGGTGTGTACTCTTAACATACCTGTCGAGTGATTTCTACATATTTCATGTTAATTGTGGTGGAAATGGGGAAATGCACATATAAAGGGAGACACATTCACTCTTAAATAGCTTTTTTATAAGTTTGTAAATTATTTACCAAGTATACTTTGTAAAGAAAAAATAGCAAAGCTCTGTTGGACTGCAGCAAACAGTAGGTCTTGTTCTGCAGTGCAGCCTGGGTGAGATCTACATAGCAGCATGTGGAGCACTTCTCCACCTGCTGCAGATACGTGATCGCTGTTGATCTCAAAAGCATGAGAACTGCTGTTGCGACTTCCAGTGTATGGTGGTGGATTTGGAATACATTCAACCATGTGAGCAAATCCCCTCTGGATGAAGTAACTGAATGATACTGAGCACCTCCATAACAGCACCCTGGCCCAGTGAGGCAGCCATTAGGGAAAAGGAGTTAAAAATGTCACTGGCTCACTTATAACTGCTGGGGTTTGTGTGTGTTGCACGTGTTCTTTAGAGTTAAACTTCCACATTTCTTTTCGCAGGACCTGCTCGACAAATATCTGATCCCCAAAGCATCAGGCGCAGAGGGCAAAGTCTTCTACCTGAAGATGAAGGGAGACTACTTCCGCTACCTGGCTGAGGTGGCTACCGGAGACGAGAGGAACGGTAAATAAAACAGACGTCATACATCGCCCCTTCTTCTTATCCTGTCGTGCAGTCACTCAAGGTAGTGATAGTGAGTGCTTATGCTCAGGGTTTATGAAAACCATGCGGTGGTGTGTCACACAGCTGCCGGTCGGTGGGATGAACGTGTGCTGACTGGGCGTCCTGAAAATCCTTTTTAGGGTAGGAGACCCTAGGACTGGTTCAGGTGTTGTTTTTAACCAGAATGCTAATGCACTTCTCGTCCTTGACCTACAACTGTCCGCCAAAATGCTGGCAAGTGCTGCTGCGAGGTTGTCATGGCAACTGCAGCAGCAGCAGGGTGTTGGCTGCTGCTAGTTGCCAGAAGGCATTTTAGATTAATTTTCTTTTGTTAATTTTGGGTGGTTTTGTAAAAGATTGTTCTTTTGTTACATATTCCATAAAATATCCATCAAATCCGCTTTCAAATGATTGGATCCTTCATCTTTTTGGTTCTGAGGACCTGTACTTGACAGTAGAGCTGAATAGAAATATTAATCAGATGATTTTACTTTTTTTTTTTTTTTTTTTTTTTTTTAAATGTATTTTTGTTGTTGTCTAACTTCTAAAAATTCAGTGTGTGGTTTCCAAGAAATAATTTTTCTCATTTGAAACCATATCTGCTTTTTTGCTTGTGCAGAAATTGTTAAGAACTCACAAGGTGGCTACCAGGATGCCTATGACATCAGCCTAAAGGAAATGGAGGCTACACATCCCATCCGCCTGGGCCTTGCGCTGAACTTCTCCGTCTTCTACTACGAGATTGCAAACCTGCCTGAGGAGGCTTGCAAACTGGCCAAGACGGTAAGAAGGGTCCTCTGTTTGTTGTCCCTCTCTTTAAGAAGCACTGAAGCATCATGAAAATGATGTTAGTACCACTTTTCCACCAGAGGTGTACAGGTACTGATTTTGAGGCCATTATTAATGTCATGCATATCACCTTATGGATACATAAAAATAATAAATACACTTAGTAGCACGCATGCACTCTCTCGTAGCTGAGTGTCACTCAGTGGTTTCTGTGCCTATCATTGCCATGAGTCTGAAGATTAAATTGATATTCTGCTATCTCCGGTCCTCACACTGCTGCTAATCTCCATGTCTCTGACTTGACTCTGATTGGTATGACCCTAAACCTTTGGTGGAAATAAGGTTATGCTTGAAACTACACTGTTAGTTTGTCAGCGGAAAGGATGATGAGTCTTTTAAAATTTTCTGCTTACAGTACTCTTTATACTTTAGGATTTTGTTAAAGGAGACCTTGAAAAATGGGGGAGTAAAGGCAGCGTTTCTTTTTCACAACATTCTGAGGAATTGCTGATAATAGTACAGACCCTTGATTAATGTAATTGATACCAAAGACAACATTAAGCCTTTCCACTTCCACGACTGTTAGGGTCCACTTGTGTCCAAATGATCGGACAGTAAGTGCTCGAATGGGTGTCTTTGTGCCTGCCTGTATTCTTGTTTTTTTGTGACCATGCTTAGTTAGTGCACTGTAATGCACGAACTATGAATGTGTTACAGCCAGCACACTTCAGAGAAGTAAAACGGGTATAACAGGAGTGACTGCTTGGCCGTTGGGTCTTCTGTTGTCCGTGTCACTCAAAGACTAAAGATAGGGGTAACAGTGTAACTGTCGGGTGTGGGATAAAGCTTTGAATTTTTTTAAATAGTGATATAATTCATTCAGACTTTTATTTCACGGTGACCAATCAAATCAAAGTGAGATTTAGGTTTAGATGGAATCTGTTAGTATCGCCACACACTATTAAACCAAAGTCACTGCTATAAAGTAAAAGAAAGCTGCTAATGATTATCATTTAGAAATTTCTTGTAATTTCCATGTTAACCTATGGCAACCACATGTCAGGATCCCACAAATTTACTGTGCTCAGGCAAGAAGACTAAAACCCTCCAATAAAGCAACGGACTCGTATTTTGAATTCAATTTTCAGCTCAGTTCAGATTTATTTATAAATACAACAAAGGTCACTTTAAGGAAAAAAACGAATTCAAGAGGAAGATAATTCTGGCAGCGGGAGTACCCGGGGAGAAACTACGCGAATATAGTCCAAAGACATGCAGTTAGTGGGGACAGGTTAATTGGAAACACTAAATTGCCCATAGGTGTGAATGGGGGAGTGAATGCGATTGCTTGTCTCCAGTCTAAGTGTTAGCCCTGCGACAGACTGGCGACCTGTCCAGGGAGTACCCTGCCTCTCGCCCTAAGACAAGTGGGATAGGTTCCAGCTCCCCCCCGTGACCCTGAAAATGATAAGCGGAAGCGAATGGACAGATGGATAATTCTGGCAGGGGCAGCCAACAACCAACAGTCAGTGCACCATTGGAATTCCCCAGCAGCATAACTATGGAAGAGTTTGTGACCACCTGATCCAGCCCTAACTATAAGCTTTATCAAAAAGGGAAGTTTTAAGCCTAATCATAAAAGTAAAGAGGGTGTTTATCTCCCGAATCCAAACTGGGAGCTGGTTCCACAGAAGAGGAGCCTGAAAGCTTAAGGTTCTGCCTCCTGTTCTACTTTTAAATATCCTAGCAACCACAGGTAAAGCTGAACCTCACTGCAATACCTTTCATCACACTATGAGAGAACATACTATTGAAAGAAAAAATAAATAATTTGATGGACACCGCAGTAGTCTGGACATTCCTGGCGTCACATAACAACAGCTCGCCGCTAGATTTTTATATAACTTCTTGTGTTGACGTCTTTAGGACACTTTTTTTTTTTTTTTTGTGTGTGTGTCATTCGATACAGTAGGTGATCCATGTTGTGCTTATCATTCAGTTCGTTTGAACAGTGAACACACTATTCACCCGCCCAGGTCACAGGAAACACATGCGAGGTACACACCTGGTGTGATCATTTACCAGACGTGACAAGGGACGCTCACATCACCTGCCTGTATCAGCATGCATGGAATTGTCTGCATTAAATAATTAGTAATTTATTAAGTTAGGAAAAGGCTAAAATAATTCAGTGTGTTTATGGATTTGTGAATAAATGGTCTGCCAGAGCACAGTTTTGTGCAAACACTTGTACTTGTTTCTAAAAGACCACCCCATATAATCAAAGTAGTTTACAGTATCAGGCACAACACAGATGTACCCTTTTATCCTAGAGATCTATAAATGGCTGCTTGTTGTTGCTTTCTGTTTAGCTTATTGTTTTTGGCCCTGCTAATACAAGCTCACTGTAGGCACTTTCAAGACTGTACTCTGGGTTTTGGAAGTCCTGATTGTTTCACTGTGTGTCTTCCAGGCCTTTGATGATGCCATCGCCAAGCTGGACTCACTCAACACTGAATCTTACAAAGACAGCACCTTGATCATGCAGCTGCTCCGTGACAACCTGACTGTGAGTGTCTCCTCTCGATGAAACTATATTAAAATTTGGTTTTCCCTTATGCTTATACGTGAGCGCTAAATTTATTATCTTGCACTTTTTTTTTTAAATGCAGCTGTGGATGTCGGACCCAAGCGGTGAGGGCGGGATTGAGGTAGAAGAGGGGGAGCAGCCAGCTGAAGACAAGAACTGAACTTCAGAGGAGAAAAGAAACCCCACAGTTTTCTTTCCTTTTTTTTTTTTTTTTTTTTTTTTTTAAACCTCTCACCAGCCTAAGTTGTGTGTGTGGTTGTGTGTCCACATACATGCACAAATATGTATGTTTACACTCCACTCTGTGTGTAAAGTACAGTATGTGTGTGCAGATACATTGAAGCATTGAAGTGTATGTGTTAAGTGTATCAACACCTCCACAGGGAAAAGAATGGAATAGATTGGTTGTTTTTATTTTTAACATAACTCATTGTGTGACCCAGTGGATGTTCATTTC
This sequence comes from Simochromis diagramma, assembly GCF_900408965.1. Taxonomy (NCBI): domain Eukaryota; kingdom Metazoa; phylum Chordata; class Actinopteri; order Cichliformes; family Cichlidae; genus Simochromis; species Simochromis diagramma. The sequence goes on along the minus strand of NW_024387523.1, from coordinate 9,621,230 downwards.
CTTTAGAATTCTTTTCCTTTAAATAATTTTGTCTCTTTTAGTCCAAATGAAATCCCTCCTTTGGATCCAAATCTGCCCCATTCTCTCGAACCTTATTCACTGTAGCAAACCGCTGCTGTTGCAGGAAAGCAAACCAACCAACCTCGAAGTGTAACTTTGATAATAATTTGTATGTTTTTACTTGAACTGAACATTTACAACCTTTGTGACACTTTAGTCCACAAAACTCCTTTGAGGCACGTGTTAAAAAGGAAAAAAATGGTCACAGTAGTCTGAATTCATTACTTTTTTTTTTTTCCTTCATCTGACAATAGCAGTACACACATACTGTTGGCAGGTTTCACCTATTACGGTATTGCTTGTATCCATACGGCCCTGTCAGTGTCCAGTGTAGCAGGTAGAGATTTTTTTTTTTTTTTTTTTTTTTTTTTTTAAATGGATGGTACATGTGTCATGGCTCAATGGGTTTTTACAGTGCTTTCAGGCATAGGAAAGGTTTTCTATATGAATGACCACTTACAAAAGCTGTAATTTACTTTTGGTTTGTTGAGAGGGTTACATTCCATTTTACTGACATCTTTTCACTCATCAGTGAAACGAGTAGACTGTAATGTCCTGCAGTTTTGCATACCACGTGACAAGCTATATAGACAGCCTAAGATAAAGTTAACAACTTGATAAAATGGCTCGATACTGTAACTTTTGATATTTTATCTCTTCAGCAGTGCAGAGGATACTTTTTGCCATGTGCTTTTATGTGGCTTTCTACTCTTTTTCTATTCAGGTGTTTTTTGTATTTTCTTTTGTTTATTTTATTCCCTTATTGAGTATTGATTTGACTCCTGGAATGTATGTGGTTCTCAGTAGTCTGGTGTGAGGGTTAGGCATCGCTTTTAAAACTGGCAATCTCTGCTTAGGATTAGGTGGAATACAGTTACATTTATCTTCCTTGAAAGTACATTTTGAAAAGGCAAAATTTCAAACCATGGCAAATATAAAAATGAGAATTTTAGGTAAGTTGATAGGAAATTGCATTAAGGTCATTTAGTGATCACAAAGTAGTGCCAGTTTCTTCTAAGTACAGTATCTTGGTTTTAAAAAAAGTTGGGTTGCAGGATTCGGCGAGTAACGCTCTTGGGTATGTTATTTGGTTATGTGCTTTCATGTAAGTGGAATTAAAACATTCAAATTAAGATTGTGTGCTCGGTTTCTCTGTTCTTTATATGTGTGATGTGAATTGTTGGTTCACAGATTGCACTGAGACAAACCCACAAATGGCTCGAGCATGAAATAATGTTTAAAGCAAAGAAATGAGGGCTGTTCCATACAGTCATGTGAAAAGTTTCCACAGGGCTTCAAGCAGCCCTGTGGAAAAAGTCAAGCACATCCTATGACTCAATAGCTTGTAGAACAGACCTCGGCTACGTTAATTTGAACTTTATCTCACTCTCACATTGTTATGGAGGAATTTTGGCCCACTTTTATTTACAATGTTAGGGTGTTGCTTCAGTTCATGGAGATTTGGAGGCATTCACACCTCTGTTGAAAGTCCCACCACAGCATTTGAATGAGGTTGAGGTGTGGACTTTGACTGAGCCATTGTAACACCTTGATTCCTTTGTTTTTCAACCATTCTGTTATAGATTTCCTGCTGTGCTTGCGTCTGCAGCAAGACAATGACCGCAGTTTTGGTCAAGCTTTAGTTATCAGACAAATCATTTTGGCATATAGAGGAGTTCATAGTTGGATGAGTGAATGCAATGTGCCCATTTTATGACCCCTCCACTGCCATGCTTAATCTTAATCATCTGTCCAAAGAACATTGTTCCAGAACTCATCCATCTTTGTTTCGACTCAATTAATCAAAGACCTAAACTGTCCTCGTGTTCTTTTGAGAGAGGAGAGGGTTTCTCCAAAGTAAACTTTAAAACAAGCCATACTTGTTCCTTGTTCCGGCTGGGATGTCCACTCCTGGGAAGGTTGTGGCATTGTGTTCACACACATGAATGTCAAAATGTCTGCTTTTATAGAAGCGCTCACACTCGAGTGTATTTGATCATCTGCACCATAGCTGCTACTTGACCAATGAATTCCTATGGAAGATTTAAGGGATTTTAGGTGGCTGAAGTGAATAAAATTTGAATGGCATGTCATATTTCACCCTTTATATGGGATAAAACCTTGTACTCTCATCATATCACTGCCTGTATAAGAATTATAAAGCAGTTTGAGGTGCAAAATTAACACTAAAGACCAGACACAGTTGTATACTGGTCTGACGAGAGATGGATGCTTCCTGGACTGAAAACACTGCCCTCTGCAGATAGTGATGTATTAAAGGACACGTGATGCATTTAGGTGGAATGTGGGAGAAAATATTCTCACTTATTCACTTTATATCTGTGGGTATTTTTTTTGATCAGTGGGCCACTTCAGATCAGTGGGTCTGTTCACCTTTGATCAGTGACAGTCACTGAAGCTCTCTTTCATTTCTGTAAAGGTATCATTTAATTACTTAAGTCACTAAATATGTATGAAAGCTTAATAATGTTGAGTTAAAGGGGTGTGCATCCTTCCTTAAAACCCTTACATATAGTCCTAAATAACCTCAGACTCTTGCCAAATGAGGGAGGGGTGTCTCAGCCATGCCTATCGCAGTTTCAGTGTTAAAACTGATTAGCAGTTGGGAATGTTGCATGTATGTATATGAATATGGGCATTGCCTTTCCCGCCAGTTGATACTAAAGAGCGCGAATTTAGCTCGTTCTTCTGCATCATCACTTAACAAGAGAGCTTTATGGTGGGCACAATCAGGCATTTTGAGGATTTAACAAAACGTTTTTCATGATTTCATCATCACGCGTAGAGTAGTGGTCAACGCCCCTTTGTTATCTTTTTTTTTCTCTCTCTCTCGCCAAACAATCTCGGAAGATGATTGGTCCATTTCGGTGACGCGCCCAGTAGTATATATCAGACAACTTCCCGAGGACTTCCTCCCCCTCAACCCCGGCTGTCAGTGCTGTGTGAGTGCGTGTGTGCTCCTGAGCTCGCTCGGCACACATTCTATAAAAAAATAAAAATACAAAAAAAATTTAAAACATAAAAAACGCCAAAAAATCTTTTTTTTTTTTCGTTTCCTTTTCTTTTTGTAACAAGTCGGTGAAGCTGGAGGAGACATTCGAGGACTGGACGGTAACGTACAAGCAGGGGCTGCCTAACGTATCGAATTTTTTTAGTCGACGTGTTACTGATTCCGTAGCGAGGCCAAGTACCGCTATATTTGCTTTTATTTCTGCATGTCAGGTTTGAATGACAGTTTTAAGCCAATAAGAAGTCGACGTTTTGCCATTTTAGCATCTCCGTCTTATAAATTCTTTTACCCGAAAACACTGCAACTGACTTGACTGTAGTCAACGGTTGTATCACGTTCTGCCCCGAACCGACGTGACGCTAGCGACCGTTGGACAACCGAGGCATTGGCTCATCGTCGCAAACTTTTTCTTTAAGAACATATAGCTTCGTACGATTATTCTACTAGCCTCCACAGCCAAGGGAAAATGAACCCCAGTGCTCCCAGTTACCCCATGGCCTCCCTGTACGTCGGAGATCTGCATCAAGATGTGACCGAGGCCATGCTGTACGAGAAATTCAGCCCAGCCGGAGCAATCCTCTCTATCCGGGTCTGTAGGGACATGATCACCCGGCGTTCCTTGGGATACGCCTATGTAAACTTCCAGCAACCGGCGGACGGTAAGTAATTTATTTAAATATAACATTTGAGAAAATGTGCTTTATAAGAAATCAGTGACAAGTGAGAGCTAGCCTATTCCTACTACACGTGACTGCGGCCGACATGTTGTCGGTAGGGTCTCCTCATGTGAACCTCCCAGCAGTGGCGTAGCAGCACCGAGTCCGCCCAGCCCTCCCCGGTAATGTAGCAGTGCTGCAGGCTGCCGAGCGAATACTTGGTCCACTTTTATCTCCCTTCTGTGCGGACAACACCCCAACTCTTACCCTTAAAACGATTAGACAACAGTTTAGAAGTGGTGGTGTGAACATTTATCAGCATCAGGGAAAAATAAGTAAGTAAAATTTTATTTGTATAGCACCTTTCAAGACAAAAATCACAAAGTGCTAAATGAAACCAATGAGTCCACAGATCTCAGGCTTAAAGGAAGGGAAAAACAAGAGTGCTGACGTTCAAACAAGTTTTTTTTTTTTTTTTGCAAAATGCTTTTCTGTCTAGAGGCCACAAATCTGCCTCCATCCACCTCTATAAACGTTTTCTGCCTAACACTGTTTGAGCAAAGAGAAAAGGGACTCTTGAGTATGTTTCTAATCTTCAACAGCGATGGCCAGAATTTTGACCATGTTTCAGTTTGTTCAGATGTTGTTCCATCATCTCATATCTACCTAATGGTTTCTCCACTTGTGTTCCCCCCCCACACACACACACACACACTTTATTTGTAGGATGTTTTCTGATTTTAAAGTTGTTGCCAGTTGAAATGCATATGTACAGCAACGTCTTCAGGTTTATTTGTCTAAGTTTGGGGAAACTAGTGGGGATGCTTGACAGCATCTAGATTCACCAGAGGGGTTTAATATTGAGATTAAGGTGCAGATGAACTAAGGTTAGCCCCAATTAATGCACAGGATGTAATATTTGCTGCGCTGCTCTCAGTGGGGAGAAAGCAAGAGGTTACTAATGTACATATGCTGATGTACTTGTGACCAGAAGGACCAGTTTGAACTGAAGGAAGTTGATTAAAGCACCTACTGTGAAGCTGCCCTGGGGGATGATACCTGAAAGGAATACCAGGAGGACTAACACATGCTAATGTGCCTTAACACCTTTACAGAATTACCTGCTGTTTTCATTTCTTTGAAATGGCTCAGGGGAAAAAAATCTTGTAGATCAAGTTTTCTCACATTGGTTTGCTAAACAGCTTTTCACAAACCCCCCCTCTCAAGACTAACCTGCATATCAGCTGGTTGCTATCACACCCAAACACAATGGATGACTCAGACCTAATCATTTCTTTTAAACCCCCCCCCCCCTTCTCCGTCTCTCTTCAGCTGAGCGTGCACTGGACACCATGAACTTTGACGTGATAAAGGGGCAGCCTGTACGCATCATGTGGTCGCAGCGTGATCCATCACTGAGAAAAAGCGGCGTGGGAAACATCTTCATCAAGAATCTTGACAAGTCCATTGACAACAAGGCTCTTTATGACACCTTCTCTGCTTTTGGCAACATCCTGTCCTGCAAGGTAAAGCTTTTCTGCCCCTTTCTCTCCCTTTTGTTACGGGTAACCTGAAAGCAGAGGTGGGGGTGGCTCAGCAGGTCGTGTGATTGTATTCGCATGCAAGAGCTCTACTAGAGACTATGTGCTACAGAGTTGTGAAAAGCATTCTCCCATTAACACATTTTTTCAACCTTTTCTGCTGACACCGGAATGCTCACTCCTCACGTCACGAAAGATGAAAAACGCGTCAATTTGGATCTGTAGCTGCAACATAGTAATGTGGAGATGTAGAGAAAAACGGGTTATAAGGTGGAGAGGGTTTGCATCCCTGAACCAGTCAGTTTGGATGTAAAGTGACACACTGGATCCAGAGAAAGATTTACATTCATTAGACCGTGTTTAGATTTTCTAATTGGTTTATTACAAATCATAATATGCAGGTTATTTTTCAGGGTATACTTTTCGTGATAAAACTGGCTGCAAAGCCAGAAATATTAGAAAAGGTAACAGTGAGACAGGTTAGATTCAACGTATCATCGCTGGAAAAATGCATAACTCAAAATAATAAAATGCAGTTAGGCATCTGATCTGAATTTTAAACAATATATGTACATAGAATATTTCCACACAAATATACACAACCAATAACAATATAAACAAGGTTGTGCAGTGTAATTGTACATTCATATACAATAACATGACCATATAATGTTTTAATGTGAGTGTGATCCTACAGACTGTTCAGGTTAAGTATACTTGTTGCTGCATGTTTGTGTCTGTGTGTGTGTTTTTAAAAGCTGCACGTGTTCTCTTCCTGTAAGGTGGTTTGTGACGAGAATGGCTCTAAAGGCTACGGGTTTGTGCATTTTGAGACTCAGGAGGCGGCTGAACGAGCCATTGAGAAAATGAATGGCATGCTGCTCAATGACCGGAAAGTGTAAGTGAATGTATTCACTGGCTTCCAGGTGTTTGGATGTATAATTTCTGAAAGCTGCTGAGTCATGTTAACCAACAGTGTTGGATGTTTCAGTGCAATGTTGATGAAGTTTGTTTGTGATAAAAGTGTATAGCTGTAATATACAAATAAGTCATAACAATTATGCAGTAATTAAACTGTACTAATTTTTACCGTCCCCCATAATGAATGCACTTGTAAGTTTTAAAATATCGTTTTAATGCAGGTTTGTGGGCCGCTTCAAATCTCGCAAAGAGCGCGAGGCTGAGTTGGGTGCCCGAGCCAAAGAGTTTACAAATGTCTACATTAAAAACTTTGGCGATGAGATGGACGATGAGAAGCTGAGGGAGCTCTTCAGTAAATACGGTAAGTCGGCGTGTCCCAACTTTAAAATGGTTTCAGCTGCTCCAGTGTTGGCATAAAGAGGTATTTAAAAAAAAAAAAAAAAAAGAAAGAAAGAAAAAAGGAAGGCAATAAGGTTTTTTTTGTTTCTTAGGTAATGCCATGAGTATCCGGGTCATGACGGACGAAAATGGAAAGTCTCGAGGGTTTGGGTTCGTTAGCTTTGAAAGACACGAGGACGCCCAAAAGGTGAGCCACGTTGAATTTCTTTCAACAAAAAAAAGCAAACATCGTATTCGCCAGGAAATGTTCACAAACTTGACCCGATTTCATGCTTTCTTCAGGCGGTGGATGAGATGAACGGGAAGGAGATGAACGGCAAGCTTATGTATGTCGGCCGCGCCCAGAAGAAGGTGGAGCGACAGACTGAGCTGAAGCGCAAATTTGAGCAGATGAAGCAAGACCGCATGACTCGCTACCAGGTTCGTTTCTTCTTGACAAGTCTGCCCAGAGACCGCAGCTTTGTCAAATTCAGTGCTCCCTCCTTGGTGGGCTGCACTGGCCAAAATGGCTGCAACAGTGACACTGTAGTTCATGGGCCCCACTTTCCTTCACCGTGGATCCTGGGGATAAAAATGTGCTGCAGACAAAAACATCTGCTGGAGATCAGTTTGTATATGTAGTGTTTATAAGAAGGTACGAGATTACTTTTGGTTATTTGCAGGGTGTTAATTTGTATGTGAAGAACCTTGACGATGGAATAGACGACGAACGTCTGAGGAAGGAGTTCTCGCCATTCGGCACCATAACCAGTGCCAAGGTAGGACTGATAATAGAATTTGATGAGCTGGCACTAATGATGTTTTAATGCTCTCTATTATGATACTGGCAGTTGGTGACTATGTAGTATTTATAAATGCCTTTTCTCTTCTCTCTCAGGTGATGATGGAAGGAGGGCGCAGTAAAGGCTTTGGCTTTGTCTGCTTCTCGTCCCCAGAGGAGGCCACCAAAGCTGTGACAGAAATGAACGGACGTATCGTAGCCACCAAGCCGCTGTACGTGGCCCTGGCCCAGAGGAAAGAGGAGCGTCAAGCCCACCTGACCAACCAGTACATGCAGCGAATGGCCAGTGTGCGCGCAGTGCCAAATCCAGTCATTAACCCGTACCAGGCAGCCCCGCCGTCCGGCTACTTCATGGCAGCCATCCCCCAGGCCCAGAACCGCGCCGCTTACTACCCAGCTGCTGGCCAGATGGCCCAGCTCCGCCCGAGCCCACGCTGGACCACCCAAAATGTTCGACCACAGCGTGAGTATTCAGAGGTTGTCCTTTTGTAATATTTGTGTTGATATTTATTCTTGTTTTAAAAGAGACTTGAAAGATATGTTATTATGTAAAATACAGATTGTCTATTATTTTCACCAATTATGCAAAAATCAGCAGACCACCTGCGTTTTGTGTCCATAGTCTACTTCAGTTGAACGGCTCATTTAGAGATGTTCAGAGACAGCACTGTTTCTTAATATAGTCAAATTCCCAATAAAGCTGTTTTCATTTACATACCTTTTCACTTTATCTGGTCAGAAAGCAGAACAAGTATGAAAAGGAGCTGAAATGAGAATGAGATGTTTGTGCTGCTAAAAATTCAAATGCACCTTCTGGAGTGTGTGTTGGGCTTGAATGAATTTAACTAATGAACTATAAATGGGGTATTAATGGCAGTTTGATTTTATTTGTCCATAGACTTCCAGAACATGTCGGGTGGAATACGTCCCTCAGGCCCTCGCCCTCAAACCTTCAGCACAGTGCGGCCTTCCTCCCAGGTGCCCCGCATGATGACCACCCAGCGAGTCGGTCAGTCCACTGACACTGTCCACACACAGTTGAATCCTGTGACTCTTCTGCTTGTTAGTTATTATTTTTAATGCTCATCCTTTTTGTTTTTTCTTTTCTTTTTTCCCCCCTTCAGCCACTCAGACCATGGGCCCCCGACCAGCCACTGCAGCTGCCGCAGCAGCCACCCCCGTGCGTGGAGTACCTCAGTACAAGTATGCAGCAGGAGTTCGCAATACCCAACAGCACATGAACACTCAGCCACAAGTTAACATGCAGCAGGTAGGAATGCTCATTATCTAGAACTAATGGCTTTTTTTCTGCCCTACAACTGAGGAAAAACTGGGATGTGCATTAATTTTTTTATTTTTTTTATTTCCAATCTTCCCAAAGCCTGCAGTCCACGTCCAGGGACAGGAGCCTCTGACTGCCTCCATGCTGGCTGCTGCTCCTCCTCAGGAGCAGAAGCAGATGCTGGGTAAGGTTTAGTAGCAGCTCTCCATGACTATACGCAGCCTTAGACTAACTATAGCAGTAGTACTGAGTACAGGCACGGCCTTTCTTTGTTCATCCTCTCTTTATTAAATCTCTTATGTGTCCCTCCAATAGGTGAGCGTCTGTTTCCACTGATCCAGAACATGCACCCCAGCCTGGCAGGCAAGATCACAGGCATGCTGCTGGAGATCGACAACTCGGAGCTGCTCCACATGCTGGAGTCCCCAGAGTCTCTCCGCTCAAAGGTCAGTACTTACGCAAGTTAATATCAACAATGTCAGGCGGTTAATTCTTTTAAGAGTCTTCCTCTTAAAAAGGAGAGCAGAGTGCTCGCTGTTGCTAACATTAGGTGACCTGCTGTGTTTAGGTGGATGAGGCTGTGGCTGTACTGCAGGCTCATCAGGCCAAGGAGGCCGCCCAGAAGACAGTGACCAATTCAGCTGGTGTCCCAAGTGTTTAGGTATGACTTTTCAGAGCTGCTGTAACAAGGAGAGGCTAGTGCTTTCATTTCATTTAGAGCCTCTTGTAAATAGAAAACGTCACATAACTTCTTTTTTTTTTTTTCCCTTTCCACAGGAGTGTGGAACCTTGAGACCAGCTTCACCGATGGACAAAAGTTGAAAAACACACAAAACAAAGTAAAAAGAAAATAAATAATATATTAAAAAAATAACAATGAAAACAAGTCTCCAGCCAGGCCTACAATGAACAGAAACATCAGGTCTGGTTTGTTGAATGAAAGATGAAAAAAGGGAAAAAGTTCAAATAAAAAATGCTCAGTTTTGAGGGGTTTTAAAGGAGAATTCTGTGGAAAAAAGATTGAAAGCATTCCTTTCTGCCATTTTATCAATTTCTCTTTTTGAATGTTTGGACTGTTGTTGTCAATTTTCCCCTGACCTTTGCTTGCTTGAATAAAACAAATAATAAAACGCATGTCTGTCTGTTACATGCTCGATCTGAGGCATCACTAGTTCACATTATGAAACCACCACAGAAGTTGTGTTTCAAGTCTTTTTCTTTATTTGTGCTTTTGTGACAGGAGGAACAGTCAAACATTAACAAGCACTGAAACACATTTTAGGCTCCCTGATGTCAAGTCAGCCATCCAACACGAGCAGCTGTATGAATTCAGTCCACGACAAAAGATGGTGATGTGGTGGCACGTCTGCTAGAGAAGCTGATCGTTTTCATTTAGTTGCCGATGGCAGCGGCCTGATCTCTCATCGTCTGGACCATAGCCTCCACCTGCTTCTGGAGGTTCTCAAACATGGGCTGCAACTGGGTGGCCAGAGGTTTGAGCTGCTCCTCCACGTTGGTGGAAGCGGCCCTCAGTTGTTCCTGGATCTGAATGGCCAGAGGCTCCAGCTGGGCTTTCCTCTCCTCCAAGAAAGTCCTGTTAGGGTAGAAAATGACTCACTGTTACATTTAGAAATCAAAAACGCACCACTGGCCATGTTTACTGGCAGGCTTCTTTACATGCTCACACCTCTCATTTATTGACAATCTAGGTATAAATACATGTAAAGTATGAGTGGTAGAAATACCCATATTTCAGCTACATGTACTGCATATTTATCACAGTAGTCACGGAGGATGGCTGAGCCTCTGAGCCTGGTTCTGTTGGAGATTACTTCCTATTAAAAGGGAGTTTTTCCTTCCCACTGTTGCCAAGTGCTTGCTCATAGAGGGATCATCTGATTGTTGAGGTTTTCTCTTTATTATTGTAGGGTCCTTACCTTATAGTATAAAGCATCTTGGCGATATATAAATAAATCTTATTTTATTTAAAAAGTGCTTGATAATCATAATTACAAACTGCTTGGTTTATATGATCACATATTAATGACTATTTCATTTTTATATGCAAAAAATGCCAAGTAATTGTAAATAAATACAGTAACTAGTCTATTAATCTGTTATTACAATAAGCTTCCCTGCACTTATCGCATCTAGTAAAAACAGAAAGAGATAAGAACATCTCTATCACACACGCAGTGCTCAGGGTTACTGTGTGTGTCTGGTCTGCCTTGCATGATTACGTTATCACTGAGAGGCACAGAGGAGCTGTTGGCTGGTTATTTAACAGTGGACAAAGTCCAGTTTTAATCATTCTGAACACGTCTACATGCGTGTGAAGACGTGTTGCAGATAGTTGGTTACTCACCGAGCCTGGTTGACCAGATCTGGGTTGCGGATGATCTCACCCAGGTCTTGGGGCATTTTGTTCTTCAGGTCCTCAAAGTACTGACTGAGGTTGTCAAGATTTAAGGCTTCCTGTGCAAAGCTTCCTGTTGGAAAAAAGAAAAGAAATAAAGTGTTTTGTTTGTTTTTAAACTTCCCACCCTCCCCGATAGATATTTAACAAAAATGTCAAAATCTGGTCATACCTTGTGCCAGGGCGAGCACGACAACGGCGACAATGAGGGAGAATTTCATGACTGCTGACTGGATTACACCTGCACAACACATAACGTTTGGTGAGCAGTGCGCTTGAGGCGTTAGATGTTAAAAAGCAGTATTTGCCTGAAGTCACCCACAAAATCCACACCATGTTTAATCAGGTGAGTCAATGACAAAGTTATTGTCTAGGAATCCTGGTTTGACTTGTTGTCACATGGAAACAGAATCAATGTTTTGTGTATTTTTTCAAACTTCAGCAGTCAGTGATTATAGCTTATATACGCTAAACCTTTGAAATAATTTACCACAGAGAAAATTAAGCCTTGAAGCTCAACCTGGGTAGAAACTGGAATGAGGTTTTTTTTGTTTATTTTTAATGAGCTTCTTGCTTCTTTGGTTGTTAACTAGCAAAAGAAATGCTATAATTTACTTAAAGCACATAAAAAGTGCCTCTTCCAGATTTTTATGTAAAAATATAACTTTAAGGATCAATCCTACACATGAGAGTACTTTTAAAAGTCATTTTCTTTACATTTCCAGCATTTATATTACGTTCTGCTCTATTATTCCATTTAAGTAGCATAGTAAATGTTTGTAGGAGTTGGCTTATTTAATGCCTGTCTTTAAATAAACTTTTGCTGCCTCTGAGCTCTGCCTCACGTCACTGTTAAATGCTGACTTTTCACATACTACGAGGTGCACTTTTACAGCAAGTCTCAGAAAATATAAACAATTTAAGGCTTTTTGGGGGAAAGGAGAGAAAAGGTTTTAATTCAAACCTATTAGAAAATAAATCAGACTCACCTGTGCTGCAGGAGAATGTGGACCAGATGGTGGCTTTACTCAGGACTCTTACACTTCTTATAGCCCAGCGTGATGATGCATTCCTGTCAGACTGAGATCTGATTGGATGAGACAAAGAAAGAAAGAAAAAAACCCCATTACTGGATGCTGAACCTTGCTGCTCTGTCTGCCAGCTGGGCAAACCCAAGCAAAGTCCAACAGCCAACATGAGTGTGGCTCTTATCATGATGATTAGGCAAAAATATTTAATCATCAAGAACAGTATCAAGGTTACCACAGTGAGGCCAGTGAGGTTGGGGGAACTTTTGGTGACATCATCTTTAACAGATGTGATACCGTGTGATTATAAAATCAGGGTTGATGTCAGTGTTGTGCTTCTGTGTTCAGTTCTCAGTAAGATGTGCACACATTGTGAAAGCTCAGGAGTATGTTGAGTAAACTGAGTTCTTATGACTGATTAGTTTATTGATGTGTTCTTCAGTGTGTGTACAAAGCACTGGACTCTTTGGTAAACTATGGAGTTCTCTAAAGAAAGACAGACCACTTTGGTCCAGATCGAATCATCTTATTGGATAAATTCAATAAATCCATGTGTGGTTCACAGAGGTTAAATCAAAAATCTTGCCATTTGTATATTCTGTTTCTATAGTTCCCTAAGCCAGGAGCCTTTCTATGATTTTTGGACTGGGGTGGCACCAAACTAAAGCAGCTGAAGAACTATTGAAAATCCATGGTGTAGTAATATGTAAGCCACATACTGAAGCACAAGTTTCTACCGTCTGCCGGGTTTTGTTATTTTATGTTCATCTTTGAAAAGTAAAACAGTTAGAGGAAGCAACTAGAGACGACCTGGTGACATGAAACCAACGAACAATGGGTGAAATAATATAGCTTTGCCTTTTAAGAAGCATAGGTGGTATAAAAGATGGACGCAGCTGTCGTGATGTCATCCATTAGTTAATTTAGTCCCGGTTTGAAGCCTTATGATGAGTCTTTTTGTCATTGGTGTTTCAAAACTGGATGTAATGATCAAGGGGCAGGTCTTACTGTGAAACCGTAATGTCTGAATAATTCTTCTCTCTGAAAAAAGTTTCGTTTCTGTTTTTTAAATGTCCTAATATTTTATAATAATAAAATGAGTCCCAGAAACCACAAAGTCAACAGCAACACGTTAACGGAGATCATGTTTGAGAGCTAGTTTCTCTCAGACGTCTTCAGGACCGGAATTTGTTTTTGGCTTTTTTTGTTTGTTTTTTTTGCCATCACAGCTATCGCCCCCTGGTAGCCAGTACGAAGAATGGAGGTCTGAGTTACTTTTTGGCTTCACATCCACTGATCCACTGATCAGAGGCATGGACGTTATTGTAATTTGGGGCTTTTAACTTTACAGGACAATGCCTATTAACCTTTCATTAGAGAACAACTGGTAGTTTCTTTTTGACATCATAAAAACGTTTAATTATTGCAAGGTCTTTAGATAAACCTATACTCAGAACAATGGGAAAGTCCAAGGAACTCAGTAAACACATGACTATGCATCTTATCACGCTGATTGAAGAAAACACTTGATCATAACTAACAGCGTCAGCATTACGACAGCAAGGCCATCTCTGAGAAGACTTTTGGTGACATTAACATCAACATATATGGCAATGGATTATCATAGGCTTGATGGCAGTGTTGTGCTCCTGTTTTCAGGAACTCAGTGAAGATCTAAGAAAGGGAATTGTAGATTTACACTAGTTGGGAAGGTCTCTTCAAGCCATTTCTAAACATAAATACAAGTTATTTGAACGTGGCACCACTCTTACAAGGTTTGGAGAAGACTCATACTGTCACCCTCAAATGAGAGGAAATTGGTTAAGATGTTCTGGAACAACCCAGGAACTACTAAGGCTCAAGCCTGTCATGAACTGCTGCCAGTTTTAAGTCTCCATGGACTGAGAGATTGCTGACCGAATAAGAAGTGTTGCCATAAAATCAACACCTTTAACCTCAACTAAAATTTGCTGCTGCCCACATGGACGAGCCAAATGCTTTCTGGAGGAAAGCTTTATAGTTAGATGAGACAAAGATTGTGCTATTTGTCCACAATGACAAGAGGTATGTTTGGAGGAGTAAATGTAAAGCTTTGAAACCTAAGAACACTGAACTGTACCAGCTGTCAAGCATCTTGGTGGTAGCATCATGCTTTGGGGTTGTTTTGTTACCAGTACTGTTACATTGCGCAAAGAATAACGATGGAGGAGGACTACTCTTCAACTTCCCCTCAAATCAACACCTGAAACAACAGAGCAATGATCCCAAACACATCAAAATTGGTTTGGGAATGGATAAAGCTGGCTAACATTAAGCTTTAGGAATGGTCTTCCCAAAGCCTAAACCTCAACCCTATTGAAACTTTGTGTACTACACGTCAGAGCTGGTTTCATACCAGGAAATTAACTTTCTGCCAAGAAGAGTGGTCGAATATTCAGCCAGAACTATACCAGAGGCTTGCTCATGCCTACCAAAACCATCTGGCTGATGTGCATCTTGCTGAGGGACATCTAACCGATTATAAACACTTATAAGTCTGTATTTATACTTTTGACCCCATGTGGATTGGAGAAGATCCAAAGTGAATTAAGTAACACTCAGCCATTGTCTTTTAAAGTCATCAAAGATTTATGCTGTACAATCATTCCACCCCGGATAAAGAACAGTTCAATAAATCACTAAAAGCTAAAATTACCATGAAATTTGAAATGACCATGATGAGTGGATGTAAGAACTTTTGACCATAACGGTACCTGCAAAATAAAATAACACCAAATGTTAGCATGCTAACTTCATGCTGTATAACACAAAATATCACCCTTTTTGAATTTGTTCATCTTTAATTACTCTAATTAATTACTAAGCAGAACATTTTTTTTATTAAGTGGGAAAAAAAATATTTCAAGCTGCCTCATTCAGCTGTTCTTTAGGAAGCACTGTCATGGATTACACTCATTCATGTGAATGTAAACCTTCTACCTTTGGCTTACATCCAGCAGGGTGTTATTGCCTCCAATCTATCTTTATAGCTGCTGTAAAATGATTAATTCCCGACTGCTTCCCACCCCAGCCAGTAATAAACAATCTCATACATGTGTTTGGATAGAAATATGTGAGCAGGGAGCATAAACAACACGAGCTGTTTAATAAACCTTGTACAAATGTATCGTGAGCCTCTATTCATCTGGTGGGAAAAGTCTGCAGTGGAGTTTTAAAAATGAGATTATGACCGTAAAGCTTTGATCAAAACCAGATGTGGAAACATGCACCATGTTTGCAACCCAGCATTTATTCTCTGTGTCCAGGCCTGCACTGTCCTATTCGCTTAAGCTGTTTACGTCTCTAAAAAGTGCTCCAGACACAGAACCATCTGCTTTGTGGTATGCAATCGACGTGAGGATGCATCACTTGACATTAAAGTGTGTGCAGCAGGAATAAGTAGCGAAAGTAGTTCAGCAGAGCTACAAAGTGAACAATGGGGGCATTTACTCGAAAAGATGTCAGCATGAAAAAAGAAAAAGTGTCCTGATTCTGTCTTTCCTTTAAGCTTTGACCCCCTGAGGCTCTCGCTCATCCATAAAAATGATTGATTGCATTACGCGCTCAACTCCGCGGGAAAGAAGCACTAACGTACTCAGAGCTGTAATAACATTCAGTAAAGCAGCTGCTGCTAAAGTGAATCATGTACTAAGCTGTCCTCTTATATTAAAATACACAAAACTGATGTACTGCTATCAACTTTTTAAATGTCGTACCCGATTGTGGAAGAGCTATATACAAGAGCATCTTAATGCTGTTAAGTTATGCCTGAAAGGAAAACTTTCATTTATGTTATTGTCATTATATCTAAAGTGAAACATATGAAGTTTTTTGGCTTATAGCCCATGAAAAACAGAAATCCAGTGTCTCAGATTGTTAGAATATTTCATCCAGTTAATTTATATACTCAGTACTTGACTTTGGCTCTGTTAGCAAGAATTACTGCGTCAGTGTGGTGTAACACGGAGGTGATCGGGTTTTGGCGCTGCTGAGGCCAGGCTGTTTTCATGTTTCCCCCAGACTCTCTGTGAGGTTCAGATTAGGCAACCCGGCGGTAATAACACAGTGAGAAAAACATGCTAGTTTTGGTACCGTGGGCTGGTATTTATTCCTCCTGGAACAGGAAACCTGCATCTCCATAAAGCCTATCCACAGATGGAAGCATGAAGTGCTCTAAAATCTCTCAATGGACGCTGCATTGACTCTGGACTTGATAAAACACAGTGAGCTAACCACCTCCAACAGCAGCAGATGACATGGCATGCCAACTCATCACAGCCTGCAGAAACTTCACCCTGGACTTCAAACACATTGGATTCTGTGACTTTCCACTCTCCTTCCAGACTCCAGGACTTTGACTTCCAAACGAAATGCAAAATTTACTTTCACCTGAAGAGGACTTTGGACCAATGAGCAACAATCCAGTTCCTTTTTCTTCTTTGCCCACTTCTGACTTTGTCTCTAGCTCAAGAGCAGCTTGATATTAGGAATACAACAGCTGTAGCTCCTTTTCTGAAGACATCTGTGCACTGAGCTGTTCAATTGGGTTCAAGTGTGGGATCTGGCTTGCATAATCAAGGACATTCGCAGAGTGGTCCTGAAGGCACTCCTTTGTTATCTTGGCTATGTGCTTATGGTCATTGTCCTGCTGGAAGATGAACCTTCGTCTCAGTCTGAAGTCCACAGTGCTGTGCAGCAGTTTATCATAAAGGATGTCTATTTACATAGCTGCATTCATCTTTCCCTTGACCCTAACTAGTCTCCCAGTCCCTCCTGTTGAAAACTGTCCCCACAGCATGATGGTGCCACCACCATGCTTTACTGTAGGGATGGTATTGGCCAGGTGATGAGCGATGCCTGGTTTCCTTGGTATTCAGGCCAAAGAGTTCAATCTTTGTTTCATTAGACCAGAGGGTTTTATTTCTCGTGGTCTGAGATTCCTTCAGGTGTCTTATGACAAACTCCAGAGAGGCTGTAATGTGCCTGTTACTTACTGAGGAGTGGCTTCCGCCTGGCTGTTCTACCATACAGGCCTGATTAATGAAGTGCTGGAGAAATGATGGCCCTATGCTTCTCATCTCGCCACAGAGCAGCTGGAGCTCTGTCAGTGTAACCGTCAGGTTCTTGGTCACCTGACTAAAGGCTAGCTCTAAGAAGAGACCTGTTGGCTCCAAATTTCTTCCATTTATGGGTGATGGAGGAGGCCACTGTGTTCATTGGGACTTTCAATCCTGCAGAATTTTTTTGTACCCTTCCTCAGATCTGCGCCTCGGTACAATCCTGTCTCCGAGATCTAAAGACAATTTGTTGGACTTCATGGCTTGGTTTGTGCGCTGACCTGTACTGTCAACTATGGGACCTCATATATACAAGTGTGTGCCTTTCCAAATCACATCCAATTAACTGAAATCATCACAGGACTCCAGTTAAGCTATAGGAACAATGACGGATTGTAAGTTGAAACAGGATACACCTCACTTCAAGTCTGAGTGTCATGACAAAGGCTGTGAATACTTAGGTACATGTTAAACTTTTGTTCTTTATATTCAATAAAGTTTCAAGAATTTTAAACAAAGTTTTTCACTCAGAATTTTGAGGTACAAATGGATTTAATGCACATTGGAATAAAGTTGTAACATGACAAAATGTGGAACAAGAGAAGTGCTGTGAATACTTTCTAGATGCACTGCATCCCCCAAAACAAAATTAAATACATTCTAATAATTATTCTACTAGTTTGCGCTACCAGATTTTGTATTTTCATGAGCTACTATAAGCTGTAATCACAAAAATTTAAATGTGTAATGGCTTGAAATGTAAGTGCAGATAGATACTGAAATAGACAAGTTGCCAGTCCATTACAGGGATTGGCTCTGACAGCTGTAAACACTCATTTTCTGCCAGTTTCTTTTTTTATTCTTGTCTCTGTGTGATGTCTATAATCATCAGATGCACAGTTGTAAGCACAGAAGCCCCACCAACCTGCTGCTCAAACCCTTTGTTTATGAGTGGCAGCCAATCAGAAGAAAGCGAGAGATGCTAAAACAGCTTGTTTCAGAAGTTACTTAAATTCCCTGCATGTCTGCGGTGTTTCTAAAACCAGAAATTTCACAGGTCTCTTTAGAGGGAACAGCACATGTTCAGGATGTCTGTAAATGATAATAATTGTAATATAGCAAACAATGAGACAAACTGAATATTTAAGAAGGAAAAAAAAGAGTGAGAATGCTCAGTATTTAGGTCAGAGGATCACCCGTAGCAGCTTTGCTTGGACCTAATCTTGAAACCTCCATCATCAAAGTTGTATCCATCGTGGAGTTCAGTCCATGCTGACACAAGATCCCATTAGAAAACTGGAGAACAGGATCAATGGACAAATGTCAGAGGAAGTGAACATAAGCCATGGACCTTGAAGTTATGAACTGGGGTCGGGAAATAAAAGCATGCACTAGTCAGGCACACACTCATTCACAGTTATAAAGTGCGCATCTGCAGAAATCCTTCAGCTGTTTGCAAACTCTGCAGTAAACACTATTTCTGACGGTTTTTCTTGTCCTTTGTGCGATTTCTAGTTTCTCACTGGGCTCTAATTTGTTTAAAATGGGCTTTTTAGTGGAAACAGATGAGGTTCAATCTTTGACTTAATGCAGATTCAGTTTAACAAAAAAAGTGAGGGAGGACTAGTTCCTTCTTTGGACTTCTCTGGCTTCATCGCAGACCGCAGAAAGAATGAAAAATGACACAAGACCCACAAAGTCCTAAAAAATATTTAGGAGGCACAAGAGG
Organism: Simochromis diagramma; assembly: GCF_900408965.1. NCBI lineage: Eukaryota > Metazoa > Chordata > Actinopteri > Cichliformes > Cichlidae > Simochromis > Simochromis diagramma. The sequence goes on along the minus strand of NW_024387523.1, from coordinate 9,602,290 downwards.
AGGTCCCATTTCCTCTTCAAGTCTTTGTTCTGCTCTAGGTTGGTGGTCTCACCCTCACTCCAGCTCAGAGTAAAGGTAGTACAAAGTTGCATTATGTTTCAGTATTTCAAAGTAAGATCATCATTTTTTTCCACCTCTTATCGAGTAAACTGAGTTAGTCTGATCCAAGTTTTAATCACATGCTTCAGCAGAGTTGGAGCTGTAAACCCGCACTGTAGTTGTTCTCTGTTGGAGCCAGAGGAGAACAGAGGAGGCTCAGATTTCTTGGCTTGATATTTTCTGATTTTCCACTGTTGCCTTCACGTCCTCCAGAAAACATTGGAATTCTCATGACAGTTGCCCAAGGATACTGTCGATCCACAAACCTGTAGACGACCTGCTCGATCACCTGAACCACATCTATTACGTTTTTTGTTTTATTTTAGTTTAATTTTATCAAATTAACAAAAAGAAGAACTACTAACATTTTCTCTATTTTTATTCAACTTGAAAAGCTAACTAAGCTTTTCAAGTTTACAAAACCGCTTTAGTTAGCTTTAATTTTTTTTCTTTAAATGTCCATTTTTTTCCCTTTTATTTAACCTTTTTTTTTTTTTTTTTACATGTAGCTTCACTTTTTAGTTTAGTTTACCGTTCTAGCTATAATAACCTAGAAGTTGGTTTATTATTTCTGGTAGGATTTCATCATAAAGCTAAATCAGAGCTAAACAAAAATAAAAAAAAGAGTTTCCTAGCTGTAGAATATTTTGTGCGCTTGCATTACAATCTGAATGCAAAGATAATATTATAACAATTTAAGGTCAGTGTGTTATTACTATCCCAGGAAGTAAAGCTTCCTGCATCCTTGGATCCTCAGCTAGGATGAGGAAATACTCCACAAAAGCAAGCAAACACAGGTGGGGGGGGGGGAAGGAAATTAGCCCATTAAAAACACAGTCCGTGTAACAATGAACAGGTGCAATAAAATTAAAAGAATACCAGCTTACAAACACACATTAGAAAACGTGTACAGCCTGACTGTAAATGCATTTCACAGTGTAGAAGAAACAGAATACGAGGGGTCCTTGAAGGCAGCACTTGACTGACAGTCCCGCAGTCTAATCCAGGGAGTGAAGACTCAGCAGCTCCGTTATGTGTCGAATCAACGTCGGCTCGGCGCTTACAGGCTGTGACTGAGAAAAACCCTGCCGTACTTCGCTCATTCAGCTCTTAAAGCTCACTTTTTCAGCTCAAGCCGTCGGGCTCCTCGCTACAGATTTGCTCCAGAGCCGGGACTCCGCAGACGTTACGTCGGGACAATGGAATCTAACGTTATCCCGGACAGTGTCCGCCATCAGCGGCTACAGCCGGGCATCGGATTCAGTTCGGGAGCGACCGGGACCCTCCGCTCCTCTCTCCGGCCCGGGGTTACGGTCCCCATCGCACCGTTGCTGTCCTCTCCGGCCTCTCTGGCGGCTTCCTCCGGGCCTCCTCCCCCGCCGCCTCCGCTGCAGCTCCACAGCCTGTACGGCGGAATGGGAGCGGGGCTGGGGCCGGGGGCTAGCGGTCACTGTAACCCGGGGAACCCGGCCGTGCTGAAGGAGGCGGTGGAGGCTGTGGTTCGCAGCTTCGCCAAACACACGCAGGGTTACGGCAGAGGTAATGTCCGCTGCTGACACTGCCCTGGAAATAGCGGCGTTAACGCGTGTCATACTGCTTCAGGCTGTAGCTGGGGAGGGGACTTTTGGAGAGCTGGAAACCACTTTCAGCTGCGCCATTTGTTTGGAAGGAAGGCACAAAAAACCTCCACCATAATTTCCACCTTTATCTCCGGTGTGTAAACACACCAGTGGTCATTTGCACCTGATGCAATGTTACCGTGAAGTTTCCTTTGATATTCGCTCCAGTCACTCCATCACAGGATTAACATCCAGGGGCTGCAGGGGTTTGCATTTACGAACAATACACTATTGTTCGTAAATTAGCCGTTACACTCATGTTACACGGTAAATAACAAGAATAGACACTGTGGAAATCGTTAATAACCTTGAAAAATGAAAGAGCAGTGCCCCTATAAGGCTTTATGTACTTTATATTAAACTTTATATTATTACTTCATGATGTGCAAAATGCACATCATTAGTAATAATTACTTGAAAAATCCAGTTTAATTTAAAGTACTTGACTGATTTCTATCAGAGTTTTCCTAAAACTATCATTAGACCAAAAGCTTAAGTAATGTTAACATGTGTGCCTGTCCCAGGCTAATAGGATTTATTTCCAAAAGATGGTCCCCATGTGTCCCTAACTAACAGCCTCTCCCCCTGCATGGCAGTTAGGCTTCTTACCACAATTATTGGCAGCATTTTTTGAAGACTTTTGGCAGTAAAACACACAGGAGGTGATGTAATTAGGCTTTCCTATACTTTTTCTTTCAAGCAGCGATTAAGTTGCAATTTCAAAAAGGCCTATTAAGTGTATTTAAAGGAGTACTATAAGAAAAAAAAAGGGGGGGGGCATGTGTGCAAATACACCTTTGGAAAAGATTTAGTTGGACTTTCAAGTGGAGTTGCAGGATGTTCTTTGACTGTAGTTTGGATCAGCTTCACATTACATCCTTCGATATCTCTGAGAGTTTCCTGTCTCTTTGCACTTTTGTTATGGAGGAAATCCTCAGAATTGGATAAAAACAGACCAAGAGGCCTTAATAAACCACTGTCACAAGCCTGAATTGGTTTGTTAGCCCCAGTTGCTGCACTACAGGCTGCAGACCCGCAATGCAAATCCAGTATCTCGTCATACCTCCAGACTTTAAAATAGAGTAGATTCTGGACAAAAGCTGCAGTGGAAGTACAAAAAACAGTATTTGTAAAATAAGTTTTTTTTAACTTTATGTAAAAAGCATTAAACACACAAAAAAACTGTCTTTAAAGTAGCACCAACTCTTGTCCACATTAATGAGCAGATTTAGGCTGTTTCCGTTTCTTTAGGCTCTCTCTTTATGTAATCCCAGACTGACTTGACTTTGAGATCAGGGCTCTGTGGGGGCCTGACCATCTGTTGCGCCTCTCCTTGTTCGTCTTGACACTGAAGATGGTTCTTTACAACTCTGGCTGTGTCTTTGGACGCATTATCTGTCATCCTGCAGAGCGAGCTTAGGAGAGATCAGGCACCTCCCTGATGGAAAGCAACCAAAATATTTAGAGTATCTAAAACATTTTAAAACTTTTGATAAAAACTGTGTCACAGAGTAAAAGCAAGAGAGCCGTGTGTTTAAAAAATGATTTGGATTGTCCTTCAGGGCTCTATAGTATGGAAAATATGGCTTGTAGTTTGTTGACAGAAGCTTTAATTTTTTGTTTTTAATGTTCGACAAAGTGGCCTGGCCTCCAGAGCAAGATTCAGGCGGTAACTTCGTTCAAATCATGTTGGCTGCACACATATTACCCAACAGACCCCAAACCCAAGTAATCATTTATGACTCAGTTGCAGAGTTTGCAGCTTTCCATTGTTGTTTTTGTTTCCTTGTGGATGACATGAACTCCGTTCTCTCGTGTGAGGGCCAGAGTCGAGTGTTTTTCTCCAAGCCTCTCCTCTGAGGTGATGCAGAATTTCCTCTGGGCAGCCACCTAAAATCTTTCCGGAAAACCCTGTGGCATCCTGGAGACGACCTTCCCCTGCACCTTTCCATCTTTGTTTAGAGAGGATGTCACAGAGCTCGCCTAACGGCTACAGACCAAAACATGTAAACTGCACTAATGGTTTGTATTAGTGTGACGTAACAGGGCTTCTTCTTTTATCTGTGTGTCCTGCAGTGAACGTGGTGGAGGCTTTGCAGGAATTTTGGCAGATGAAGCTGACCAGAGGAGCCGACCTGAGGAACGGAGCCCTCGTTGTTTATGAAATGGTCCCGTCCAACAGCCCTCCTTATGTTTGCTATGTTAGCCTTCCAGGCGGCAGCTGCTTTGGAAGTTTCCAGGTGCAGTGTCTGCTTTCTGTTAGCGTGAATATTATGAAATATGCAGTACTGTGTGAAAGTCTTTATACTTTGCTTCCAAAGGAGCCGGACTTCCTTGGAATTTTTAAAGCGGGTTTGAACATTGGCTGCTTTTTTACTCCGTTTCAAAGGAACGTTTTTTTTATGCATGTCTGCACATAACAGACATCTTACAATTTTAAACTCCTGCCTGTCACAAGAACACATTTCTTTAGTCGAGCATGAAAAATGTGAAAGCTTAGGCATAAAATTGTATATATTTGTGATTTCCAAAGAGCTATTACTGGAAAACTTGGTATACGTCTCGATGGTGCGCAGTGGAGGACAAAAAAGAAGCAGGAAGCCTAAAAAACTATCTAGAGCATATGAACAGTATCTGAAGGTCACGTCCTTAAAAAAAACTGGCAAAGACCTGACAGGAGGGATGAACCAGTGCTGTGTCTACACGTAACAGACAACTCGGCAGTTAACCAACTTTAAAGTGTATCTTTAACTACTTTGTTGCTTTCATCCTGCCACAAAAACACATCATTTGTTCAATTTTCTTTGGCCGAGTCTGTAAAAATGCCAATAACATAGTTTGACAGGCATAAAGTTATATTTTCATATTAACGAGGTGATTCCCAAACATCTGTTGGCTGAAAACTTGGCATAATGCCTTGACAAAAGAAGTGGCCTAAAAACTATCTACATCAGACGAACGGTATTGGAAAGTTATTTACGTAAGAAATAGAAAGGAATCCAAAAAAGACCTGACAGGACCTGAGAGATGCATCTGGACCTTCAGCTGATCCATCTAATGTTCATTGAAGCCTCATCAGAAATGTCTCTGTGGAAGGCTGGCTGTCAAGGAGTCATTCTTAAGGAAGGCTGAGTTATGCCAAATTACATGAGTGTCTACAGTCACCTGTAAAACAAGGTGGAGGCTCTGTCATAGTTTGAGGTTCCATTTCAGTCTGACGGACTTGTGAACGCAGAAAAGTGCCATTAGATTTTGATTCAACATGCAACACCTTCTGAAAAGGATCCAATTCGCAACAACTTCAGTTTTCAGCACGCACAATGGACCACTATCAGTCATGGATTGGGCTCCCAGGTGCCGTCAACATCATTGGGGTCACCTTGACATAAAACAGAACAAAAAGGCAGCCAACATCCAAAGAAACTACTTAAAGAAATGACAAGAAAGCTGCCAAAGCGAGCTCAGGCTGTGTTGAAGAATAAAGGTAGTCATACCACGTACTGACTTTCGAGGTCATTAACTCTAATTTTCCTTCCCGCTTTCCCATCAACATATAACAAAACGAGGAGTGGCTCAAGACTTTTTTTGCACGTTACTGTAAAAACACGCCATTGTCTTTGGTTGAACGTCAGTGAATGTGTTGTGGTTTGGTTATTCTGTTGCAAGCATTCCTAAAACCACAAGACCAAATATGGATGCAAGCTCAAAGCCACAAAGAGTCATTTAAAGACCGGCCGGGTTGTCGTTGGCCTTTTGACTGTTTATCTGTCCACTGATACATGCTCTCTTTGCTGTTTGACAGTTCTGTCCCACAAAGGCAGAGGCGAGACGCAGCGCCGCCAAAATTGCCCTGATGAACTCAGTTTTTAACGAACATCCCTCGCGTCGGATTACAGACGACTTCATTGAGAAGAGCGTGAATGAGGCGTTGGCCTCCTTTAATGTAAGTTTAAAAAAAGAACTGCCGAGAACTCAAAGTTGTGTTTGTACGACTGTCAGTCAAGCAGGATGGTCGATTTGAACGCGCTTCCAAAAACATGATGTATTAGGTTAATTTTGCTCAGTTGCTGGCATCATACGCATGGATTGTTTTTTTTTTTTACACATAGTAAATATTATGAAAGTGTATACTATGGATACAAATAGCTGATGCTTCTCAAAATTAAATGAAGGAAAATTACACTGCATTGGACTGACTCCCAAACTCAACACAAATATGTGCCAAATATCTGTAGGGACATATGAGTAAGCAGCATTTACTATGTGAGCTCAAACTGTGGCTGACTTGACTTTAAGTGCTTGTCTATGCTCACAGGGAAACAGAGAAGAGGCCGACAACCCCAACACAGGGATCGGGGCGTTTCGCTTCATGCTCGAGTCCAATAAAGGAAAGTCCATGCTGGAGTTTCAGGTGCGTGTTTTAAGTAGCTTTTTAAAAAAAAAAACAAACAAAAAAAAAACTTATGATAAATGTGAGCCCAGAGCCTGTATGAGAGTAGCTACATACAGAACACGTATGCATAAAAGTAGCAGTTTTATGTGTAAATGTTCGCCCAAAAGTGATAATATGTAGTTAGTTTGGCCCCACAGTGTTGAATTACTGGTCTCTTATTCTTGGTCTCGGCTGTGTTTGTCTTCCAGGAGCTGATGACTGTGTTCCAGCTGCTGCACTGGAACGGAAGCCTCAAAGCCATGAGAGAACGGCAATGTTCCCGACAGGTAAAGCCAACAAATGCCTTCTATTATACAAAAATAGTAACAGTTTTCAGCTACATTTATTTTATTTTTTTAATGAACAAATTTCTCAGTAATCAGTCACAAAATTAAACCTACTGAGAGGTGAAGTGAAAAAAAAAGAGATTATCTCCACAGTGCAATGTCCTGCTGTTTCTTAGCTCCTCACCAAAATGCAAAACTTGCTCAGGAACAGCTCAAGGAGCACAATGAAGAGTCCAAATTCCCATTCCTTTCACTCTGTAAGAGTCAGAACAGATTCAATCAATCGAGGCCCCACCCAGCAACCCACATATCCAAAACGATCCACATCCAGCGTCCCAGTGGCAGACACCAAAACACTCCCAAAGAGGTCCTGCGTCCACGCCCAGTTGGGCCACAGCTGTTTTGGTGACCAACACAAAATCTGACTGGTGGTTTTAATGTTGTGGCCAATCAGCGTTTAGCAGGGCTTTTTCTCTGTGACAGGGCTGTTCTAGATAAATTTGTAGTTATCTTTCTCACCATGAGCAGTGAGTGAAAAAAGAGCAAAAACAAAGAATGTGCCTCCTAAAATATGTGTTAAGATTTAGTCAATCTTAAGTTTCAAAATAATCCCCATTTATCTCAAATTGGGCTTTTGTGCAGCCCCTTAGCCCATCCTCTGAAAGTTGTTGTAGCTCCAGTTAGGGTCTCCCTCCTTTTAAGGCAGCCACATGAAGCCGCTTTAAAAGGAGGTGCGGTGTAGTCGGAGCTCTCTGCATGATATGATCATAAAAATGAATTCTTTGCATTTTTCTTCTAATTTAAAACTCTTTTTTGGCATCATACAGAGCCAAGAGTAGAAAAAACTGTCTGCACATACGTTGACCTCTCTTGAGAGACAACAGAGAGTGCCTACAGCCATCTGTGAAATATGGTGGCGGCTCTGTCATGGTTTGGGGCAGCATTTCAGCCAGTGGTGATGGAGGTCTTGTCAAAAATGATGGAAGTATGAATGCATGACTGTGTGACAATGATCACAAACACACTGCCAGTGCAGTGAAAGCATACCTGCATAGAAAAACACACAGCGGAGCACTATCAGGGCCATGGATTGGCCTCCCCACAGGCTGGATTTCAGCATTACTGCAGCAGTGTGGGATCATCTAAAGATAGCGAACATCCAAAATAGAGCTTTTCATGTTTTTCAAGAAGTCTAGAGGACAAATAAGAATAAAGGTGGTCCAAATGTTGACTTTCAACCTTGTTAGGATTGTACAACTCTGTTTTTGTCTTATATATACTGTATTTCTGTGCATGTTTACTGTGCTTATTTCACATTTTCACCGAAAATTATAAAGAAATTTCATGTCTTATGAAATTTAAAATGAAGTTTTATTAGGTTCAGCATCAGAATCTGGATAATTGGAGGAATATCTAATTGGGAATGCTGTTTCCCACTATCACATCTTCTGACTCTTTATGACTTTCTGGCTGAACTTGCAGGAGGTGCTGGCTCACTACTCCCATCGGGCTCTGGATGATGACATGCGCACTCAGATGGCCGCCGACTGGGTGAACCGAGAGCAGAGCGTAGCGGGCACCATCGCGCAGGAGCTGGCCACGACAGAGCGGGAACTAGAGGACGCCAGGCTGGCGGGCAGAGAACTGCGTTTTTACAAAGAGAAGAAGGACATCCTCATGTTAGCTGTGGGTCAGCTCAGTGCAGCCAACACCGCCACTCTGCCATCACACTAAACCAACCGTATGGAAACATGCCTTCGCACTCCGTAGGATTCCTGGTAACAGTACTGATCACTTCATAGGTGACTTCTCAGAACGTTTTAGGTTTTGTTTTGTTTCGCGTACCAGGTAATCAAGCCTTGACTTACAGTATGCACATCTTGTCCATAAAACAAATACTAGCCGCTATAGCCCGTTACCTCTTTGTGCCTAGTAATTACAGGATAACAGTGCTTTTTCTCTAGATGCCTGTAAAAGTGCTCGGCATTCAATGTGACTGGGATTTACATGTTTTGTTTTCATTATTTCATACTGTACTTACTCAAAGTAGACCTATGGAGACAAAACCTTTGTGGATCAGTGAATGTACGGGGCATAAAATGACCCATCAGACCAAAACCTAATGAGGTATAGCTCCTGTGTTTCTTCTCGGCTTTGGTTTGTTTTGGTTGGTTGTGGTATTTGGGATGGGAAGATGCCAAAATTGATGACGCAAGAAGCCTGTGTTTGTTCATGAATAAAGCACAGGAACAGAGGTCACCCACTCAGCAAGATATGAATGAAGGGGATAAAAGATCCCAGCTAATATCACCGGTTTTCTGTAATGGATGTGCAACCTGCTCCTACAGGTTTTTTATGGGAAGCAGCCTCAAATAATACTAGACTTCCAGTAAGCACAGAAATACACTTATTGACTCGTGTAATAATAATTTGTGGGTAATTTGCAAAAGAAGAAACATGTCAGTAGGTGATTGATGCTCTGACAGCAGCTCAGGTTAAAAAAAAAGATCAAATATTAAACCACCACTATGCCGTTTTACTTCAGCTTTTCTTGCAAAGGCGTTTTTTTAAGCTTCGTCTCTTGCTTGGCAACGATGACACTAGCCGAATGTATCATTTTTAATGCGTTATCAGCAAAAAGGACCTGCAACGCAACACGACTTACAAAAACTGCAAAATCTGCTCTTGTGATGCAGATTGTATTGGTCAGCTAGTGGAGTTCAAACAAAGTGAGTGTTTGTTAGGACTTAAATGTAGGTCAGGGTCTCAGCAGTTAAAAAATGGAGGCCAGAGAATGAGTTGGGCTTTTTTTCTCTTTTTTTTTTAAAGCTGAACCATCAGTTTTGAGTCATTGTAGTCAGAATAGTGCCAGCTTCTGTGGTCTAAGTTTTTTTTGAGATACTGGAAGAAGGAATTGGGTTTTGGCAGCGTTGTAATGTCTGCATGCCAAAAAAATGTAATATAACAGGCATTTATTACCATTTTTTCCCATAAATGTCATAACTTTATATTTGTTCGTCTTTATAAAATGCATTTTTATACGTTGTAGGGATAAAGGCGTTTTAACAAGCATCATTAAAAAGACCCCACGCAAGTTTTAATTGATGTGATATGGTTCTTTTGGATGTAATGAAAGTCAGACAGCAGGAGGCCTCGTTCTTGCTGCTGAATGCTGGATTATTAGCAGGAGCAGAACCCGATTACACGAAATATAAAGAAAGAACAAACAAAGAAAAAGTGCAGGAAGTTTCTATAACTCATCTCTGGAGTCTTTGTGCCTTTATGAAAATGGTAGCTAGCAATGTTTGAACAGTCATCTTTACACATGCGGTTAATTTCTTACTGTTACGGCATTTTAAAAGAATAGTTCAAACATTTGGGGGAAATTTACTCTAAGAATTTGATTGAGTTACACGAAGGGCGGTTTGGTTAATATGAAGCTAAATAAAGCCGCTTCGCCATAGATTAGCATACAGACTGAAAACGGATGTAAACAAGTTCCCACACTCGGCCCCAAAGGTAACAAAATCTGACCAATGTTACTTCATTGGTCTGAATCACAGACTGTATATAAAAGATGGACATAGCTTCTCTGTCTAATATAGAAGCTTGTGAGCTACCAATGTATAGCAAACGTTGAATGGCTCTTTGCAGAAATGGATAAAGGTGTGTTCATGTCGAAGTGTTAGACAGCTAATGACAAGGAAATGATCTGCCTTCACAGAGCTTTCTGATTGGCAGAGCTAGCTAAATTTCAACTTAACTTGAAATTTCAAGTTAGGAATGGCGATTTTTAAAAATTTTTTTCCAGCAAACAAGCCCCTGTAGTCTGAAAAGTGAAGCCAGTGCAGAAGTGCCTTCAACCTGCATTCTTTATAATTGTCAACTCCTCTGGAATGACTGACCCCAGTCACTACTTTCCTTATGTCATCGTGGTCCCTTTTAACACACAGCATGATGTCTGTTGGTAAATTATGAGCTGGTGTTGACTATGATAAAATACGGTGTGTGCTAGACCAGGACTGTTGTGGAGGGCCGGATCAATAAGCTGAACTACTTTCTGCTCAGTATTCATTTTTATCTCTTCATAAGCTTATTGATCCGGCCGTCCACAACAGTCCCAGTTTCTCACCACTTGTTTGTTATGTCTGGTATCAAAAAAGTCCAAAATGCCAAATGCAGGGCTTCCAAACCAGTGGGTGATGACATGGTGGCTACGTCCATCTTTTAATTACAGTCTGAAGTGCCGTCTGTGCTGGGTAATACTTCCAGTACCTGCAGAGTGTTTTATTCAAATCATTTCCTTAATATGCTACATGCCGATTGTGAAGGATGTATTTAATATTATTACCTTTGGTATAAATTTATAAACATTATATACTGATTTTGTTTTTGTTTTCTTTTTTTGTGCCCACTTTGCAGCATATGTGTGTGGTGCAAATATAAAAATGTTGACTTTGCAGTTCTCTTTAATTAATAATGCAAATTTATAATTGACAGAAAAAGTCATCTTTATATATCCTGGTTAGTATCTTCAACTTTTTCAAATGTGTAAATTTCAAATCAGTAAATTTTAAACTTGGTACTAAACAGATTGCCAGGATTTCATATGCAGAAAAACTTTCAGGGATTTTATCCTTCTTTGACTCAATTAAGAAAAGTAAATGTGATTAATGAGGAAATCTCAAGCAGTGTTTTAATGAACTGCTTAACGGGAAGGAGGCTGAGGCTGTTTGTTTCAATTTAGATGCTCAACTTCTGGTTTGTTTGGTTTTTTTGTTTGTTTGTTTTTATAGCCACAAGCCATTAATCTCAAGGCTCCTTCTGTAAAAATGCCTTTGATCTTTCTTTGTTATCAATATAATTGAAGTTTTTTTGAACCGTATGTTTGTTTTTTGCCATTTGTTTGCTAAAAAACAGTTTTGGCTCTACATGGTTTTTTTTTTTTTTTTTTTTTTTGCTTTGATGCATGATGTGTTGATTAAGTTCTGGTTTTATATGTTTCATATTCTATACAGTATTGTTTTATAAGAGTGTTTCTCGAGGTCCTTACTGTTTGTATTTTCTATGAACATTTTGTATTCCATGTTTATACTTTTAGTAGATTTATATGTATATGTAATAAATTTGCTGTTACAAATGGCACTGTGTCTAGCCACTTGTTTTCAGTGACTGAAAATCAAGGCCACACACACACACACACACAGTGGTAATAATTTAATATTCCAAATTAATAAAAATGCATATTCCAGATTTTTAGAGTATAAAAGCACTGATTTCATTCACTTTATTTTTTTTTAAATTATGCAATAACTTGCAAATGCCACCAGAAGGCATAACAGCCTTCTGGTGGCACCCACAATCTTAGTTAGGCATCGTAGGCATCAAAACCAAACACAATTAACATTACAGAGCAATACTGGTGCATTTATCTTTCCTCTTTCAGAGCCCACAAGAGTTATCAAAGTAAAAACAACTTTAATAGACTAATTGCCTCTATTACCTCAGATGATCAAAGGACTTGATACCCCTGTCCAGGTTGCTCAGGATCTTGAATGGCAGCATCACCAACTGGATAGGGAGCTGCGCCTGACTGGGATCACTTGGTTCTCATGGGGGTCGTTTTAAATCGAGAGAACCATTAAGTTCAATCTCCTAAATCTGGGTGACATATAAATCAAATGATGCAGCCAAGAGGATCGCATGGGATCCAGACTGTTGTCCATACTGCCATCAACGAAATGCTACCCTACCGTGTGCAGGACAGAAAGAAAGAGGGAGAGCTTTTAACCTGAAGCCTTTAGAATCCTAAATGAGACTCCAACCCCACTGACTACCTAACCACAACTAAGCTACTCAGTACCTGGACTGTGTTTGTGAAACTAATTAATTATGTTTGTTATTATTAAATTAAATTAAAATAAATTAATAATAAGTTGTTTGGAATTTTTCTTTTTCTTTTTTTTTGGAAAATTGTGTCCAGAAGCATTAAAAAATAATTAAATTCAATTCTAGCTGAAATGAACTCGTTAAATTAAATTAAATTAAATTAAATTAAATTAAATTAAATTATTTTTTTTGTTTTATACTTCCGGTACACAACATCGGAAGAGGCGGGGTTTCATTGTGCTGCGCTCCCCCTGCGTTGGTCATTCAACATGGCAGCGGGACCAATTTCAGAAAGAAACCAAGGTAAACTCATCATTAAACTCTGTTTTGTTTCTTTGCACTTCTCATTCATAAAAGTGCTGGTACATTTCACCGGGACCGGCTCATTTTTACGTACCGACTGCCTCCTTTAGACAGCAGTTTGTGATAAACAAATGGCAGATCACATGGAAACGTTGAGTTGTCGCTAGCTTAGCATGTCGCTGATTTTCCTTTGCAAACAGACTTTTTAATCCTTTTACTTGTTACTTATATATAAGCCAGTTCAGCGATGGTTTTTGGTTGTTTTAAAGTGCGACTCTTCCAAACAAATTAGCAGCAGACTTAACGTCTAGTTGACCAACAACTACAAGTAGCCGAAGAAGCTAACAACATAGCTTGTAGCTTGACTCGGCGGTCATGTTAAACATATTAAACGTCTTTGTTTTGTATCGTGCTGATTTTATACGGGGACTATTTCTTGATGTGGGTATACAGATATCAGTATTTTAGATGTAAACACTAAACGTGAGTTTCCTGAATAAATATTGTACACGTGTAATAAATATGAGGAGAGTGTGAGAGGCAATAAAGGAACTTTAAGGAGAAGCAAGTATCTGATTTATAAATCTTTTATCCGGTCACAACGCATAGTTATCTGTACACATCTTCTGGCTGAATTATATTAACAGGCCTTCCAAAGGACACAAGCGACTGGATCTCACTGATTAACTAATTTATTTCCAAATATTAGCTATTTTTCTATTCTTGAAGTATCTCCATCGACTTTTACTTTAATGTCACGTGTGTCCACTGAAAAAGAGATTGACGACCTGTGATGACGCACTGATCATTATGAGGCTTATTCTCTCTTCATGTTTTAGACGCCACTGTATATGTTGGTGGTTTGGATGAGAAAGTGTCTGAGCCGTTACTATGGGAGCTTTTCCTGCAGGCTGGTCCTGTGGTCAACACACACATGCCCAAAGACAGAGTCACAGGCCAACATCAAGGTAAGTAATCAGATCACCTTTTTGGTACGTGTTTTGAAGGATCACTAAAAACAAGCTCAGCTAACAGTTTTTGCTACTTTCTCAGGCTATGGCTTTGTGGAGTTCCTCAGTGAAGAGGATGCCGACTATGCCATCAAAATCATGAATATGATAAAGCTCTATGGCAAACCGATCAGGGTTAATAAAGCTTCTGCACACAACAAAAACCTGGATGTCGGTGCTAACATCTTCATCGGTAACCTGGACCCAGAGATTGATGAGAAACTGCTCTACGACACGTTCAGTGCCTTTGGTGTGATCCTCCAGACGCCAAAGATCATGAGAGACCCAGACACCGGCAACTCTAAGGGTTATGCTTTCATCAATTTTGCCAGCTTCGATGCATCCGATGCCGCCATTGAGGCCATGAATGGCCAGTACCTCTGCAACAGGCCCATCACAGTGTCGTATGCCTTCAAGAAAGATTCCAAAGGAGAGCGTCACGGCTCGGCCGCAGAGCGACTCCTGGCCGCTCAGAATCCTCTCTCCCAGGCAGACAGGCCTCACCAGCTGTTTGCAGATGCTCCTCCACCGCCAACGGCTCCAACGCCAGTCCTGACCACGCTGGGAGCTGCGATGGCCATTCCAGGTAAGCAAATGGAAGTTGTTTTATTGCGTTTTGGGCGTTTGAACATTGCTGTGGGGGTGTTACACAACATTTCAGGCACCGTTCATCAGGTAATGTGGAAAAATCTTGTTTCCGTTAATAAGAAGTTAATAGGTGTCGATTTTAAGTGATTAGCTTACAAGATGAATTTGGGTTTCTGGTACAACTTGACCTACTTCCAGGAGCAGGAAAAAGAAGTAATCAGACTGGAGTGGTCTTAAGAATAAAAGTTGTTCCTCATACGTTTTAATCTCTTTTCACATTATGCTCACATGGAACTTCCTGTAGTTTACTTTACATCTGAATGGTTGGACATTAAATAAAAAGAGCAGTATCTATTACACAGAGTTTGTCCAGTGGGCTGTGATGATATATTTTAAATAGTTTTGTCTGTCTAAGAGAACGATGCAGTACTTGAATGATTATCTTAGAATTGCTGTTCAACAGCCAGCCCCATCTTGGGCTCGTTATTCATGGCAGTTAATTATATTACTCTGTTAAACTATCGATTAAAGTACAAACGGCGTCAGTTAAACTTAATTTACGAAAGCGTGAGTTTGCCTTCTTTTGCACACACACAATCCAATTGTTGACCAGATCCTGTTTGGAAATAGACAGGACGTTATACCTGCTGCTCATGCTTCCTGTACGCTCAGTTATTGTGATCATTTTATTCTAAGAAGTAATAAATTCTGAGTAATTAGCAGGTGATATGTCGGTGATATGCGGTCATGTTGTTGTGCTTCCTTTTGTTCTTCTCGGGATAATCTCTAAACAGCAGCAGTATGTGATTAATTGTTATAGATTACAGGCTGTCATGGGAGTAGATGAGTTTCCATCATGAGCATTAAGATGATGTAGGAAGTGTGTCTGTGCTGCTCTGGATGATGCCTCTTTTATCAGTAGGTGATAAAGAGATTATTTTTAATCTAACTAATCTTGATCAGTGTGTGGAGTAAAGTGAACATGACAGCTGACAAATTGGTCCTTTAATGAAGTTCTTCATAGATATTACATTAGCTACCATGGGTAGATCATTATAAGTCACATTGCTCTGCTCAAATGTGAAATATGAGACTCACTTTGCAAATGCAACCTGTTTGTGTGCAGGTATGCCACCTCCTGGTGCTTTCCCTCCTGTTCCTCCGCCTGGATCGATACCTCCATCAATGCCCCCTGCTATGGCTATACCACCAGTATCTGTGACACCAGGCCCGCAGGGTGGTGGCGGACCTCCACCCGGACCACCACCGTTCCCTCCTGGCAGCATGCATCCAGGTAAAGCTACATTTATGCTTTCAATGTGTTTCCATATTCATTCCTTGTGGAAAGTAATGCAGTAGTACGTTGTAAAAGTTTAGATGTGTATATTTACATGCTTTTTATGTAGTTCTTGTACATATGAGCCTGCATGACGTTATCAGTTATAGATTACCTGTGTTTGGCGTATTTAAATATACCTGGAGTTTCACTCTTACCAGTTTGGTCCATGTGGACAAATGTTAAGCTTGAGCTTGCTTTGTTGCTGCCATGCAGGTATGCCTCAGATGCCCATGCCTCCTCCTGCTCCTCCTGGCATGGTGCCTCCGCCTCCTGCTCCACCAGGATCAAACCCCCGGGCACCGCCACCCCCCAGCATGCCTCCACCCCCACCTATGGGCATGCCTCCCAGAGCGCCATATGGGCCTCCCACAGGTAAGCGCTGTGGCATCTCCTTCAGTCTTTGTTGTCTAATAAAAGTTTCTCTGAGCACCAAAATAAGAGGAAAAGTCATTCAAATCAACATTTCCCTGTAAAAAGAATCATTGAAGGGTTCTCTCCGTAACACAACTGATATTATGCATTGAAAATGGTTTTGCTGTCTTGCGCTCCGGTTGCGCTGTTGTTGATGAAACACATTGATAATTTAGCATATAAAATAAACATTTGAGCTGTGAGATGATTTGGAAAGCAGTCAAATGTTCATTGACTCATGCTGATGCCTGTGAAGGTACCCTACTAAAATTTGTGAGCCAAGCCTTAAAAAAATGTATTATTGCTGTTACACCAGCCAGCTGTGGCACAAAATCTGGGCTCTGATACCCAGAAGAAAGGATATGGGAAGGAAGCTGAATAAGATGTAACATCATGTTGGGCGGCATGGCAAGACAGCAGTTAGCACTGTTGCGTCACGGCAAGAAGGTTTCTGGTGTGAACCCCGGCTCTTGGTAGCGTTTTACAGCGGTTTTATCAGACTGTGACCACTTGTTCTCTCTCTCTCAGGCCCTCCTGTCCCTCCAGGCATGAGAGGGCCTCCTCCTCCCATGCCTCCACCTGGCTATGGTGCCGGTCCTCCTCGACCACCTCCCTTTGGCTTCCAGAGAGGACCTCCGATGCCACCGAGGCCCCCAGGTGTCCCCCCACGGGCTCCTCTGAGAGCACCGATGCCATCGTAATTCCTGTTAGATAACTGTCTGTCATTTTGCTTTTTTAAAAAAACGCATCCTTAGGCTTAGTTTGTAAGCATGAGAGTAATTTAACCACCTGTTTGTATTTTTGGGTTTTTTTGGTCATTGTACAGATGAACAACAAATAAAAATTTTAGTACAATTCTTTACTGTTTTTATTTACTCTGACAACAAAACACAGCATCAAATAACAGACTTGTGGCTCTAAAAGGGACACAGATCAGATGTTGCTTTCAAAGTATAGTTTTATTCCTCTCGGAGCATCTGTGTGCTCAGAAATCTTATAGAAGAATTGTTGAAACTATTGCTCCTAGGTGAGCTGTTGTGGGGGCATGGGAGGAGGTCCGGGGGGTGTACCCAGGACAGCTGGAGGAACTGGAAACTGCTGGAATGACAGTGTCACTGTACCTAGTGAAGACATACACTGAGAGGGTCCTTTAAGCTTGAATGAAATTTACAGCTGCCCACATGGATAAACCAAACTCCTCCTGGATGAAGGTTTTATGATCAGAGGAGACAAAAATTGAGGAGTAAAGGTGAGGATTTCAAACCTAACAACAGCACCAGCTGTCAAGCATGGTGGTGGTAGCATCATGCTGTGTGGCTGTTTTGCTAGCAGTGGTACTGGTACACTGCACAAAGTGTATAGAAAAATGAAGAAGGCGCATTACTTCAAACCAAGTCCTAGATGTTTTTAACTTGTACACAGTTGCGTGTTCCAACAGGACAATGATTCCACGCACATCAAAACTGGATTTGAATGGATAAAGCAGGCTAACCTTCTGGAAAGCCCAACCTCAAGCCTGCTGAAAATCTGTGGGCTACAATTTAAAGCTGGGTCGGTACCAGGAAACTTACCAGTTTAAATGAACTACCAATTCTGCCAAGAAGCATGAGCAAATATCGAGCTAGAATTATGTCAGAAGTTTGCTGATTGCTACCAAAAACACTGTGCAATTTGCAAAGGCTCACTTAACTAAACATTAGTGGGGATTATGTACACAGGAAAATGGCGAGAATGATTTTTCCAGAGTTAACATTTTCATCTAAGAATAATTTTTACTCATTTTGGATTGTAATCATTTCGATTGGCCACTGGAGTTGAACAGAGGAAAAAAAACGGAGGTAATTCTATTGGAGTAATATGGCGAGACTACGCCCACTAACATTTCCTAAGTTTTCTTTCTGCTGCTGCCCCGCAGTGGAACAGAGACAACTGTCAGCGGTGAGCCAGGTAAGTGAGTAAAGTGCTTAATAATGATTTCATTTAGGATAAAATGGGGATTTTTTTGTTTATCTGAAAGGTAACGCCTGTAAGTAACATTACAGCTTGCGAGTTTGTGACAAGGTTGGTTAGGGGGGAGCAAGCATGGGAGAAGGCGCTGGATCCGGGGAAGGGAGTGTGGTATCAGTGTGCATGTGTGCGTGCGTGTCGGGGTGTGTGTCCTGAGTTCAGCCTGAGAAAGTGTCCTTTCGCCTGTTAAGCAAAGGTCAACATTATGAGTAATTAGCAGACAGCATTAAGGTATATATGTCACCAAACTAAATTTAGCATTGCTCAATAGCTGCTTTTAGGTAGTATAATTGACCAGGCTAGTGTGTTTTTAACAAATCCGGTGCACCAGTTTTTTATCCAAAAAGGTCTGTGAACACGTGTTTTACACCAAATTGAGGCATGCAAATCGACTTTTTTTTAACCTAATGTTCTGTTATAAATGTGTGTTTTATCGTGGATTGACGTTTGTGGATGTTTCACCTGTTGAGTTAGAAAGCCCGCGTGCTTTACTCTGAATTGTAAAGTATACATGGTTGCAGTTTTAGACGTTTCTTAAGCGCCTAGTGTATTAGATTGGTATTATACAAACTTCCGACTGCTGCAACGTTGAGTTTGCCCTTACTATTATTATTTATTTTTTATATTCATCCACATTATCAGAATAGAACACGAGATTGTAAGACACACATGGAATATATTTGTGTTTTTTGTTCAATTTTGTAAGTATTTGTACTGAAAAATATCCTTTTCATATCATTAAGGATGCCAGCTGTGCATATGAAGTGCAGAGAACAACAGAAGTACATATGTTTTGAAGGCCAACTGACCTACTGATCGTTTTTGGATTGCGGTGAGTAAAAAAACATTAATGTTTTCAGCGTGTTTCGTAGTGTGAATCAGTCAAGCTTTGATGATGATGTTATAATAGCTGCTATACCAAATGTTTAGGTTTATTTTGTTCAGTTTATTTAATTTAACTTTTTTTTTGCTTGTTCTGGTGTTTATTTCAAATGTGTAATGCAATTGTATTATGTTCACAGTTGCCAAGGAGTTCAACATCCCAAACATATGGCTTCTCTAAGATACTTGATCCAATTGTGAAGGATATGAAAATCCCGGAGAGGGATGGAGTTAAGGTTCCCCCGTATGACCCAGTACATGGAACTTGGTCTTCACTGCCTGTTTGGTTTTGTAGAGACTTCCTTATGTGATGGGTGTTAAACAGTCTTGCATTCTAAGCTCATTGCAGTACTTCAATACATGTGAAAATTTCTCTGTTGATATTATGCATGATATCTTGGAGGGAGTGGCACAATATGAAATGAAACTGATTACGTTACATGATCAGTATACAACATCAAAGGAAGTGGGCAGGAGAATTAAGAGCTTTAACTATGGCTACATGGAACAAAACAACAAACCACCTACAGTGAAGTTGGGAGAGGACTCAAACGACTTTGGGTTAAACGCCATCCAGTCCTGGTGTTTACTTCGGAATCTACCACTAATCTTTAGAGACATAGTTTGTCCAAATGGTCAGCACTGGTATTTGCTACTGCTGTTGCTTCAAATAGTGAATATTGTATTTTCACCAGTGTTATCAAAAGGCATCAGTATTTTCTTGAAACACCTGATCGCCGAACACCACAGGTTATTCAAACGTTTGTTTCCATACAAGAAGCTGTGTGTCTCAATGAGCATTTGAATGGTTTTCAAATTCTGTGTACAAGAGACGGACCTCATGTAATTTATGTCAAAGAGCTTTTCTGTTGTAAAGCATTTGATTTACAACAAGCAGTTACAGTTTTTGTATTGTACCATACTGTTTCCTCCGAATAATAAAGGTGGCTGTTAAAATAAAAATATTTTTTTCTGATTTATTTATTGTACCTTTAAAACCTTGCAGTGAATGATTATAATGCAGTTACATAGTGAAATAAAGTGATTTTTTCTTCTATTTATAATACCATTCAGAGTACAATTCTGTTCTATTTAGAATAAAATTAGAGTTTTTATTTTATTTTAAACTAAACCAAGTAAATTATCAAGGGTAAATTTTAAGGAAGAGTAAATTTTTACTCCATTTAGACTGGGATCAAATGCTGTCTTTTTTAGAGTAAAATTTTATTCAATTTGAGTCAGATGTACTCAGTGAAATTTACTGTGCATGGATACTTCTGACACTGTGGATTAGAGCAAATTCAAAATAAATTCAATTTTGTGCACCCAGCTCTTGTCTATTAAAGTCATTAAAGATGTGTGCTGTGGAATCATTACACCCTAAAAACAAATACTTCAAAGAAATCTTTAAAGCCCAGCATTACTATGATATTCATACCCATGATGAGAGGATGTGAACTGCAAAAAGTACTGTAAGGTCTTGCTGTGCTTACAGGTATTTAACTGTAAAGGACAAGCATACCTTAAGAAAAAAAAATCAAATCAGGGCTTACTGCAGCTGTGTATGCTTCTCTACCCCCGCCCCCCGTTTAGATGATTGGTGCAGGTGTTCTAACCAGATGTTTGCCTGAAAAATGTTGTCTTAAATGAGGTGTTACGCGCTGATTACTAAAAGCAGACGCCTCTTTTAGTTGTAAAACACGCTTTTCACGTAGTTCCCACACGTTTCCACACAAATTAAAACATTTAGATGTCTTATGTCCACACCACATTTCTGTTTTTCTTTGAGCCTCGGAGGCTGATCGAGAGGGCTCAGGTCTCGTTTTCCCAGTTCTTGATGCACTCAGGGATACGCGAGTGGTCGGCATGGCAACAGAGGAGTCAGGTGCACTGGCACGTGTGCGATATTGATATATGTACAGACAATGATGCATATTTAAAAAGCAGATGGTCGAGTCTAATTTGCTGCATGCAGAGAAATCCTAATCACGCAGGAACAGTCTCCAGCCCCACGGTGTAAAATCTGCTCGTTAAACGCAGTCTTACGTAAAGCTGGCGAAAGTGTGTGCGCAGATTGTGCGCAACAATTTGCGCCAAAACTCTCCATATCGACGAGGGGCGTTTAAATGCGCTCGTGAGGAGGGGGGCGTGTGGGGTGTGTGAAGGGTTTCGCGTGGGGGAGGGGAACCTCTGAGCATCACTCTTGTGAGTGTGTGTGGATGGCGTGGGCTTCTCCTCTCCGTCTCCAAACCGCGCAGCAGCAGCACCACCACCACCATCATCGTCACCACTCGGCTCACAGCGACAGCCTCGTACGCATCACCATCCTCATCCTCCTCCTTCTCATTCTTCATCACCACCATCTCCAAGCTGAAGAGGAACCCTGGCATCGAAGGATTTAAGGTGAGGTGAAATTAATTAGCTTTTAGTGGCTGATGGCGCTGATTCTTTCCCCTCTCCCTCTTCTTTTCTTTCTTTTTATGTTTGCATTAAAACATGAAGAGAGGGGGGCGATGGGTGTGTTTGCTTCACACGGCAATTAGGATCGATTTTGTGAATCGAGACTTGGCCCTATAATCTAATCCAAGTCGTGACAAGCCGATGGCAGTGTGATTTCTAAGAATGGGGGCATATGTCAGGACGCAAGCGAAGAGACAATCGGCTGATTTCTGTAACAGATTTATAGTTATAATCCATCCGCATTTGTAGGGCTGTACAAATTGGCCCTTTTGGCGACAAGGCCCTTTTTACGGCTTATTATAAATGAAGACATTTACGACTGCACCGAAGGCTTAAATTTGGCCATGTTTAATCCGAGGCATGTATCCACATTGTGAAATATACAAATCGTGAAAGCAGGACAGCACAGTACAGATCTGACAGGCTGACACTGTTGGGAACAGGCCCGTGAGAGGAGAATATCAGGGCTGCAGGAGCGGTTTTGGGGATCTCTTTTGACTGTCGTTGAAGCCATGTTATCAGGTGTCCAGATTATCACCACAAAGGAGGCTGGCTGAAATCTCCCTTTAACAACCCTGCAGGAGATGCTGATGACTATCTGCCCTGCGTGGTCTTGCAATGAAGTGATAAACAGCTGCTGACTGATTGCTCACTGGTTTTGGAATGAGGGAATTAAAATAAATAAATAAATGAATAATAAAGAGCTTTAGAGAGCAGTAAGCAATACAAAGACATCCTCCTCATCCTCAGGCCTTCCTCTTCCCTCCAGTGACAGGCCTGTGTGTTGCAGGCTGTGTGAGCTGTAGAGAGGCTGTCAAGTTGACAACAGTGAGGAAATGTGAGACGAAAGTGGCCTCGAAGCTTTTGTTTGCGTCAGACAAGTCTTTGCATTGACTCTTTGGTTTCTTAATGGAAAAAACAGAAAGAAGTACCTGTTGCATCTATCTATCTATCTATCTATCTATCTATCTATCTATCTATCTATCTATCTATCTATCTATCTATCTATCTATCTAGACTTTATCTACACAGACTGTTAGTTTTTCAGGGGTCTCATCTATAATCCTCATAACCTTACTATTTTATAAGTGTCCCCTTGTGTGAAGTTAATGTGGATTTTTTTTTTTTTTTTTTTTAAGCACCAAGCAAATCTTTTAAAATCTTCACATAGGCATCTTAGTTAGTTCTTTGATCTCTCTATCTCTCGGCAGGCATTAGACCCGAGGCAATATTAATGCTATCGGTAACAGTGTTGCATTTTCCTTCCATCAGGAGGCTGTGCAATGATGTGATTATAAAGAGGTATTGATGACGCTCACTGTCCCGAGAAAAGGTCAAACCAAGTAAAAACATCTGCGCAGGTCCAGCACGGTTGCAAAAAAGCCTCACAATAAAGTGAAGCATTTTTGTGATTTTGTTGCTTGATTTCAGTGTGTTGGTCACACTGACATACAGGCACGCATGCTTGTTTTTAAAGTGCATAGAGATTATGGGCTGTGAATGCGCCCATCCAGGATATTATTAGGTTAGAGTCCTACAGTTTAGCCTGGCTGACCAGGCCTGGTAGGGTTCCTTTGATCAGTGCCAGTAAATCTGTTCGTCATGCTGACAGTGATGGATCTGCTGCCTTCTGATGGGAAATCATCTTCTGAATGAAATTTAGAAAAAACAAATCAACAGTGTGTGGTTATAACATCCAGGACAGATGCTACAGATGCTGGCATAAACATAAATGTTTTTTTCATTGTTTTCCCACTAATTAATGGTAATCTTGAGCTGATTTGCTTATCAAGGTTAAAGCTCCATTTACAGCTTTCTTTTTGCCACCTACTACGATTTCTGACTCTGTCCTTGGTGATAAGCAACAACGACTGAATGCCATAGATGAAAATAGCTCAGAGCATTCACAGACTGTATACGAAAGATACGCATTCTGGTCTGAAAAGGGAAGACTTGAACCTGCGTGCTTTCTAGTGGCCAGCAGGGGGCGAATCTCATTACAAAAATAATCCAAAATTGCATTTAAGTTTGTTTACTGAACTTTTGCTCTCAGTTAACGTTTTCCTAATAAGTCTCAGTCTCTAACTCG
Source organism: Simochromis diagramma (assembly GCF_900408965.1). Taxonomy (NCBI): domain Eukaryota; kingdom Metazoa; phylum Chordata; class Actinopteri; order Cichliformes; family Cichlidae; genus Simochromis; species Simochromis diagramma. Next base: position 9,578,875 of record NW_024387523.1, on the reverse strand, counting down.
ATATCTGGCTAAATCCAACATGGTGTACTTTTTCTAAAATGTTTTCCACATTACAGTCAAAATGAACAATAATCCAGTGAATGCTTTAAGGTGGACCTAACTTTAAATTTTTAACCCGCAGTGAATTTTGAATCAGTCAATCAAGAGTAAAGAAGCTACTGCCTTGTCACAAAACGGTCATCACAGCAGGTAGCGCAGCATTTTTAATGCTTGATGCCCTTCGTAATGCCAGTATTGAACCAGTGACCTTTCACTTGCCAAGCAGATGTGTAAAACATTACACAACCACCACTGATGATGCAAAGCAGCTGTTCCTCAACAGTTCATACAATATCATTGAAACCTTGAGTTAAAGGTAAAAGTCTTCACTTGTGTTGGTGTTACTAATATATTATTATAATAATGTCGGTCCAGGATCAACACTGCAGCTGACCAATCACGTGGCTTGAGCATTCAGCTAGCATTAACTAAGAAATTAGCATTAACTAAGATGTTAGCATTAGCTAAGAAATTAGCTAATGCTAATAAAAACTATTACCAAGAAACCAAAAGGTGTGACCTAAATTTGGCAACAGCAAATATAGCTTTCTAATATATTTACTATCTACTGTATAAAGTAATGACAAAAACACTTAAGATGCTTAACAACTGCTTCAGAAGAGAGTTTTATATAAACAAGAACGCTTTTAATATAGCTAACGTGTCAACTGCAACATTGATCCTAAACCAACTTTAATATGATGATACAGGAAAAATATCAACACGAGGTGATCCAATACACCCACATCTTGACTGTTTGGTTTACATCACCCGTGCTGGACTGCAAAAGCAACAATATATATTTTTTATGTGTAAATGTCCATAAACTTATGGACCTAACTGCACACGTGAAGAAGATGTTCAAAATGCTCGGTTCATTGCTTTACAGCGAGACGTCATTACTCAAGTAATTTAAACCCCCTGGTTTTGCTTCTGGTTCTGATTACTTGTGTGAACGCAATCATTCAAGAATTATTATTATTATTATTGCTATTATTATAAAACAGTTATATACAGCTTGGTTAATCGTTTGCATTCATTTGCAGTAACTTGCAAAGATTTACAGAGATATTTTTAATTAAATAAAAGCTGTTACTCTTTGCTGTAAGAGTTTTACGCTTTTATATGCGTCACACAGTTTGGGTTTTTGTAGCTGACGAACATGTAAACTATGCCTCAAACCAAAAATCTACCATTGCCATAGTTTAATGATATTTATATTTCACTGGTTTAGTTCAGAAGTATTAAAATAAATGTAAATGTACCAGTATTTGATGAAGTACATGATGTGTACTGTACAACTGACAAACACTTACTGCTCCGTGAGGCCCGCTATTACCTGTCAGACCTCGTTTTGGGAGAAAGTGACATCACACTGATGTCTCATCACCGTCTGTCCGTGCTTTCGCTGCGCCATAAATTAAAAGTGACAAGTGGTTTTATTGCACAGTGACCCCGCCTGTAGTGTCTCGCTGCAGAAGCATACGGACCACCTGAACCGAACCTTTAAAATTGTTCTTTAAACAGCACATTTTCCAAAAAGCAACGTGACACTGTGGCAAAGAATAAAATAGATATCAGTTTTATAGCTTCTTTTTCCTCAATTTCAAGCTTGGTCTGTTTTATCACACGGCTTCCATCCAATCTGCATGTTTTCCTTTTTTTCAAATAAAGAACATTTAGAGATTATATGATTTCAGGTTTTTTCTACAATAGTGTCAGATCCATTTGAGCCATAGTCACACAGAGCAGCTCTTCAGCATACGATGAGGCATTTAGGACATTTGTGCACCAAGAACAATCAATTAGATTCACTGTTTTCAAGGCCTGATGTTTAACCCTGTAATTATTGCTCAGGCCTGTCTGTGACTCAGCAGAGGACGCACACTGAGTGAATATGGAGAGGCAACAGGTGTAGTCTGGATGGGAACCATTACAGGCTGGTTAGATGGTGTAAGTGGATAAAAGAAAAGAGAAGCAGTTTAAAGATAAAAACATGACAGGCAGAGATGGATTATGAAACTCAGATGTAAAACGCAACGCCGCATCAACAGCAGTTTTTCATTACAGTTTGTGGAAACATTCAAAACTGTTAAAATGAAAAAGGTTAAAAGATTGTGATTGTGACAATTTATTAAGTGCAATGCAAAATCAAATAAAAAAGAAAGAATTATTATAATTCTGATACTTTGATCTTGTTTAATGTTTCACGCTGCCTCTTCCGCTTTAACTCTAGACTATAGAAAAACTTGCAGTTTCTGAAGCTGTGAGATGAGTTTTTGCCGTCATTGTCTTGGTGATGACATGTGATGAGAATGGGACGGGTCTGACTGCGAAACTGCAAGCTCATTGGCTTCAGTCGTATAATATTCTTGTACATATCAACTCACTGGCCACTATATTAGGTACAACTTGCTAGCACTTGGTTGGTCTGTTTTTTACTTCAAATCTGCCTTAATTCCTCAGAGCCTTTTTTGTCCATATTGACGTGACAGCAACACACAGTTGCTGCAGATTTGTCGGCGCACATCATGCTGAGAATCTCCTGTTCAACCACATCCCAAAGGTGCTCTGCTGGATTGAGATCTGGTGACTGTGGAGGCCATTTGAGTACAGTGAACTCGCTGAGATGATTTGAGCTCTGTGACAGGGTGTGCCAGTCATAAAGGGATAGACCTGGTCAGCAACAATCCTCAGGTTGACTATGGTATTTAAACAAAGCCCAGTTGGCAAAAAATGTGCCATGAACCATTACATCACCAGTAGCCTGAACCATTAATGCAAGGCAGAATGGAGCCATGTTTTTGTGTTATTTATTCCAAATTCTAACTCTACCATTTAAATGTTGCTGCAGAAATCCAGACTCTGAAACTACAATTCACACAGGCTCATTCAAAGTTTCCCGGTCTAACTTTGAATGAGCTTGTGTGAATTGTAGTTTCAATGTGCAGGTCTTAGCTGACAGCAGTCGCACCCAGTGTGGTCTTCTGCCGCTGTAGGTCATCAGCTTAAAGGTTTGAAGTGTGATTGGAACGAGTGGTTATTCGAGTTATTGTTGCCTTCCTATCAGCTTGAAGCAGTCTGGCCATTCTACTCTGATCGCTCATGTCAGTAAGGCAGTTTTACCTGTTTTCTTTTTGAGACCATCATCAGTAAACCCTAGAGATGGTCGTGTGAGAAAATCCCAGCAGGCCAGCAGATTTTTAAATACTCAGAACAGCCTGTCTGTCACCAACAACCATGCCATATTCAGAGGCACTTAAATCATCTTTCTTCCTCAGTCTGATGCTCAGTTTGAACTTTAGCAGGCCATCTTGTCTTGATTTGATTTCACCATCTTGATTTGAATTGCCGCAGGTGTACCTAAAAAGTCTAACGAGGGTCAAGCGACACATTTAACTTCTGTAGGGCCTCTCTAAAACGTTCATGTTACTGGACTGCGCCCTGTTAGAATTTAACGTTGAGCTGAGTGAGCCAGTCTCTCTAGAGTTTATGTTTTTTATGTCTTTTTGTAGCATCTTTGAATTCATTACACGTCATTTTTTGTTTCTTTGTTGTCACTTAAGCAGACTTGGCTCTGGGTCTACAGGAAACATAAATAGATGCACTGAAAGTACCCGATGAGTCCCTTGCTAACAAAAGCATCTTTCCATTAAAGATGCTTCGTTACCAAGCCTGACTTGTTATTTTAACCAATGTAAATTCTCGCTTTTGTTGCAGACAGCTTCAACCTGTAACCAGTCAAGCAAATTGGGAGTCAGCTCTGAGGTGTCCTGATCAAACTGAAGCCACAGCACGTACAGGTGGCCTCTCAAGCTAAACCTTTGACCTGTTGTGCGTCTTCTGTACTTCTTTAACATGGAGGACGGCTACCAAAACCGGACTGCCTTCATAAAAGGAGCCAAAGACATTGCCAAAGAAGTCAAGCGGCAAGCTGCCAAGAAAGTGGGTCGCTCAGTTGATCGAGTGAGCGATGAGTACAGCAAGCGCTCCTACAGCCGCTTTGAAGAGGACGATGACGATGACTACCCCATGCAGGGAAGTCAGGATGGAGGCTACTACCGTGGAGACAGCCAGGCAGCGAACGACGATGAGGGCGGCCACAGTGACTCCACAGAGGGTCACGATGAGGATGACGAGATCTATGAGGGAGAGTACCAAGGAATTCCCAGGGCTGATTCAGGAAAAGGTAGTCTTGCTGGGGGTCCAGGATCGGTGGGAGCCGGAGCTCAGCAGTTCAGAGATATCGGCGTGTCCGAGGCTGAGAGGAGGAAGGACCAAGAGGAGCTGGCCCAACAGTACGAGACCATTTTGCAAGAATGTGGCCACGGGAAGTTCCAGTGGAGCCTGTACTTCGTCCTGGGCCTCGCACTCATGGCTGATGGCGTGGAGATCTTTGTGGTCGGGTTTGTGCTCCCCAGCGCTGAGAAGGATATGTGTCTGTCTGAACCCAACAAAAGCATGCTAGGTAGGACTCTGCTCCTTCTGTTGCAAATGTTTAGCAGGCTTATTATCAGTTTTATACATGACAGTGCTGTTAATAATCTACACATTAGTCCCCGTCAACAAACCTTGGCTGTGTATCCAAGGCTTGCTACAACTCATTCCTCTGTGGCATGATCTTTACTTCTCAGCCAAGAACTATTTAAAAAACTAAATGAGTCACACTGTTGCTCTTGGCGACATGTTCTTTCGAACCCACATGCAGCATACTTGAAATACTCACCAGAGCGTGAGATGTGTATCAACTCTGGGGAAAAATCTTTGTTTGTTTGTTTGTTTTTGAAAATGACTGGGTCTTCATTTTTTTAAGGACAAACATTTACACACACAAGTGAGGCAGTAACAGGTTCCTGCCAATGGTTTCATGCCACCAGACTGATTTAGATAATGTTGTGTAATGATGCAAAAAAGAAACACAGCAATGCAGCAACAAAGAAGCGAGAGAGAGGCAGAGCGCTTGGTGGATGCAGCAACGTCTATGTTAAACATTTCATAAAAAACGTTTTGTTTTATGTTTTAGTTTTTAATAAATAATCCAAAGAATAGTTTTAACAACAATGAGCTCTTCAAAGATACAGTGAGTGACTGAAACTAGCCTCTTTAACATACACTGCACCACTCCAAAGAAGTTGGGATACTGTTTGAAATGTAAAGGAAAACTGAATGCAATAATTTGTAAATCTCGTAAACTCACATTTTATTCGCAACAGAGCTGAGAAAACATTGAACATTAGGAAAATGAGGAGTCCACTTGGCTGATTTTTGGAAGTAGAACGTCCCATTTTTGTCTCATATAGGGTTCTAGCTGCTCAGCAGTCGTGGGTCGTCTTTGTCGCAATTTTTCTTTCCCGATCCACCAAATGTTTGGTGTTGGGGAAAGGTCTGGACTTTATGGCAGGTCACTTTAGCACACAGACTCTTCTACTATGAATCAATGCTGTTGTAATAGATGCAGCGTGCTGTTTAAGATTATATTATACTGCTCTAAAGCAGCGGTCCCCAACCCCCGGGCCTCGGACCGGTACCGGTCCGTGAGTCGTTTGGTACCGGGCCGCGAGAGTTGAGGCTCAGGTGTGAAATGTATGGTTTTCAGGGTATTTATCGGTTTTCAGCGTTATGTTGTTATCGTTTTTAATCGTTAACTCGGGTCTTTTCACGTGTGTTATGAATAAATCTTCTTTTTTTCGGTACCGGTACTAGTTTTATTTTGTTGTATTTATCCGCGACACCTTAAAGGCCGGTCCGTGAAAATATTGTTGGGCATAAACCGGTCCGTGGCGCAAAAAAGGTTGGAGACCGCTGCTCTAAACCATTCATGTTTAGAGCAGGAATCCATGTTTTCATGTATTTTATTTCACTGTTTTCTACTTTGTTTCAGTTTATTTTAAATTATTTTAGCTTAAAGTTGATGGCAGAGTCTTTGGGTCATGTTCACGTATGGCTTCTTCTTTACACAACAGTTTAAATCCGCATTTGTGGATGGCGCAGTGAACTGTGTTCACAGACAATGATTCCTGAATCTTGATTCTTTGGAGATCAAATGACCATATTTGGATGGTCTTTTAGAACAATTACCCACTAGAGTCATATAATTTTAAAGATAAATGCATTAAAATGGCCCCAAAGGCATCATCAGCACAAACATGGTTAAGAGGTTTTCAGTCACTCAGATTACAGTCATGAAACAGTGGTTAAATCTTTTATCAGGACGTCTGTGGGGATTAACACGCTTTTACAGCCAGCTTCACACTGGCACTTCCATGTTTTCTTCTTTTCTCAGCCTTTCCCTCAGAAGGGAAACAAAAGAAATGTGCATGTTTATCATCAAACTATCAATCTGATTTGAGATATAGTAGAGTTATCATGAGCCGGCAAGTCTTTGTAGTCTGACAATTGAATTTCCTTTGCTCTCTCTGCAGGTCTTATTGTATATTTTGGGATGATGGTTGGCGCTTTCCTATGGGGAGCTCTGGCTGACCGGATAGGCCGTCGGCAGTCTCTTCTCATCTCTCTCTCTATCAACAGTATCTTCTCCTTCTTCTCCTCCTTTTGTCCAGGGTTACAGCACCTTTCTGTTTTGCCGCCTCCTCTCGGGTGTTGGGTAATTAAAATAATTATAATAACAAAAATACTTCTGTTGTTTCTGCCCGTGCCATTTAGTTGACTTAAAAAAAAATCATCATTTCATTTATTGAGGGGCAATAATCTGCCCAAACCTACCCGGACCATCTTTGTTAAATGATGAATTCAAAGTCTCTCGTCTACACAGTCCTCATTTATAAGGTGCTTCACAAACCCAAACATTACAAGCTAACAGCAGTTGCTGCTAAAGAGGCAGACAGGGAAAGTGGAAAGCAAATCTGTGGTTTAAAAATTAAACTCCTTCTTGCAGACAGGAGCAGCTCAAAAGTGTTCCCCTTAAACAGAGTTTTAGATTTAGTCCCCTTCTTCCCACTGAGTTATCGGTTCTGTCACTAGCTAGCTAACATAATCTAAGTCTATTAGCCACAACCAACCAACCACGGTAGAAATGTTCTCAAAACTTTAGGCACTTATTTCTTTAGTCCAGCTTCACAGACAGAGTTACAGCTAAGTCCGTATTTGAGAGCAGAAAAAAAAAAGTTGCAAAACACCTGCCTGATATAAGCGACAGGTTCGGTTTTAGAGGGTTAACCTGAACCTGTCTGACAAAGTGTAGTTCAAAGATCTCAAAAAGGGACACATTATGCGATACGATCTAAAGAAACAGCTTAGAAGCAAAGTCACTGACCTTCATCGGCCTAGAGCAATTTCTAAGGCTTTGGGACTCCAGTAAAACATGGTGATAGCCATGACAACAAATGGAGAAAACTTGCCCGGGTGACCAAAATTGGCCTATCAAGAGCACATCGATGACTCATCCAGGAGGTCCCAGAATAACAAATGCAGACCTGCAAGCCTCACTCGCCTCAGTTAAGGTCGGAGATCATGATTTAACGACCAGAAAGAGACTGGGCAAAAATGGCATCTATGGGAGCATCTCCAAGGAACTCTACAAGCTGAACGTTTTGGAAGGTTTGAGTCCCATTAGATCTGACATAAAACTAAAACAGCATTTCATAAAAAGAACGTCATACTAACTGTCAAACACAGTGGTGATAGTGTGATGATCTGGGGCTGCTTTGTTGCTTCAGGGCAACTTATGGAACCATGAATTTTTCTCTCTACCAGAAAATCCTGAAGGAGAATGTCCAGCTATAACATTCGTACCTGAAGCTCAAGCATCAACGACCTGAAACATACCAGCAAGTCCACCTCTGATGTGCTAAAAAAATAAATAAATAAGAGCGGGAGAAAATTCTTCCACAGTGATGTGAAAGTGCCATCCTCGCTGTGAAGGATGGCACAGGCAGTTCTTAGGTTTAGGGGGTAATTACTTTTTCACTGCACGGTGTGCCATAACTGCAGTATTAGTCCCTTCCCTTTTGAAAGTTTAAATTTTTATCTGGCTGCACAAATGTAATTTTAACAGTGAAATCACACGAGCACAAAATGATTTTGATGATTCATTTAGTTTTTACAACGTGTAGCAAAGTGTTCAAACAGAGTTTCTCAAGTTTAGCGAACTGGCAAATTGAAAGCCTGACATCGTTTCCATTTGGGTTCAAACCAGTCGCTTTCCCGCTGAGCTCCTGTGAGTTTGTTTTGCACCATGGTGATGATAATCACACAAGCACAGAGACATGTAATGCACTGGTTGTGTTAAAGCTTTAGTGGCTAAATGAAACAGCAATTGCTGCACATTCAAGCTCTGAGAGAGCCACGAGTTGGAAAGTTTCGCAAATTGTTGCTCTACTTTTAAAAACAATAACATAAGTATGTTGCTTGACTCTTGATATGATACAGAAGAAAGAGCCTATCTATTCAAACACACATATACATATCAAAAATAGTATCACTGATACAAACACTTCACCTCTAGGCTCAGTTGTGTTCTGAATTTTGCAGAATCGGTGGTTCAATTCCCATCGTCTTCTCGTACTACTCTGAATTTCTGTCCCAAGAGAAGCGTGGCGAGCACCTCAGCTGGCTCTGCATGTTCTGGATGATTGGAGGAATATACGCATCTGCTATGGCCTGGGCTATAATCCCACATTATGGTGAGTACAGTGATCAGAGTAAAGAAAACAGATAGTTATGGATCCTTACTTTCTCTGCCCAGGCTGACTGATCATCATCAAATGCCTATGAGATACAAATAAAGCTCTCTAAATATTATATTACAATCTCTTTATTTTACAATTATTATTATGCATGTACGTATGAACAATCCCACCAAGATGTTAATATTTTTGGAGATTTGTCAGTCAGTTGAAAAGCTCGAGGGTAAAACGTAAGCTGACATTGTTTGCTAGAAAGTGATCTGCCCAGAAACCGTGCACTGAGGGTGACCTCTGACCTCTAAATTCTGTTTGAGAACATGCTTCATAGTGAGTTTTAAAAACATGTTATTTTCACTGCACTGAAGGTTAACTATTCGGAAATGTGTGCTCACTTCTTTGTGTTGGCTTGCTTTTTCCTTTCAGGATGGAGTTTCCAGATGGGCTCGGCGTATCAGTTCCATAGCTGGCGCGTGTTTGTGCTAGTGTGCGCTTTTCCATCAGTTGCAGCCATCGCTGCCCTTAACGCCATGCCAGAGAGCCCACGCTTCTACTTAGAGGTTAGCAGATGTGCTTGTTTAAACAGTTAAGTCTTTGTCTTACAGTAATAGCTGCTGATATGTTTCTCATTATTAAATCCATGCCATCTTTAACAGAATGGCAAACATGACGAAGGCTGGATGGTTCTGAAGCAAGTTCACGACACAAACATGAGAGCAAAGGGATACCCAGAGAGGGTGTTTTCTGTAAGTATCAGTGAGAAAACAGCAATGTAAATCTCTCAGAGGGCTCACAGCAGAGGGAAGTGTGGGAGAGGGAGAACAGACGGGGTCTCTGGTCAGATACCCATTGGCTGCCTGGGGTTACGCCCCTAGTTTGGAGTAAGCTGAACAAAAAGACACACTGACTTTGGATCAGTGCCGATGACTTGTGAAAAGGAAACTTGCTGCTATGTGATGCAATGAAAACCACAGAGTATATAAAGGACTGATGTAACCACTATGACATCACCCACTGGTTTGTGGCCTCAAATTTAACCGGTGCAGAAGATGTATTAACACAGGTTTGTTTGTCACATGACATCATGCACACATTGCTCAAGAGTTGCCTGCCATGTTGGATGTGATACACCCTCTGGTTGCTATGGAAATGTGAAATACCCAGCTGGTCAGCAGTGGCTCCTGGAGGTTGCTACCTCTTTCTGGGTGAAATCAGTTTAAATGAAGATGCTGCACCGAACACTCAGTAATTGCCTTGGTAACAGGTTGTTTACCTGTAGCTTTTCATGTTTGTCTGCAAATACTTGCAGACTACTAGCTTAGCTGTGGTACAACTTGATAACTAGTAATGCAGAAAGGACATGGAGAAGGTTTACATCAGGGCTACAGCCAACAAGTTTTATGAGGCGCTACTTTTACTTTGAAAAACATCTTCCTTTCTGGCTTGTGTTGCACATTTCTCAATTTAACAGCAGATGGGTCATTAGGACATTAGGACATGATGTAGATAAGTTCAAAACTTGGCCATTTCTGAAATGTGGATTTAAGGCACTGGTTCCCAAAGTAGGGGCACGCCCCCTGGGGGGGAGGGGGATAGCATGTTGGTAAAGGGGGGCGCAGAGCCATTGCAGGGGGGTGGCGAGTTATGAATAAAATAAATAAATAAATTAAAGAATGCTTGGACACTGCTAGCATAATGGACAGGTTTCTTGACCGGGATCCCACACAAACACAGAGCAGAGGATGAACCATCGCCAAATATGCTTGCAAACCAACTTCCTTCCAAGCTAAAGACTAGAAAATATGATGAAGCATATCTTGCCTTTGGCTTCACCTGCACAACGGCGGTGCAAAGGTAGGTACCCCCAAAAGAATTAGTTTCCCCCGCTTCGGGAGCACGTGCTGGGTTGTCCAAATCACGGACAAACAGTATCCCACATTCTTGATTTTTAGTTCACAAACACTTCTTATAATGAAATTTTGGCGATTTTAGCTCTTTATACAGTAAATTTACAGTGGGATACAAATAATAACAAACAAACAAACATCATCCCACAGTTGTTTATGTTTTTAAACCCATTTTGCACAGAGAGACATTTTTTTGAAAAATGTATTGATACCAGTGTTGAATATTTTTAAACAGTAAAATAAAAAAACAACTATACGTAAAATAATTACACCATAAAGATAGTTTGTTTCGTGGTTTATTTTATTGTGGGGTGTGGAATAAACTGCAATCAAGTTTGAAAACAAAATATGGGTGTGGTTGGAGGGGGCACGCGCTGGTCTAAGGGAACGGGAGTGAGCCTCTAGTGGCTATTTGAGGAACTGCAGTATTTGGTTTCAGTTGATGCTTGATGGACAAAACTTTACATTATTACAAATATTTTGAACTGCTTGTAAATCATCTTCGAGATAAGCTCCAAGGATTTGCTTCTTTACTTCCTGTTGAGATAAAACATATTAAAATCGACCCACAAATCATACAAATGTGTGATTTCCCACAATATGTATTTTGGTTAAACAAGTCATGAGAACAGGAACAGAATAAATACATTGTTGTAACAGCTCCCAGTCCATTTAAAGATGCTTTACCCATTACAGAGATGTTCATCAGGCTTATGATTAACAGTAAATGTTATTACAGTCAATATCTCTGTAATATCTGGTGGTGACTTTCAGAGCCTCTTTTTCAGAAAGTCTCTTGCAGTAGTTACATTATTTTTGAGCCAAAGTCATCTCTAATTTGACTTTTGCGACTTTGGTCCAAGGTCACCACAATCAAAACTGTGAAGCAGATGGATGAGCTGGTGGATGTTGGCACCGACACGCCTGCTTGGCAGCGCTACAGACTGAAGATCATGAGCCTCTCCCAACAGGTGAGTAAAGTTAATTAAAAAATACAGTTTACATACATTTTGTCCAACCTGCAAATGTTGTTTTTCTAAACTGGTTGGGTTTTTTTGGGGTTTTTTTGAGTAACCAGGAAATTTGGTATTTTGGATTTTGTGAGCAAAAGCAGTAACTAAAGGGCCAAGCTTTAACAGTGTGAAATAAAAAAAGCCCCCTCCGGCACCCACCCAAGATCACAGCTTCCTCAAAATTACAGTTATTTTCAAGAGTGCTGAAGCTGAGGTGTTTTACAACTCAGGGCTGGCATTAAAATGCCTCAGTGGATGAAAGCAATGTGCATGCAAGCACAGGTGGAAGTAAATCCAAGTGTAGCTAAAATATTATGTCTTTTCCTTTAGTTTGTCTTTGATTTTTTTTTGAGTATATTAAAGGGATAATAAGCTACTTGCTTGAGCATTTATTGACCTGTCCGCCTGCAAAGTTTCTCCCAAATTCAAGTTCTGTAATAACACTTGGCACACAAAGATGATGCATTTTTGAGGTATTGTGTGGATTTTTTGGCTTTGATGTGTTTAAACTTCAGCAGCATGTTGTTGCACTGGGCTTTTATGCTCTGGGCAAAAAAATCCTTCACCAGGCTGTTTGCCTGATTTGAATTTGCACGCAGCCTACGTTCTCCTACGCGCACACACGCCTACGCGCTGCTGCTTAATGCCTGCTTAATGCCCACTACAAGAAAAAGTTTGAACAATGACAGAGTTGAAGCAGCGTTTTCTTGTTTCATGTGGAAGCCGCTGTCATGTCGCTTTCAGGTTTTTTGTTCATGAGCTTTGCTCTTGTGTTTCTCCGTGTTCACTTGTTGCAGATACGGAATAACATCCTTGCCTGCTTCAGGCCAGAATATAAACGGACGACCTTCATGCTCATGGCTGTTTGGTTTTCTATGTCGTTCAGGTAATCTAAAAAAAAGAAAACCTCCTTGCTGTCTACTGTTTCTCGCGCTCCGTTTTGGGCTTATTTAATCTCTCTTGACTCCCACAACTTTCCAGCTACTACGGTCTAACCGTGTGGTTTCCGGACATGATCAAGTACATCCAGAAGCAGGAATATGAATCGCGCACGAAGACCTTCACTAAGGAGCGAGTGGAGCACGTCACGTTTAACTTCACCTTGGAAAACCAAGTGCATCGCCAAGGATACTACTTCAACGACAAGTAATTTTTGTTTCAGGGCAACATTAATTACTTTAATGCCAAAGTAGAGAATATTGTTTTTTTAAAATATGCAATAAAAAAATGTTCCTGATCACAGATTCCTTAACCTGAAGATGAAGTCCATGGTTTTTGAAGACTCCGTGTTTGAAGAGTGCTACTTTGAGGACATCACATCCACGCACACCTTCTTTAGAAACTGCACCTTCATTGCCAGCTTGTTTTATAACACAGGTAAATATGACTCCTCGTGTGCAGGAGCACTAATGAACATTATAAACTTGCTTTCCATGGCTTTCCATAGGTACGTAGCAGATCATGCACTATATGGCATTCCACATCTCTTAATCTGTGAATTCAGGTGTTTTTAGTCTTGTTGCCACCGGTGTGTAAAATTAAGCAAAGCAAAGTGGAAGCATTTAGGAGGTGGTATAAAGTTATAGTGTGGGCTCATCGAGCGCTGAGACACAGAGTGCTTAAAAGTCATTAACATCAGCAACAAATCTGTTCACCAGGAACTTCACGGCGTGGCTCACCATGGTCGGGCAGCCTCTATCTATCTCTCTATCTATCTCTCTATCTATCTATCTATCTATCTATCTATCTATCTATCTATCTATCTATCTATCTATCTATCTATCTAACAAACAAATCCTCAAATGTGAGATTCTCTGTTCATTTAGCTGATGGTTTCACCTGACAGATAAATTATGTGAGAAATGCTTACATTTCATCTTAAAGTCAAAACAAAAGGCATGACACGGTGCGAGTGATCGGGCTGTCTGTACAACAGCACCCTGTCAGGAAGAATAAAACAGATGTAAGAATGTGCTGAATGGCTGATCAGAACCAGAAATTCCCCGTGTGCGGAGACCAAATCGTTTAAAAAGCAACTGAGCCGCGTGTGGTTTGGATTTCCGATTGTGCTTTAAATCAGCACGTCACATTCAGACCTGGGAAACGTGTGAGAAACTAAAGAGAAACGGTTCCTCTGCTAGCATACTGCGGCTATCCGTCTCAAGCTGTGGCAGATTTATTCAGCTTCAGTTCTTCTGCAGCTTTTACGGCAGCTGTAGCTTTCTCCCCGATGAAGCCAGCAAAGCATTCTTTTATGTTTGTGTCATTTGTGCGTCTAAAATTTTACGATCGTTCAGCACTTTTATTGCAGACTCCGTTTAATGAAACTGTTATTGATTAAGAAGCCTGTCAGAACTAGTCCCCTTTATCTTCTACAGAAATGTCTCCTGACCTTTGCTGTCATTTTTGTGACGATGGGAGATGCTGTCCTGGATGCTGCTTTCGTGTTTTGCCCCTATTAAAAACAGATGCTTGTGTGGTGGCTGCTGTAATGTTCTGGCTTCTTTTGCTAAGGGATTATTTAATCCCTCCTTCCCAGTTTGAGGAAAACTGATCTTTTATTTGGTTTGGTTTGGGTCAGACATTCTTCGGGACGTGGTGTAAATCTTTTATATTTTTTATGCTCTAAACAAAAAGTTAAGGTTGTATCTTTTACTTAGCTTTTCTTCTTTAAATCAGAGGAGAAACATGCAGAGGAGTTTCTTTCAGCTGAGGAGAGCTTCTTTACCCAGTGGAAATCACAGATGTTCACAAATTTATGAAATTATTTAATCATTTTCAAATTTTTTCCCTCCTTTTACGCCTTCAGATTTATTCAAATACAGACTCGTCAACTGCAAACTGGTCAACAGCACGTTTCTCCACAACAAGGAGGGCTGCATGCTCGACTTCAGCGACGACTTCAACAATGCCTACATGATCTACTTTGTCAACTTTCTCGGCACCCTGGCGGTGTTGCCTGGCAACATCGTCTCGGCTCTATTAATGGATAAAATTGGGCGGTTAAGGATGCTGGGTAGGTTAGTCTAATCTGGGTGGAGGATTCAGTTATGAGTGCCGAGGCGACTCGGTTTAACGTAACTACTGCTCCCTCTTTTTACACAGCTGGGTCCAGCGTCATATCATGTGTCAGCTGCTTCTTCCTGATGTTTGGAAACACCGAGTCGGGGATGATCGCCCTCTTATGTCTATTTGGTGGCATCAGCATCGCCTCGTGGAACGCCCTGGATGTGATAACAGTGGAGCTCTACCCCTCGGATAAAAGGTAACACGAGAGCAGATGTTTCCACTACTGCTGAGGTTTCTGTTTTCTGACAGAGAGTAATACTGTCTGTCTGGTTGCACTTTCACTCATTTTGTGTTGTTATAAATGCCGTCCAAAAGTGTCATTTCAGGGGTTGTTATCCCTTAAGAATTTGAATTTTTATTTGTAGTTTCTTTTCTGGAGAGAGAAGGATCTTTATGGAGGTGGACTCCTTTCTGCTGAGTGATACCAGAATTTATACCAACAAATCTGCTGTGGATGGCAAAAGTTTGAGACGCCACATCAGTGTTGTTTCTCAGTCACCCAGCTCACGCCTTGAGCCTTGAGAGCTTGAAAAAGAAGGCAGCTAGACTTCTTTAGGTTTGCAAAGATGTTTCCCCTCCCATCCAAGAGGCTTCTTCAGTTCTAAGAAACAGTGCTGAGTCCAGGTCTTTGAAGGGGCTTGTCCTCTTTGGAAGTGATACTGAGGGTTGTTGACCCACTGAACGTATGGGTCATCACATGAGCCAAGGTGTGACAAAAGGTGTGGGTCATTACAATCATTGAGGATTTAAGGGTCAAAGCACTCTTAACCCTCAAGGTGAGGTCACCCAAGGCAAAGTGTGAGTAAGGTTTGAGATCTATAAAGGCCACTTAAATCCCCCTTAAGGACCTTTGGGATTCACTTTTAAAAGCACTCGCTCAAGTTGAATTTGAATTTAGGGCGATTGTGGCTCGAGAGTTGGGAGTTCGCCTTGTAATTGGAAGGTTTCCGGTTCGAGCCCCGGCTTGGACAGTCTCGGTCGTTGTGTCCTTGGGCAAGACACTTCACCCGTTGCCTACTGGTGGTGGTCAGAGGGCCCGGTGGCGCCAGTGTCCAGCAGCCTCGCCTCTGTCAGAGCGCCCCAGGGTGGCTGTGGCTACAATGTAGCTTACCATCACCAGTGTGTGAATGGGTGGATGACTGGTTGTGTAAAGTGCTTTGGGGTCCTTAGGGACTAGAAAAGCGCTATACAAATACAGGCCATTTGGCTCTTTATTAAAAATATTGAATTGGCATATTTTTTATGAAGCGAAAAGCAAATCAAACATAGTAAAAAAAAAAGTAAATTAAATGCTTCTAAGACCACTATATTAACCCAAATGCGCATTTATTCAAGGTCTTTAAAAATATGTTTTCTTTTAACATCCATCCTCTGCCCTGGGTCCTGGTTGTGGATTTGGAGGTACCAGTTCTCATTCCTGCCGCTTCACATTTTGCTACAAACCGAGCCACTGCATGCTGGAGGCCACCCCTTGATGAAGCCGGATAAACCACTTCATATGCAGGGATTGGAGAGATGATTCTGGGGCCGCAAAACTGGAAACCCTCATCCGCTTGGCTTCACTTAGAAATTATGTCAATAAAATTTATTAGCAGAATCGGTGTTGGCCAGTCCTCCTCTAGAGGCTCTTCATGTCATGTCCTGGTGGGATTCATATAAAAGTGTAGTTGTGTGTGAGAAAGAGGAAAGTTTTTTTTCACTTTGATTATCTTAAATATGGCCTTAATAGGTCAAATATGAAGCAGTGAGTGATAAATACTGTTAAAAACCCTCCTTACCGTGTGTGTGCGTGCTTGTCTGTGTGTCCCTCTCTTCTTGTCTCCAGGACCACAGCGTTCGGCTTCTTGAACGCCCTCTGTAAACTGGCGGCCGTGCTGGGGATCAGCATCTTCCAGTCATTTGTGGGCATCACCAAGGCCATACCCATCCTATTTGCGGCCGGCGCCCTCGCCGCTGGCAGTTTCCTTGCCACAAAGTTGCCCGAAACGAGAGGCCAAGTGTTGCAGTAAAGCCGATGACCAGCAGAGGGCAGCAGAGTCCAGCTGGCGTGTTTAACAACTAACAACATCCCTGAGAGCTTCAGCTCTGCTGTCACATACCAACAAAAACAGACTGCCATCCCCATTGTAAGCCCAGAATCCTTTGAAATGTGGATTGCATCATTCAAAGAGGAGAACACACAGAGGTAGAAAAAGATGATGTTATATTTGTGATCACTTAATTTCCGCTGCTTTGTCAGGTATTCAAAATATTCAGAAAAAGAATCAGATATCTTATGGAAGAGCCACTCTTAGAGGGTGATAATGTGCTCCCACAGATGCTCAGTGACACAGAACGATCACATGATGAGAGGAAACTGATTTAAAAAAAGCCATTTCTGAAGGAACGAGAATGATTTAGTCAGTGTATGTGGTGAGTTTTCCGTTTTTCTTTCTCGTCTGTCCTCGACCTCAGTGACTGGCGTCCAGTGCCTCTGTTTAATGTGCTGTGACGTTACTGGAACAGTTCAGTTTACATTTGCATCCAGACTGTTGCTCATAGACTTGCTTGCAAAAGTTCTCAAAATGAATTTCAGGGTGAACATATTTTCTGTTAAAAAACAAAAAAACTCTCCCATGACCCTCGATCACTGCCTCCTACTGAAGCCTGACCTGCTGACCGCTGTTATTCTCTACCAAATATTGTTAAAACATTCCAGTGAGGCTGCTGTTACTCAGACACAGAGAGCCGAGGTGCTTTTTCTCTCACTGAGTAATTCCAGTTCTCTGCTCAGAGCCTCGAAATGCAGGCAGGCGAAGACGCATTTCACAGGATTCTCTGTTGTAAATGGGAATAGTTTGATCCAGTTCCTCTGTGTTTGGTGTCAAAACTGATGTTTTCCCTCCGTGTCGTGTGGCAGTTTGATGATGTTTTCGAGGAACGTCTGTGGGACGGATTTTGGTCAAGTGCTAAACTGTGAGAGCAGATACTTGTGGTATTTGCCTAAATTAGTGGTGTGTGTATGTGTGTGTGTGCGCATGTTTTTGTTTGTACTCTGATTTATTCATTTACATCTCTGTGTTTCATGCAAATGACAGTGTCATTTGCGTCAGTGGGAATTTTACTTGTCCAGCAGCGGTTTGAATAAGCAGTGTGGCCACACATTATCAAGGTACCTTAGAGGTGTAACTATTGTAAAAACTAGCCTGAAATCTCCACGTAAACACCCACAGTATCCTGCCACAAAAGCATCTTCTCAGTGCCCTTGGTAATGCCTGTAAAAGGTGTAATGTTTAAGGCTTGTTCAGATAACTAATAAACAGCACAATGTTTGTGCGGTACTTTCGGCGGCTACCTTGTTTCCCACACCAGATGGATCTGCACGTTTGATCTGGCACAGATTTTACACCGGATGCTGAGGCTGGGTTTGTGTCTCCTCTGGGTCTCAAGGACAAGGACAGGAATCAACATTGTAGTAATAATTTCAGTTTTCTTTATTTTTTCTTCATGATCCCTTCAGGATAAAGCAATCAGGCCTGCGGTAAAATCAATTATATCTCCATTATTATTATCTTATTCATCCGCTCTAAAGGAAAAGCAATTTAAGAATTTAGATCCCTGTTATCCTTATTGTACATGTAGTGTAGTTCACCTCCAATCCATATGAGAATTAGTCAGAACGTAAGTTATCTGACTGAATGGGAAAGCTAATTCTTGAAGTCGAAACAACGAAAGGAGACTGATTTAGTTTGCTTTTGTTTGCTGTATTTTTTTTGTTGGGGATCAAAACACGCAAACAAAGCAGTCTTCATTTACCCGAGAAAAACTCCATCATAAGCACAAATCAAAGGGGAAAAGAAGCTGTTAAAAAAAGTGAACAATTAGACAGTGTGGCAAGAGAAACAAGAATATAATTTTATTTTAAGGGCTCCCGATCAGACATTCCTTCACTGCATCCATTCCCGCTGGGAAAAGATGAAAATTTGTAACTCATTTTTATTTCTGTCGTCTTTAAGGGTACGCAGGCTCTTAGTTTACATGTAAAAACCTGCTGTGACCTCATCTCAAGAATCAGAATCACCCTTAAAGCGAAGCTGATTGTGTACACCTTCATTCTGTAAACATATGACAGTATTTTGTGTACTATTTGTGTGCTGACAATCAGTGAGAGAGTGTGACATTTTGACCGAAAAACGTCCTCTGGATTGTGTGTATGTGTGTGTTAGTGCTGTTATCAGCCCCCTCTATAGTAAACAAATACCCTTGTTCACTTATGGTAGCTTAGCTTAGCATAAAGCCTGGACATGATGGGGAACAGCTTCACTGGCTCTGCTGTTTCTCCTGTTAAACTAAGCTAAGCTAAGCTAAGCTAAGCTAAGCTAACTGCCTGCCAGCTGTAGCTTCATATTCAGCATATAAAGACATGAGAACATTATCTTCTCACTAAATAATGCAAATGATACTATCTCTAAAACCTATTTCTTTGAAATCTTTCTTCAAATCTACATGCTGAGGATCATACCTGAGGGGTGTACTACAAGGTCAGGGCGAGATTAGCACATTAGCAAGCTACGTCAAGCTAAAAGTCATCAGTTTGTCATAATGATCTGATAACGTTTATGATTGGAGTAGGGGGGACACTCATAGGTATCATTTTGTGCAGAAGAAGAGCTGTACCTGTAAAACCCCCATTTTTATGTTTATGAGTGCACAAAGACCATGAAGCGGAAAGCCCAGCTTACCAGAGAAAGTTGATAACCTCCATCATGATACACATTATCTCCAGCTGGGGCTTAAGCCTGGCTATGTTTAACTTCCTTTGTAGTACACCCCTCCGTTGTTTGCTGTTTGTGTACAAAGATGTATGTGTTTAATGAACAGATTTGTCCCATCTTGTTCCTGTTGGAAAGACTGTTTGGATGTATGTATGTATGTATGTGTGTCTGTGTGCGTCTGCTGACTAAATCGTCTGTCACATATTTTTCTACTTTTTTCTGTTGCGATTCTGTTTTCATCCCTGTGATGATTACAGCTCAGTTGGGGACCACGGAATATATTTACACTATGAAAAGAAAAAAAAAGACCTATATATGCAGTGTAGAAATCAGTGTGTCGTTCTTCATAACAGACTCGGGTGCTCTTTTGCTGACACAGCCTTTGAAACAAGTCCCTTGAAAGGCAGCCAGAAATAACACACGGTCTGCTCCTCAGTTTTAGAAACATGCAGAAAAGGGAAAAAAAGAGAAAGGGATCGCATCTTAAATTCATAAAGACGGCTTCACCCCCTAAACCTTCTGTATTCAAACGACTGTGACGCATGTTCGTTATCGTATTGTCTGACTTTCTTGGACGTCCTGTATGCCAGCTGTTTTTGTCCAAAGCAAGAACTAGTGTTTTCATTGTCGTATGATGACATAGATTTGTTGCTTGCAGTGATTGTTCTTAATCAAAGTGGGGTGAAAACTGGTGAAACTCGAGTATGTGTTCTGAAAGTGAGTTAGTGGTGACTGTGCTCCTTGTTTACCTTGGACCCAGGTAACCTTTTTTGTTTTTATTATATATATATGTGAATATACATGCTTGAATTTCTGAGGAGGTTGCTTGTGATCTTGAAGATAAGCTTTGGCTGGAAAGGGAAGGACACTTTCAATGTGAAGTGCATGAAAAGTGTAATTTGACATAAACTTGTTTGTTTATGTGAGTCTGTATTAAAGGGGGAGGTTTAAGTAATCAAGTCAAACTCAAAAGGACCACGGGTTTAAACTCATCAAAAGAGCGCCCTCTGTCAACTTGAAGCTCCTGTCCAAACTGTAAAAGTTTACGGATTAATGTTGCTACGTGTAGAATTTCATTCTATATACATATAAATATAAATAAATATATATATATATAGATATACATGTATAAACTATAAAAAGAGTTGCTGATTTGAGTTTTATCCATAAAGGAAGGCAGTGATATTGGGTGCGGTCAAAATAAAGCAAACACCAGCCTGATACGACTTCCCCTTAATGACGGCAGTCTTTTAAAAAGTGCGGGAGAAACACCTCCCGCATCTGCAGAGAACTGCAAGGATCCATCACTGTAGTTGGAGCGATGGCGTTTCTGTTTGCTTTCTTTAGTTTGACTCTGAGCTGTTTTATTATCTGATAAAAAAGTTCTACTCTAAATGTGAGTTCAATTCAAGATTCAGTGTACTGTGTGTAGAAACTGTAGATGTTTGTATGTGCAAGTATGCAAATTGTGAAACAAAAAGATTACGGAAACAGTTCCAAAAAAAGTTTGGTATGACACAAAACTTTATTGTGTGTTGTCTTTGTGTTTTGTAAATCAAGACTGAACATCTTGGTAAATTCAGTATTTATTACTTCTGGATATTGAGAATATTTTAGTGATGCTGAAAAGGTGCTGTATTTATTTTATGTGAGAGTTGTCCATTATGCTGGGTTTTGCACTTTTGTGCTATTTATCCAGTTCTTTGAATAAAATCATAATGGAAATAAAACTTGAAGAAAGAAAACCAGTGTCCTGTACTCCATTTCACACCATCAGATAATTTTCACTTCATTTAGACGTTTCTCTTTGTACTTTCAATGTACAGTCCTGTGCCGAGTCTTGAGTCACCCCTTGCTTCTCTGTATTTTGCTGGAAAAGTGGGAAATGGGATTTATTGAAATGTGCAAACATGCATTTAAGTACAGTAAAAACAAGGACAATCCATGATTGTGTTCCACTGTGCGTTTTTCTATCCAGGTATGGATAGTCACTGTCAATCAGACACTTTACAGATGACGTAAATTCCATCAAATTTGACTAGATCTCCAAAACCTTTGACGGAAACCACGACAGAGCCGTCACTGTGTTTCATAGCTGGCTGTATACACACACTGTCATATACAGTGACGACCTCGGCACATATTGATTTAAACCTAAAGAATTTCCTCTTTCATTTCAGTTCTTGTGTAATGTGGCGTGCCCCAGCCTTTTCTCCCCATTTCCCTTCCTTAAGAATGGCTTCTTCACAGCCACCCTTCTATGGACACCATTTCTAATGAGGCTTCAGTGAACATAGATGGAGCATCTCTCAGGCGTGTCCGGTATTAGACATGGTTTTCAGATATTGTTCATCTGTGGTTGATAGGGCTCAAGACCACTTTAAAAACAGTGTCTCCTAAGAAGCAAAATATAGTGAAATAAGAGATTTTAAAATTACATCTTGATGTTTTCATTATTGTAAACATGTATTTTGTTTTGCTGGTAAGATTAATAAAACTAATTTTGCAATAAGCCATTTTAAATGACATTTAAAAGGCAAAACATCAGAAATGAATGTTCAAAATGGCCTATAAGGATACATCAAAAGAAATTGAGAAAAGTAGAAAAGATTAAGCCATAAATATAGAAAAAGGGTTAAGTACAATTAGTGAAAAGGTGCCCCCAAAAATGTGATACCAAGTCAAAATCCAATATAAAACAAATACTGAACAGTGTTAAACTGTTAAAAAATATAAATTCTGCATCAGTTGCATATATTTCAGCTTATATTCAGATTGCAAAGCTTCCAGCAGCTCAGGCTGTAAAAACTAAAAGAGACCTCTGCAGATATTTTGAATGATGATCAAATACAGCAGAGTTATGAAAAGAGAGAGATCGTTAGGCAAACAGATATAAAGAACCCACAGAGCAGAGCAATCCAACAGGAAGGAGACAACAGCTGTGGGTTCAGACACTTGAATTAAGCGCAGCATTATCCTCATAATACCAGATACCTGGAGGCCAAAGCGGTATTGTGATTGATACTTTTTCATTTTCCAGTTGGGAGCAATGCTCTCCATGATGATTTAGAACTAGTTTGTGTGTCTAATTGAAGAAAAACATTGGCTGGGGCCCATGAATCACTGATGGGGTACGTTTGATGTCACTGCTGCTGGTGCAGGTTCAACATCTGAACTCAGGAGTCCTGTTGTACCTTTTCTAAACCTGCAGTTTAATGGAGCCCTGTTTTACAGAAACTGGCTGCAGTTGAGTCATAGGTGCAGCAGGGGCTGCTCATGAGAGTCAAGAGGATTGTGGATCTAAAGAGCCCATTTAAACTTGCCTCAAGCCACAAAACAGTTTCTTTAAATGCCACATTTATACAATTTGACAAATTGAAATAAAATGAGACTGGGAACTGTCAGCTGGCATTTATATAGCAAATTCCCAGCCTTAATTACTAAAGGGCAGGGAGACCCTGGGTTGACCAGTGTTGTATAATGTAGATCCATAGAAGTGAACAAATTCAGATTTAAATTTATAGCAAATTCATAAAGTTTCCAACATGTTAAGATGTCAGTGATCCAGTTTATTTAAACATAAAAAAAACAACAACAAAAAACAACAAAAAACAACACCACAAATATAAAACAAAGACCCAACTTAATCAAACAAAAGGAAAACAAGCATGGTGAGCGATGCCACACTGGTTGTTTCGGTTCCGAGCCATCTTGATGTAGCCTTCTTCTCCAAACTGTACACCCCAGCTACAAATAAAGCAGCTGCTGTCATGAAACTCTAAATTAAAGGAAACAAAGAAACCCAGTCCATCAACCAGTGACTCAGAACAACCTGTTTTTGACGAGCCAGAAGTCCTGTCCTTTCTCTCTGCCGTAACCCACAACCAGCACGCCATGGTTCACTTTCTGGGTACACGTGTTGTCCATGTACACGCCTGTTGGTTACAGGAGGGCAAATATAGGAACTCTGACTAAGATTCAATCTGTGCATCATTTTAATAAAGTAACCAACCACGATGGTAGAAGCGAAACTGTGGCCTGGAAGCATCAACTGCAACAGCGATGGGCCCCACAAGAGCCACTGCCTCCTTCAGAGCAAACTCATCCCCTCTTGGTAAGCAGCAATACCCTGAGCAGTTAGCAGCCCGATACAGTGGGTTGTACTTGCACTGATTATGCTGAAAAGTAGTAGACTCTTTAACATGAGAAACATCTAGGTTTAATCACAGTCTACCTGCAAGTGGAAGCTTGACTCACCTTTCCGATATAGGGGTAAGCATCTTCAGAAGCAATGCCTTGGTTAACAACATACTTGAAGGCAGGTACTATTAAGCCACCATTGCACCCCCGGTTGCCATAATCTGTGGTGCAGTCAATCAGGTTTTGAGCGCTGAGAGATCTCAAAATGCCTGTAGACTTTTTAAGTTGCCCCTCAAGAGCTCCAGCCGCACTGAAAGCCCAACAAGCGCCACAAGAACCCTAAAAGAAAGGTTACTCGTGACATGATTAAAAATGTAGAGGTTTCCTGTTACATGTGTGGATATCTGAGGGGACCAGCTAGGACCTCACCTGCTTTTTGACTGGAGTTACCAAGCCTTTATCCCTCCAGTCCACTGAAGCTGGTAGAGAAGCATTGACTTTTATGAAGCTCGCAGCAACCATCTCCAGGTCAGATGGTACCCTAGTGCCCATGAGAGTGCCAGCGATCTCCACGGGGGTCTGCAAGCGTGGAGAAATTACACACCATTCACCATCAAGTGATGTAAAGTTTGAGGAGAATGCTCACCATGTCTCCGAGGTGGTTGATTGCCAGTTCGTAAGTGTGCAAATTCAGTGAGGCTTCCAGGTTGTGAAGATTAATCAGTTTCAAGTTCATTTCCCAAATCAGTCTGCGTCCCAACTCCTCAATCTGGAACACAAATGTTACACCAAATCTTCTGTGGCATATATGTGCACAGTAACTAAGCCAGAGTTCAGACATCCAAACAGCTTGATGTTAATGAAACACGAGGTGGGTTCTTGTTCTAAAATCAAGCTTAAACAGACCTATATGCTTAAACCAAACCCAGCTAAACACTTATATAGATGAAGACATGAAACATTCCTGTTAAAGTTACAGGATTCAGCACCTTGGTATTTTTCCACCTTTGTTTTACCTGGTGAGAATATACTTTCTTATGCGTTTTCTTCCATAGCTCCCAGTGTCGATCTGTTTGCGAACTGATATCGGCCACTGCAAATCCACACAAGACAGTGAAAAGCAGGCGCTGAAACATTTTCAGAATCTGGGAAAAGAAGAAGACGGGTTCCAACCACAGCAAACAGCCTGCAGTGTGGCTCCTGCTTTTAAGTGGACTGCAGCAGCAGAGTTTACAGGTGGTATCAATTTACATTTAAAGTCAGCTGAAGTATGTTAGCACTGAGAGGAGGTGTCTTATGAGCCATCCACATAAATTATATGCAGTTCAGATTATTTGACAAACTTGAAAAAAACCCCATCAAACCTGCATTCACTGATTTACTCAGGTACTTGGTAAAAAGCAGTGAATGCCTGCCATGTCCAACCCTTCATGGCCACAGTGCACTAGTGTTGAAAAATACTCTAGTAAAAGTTAAAGTAGTGATTCAACTTTTTCACTGAACTGAAAGTGGAAAAAGTATCGGCTCTGAAATGTACTAAAAATAAGAAGTAGTTCGTTGGAGGAGATTCTTACTGGCTATTTTTATACAAGCTTACTGAACATTGTGCTATATTAATGTATTAATATAACGATAAAATAATATCAGCTTGATAATAACAGCTTGAATCATTTATGTAGAACAGGATGAGAGAAAAAGAAGAAAAAAAAAGCTCCATTTTCTTTGCCTCTAAATGGGAAAAGGAGTCCAGTCTGAGGTTAAAGTGGAATCAAAGGGTGGGGGAACTAAAATCAGTTGTAATGGCTCAGTGTGGGGAAGAGAATCACAACTCACTTTTTACTGAGAACTTCAGTAGATTTTCTTTAAAGTACAGGCTGTGATCAGCTGACCAGTTGCTCTTTGCAGATGTACACACCTGAATTCAACCAGATGTGAGCAGATGTTTCATGAGTTGTCCTGGCTGATGCCCGTTCTCTACACTGACTGTATACCGTTTATGCTGTCTGTATACTGTGCACCAGCCACGTACTGATTTAAAAGCATGTGGACTTACATCTAAGCTTCACATTTCCAGTTTAAAAGATAACACCGAGCGGTCCTTATTTGATTAACAAATGCAGGGAGTAAAAGCAATAAGTTTTCAGGAAAAAAAATAGTCAAGCAAAGTTCAGATACCCCAAAATTCTACTTTAGTACTACTTCTACTTCCAACTCTAATTAAAACTGATCAGTTGACAAAATCTTTATTGTTCTTGAGTGTAAATTTGTGCTTAGAAATGTACAAATAAGCGAATGTGCATAAAGTATTTTAACATGGCACAAAATGTTATGAATCTTTCAATTTTTTCACTTGTCGTTGTCACTATTATTAAATCTGTGAGGTTTAACATGCAGAAAGTAAATAAATACATAGAGTACAATGTAGAAACAACACTACTGAATGAGAGCTGAAGTATTTCAGTCTCAGACATGTGTGAGTATGTAGTCAGACATTTAAAGTACAGTGATATTGTTTGTTTTTTTTATCAGATGAAAAGTTATTTCAGTTGGTTGGACTTTCAGCATCTTTAGCGCTGATGTGAAATAAAACACAGTGACACTGACTGGTCTTTAATAATAATTTAAATAAACTAAGTTGAGTTAGTGGGCCATATTTTCACACTGTAGGGTAGACTGGAAAGCTGGCGATGCCGCAGAGATTATTCTTGTTCCGGGCAAGCCGAATGTAGCCTCCTTCTCCCCATGCAGTTCCCCAGCTGAAAAGACAAAAACATTCACATCTAGGTTCAAAATATCGGAAATATTTTACAGGTTAACAATCGGAGGTACGTTTACCTATTTTTCACCAGCCAGTAGTCTTGTCCTGCATCTGTGCCATAGCCCACGAGCAACACAGCATGATTGATCAGCTTTGGGTTGCAGCTTGGTACGTTGTATAAACCTAATAAATGCAGGCGTGTAAGTTAAAAAAAATACATAAGGTAAAAAATATGTGGTACAGCCGGTCAGTGCTAAGGGCCTCCCAAGGGCTGACAAACCTAAAATTATAGCAGCGGTAATGTGAAAACTTTGCAATGAAAGTAGGAGATGTATGACCTCCCTGAGGGGGCTCCACCAGTTTCAAGTGAATGAATGCATGATTCTATTTAAGCCACTTAACGAAAATCAAGAGGAGTTATCCCTCTGGGATTGAAGCCTTTTGTCTGGATCAGAGACCAGCAAATAAAGTAAAATTCACTAGAATCTCCTGCACCGTGAAGCTTTTAGCCTCCTCACCTCCACTGTACATATGAAAAGATTCCAGCATGGCATTCACGGCCACGGAGATCGGCCCCACTGATGCCAAAACTTTCTGCAGCATCTTCTCATCTCCTTCTGGAAGGACGCTGAATTTGGAACAGTAGCCAGCCCGTCCCTGGACAGAATAGCGGCATTTCCCATTCTGCAAAGAGAAACGAGACATTTATGAAAAGACAGAAGCACTGTCAGTCTTTCTGTGTTTGTCCACCCTCTTTCCTACAGTTCTCTTTGTGCGTGTCGAGGATGACCTTGTGTTCGTAGGGATAAAAGCTCTCCGAGTCAACGCCTCCGTTGCGAATGACGTAGCTGTAGGCTTTCGTGATGTAGCCTCCTCTGCAACCCAGGTTTCCGTCCTGAGTGCTGCAATCCACCAAGTTCTGCGGACTCAGTGAAACAAGTGTACCAGTGCGCTTCTTCAGCTGGCCCTCAAGAGCTCCCAAAGAGCTGAAGGCCCAGCATGACCCACACAAACCCTTAGAAAATAAAAACAGTACAAAGTGTCACTTTTGTCACGGGATCACGTTAATGATTTTCCTTTTCTTACAACACCCGATCTCACCTGGTTTCTGACAGGACCCACCAGGCCCTCTTTCCTCCAGTCCACATTCGCAGGTAACGGTGAGTCACTCGCGTCCTTAAAAGTGCCATTTGTGAAATTAACGGTCTCCTCCAGCTTCAAGCCGTTCAGATTCTCATTGATTTCCTCGGCTGTCTTGGGGGCAAAGAAATGGCAGCGGTAAATAAAATGAAAACACCATTAAATATCACCTCTGCGCAACAGCATTCTTTTCACTTGACACTGAATGTATAAACACAGCACCGATCTCGGTTTGCGAATGTGTTTAAAACCCATCATCGACTGAAAAGCAAGCTGAAGCATTGAAACAGCTCCACTCAGTCAATTCATTCTGTTCCCATCCACTGTGAATTTTGCACTTGGCATTAACAAATCTCTAATGGAGATGCTGGCTGTGTGTTTGCCCTCCTTGCCCTTCCAACTATCACCTCTGTCTTTGACGAAGAGCATAAAATACAAAAGGTGAACGGTCCAGCTGTAGCAGATATGGCTCTGTGTCATTTTATCTCTCACAGCAGCTTTAAAAACAGAATCTTTCTCCTTACATGTGAGTGTATTTCAGCTGCCTCACATTATTCACCCAGGCAACTGCAGCACTCTGTCCTCTGACAGCGGGCCAAAAGCTTGCATGTGTCCCAAACATTTCTGCCAGTTTCCTGCAGAGAGCCAACACGCCACGCCCATCCAGGCTTTACCGCTCGGGCTTCCTGGATTTTTAATCAAAAATAAAACCCCTCTAACTTAGAATACAATTCCTCTCTTGTTTCTGCACTTGTTTTTTAATATTTACAATCCATTCATTCATTTAAAATATTATCCATGCAGGAACAAGAAATCAACACTGTAACACTGACATGTTGCTCTAATATTTTAAGGTTTTTGCACTTTGTGTTTGTGGTCTTTCAATGTGCAAAATATTTGATGGAACCTTTTTCTTGAGATCCTTTTATTTAAAATACAAAGTCCACATAAAATGCAAGGTTGTCAGACATTTGCACATAAGCAAAGTATTTCATTTAATAGTTTATGCAAGTCCAACCTGAACCAGAACGGCACAGAACCAACCAGTTTGCAACCCTTATTCTATATTCTGTTATATATTTCCAGCATTACACAAGGGTCCTTATGTACATAAAAATAAGCATCTTGATTGTCCAGGCTGGCCCAGCCCATACTGGATTAAATTAATCTGATTGTATGAAGGGAGATTAGAGCCGCTCTATAGGTTAGGGTTTAAATTAAGCCCGCGGGGATGCAGTTTTATCCGCAGATTAACAGTGGTGGTCATTCACGTCCATCTTGCACCAGCAAAAGATCAATGTGTATGAATGCACTTGAGGTTCTGATGGCAAACATATGGTTATGTTTACACGGTGTTAAAATGTTTGTATCCACCAGAGGTCTCTCAGATACGCTCCTGTGAGTGATCGCTCCAGTCTGGCGCTGCAATTCGTGCTGTTCAGTTTAACAGAATTGCTAAATGTTTTCAGTTTGGTTGATTTTTCTTCTTGTTGTCAAAATTTCTGCCATCATCAGCATAACTATACAATGATTTGGGAGTGTGATTTGTGTAATAGTTACATATTGGTTAATACATGAGTGAGACAGACAAGGAGGGAGAGAGAGACACCAATCCCGTCTGTGTAGAGATTTTCGACTTTATACTCGATATGTGGCTCAAAGTGTGGCTGCAAGGCCATAATAGTCATAATATAGACTGGAGGCAACTCAACTCCCTAATATTAAAACATATTTTAAAAACTTGATATTCAAATATGTTCAAAATGTGCCCCTCAATATACTGAGATTAAAATATAACCCAGAGATTTTCCTGTGCAGGGAAATACGGGGAACAAAAATCTTAATAATAACTAGACAAATTACTGTTATTATTCTGACCGATTCCAGCTGTACAGCACATGTTTGTTGTAGTGGTTTTGCCACTAAATGCTGCAAACTGAGTGTAGACACTGCAGGGTATGCGGACCACTGCAGAGCAGACTCAGACTGAGAAGGACCAGTAAAATCAGACTAAGATGGATGGTTTTTGTCTGGATGAGAAGACAAATGATGACAATGAAGTTTCTGAATGTTGTTTACAGTCACTGTATGAAACCAGCTGTGGTTAAAGTCAGCAGTTACTACCACAATCGTATGAGCGCCTATTCTGTAGTAGATCTCACTTCTACTTTACATAGAATTCATGGTAATGCCAAACCAAGTGCACCGATCCTGCAATTGTTTGTTCCTCTTCTGTCTTCTACTGTCGCTACAGCTTTGTTCAGCACTCAGATATTTTTCCTGTGGTCACTCCTGACTGCAGATAGTTTTAGATAATTTAATGCAATTCTATCCATGAGCCTTGAAGCTGTTTTAATGTTACTAATGAACAACTGCACAATAACAGATTGTTATCTAGATTTAGAAAGTTTAGACATCCTGTCTTCTCAGCAGCAGCATCCTACCATGTCAGCCAGGTGGTTCAGTCCCAGCGTGAAGCTGTGCTTCCCTGCCGAGGCTTCCTGATTGTGTCTCAACACCAAGTGCACGTTCTTCTCCCATACTGCCCTCCTGAAGTCGATCTCGGTCTGAAACACAAATCCGCGCTGTCTCATTCAAACCTTGCCAGAATATGTGGTAACAAAGACAAAATGTCGGTTTAAGTCCTACCTGATTATCATAAACTTTTCCATGTTTGGTTTTCCACTCTTCCCACAATTTGTTCACAGCGGGCGAAGAACAGGCGAGGACCACGAAGGCCAAAAGCAACACGGCACACAAAGTGTGCATACTGAAAAGGAAGGGGAAAAAAGAAAAGCAGATGTAATCCTTGTTTAATCAGCTAATCACTTCAGTGGTTCAGTTCAGTTCAGTTTATTTTTATTTCAAACATATAGATTCACCAACATTTCATAATATCATTCCATGCAGTTGTTTGAAAAGGAGTAGGCAAAAGTATATACTTATTTAGCCCTACCCCCTTCAGTTTACATCTCAATCATTTCCTCATGATCTAAATTTGAACAACAAAAACTTGCTGCCTTCAACTTAGGCAACTTGGATTGCATTTTGAAATTTCAGTATCTAACTTTCTGTGATTTGGTGTGCACCTGAGGTTACTTTTGGTCTAAAAATGTTGATAATGATAATGTTTAGGAATAATGCAGTAAAAGTATTTTCCTTTAAACTGAAAGATGTGAAAAGTCAGAGCTCTGAGAAGATCTCGGCTCAGGTTTACAAAACTCTACAAGAGAGTCCCAGTATAAACAGTGCGGGAATGTATACAACTCAAACACAGAATGATAAACTCCAGGTTTCCGTCACCACTGAGCCTGAAAATGGTCACGCAAACATAGTAACTCTTTCATGCATGAAGTATGACAACCTCAATCAGGATTTTTAGGCATCTTTAGGCATGAAAAGATGAATAAAAATCCTGATTGAGGTTGTCATAATTCATGCATGAAAGGGTGAGATAACAAAAATTACAATGAAACATCTATACATCTATAGTAGCATTAAACGACCAGTGGGTGGCAGGGTAAGGAGTGGCACATCAGTGCCCGATGTAGTGCTTTATGTGCAAGTATACCATCAACACTGACACAAATACAAGAAATCAGCCTTTGAATAGCTGTCCACTGTAGTGACCACTATGCGTGAAAGGGTTAAGCATGATTAGCATTCAGTGCACAAAACCACAACACTGCATTTGCAATGAAACACAGTCTGTAAACAAAAGCAGAAGAGCCTGTAAACATGATTCTAAGCTACAGAGCAGACGTCTGAAGATTACTCCATCGCAAAACAGAGAAGTTCAAGCCGTAATCTCTTACTGTAATCTCCCAGCTTCTTTCTCAGTAAATCTTTTCCGACACCATATGATTATTCGCTTACATCCATAACCTTAAACAAGCCATTAATTTAACAAGACGTGTAAAAAGAAAAGAGTCACACTCACCTTGTTGCAGAATGACTTCGCCCAGAAAGACAAGTTCACCCGGTTTGAGCACGCTTAGATCTTCACGCCTAAAAAGAGGAAGTTTTATTTCCTGATGCGAGCTTTTATGCATCTGCTCACTGCCTCGTCATGTGAATCTAATTTACGACCAGCTGCAACCACACAAACTAGGCTTCCCGTATGAGAGTTGCACATGGTGAAAGTTAAATGATGAAAATACCCCTGCGTGTGGAGGGAAATACGTGCGAAATGAAAACGTTTCAGAATAAACTGTTAGAAATGAAACTGATTTTGTAGTTCAGGGAGATTTTTTATAATTAATCACGACTTTGAATCATATTTTGACGTACGGTAGCTGTTAGCTGAAATGAGGAAAAGGGCACATGAGCTTAATTTATTATTCTGCCACAACCAAAAGCAAAATCCAGATTTACTGCCTAATGATGCTAATTTAAATCGAATTACACAGGGTCAGAGCGAGTCTGTTTCGAAAGCTGCAGTTTAATCATCAGGGCTCTTTGCCTTCAAACATGCTGTGAAGTTGTAGAAAACTAAAAGAAGCGTATTAAAAAATGCTCTTTCTTTCTGGATTCTTGTTCTGAACGTCGAGCCAGAACTCTTGATTATTCTTGTTCAAATGTTTTTCTTTTATTCTTGAATTTGACGTGAACTTCCTCCCGTCTTGTTTTTGTATACAAGTGGAAACAACCACCGGATGCACCATAATCCAGTCATTCAATCTGATGTGGTCTGTGCTGTATCTGTGCGGGTCTCCAAAAAGTATACTGGTCCTTTCAGTGCAGAGGAGCAGCTTCTCTACTCTGATATGCAGCAGCCATTCATCTAAAATGTGACTTTTTCTAACAACTACTGGGATACAAAAGAGAGAAGAGTTGTAAGACTACCACAAATAACCGCAAGAAGATGACAGGTTCTCCTTTTCCTCTCATGCTTGTTGTATTTACTTCTTGAGTGTACTTGGTAAAGTTGTATGTAAATAAAGCTGTGGATTCTTAGCTCTGACAGGTTGGGGAATCAATCCCAGCAAGAAAGACTGATGGATCAGCCGATCAGTGAATTCCCTGCTGCACATCCTGCTGTCAGATCTCATGGGGCATGCTATTTGATCCATTTTAGCTTGCAAGTAGTTGCCTCTGCAAGACACTTTGCAACCCACCCAACCTGAGCTTCTCCATTTCAGGCTGCTTATGCTTCTTCTGTGAGGTGATCCTGTTGCTGACTTTTGAATGTCCAGAAGCCATACAAGAAAAAGTAAATTACTGAAGCTGGAATAACTGTCCCATACACTTTGAGCTTTAGTTGGGTAAATAAACTTTCGGTTAGTTAGGTGAGAATCACAAATATCCTCTTTGCTGCACATTCAGATTGTTGTGTTTTAATCCAAAGGTGATCACAGATCACACCCTTCATACACCCTAGGGATGAACCACTGAAAACAGCCCATAATATGTACACTGTATATGTAGATATGTTCTTAAAATATGAAATATACGTCTGTTTACAACAGACTGCGCAGCCCGTCAATGTTATAACATAGCTGACAGGAACACATGGAAAAATGAAGCCGGCCAATACTTGCACAGTGCTTTCCTACTCTGAGCAGCCAAAATGCTTCATTCACCCAGTCACACCCACATTCATCCATCATCATTTTTTTCTATACCTAACCACCTTGTTTAAGATTCATACACTCACTTTTATATAGGCATCAAGGGCAGCCCAGGGTACAACATCGAGCACACTTCGACATATAGACGAGAAGAGCCAAGGATCAAACCTTCAGATTAGTAGAAGACTCTGCCTCTTTCTGCCTCCTGAGCCACAAACACATTTAGTCCTTATTACATCTTGAACAACACATTATAGATATGTTTTTCATGGTTCTTGGGTCTAAGGTGTCCACTACCTAAGAGGCATTTTAAGTGCATTTTCAGAGATGCAAAAAGGGGTCAATGTGAGACCACAATTTAAAACAAACATAAAAAGGAAAAAGAAATCCATATAGAATTTTTTTTTTATATGTTAGTGTGCTCTGCTTATTTTTGTGCATTGACCGATTAAAGTGTTATTAGCAGATGCGAGCTGATGCTGTTGATGATTATACAATTGTTGGTAAATAAATAGCGTGCCACAAAATCCTCTTAAGAAGACAAACGGATCAGAATGTAAAGAACAGATGTGTGTGCTGATCATCATCGACTGCAACGTGAATAAGTGGATAGTAAACCAAGAGAAGAGGGATTAGTGGTTTGGAGACTGTGGCTATATACCGTGATCTGCTGGTCACCAAGTCTTTAGCCGTCTTCGCTCTCATTTCCTGTCAGCTTTCTGTACAATATTGTAAAAACCCAAAGGCATGCGGTCTGCACAGCGGAGAGCTGGAATGACGAAACTATATGAAGAGAACTGGACAGAAGGACATTATGCAACGTGGAGATCTGAGGTGGCCTTTGCTATTTTTGGTCTCCATCTCTGATCCGGCCTCTTCCTGAATGCCCGGTTGGACGGAGATTTGCTGATGAATGCAGGTTCCTTAAGGTAGCAGATGGTAAGTTCCTGACTCAGCACAAGCTCTTCTTCGTTGGTGATTGTGCATGTTTTGCATCATTACATCTCACAATCATGCAGCTGAGCGGAGAGGGAATTCAACCCCCGACTCAAACACCTGATCGTTTTGTTGGCTTTCGCTGAATCCGGCGGGAGTGCTTTCATATTTCAGCAAGTTCTTTGCAAAGTACAATTAAGAGTGAGGGCAGCGTAGGTGGCTGTTACCAACTAAAACTCAAAATGCAGAAAATCATTTACACCTGTTATGTTTTCCCAGTTTACAGTCGATTAAAGGAGATTTATTCAGTTACAGAAGGGAAAGGAAAACAGTCGAATCATCTTGCCTCTTTAGCAAGTTTAAATCAGGGAACATGTTATAGTCCACCTCTAATAGTTAACACCAAATAATGATAAGAATTTTGAATCTGCTTCTCTGGCTGCTCGAGAACCTGTGTCACTTCTCGTTTTCAGTCTAGCCACTCCTAAACAATGCAGAACAGCTTGTTATGTAATTGAACGGACCATTGAAAAACAGGATTTTTATAATTATAGTGAGACTATAAATAGTTTATTAAATCTAACCATGCAAGTGTTGATTAGTCTTAATTATTGGTTCAATAAATGCATTTAGCTGCTTAAAGTCTCTGCAGAGCTTTTTCTGTTTTGGACATGAAACAGTTGTTTACTGTGATGATGATATTGCTACACTAGTTCTTCGTACTTTCCCGCCTGGTCCCAAAATTTAGCTTCTACCACACTTATAAACAGAAATGACTCTGTTGTTCCAGATCACACTAAACACTTCTCTAACCCTACACGGGTTACTTCAAAAAACGACTTATATACCCCCTGGGATAATTATTAGAGGTCAAGTAATAAATAAAATAAATGAATTAGGAAACACTTAATGTGGGAACTTGATCAATGAAACATTCAAGATGAAAATCTTTACTGACATACAAGCAAGCAATGTATGGAAATAAAAACACAGACCTTTGACTTTGGATTCAAAGTCTCACCAAAAATCAAAAATAAAATTCAACTAGTTTTTTCTACATATTCTAAGGCCAAAAAATTGGCCAACATAAACATAAAAGGCAGTGAGAGATAAACAGTTACACAGTTTCTTCTGGATTTTAAGCTGTAATATCACGAGACGTTCTGAACTAAGTCAAATACCAGAAAAAAACATTAAAATTTAAATTTTACTCTTAGATTTTAATTGGAATTTAAGGAAAATGAAAACCTCGGTTAAGTATTGCCACCACGGTATGTAACATCTAGCACTGCTGCCACACAGAAACAACATTGTGCCTCATGGCCTTAACTCCACATGTGAGAAAAAAAATAATCCTTGTGTTCGAAGCAGCACGCAAACATCAGTCCACTGTATGAATGAATGGGAAATTACATGAATGGGCACCTTATTCATACTTTTGTAGCCTGCTTTCTTTGAAAGGTCTGCTTTTCCCGCTTTACATTAACATACAAAATTGTCTCCAGTTGTCAAGACAACAACTTAAAACACAAAGCTCAAGGTTGCAGTTTAGTAACAGCAGCAGTTACAGTCCTGCTTGTTACAATAAACCTGATTTTCTAAGAGTGGCCATACAAGGTTTGGTTGATTTGCTGAGTTTTTGAGTCAAACTTGCATTAAATTTTAATACTAAGCTGTACATTTACATTTCCCACCTGCTAGAATGATATAGTGTGATACAGGGAACAGCTGTGGGCAAACTGAGTCTGATGTGGAAAAGAAAGCATGGTCATTACACCGTCTCATGGACCTTGACCAATCAACTGTTAGAAATCCCACCTTTCCTAATGTCCCTCCTTTTTCAGGAGTCTTACATTAGTTTTAAACTGGATGAACAGCCACAGTGTTATAACCACAGAGGAACTTGTGGTTAATGTCTTAATCAAACTTTTAAGAAGCCTCCGATGGGGCAAAAGAGTTAAAAAGATATTCCTTTATTTCCAAGTGTGAGTGCTGAAATTCATCCCCATCTGGTGTTACACATAAATCTCTGCATTTGGCTGACCTGTGCCTGCCTCCCGTCATCCAGTGCACTGTGTTGGATGGAGTCCAGGAGCTAGTGCATATAATCCCCCAGCATGCACCAAGCGCCCGCGCGTCTGCAGCCAGGTTGTTGTTGCCATGAGGACAGCGGAACAACAGGAGGACTGAGCTACCGCATCGCGCTTCCCTCAGAGTTTCAGTTTGAGGAATGGGAGCATGAAGCTTTTTTTTTTGGTGATGTGTTTGATTGCTCCGGGAAGTTTCTTGGTACATTTGGATTGGATTTTTGATCAGCACTGACGTAAGGAGGAACTGAGAGACTGGCACATCTACTTTGGGTTTTTTTTAGTTCTGTTTTCTTCTATTGGTATAAAAGTAGAACAATATAAAACAGAACAATAAAAAAAAAAGAACAAACAAAGAGCACAAGAAAAGTCATTTGCATGTAAAAATGGAGCTATTACAATGATGAACCCATCAGTCTGAAGAGAAGGTGAGTTGGCTGCTTGCTTTTCCTTTGATTTCTTTACAAACTACTGCAACTCCCTTTTTTGCACCACCATCCTGAGTTTTTGAAACTGCCAAGGCACACCTGTAAACTATTCTCACTCTCAAGCATGTGCCCTCCCAGAGGAATTCAGGAGGAGTACTCCTCCGTGATTCAATGCCACCGGGAGCTGCCGTCACCACCAGCAATCAGACTCCGCTCCCAAGATCCACGCAGACACCAGTGCTGATGTAAAATTACCTGAAAAGTAGATGCATGCACTCCACTGTGGCGTCTTTATATGGATGTATCATGTGGAAAATGACTGAGGAAATTCTAAGAAAGCAAAGGTGACAAGGGTAAAATCAGGATCATTATCAGCGGGAATGTGAAAATCAGTGCGGCAAATGAACCTTTTTAGGTCCAGCACGTACGAGTACTTGCTTATCTGCAGCCACTTTTGTGAGAGATGTCACAAACATAATGGACATCGTTCTTTCTTTCACACCATCTCTTCTCTTACATGTGCCACGCTCTGTGCAGCTCAGCACAACAACGTGTGAGCCGAGCTGCCAAAACAGAGGGTGGCTTCACACTTGAAGGTGTTGCTTTTTTATCTCTCTCTCTTTCTCGTGCTCTTGGGAATCCAAACAGCACATTTCAGCAAGTCGCACATTTTCTGATGAGCTGCAACGTTCGTCGTATATATCCGGCGTGCAACCCAAGTTTAACAGGAATACATCTGTTTACATGTTCACATGTTCAACCACAGAGCCACCATTATGTGTTTACTGGCAACACATTAAGACACTACCTTGGCAGTACTTATGCACCAAGCCTGTGGACAGTGTTTCCTCTAGGCACCGAAATGCTTTTGCTTTTTCCGCCACCTACTGGCGGATGTGGCAAAGTAAAATAAAAATACATAAAACGAGCTTATGATGATTTGAGATTGAAAAATTTTTAGTAGCTGTAATAGGCGTCCTTCCAGTCATGCATGTCTCTGTTATGTGATCACAGTTCTAGGAATAATAAGATCATGACCTTTGTTTTCCATAACTACTGGCACTATGTTTGCTACTGTCTTCAATTATGTAATGTCTGATTGACAACCTTTGCACAGCAGACTATTGTATTTTCTGTGTTTTGTGAAAGCTTCGCGAGACTTTCTGTTACAAACATCTTAAAGAAAATTATAAATAATCAGAATTATTTGTGATCCATAATTCAGCGGCTCTGAACTTTACTAAACCTTTGCCAAAAAAAATTAAAAAGACACTGACGTAAAGTACAGCCACCTTCTAATCAGCTTTCACCAGTCCTTCTTTACAATCTTTGTAAATAATAAACCTTAAATGAGTTCCATCATTTGTAGAAACTGAAGAATGTGCACAATAATAACAATAATAATAATTTAAAAATCTAAAATAGTCATTGTAATACTGGCCAGGGAGTATGCGCTACTCTCACATTATAATCTTGCCCAGAGAGGCATGTAACCGAGGAACTACAGATAACTCTCGTACGTGATGCCTCATGTGGTGCCGGTTTACTCTTTCTCCCTCTATCCACAGAAATCAAACAAAAACAGTGAGCGTGCAATCTGCTCTTGTTTTTCTGGGTCTAATTTATTCCGAGTAGAGCTTTGAAGCTGAAATAAAATTATCCACAGGACTGCAGCCTCTTAGAGGAGATGTGCACCGTGCTTTTGCACGAGCAACCTGGAAGGGGCAATTCAGGTCAGCGTGATGCAACTTTTGTCTGGTAACACTCAACAGATAAAGGAGAAGCGGTGAAGCGATAATCTCATACAGAGATGGATTCTGTTGAATGAACTGCAGTATCGGTTCACGGAGAAGTTAAAACCTTAATTTAATATCTTTATTTTGTCGTTGGTTGTTCACATTAGAGGGGAATGTGTTTCTTAAACTAATCCACAGTGTGGAGGTTTGTCCCTGAGCTTTGAGAACTGTAACAAAATAATGAGCTCAAATTTTCAACTCCCAGCCTCCCTCAGTGAATCGCTCAGGTGTCGAGGTTTCAGACGGATGATTTTGGAGAGCACTTCAGATGTGAATCTGGCTTAAATGTCACATCAGTGAGGATAAAGGAGAAAAATGATGAAACTGATGAATGAAAGGTATTATATGAGCTGAAATTATTAACACTTAAAGTCAGTCAAAAGCACATTTCCCAATATTTGTAGGTCTACAAATAAAGGAAACTCTATCAGAACACATGAGGTCCTGTAAGGTATATTTTTTAAATCTTGTGTGAAATAAACGACAAAATATCACCTTACAAGGCTTCAGGGGTACGAGCTGTTTCCATATACACCTCCTGTTTGTCAAGCAAAAGGATCACATTATTAAATAGTGGGTTTAGTTATGATTCAACAAACTTTTGCCACGTGTAAGAAATTGTTATTTTTCTATATACATTAAAGGTCTTTGTTTAATGTTATTATGGCCTGGATTTAAAATTATAAATCTTTTTCTTCACATTCATCTTTTTTGGCTTATCTAGTCAAAATGCATGATCATGCAGGAGAGATCATTTTTTCCATAGAAGACCACAAATCGTATTAATTGTGTTCTCTTCATATTTGGGGGAAGGGGGGGGGGGAGACGACGGTGGTGGTGTCTAAAACGCTTAGACAAGCAAATTAATAAGTGCTTGGCAACCATATTGCCACATAACTGAGGATAAGTGGCTTCTTTCAGCATCGTGACTGAATCAAATATTCACATTTGCTGTTTATCCTAATTAGAGCCATTTAGTTAATCTTCTAGAGAGGGAGCTGGAATGGAGATGAGCAGAGAAAGAGCTGAATATCAAGTTTTATTAAAAACACACACACACACAAACAACAAAAACACAAAAACTGTTGGAGTCCGCCTGACACTATACTTAATGTTGTGTAGGAACAACGTTAAATCTTTTAGCCATGGAATTATGAGAGTGGGGAAGCTTTGTCTCCTTCCACTGAAGTGGGGCACTTTAATACTTTCCTTTTTGGTGTAAATTCTCCAGGCACATAGATCTCAAAGGGCCTCGGGAGTTTTAGAGAGTAAATCAAAGAATGAGGATCAAATGAACATCTGCCACATTCATCGCTTGTGTTAAACAGGTTTTGTAAATTAAAGTGTATTGTATGTAGAGTTTAAACAGATTTAAAGTCAGACTGGCATGGGATAAAGTTAGTTTAACCCCATCAAGGGATCTCTGCCACCATCCATCTGACAAGTTGACACCCAATTCCTCTTTGCTCTATTCCTAACTGGCAGTGGTGATACAAAAATAATCATTTACGAGTAAAGAAATGTATACAGAAAGACCCGTGACTCCTTTCACCTGTGATTCACTTTATCTATCCCCTCACTCGTGCACACAGGTCACCAGATGTTCGAGAGGAGCGCCGTCCACCAACGGCTGTGCTGGGGAGCTCTCTACCTGTTGGCAGCAGGGGTGGCACTGACATCTGAGACGCGTTGGCTGTGTCCGCCATCCTGCCACTGTAATGCTACGGTGCTGGAAGTGAACTGCTCTGGTGGCCAACTTACCAGAGTTCCTGATGGTCTCTCACAGGAAGCCAGGCTGCTAAACTTAACCCACAACACGCTTAAGACTTTGGTGCGTCAGCAGTTCCACACGTTGACACAGCTGTCGGACTTGGATTTAAGTGACAATCTTTTGGTAATAATTGAAGTGGAAGCCTTTCTGGGCTTGCAGAGTCTGAGAACTCTGCGCCTTTGTCGCAATCACCTGAAGATTATCCCAGTGGGAGCGTTTGCTGGCTTAACAAACCTCCAGTTACTGGATGTAAGCAGCAATCAGCTTCTTGTTTTCCTCGACTTTACTTTCAGTGAATTAACTTCCCTGCGGTTCATGAAAGCTGCAGATAATGACTTGGTTTATGTCTCTCATCAAGCTTTTACAGGACTAATCAGTCTGCAGGAGCTGCACCTTGATGGCTGCAACCTTACTGCTATGCCAATGGAAGCGCTCACACAACTTAGCGTGCTGAGAAGCCTTAGTTTTCACCGACTGGGCCTCACTACGCTGCCAAACTACTCTTTCCGCCACCTAGTCCACCTAAAGGAACTTGTCATTTCTCATTGCCCCTGGCTGGAGAGTTTGTCAGGGAACAGTCTCTTTGGCTTAAACCTCACATCACTAACCATTAAACACGGCAACCTAAGTGCCTTCCCCTACATCCCCTTACATCACCTTGTATATCTCGTATACCTTGACCTTTCTTTTAACCCCATCACCTACATTCATGCAAACCTTCTCGGAGACTTGCTCCGGCTCCAAGAGTTACATCTTGTTGGGGGATCGCTGCTTAGGATTGAAATCGGAGCATTCAGGGGTTTGGCCCACTTCAGATTGCTGAATGCATCCAGAAACCATCTTACCACACTTGAGGTTGGAGCTTTTTATTCAGTGGACACCCTAAGAACTCTGGGGCTTGATAACAACCCACTGGCATGTGACTGCCGTTTGCTTTGGGTGGTGCAAAGGCGACTATACATGGACTTTGGTGAAAGTCCGCCAACTTGCATTACCTCAGTCCAGCTGCAGGGCTGGAATTTTCTCGATTTCCCTGAGGTCGAGCTGCCGAATTTGCTTACCTGTCGGCCACCTCGAATTCTTAACCGCAAAGCTCAGGTGATGAAAGTAGATCAGGGACACACAGTGGTGTTTCACTGCAGTGCCGAAGGTGACCCTCTGCCATCTGTCAGATGGCTAAACCCACAGCTAAGATCTTTATCACCCATCGGCAGAGTACGAGCTCTGTCCAATGGCTCGCTGGAGGTTCGCTATGCTCAGCCTCAAGATAGTGGCAAGTATCTCTGTGTGGCATCAAACGCAGCGGGAAACGACAGCCTGCCCATTAGCCTTCATGTCCAAACCTTTCCATCATCTTCTAAGAAACCAT
Organism: Simochromis diagramma; assembly: GCF_900408965.1. Lineage (NCBI taxonomy): Eukaryota > Metazoa > Chordata > Actinopteri > Cichliformes > Cichlidae > Simochromis > Simochromis diagramma. The sequence continues at coordinate 9,537,456 of NW_024387523.1, read as the reverse complement.
TTCGTCTTAAAGGTTGGTCTGCCTTTCCATCTGCTGCTCCAGGTGTGAACGGAAATCAGAAACTCAATTTTGATGTAAAGACCCTACTGATAGCAGCAACCATAGGGTTTCTCTCGTTTTTCAGCTCTGTGAGTGTTTGTTTCATTTTCATGTTCTTCTGGAGTAAGGGCAAAGGTCAGATAAAACACACAGCCACAATCGCATATGTGCCACGAAGCGCCATGTCGAGCAGTAATGGAGGGACAAGCAGCTATATGGAAACGGGGAGGTTTACCATGAAGCTGTTATGAGTCAATAAGCAAAGAATATATTCACCTGATATTAGTAGGTATCAGTGAATAAACTGCAAGGTGCTTCAATTTATTTAGTTTTTTGCTTGAATCTGATAATAATGAGCATGTTGTCTTAATTAATAATATTTTAAATTGCATTTAAGAAATGTGACCTGACAAACCATGATCATGTTTATCTTGCAACACAAAAAAATAAGGAAATGAGGATAAAATAAATTAAAGAGTAAACTTAAAATAACAATTACATTGGACTTCAGGTGGACTATTTGGACTGATGAGATATGGAGAATCTAACAATAGCGGTATTAACCTTATATTAAGGTTAATGTGCAGTTTATTATGCAGCTTCTTTTCTGTAGCATGTTATCTTTTCTTGATTAATTTCTGCACTGTTTATTATTTAATAAATGTGTGAAATGCAAGTTGGTTGTTTGTTTGTTTTTTTACATTTTTCTATCCAAGAACTTAGAAAAATTAAAGTGATTATGCTTTCACAAATTTGGTGCACTTACTTAAAAATTTACAGCACCCAGTGAGGAGCATCCAGTGAGGAGCGGCACACACAGCACTTGGTTTAATGCGTCTATATGTGAACTGCAAGGTTTAAAAAAATCTCCATAAGCAGTTTTGTACCTACATTGTGGGCGAGTAGACCGTAATACTTATCTTACCTTCACCGGTGAGTGGAGCTGGCTGCATTAACTGACAACTAAAACGGTAAGGGGTGGATATAACAATAAACAAATATAATAAATAAATGCGTAATAAATAAATGACTTTAACAGTAGATAGAGACTGCTGAGTAGTGCAGTCATTATCGTGCGCTAAAATTACAGAGTTGCCATGACAACGCATACGTTTCTCGGCGCAAAAGAAGACCTCGGTTTCATGAAACAGTTATACAATTTTTGAATAAAATATTTTCTAATAGAAGCTTCGCATTAACTGTGTAATTGATTATATTTTCCTATGTCAAGCCAAACAACTAAAATAAACTTTTAGTCCGCCCGCTAGCCCGGAAGTAGATCAACAGTCCCGGATATGGTTGCTTGCTAAATGAGAGCTAGCGGTCAGTTGTACATTTCATTTGTCAGTGTTTATCGTCTCTTATAAGAAAAATTATAAAGTATCCCTTGAATTTAAAAGGGTCTAAAAAAATATGGGCACCAACATAAAATTAAGCAAATATACTGAGTAACGACGAGGTCAAAGAGGTTCCCGCAAAACGATCTATATCTTTTAGCGTAACATAACGAGCTAAGTAGCTTAGCATTGATTAGCATATTTTGAAACCACAATCATGAGCCTCGCAGTTGGCCGTGAACCCAGAAAGACTGCGGGAAACCGTATGTCCAAACTACTGGATGCTGAAGAAGAGGATGAGTTCTACAAGACCACTTACGGAGGCTTCAACGATGTGAGTAACCAAACTGATAAACAGAGCGCGATAAAGAGTTAGCATTAGCCGGCTCCAGTGTTAATAACTAGAGCCTGCAAAAAACAAAGTTTATTGTCCTGCGCGCAATGCCTGAAACACTGATGCTCAATTTTGGGGAAATTGGTTCATACCTATTTGCTGCCCGACAATGAAGCCCGCAGCCAACTCACTTATTTATATTATTTACACATTAGTACAACGGAAGAATTTAGTTTCTGCCAGGCTACTGACCATGCACTAGTACAGGAGACATCTCTCACTATTTTGAGACTGACATGACTGGGAGTGGGTCTCACTGATATAAATCAGACTCTCACAGCATTACACGATCCGGACCTTTTAGACAAGCCAGCACATCTTCACACGTTTATTTTAGTATTAAATCCTAATGAGAGTATCATATATGGCAGGGCCGCTGCATTATACTTCAATACTTTTAAAGAGTTTGTCAGGAAGCTCTTGACTAAAGGGTTATGTGCATGTAAACAGCAATTTTAAAAGCTATTTTAGTTTTATCATGTTCTTGCTAGGGCAGATCGATTAAATGTATTTATTTATTTATATTTGTTGGGGTTTATTGGGTCTTGTATCATAAATTTAGTAGTGCATTGCTGAAAGCACTTACTTCCTCTCTACTAGGCTGAGGTTGTGGTTTAAAAGTTGATTAACGCTCACTGGTAATTGGGGAGTCGTGTTTGATTGTGATTTTTAACAGTAACCATTCCTGCCATCATTTCCGTAGTAATGTTGAAAAACAATCTCATCAGATTTTGGATTTTGACAAGAGAGAAAACTGAGTGTGAAAGCGAAGCTGTCGATTTTACCAGTCGATCTGTGTTCCTACCCTCGCTATGACCACGAGCTGTGGGTAAGAACGAGATTGCAAATGCAAGCGTCAGAAATCAGTTTCCTCCAAATGGTGTCTGGGCTTGGCTTTAGAGAAAGAATGAGGAGCTCAGTGATTTGAGTATAGCGTCTACTTTACATATCAGAAGGAGCCGGTTGGGGTGGGTCAAGAATTGGAATACGATGCCTCCCAGGGGAGGTGTTTTGAGTGTGTATTAGCAGGAGGTAGCCCTGGAGCAGTCCCAGTAGAGGGAGGTCTGGGGCTTCTCTACTTAGACTGCTGCGCCTATGACCTGGACCTGGATTAACAGCACAAAATGGAAAGATAGATGGAGAAAGTTCTTCATAAGGCTGGGGTTCTCAGATCTGAGAGTACAGTTTTGGAACTGTAAGAGAAATGAGGTGAATTAAAAGGACACATCTAAAAATGAGTGCGTCTTGCCACTGTTCATTCGAAATGGTGACCGTGACTTAGTTTAGAGCTGGCCTTACAATTATAGTTTGAACACCAGCTGTAAACAGAGCCTAGATGATGCCAGCTTTTCCCGCTTCACGCTTGAAGAGAGAAGAAAGTTGTGTGATATTGTTTGTCAGAACATTTGATGCTGTAGCAATCTCACACATTATGGTTTGCTTTTGAAGATGCTAATTTGTTTCCTCAATTTACAGTGTGGCTAATTTTCTTCAAACAGCTGCTGGTTCAGGGGTCACCTTGTGTAGGGGGATTTGGCAGCGGCGGCTCTGGCAGTTCTGACAAGAGTGGCTTCATAAAAAAATCACAAACAGATCCTGAGATGCCTCAGTCATCTCTGCTGGGACTTTGATAAAGCACTGTGAACGTGCCTGTGTGTGCACACGCTTCCTTTATCTGTTCAGTTTTCAGGGATATTTTTGTCTTGTGCTGCTTTCTAAATCTTTACTGTCGTTGGATGTTGGGTTTCAAAATGACCCACATTTATTTTAATAAATTTGAAAATTCACATTGTTAGTGCACATAATGCATTTGTGTTATTTTATTTATCTTTGCACCTGGTTTGGGCTTAAGGCTGCTTGTTTGAGTTTTGTGATGTAGCTTTGACAATGAGGGGAAACATCTTTATTAAAAATAAATAATCTGTTTATTACTAAATCTCTTAATGGGATGTGACTTTGCATACATTTGCTACACACTTGCCAGATACAAAAGTGTAAGATTTTAATCAATAGGCCTGAAGACTACACTTAGAAAAAATGCAGAGGAAATTTGGTGTTTGGTGTCTTTGCTGGTATGTCTCGGATTACTTGCAGATGGTTTGTTCTGTTGTTCTTTTCTTTTCCTGATTTCTATTTATTGCTCCATTTGTTTGTCGTTCAGGAATCGGGAGATGATGAGTATCACGGAGAACATTCAGACACAGAGGACGAGGTTGACAGTGACTTCGACATCGATGAGGGTGATGAGCCGGACAGTGACCAGGAGGAGGACGCACCTCGAAGGAAAAGTCGGGTTGTCACCAAAGCTTACAAGGTACTGCAGGACCAATCAAACTTTGAGCTAAGCTGAATTTAATTGCCCTAATACCTTGTGTCATCATGTATCACTTTGCAGCGGACTTGAAAAACAAAGATGGAAACTATTTGTTTTTCCCTTTAAAAGAAAAGGAAAAGTACTATTTACCACCTTTTTTTAATCCCTGTGTTGTCCTTCAGCCCCACATGGGTACAGTTGCACACATGTGCTCCTTATCCCTCAGGTGAACAAGCTTTTTAGCAACTAATGGCCAAGTCGGACCACTAATGTCCCCATTATATTTTACACAGAAATACTCTTTTAAGTGGCTCTGTTTCTGTTTGTGCCTGTTACACCTTTGCTGTTTCCTTTATCTGTGCCAGATATTCTAGCATATAATTAATGATGTTTTATATTTTTATGGTAAAAGGAGTTAAGCCTCTTATCTCTGTCAGTTTCGCTGTTTTCCACATCATATTGGCATTAAGTATCTGCCTCAAGGCTTCTGCAGCAGTGAATCGGAGTACTCAGTGAGATTAGAAAAGTGGTATCTAAATACTAGTTAAAAAATAAACAGTACATTATCCTTGGCTCACAGATGGGCCAAATCCTTTAAAAATCTATGAAGAGCTGAAGGACAAAATCATTGTAGGAAAGATTTTTGATTTAAAAATGTCATACTGACACATATAAATGACCTCAGTCAGTCAGCCGAAGGTTAAAACTGCTCTGCAGCTCCACAGAAGCCACTGGTTGTCAAATGACATGTATTAACATATGTTAAAAACAAACTGATTTAAAAAAAATCCTTTAACATAACAGTTTTCATTGTTTTTAATATTAATATATTTTTTATTTCCTGGCATGAACATGTTTAATGTGTGGTTATAGCATAACATTTAATGTTTTTCATCTTCTTCCTCAAACTGAATGTCAGTGAAACAGATGCGAATTGAAAATGCTCTCTGTCTTTGTTTAATCCAAGGAACCAATAAAAGTGCCAAAACCCAAACCTAAAAGAACAGAGGAGCAGAAGAAGACGGAGAAAACTAAAGTGGAGCCAAAAAGGAGGATTCCACAAGAATTCCAAGATTTTGCAGAGAGTAAGATTTCTCTAAACCTCCTACTAATGCTTCCATAGTGTTTTCCTTTTATTTGAAAAGAAGGATGCATAAACCTCCCAGTTGTGTGCATTCAGTGAATGGATCATAATATTGTGGGAAAGTTACAAACATGTTTAAAAAGTTTTATTCAGCTGTTTTTTTTTTTGTTTTTTTTTAACACTGCATTTCTTAATTCTTGTGTAGCTCGGAAGTCTGTCCGACAGTCCACCAGTGAGCATACACGAAAGACGAATCTGCGCTTACAAGAACGCCAGGACGCCCCGCGAAGGCGACGAGGCGCTCATCGTGACCGACCCCTCACCCAGGAAGAGCTGCTGGCTGAGGCGAAAATAACAGCCGAGATCAACATTCGATCACTTGGTGAGAACATGTTGGAGAGTTACTCTTTAAATATCTGCACAAACTTTGGGTAATTCAGGACTCTTGGTTATCTTTCTTGTTATGCAAAGAGAGAACCAATGTCGAGATTAGTGTGTCTTAGCAGAAACATAGAAAACAGAAATGATACCAGACAGAAAGCATCGTGTTAAGCACTCCAGGATGTGCGAGTACTGAGTATCACGTTGCCAGTTATGTAAGCTGAACATTATAATTATCTATTAATCAGGATTGGAAGAGCCCGTGATTGTAATGTAAATCAGTATAGTTCCACCAATAATTTACCTAAAGCTGTTTGTGCGGTATAACAAAACACATCAGTGTTGCTGATTTTTACTTCACGTCTTCAGAAAACTACGAACGTCTGGAGGCAGACAAGAAGAAACAAGTCCACAAGAAGCGGCGTTTTGAAGGACCAACCATCCGTTACCATTCAGTCCTTATGCCCCTCGTCTCAAACCCAGTCCTTAAAGAAGAAAATGTTGATGTTGAGGGGTACGTAGAAACTCGATGCTACCTGGTTTTTCTTTTGATTCTGTTTTGGAGTAATCTGCTGCTTAAACATTGACCGAACGGGGTCAGTTGGGTATTTTCTGTCGTTCTTTTCATATAAAAAGGGCAAACACAACAGCTTGATAATAAATGGCTTCACCTAACCACTAACTATGAGTGGAAAAAAAAGTTTTTGTATTATAATTCGTATTCTCTGAAAAATGGCCGAAAATCATAAATTCTGCCAGGACATGTAGACTTATGAGCACAACTGTCTGATAATTATGTTTAAAAACATATATTCTTGGTTTTGTCATATTCCCAAAGGTTGGACCAGGACGTTCCCCAGACTGCACCGCAGAATCCCACCACACCTTCCCAGCAGTCTGCCGGAGGCCTGTGCTCCCGCACTTATATAACATTCAGTGACGACGAAGCGTTTGAGGTCGCCTTCCCGCCAAGCTCCCAGACGAGTCCTCAAGTGCCCATCCAGGAGGTTTGTCCTGTTACCCACAAGGCCGCGCTGTACCGAGACCCAGTCACAGATATACCGTACGCTAACGCACGAGCCTTCCGCATCATCCGGGAAGCATACCGCAAATACGTGGCCGCTCATGGATTTCCGAACACTTCAGGAGGGTCGACGGTACTTGACTCTTCAGCAGCAAAGGGCGCCCGGCAGAAAATGGTTATGAAACAGAGTGCGGCTGCTACATAGATTAGTTTCAAAAAGATGATAAAGGATTGGTTTCTGTTTGAAATTCTCAGTGAAATGATCGAAAACACTGTTTTTATTTCTGTCCTTACAGCTCACGAGGAGTCTAGTGGAAAAAACTGACATTTTGGGTTTGAGCTGTCACTGAGCTGCTAAAAGGAAAAAAAACAAACAGTAGTAGAACCAAAACAGCTGCCGCATGGCCTTAAAATGTAAAAAGTCTTATTTGTGAAGTGTGTGTGGAAATCAGCTGAAAAAGGCGTGCATCTGCACAGTGGCAGCTGTGATTGTTCTTTTTATTTAGTTTGTTTGTTTTAGATTTGTTTTTTTTTTACTTTTGTGTTTGCAAATGTTCTCATCAAAAAAATAAATTTTGGGAACTTGTAATAATTGAGAGTTAAACGAGTTCTGCTTTATAATAAAAAATGGGACGTCTGCACAGCGGGAACCACAGGAAAAACTGGGAAAATAAGACCATCATCATCATAAAATCATCTTTGTTTTCACCAGGCTAAAATCCATTTAATCTGTAATGCCCTTCTTAATTTACAGTTTAGTATTTGTTTTTTTTGTTTTTTATTTTATTTTTGAGTGATAGAAGACAAAGAACTAAATGTCATGTTTTGGTTTTTAATTTTCAGTCCAGCACCGTAACTAAAAAAATCATCAGACTGTTTTGGAAAACCTGGGCCCCGGAGTTTAATTGATTGTCTGCGTCTGACAAATCACTGAGACACTTTTAATTGATCAAAGCTTTAAATCCTCCCTCCTGTTATACATTTTAATTTTTAACACAGAAGCAAGCATAACATATTCTCTTTTATGGGTGAGAGCGAGGCAGTTTCTTCCACATTTATCTCCTGGTTCTTTCTTAATGTGTAGTCTGATAGTTTAAATTTTATTTTATTTCCTCTATCTGCCTCTATGCAGACAGGGCTGTCTCATCGAGCATTCAGAGTATATTCTAGTTCATCGTGAGGCTTTTATAAAATGTTTTTTTTTCTCCTCTCTGAATTGTTAATGGCAGAAAATTGCTTGAGCTTCAGTCTCGAACAATACTGCTTTGCTGATCCCTTTGGGACCTTAAATTAGGTTTTCTATATTTATTCTCTGTGTGTAATCACAGAGAGACAGAGTAAGCCCTTAACACAGCTGAGTGCTTGACTAGTGTGAAACCTTTGACCCCTTCTACACCGAACTACCCTGCACAATGTCCCATAGGCCCAGCACTCATAACCCCCCCAAATACAATTAATTTAAGTTTCAAGGCCTCAGATAATCAAAGGTTTCACATTTATTTTATTAGAAACAGCAATTTTTTTTTTTTTTTTTTTTTTAGCTGTATCACAGGAGATTTACATTCAGCCTTCACCTGGGAGCAGAATCGATGACTGGTGAAGCCGTCTCTGATCTCGTTTGGAGTTTCGGGTACAAATCTTGCAGTGTCTGCTTTCGTGTCAGTTCAGGCAGATGCTTTGCCTTTGCAGGAAAGCTTGTTTGTTTCAAGCAGATTCTTACCTGTGTTTCCAGTAAACGCCCTGATGATGTTGAGCACAGCATCTCTGAACAGTCTGTGTTCTGGTGCATAAGTAACCAGGCTTCTTTGTTTTCAGCTCATCTCAACTCTGCAAAGACGTTTGTCATCCATCCAGATCACCTAATGAGTCCATTTTCGCAACAATTGCTGCTCCTCTCTTATTTCCAAAGGGGTTGCCACAGTGGATATTACTGCATATTTGATTTGGCGTAGATTTTACACCAGATGCCCTTCACAAAGCTACACATCCATTTATCTGGGCTTGAAGCTGACACTAGGAATACACTAGTGTCCTACCCCTTAGACTTGGTTTGTCTACTCCCAGTCTCGAGCTGTGGGTCATTTGTGTGTAAGTTTGAAAACCACTGACAACAAAACTCATTCGTTTCTGTACTGACGCATTAGAGTAACTTGTGAACCTATGAGGTACTGATAGTTAAGAATGTGTAAATCTTTAATCGCCTGATGACATTATAAAAATGTTTCAAAATTTTAATAATCTAAAAGCAGAACCTTAGTTATCTAGATAACGTGACAGAGCCAAATTCTACCACTGTAAGTATTAAATGCTGTGTTCTAATATTACACACTCTAACAACACTTTATTTGGTACACATTGCCAGTGCTGGTTTGACCCCCACCACCATCCTGCCCCCCCTTTGCTTTAGAATCAGAATCAGAAACTTTATTGTCATTGTCACAGGTACAACGAAATTAAGAATGTTCCCCGATCATTGCATCATCCCTAGCAATATCAAAATATAAATAAATCAATAAAATTCAATAAATAAAATGGAATACTTAAAATACTAATAAGACGTAACAGTAAAACATTCACATACATTCCCACATACATGCTTCAGACCGTGCATAGATTAACACAAGAGTGGCGTGATGGACATTTTTTTTTGTAGCATTCAGATTTGTTATTGCAGTTGGATAACAGCTGTGTTTGAGTCTATTAGTCCTTGCGCTGATTGCCCTGTACCGTCTGCCTGAGGGCAACAGTTCAAACAGGGAGTGGCCAGGATGTGAGGTGTCTTATGATGTTTTGGGCCTTTTTAAAACAGTGGATGTTGTGTAGAACTTCCAGTGTGGGGAGAGGGCAGCCAGTGATCTTTTGAGCGGTGTTAATGATCCCTTGGAGTGCTTTCCTCTGAGCCCCTGTGCAGCTAGTGTACCAAATACATATGCAGTAGGTTAGAACACTCTCAATGGTGGCTCTGTAGAAGGACACCAGCAGTCTCTGTGTGATGTTATTCCTCCTGAGAATTCTCAGGAAGTACAGTCTCTGTTGGGCCTTTTTCAGCAGCTCGGAGGTGTTCACACTCCAGGAAAGGTTCCCCTCTATATTGACTCCCAGGAAGCGGAAGCTTGCCACCCTTTCTACACAGTAGAAAGGGTGGCATAATTAATTCTTTCTTTTAATTCTTTTTGGCATAGATTCAACAAGATGCTGGAAACATTCCTCAGAGATTTTGGTCCATGTTGACATGACAACATCACACAGTTACTGCAGATTTGTTGGCTGCACATCTATGATGTGAATCTCCTGTTCCACCAAATCCCAAATGTTCTCTGTTGGACCGAGATCTGGTGACTTGTTAGAATTTGCTAAGCTGTGTGAATTCTAGCCTTAGTTTCCTGTTCTTTAGCTGAAAGAAATGGCAGCTAGTGTGGTCCTCTGCTGCCTCAGCGTGCATTCAGAGATGCTCTTCTGCATTCCTTGGATGTAACGAGTGGTTGTGAGTTACTGCTGCCTTCCTATTGATTCAAAACAGTGTGACCATTCTGCTTTGACCTCTGGCGTCAACATGTGGCTATTTTGTCCTTTTTGGACCACTCTCTAGAAATCCTAGACATGTCTGTCTACATGTCTAAATGCACTGGTTGGCTTATACTTGTAAACGAGCAGTTGAATAGATCTACATAATGAAGCTCAGCCTCCAAAAGAAGCTGCTTAGAGCTGGAAAAATGAAACACGTTGAGGGAACAATAAATAAATAATTGGTTTATAAAGTGAACAAGAAGAAAAAGAGTGCCTATAAAAGTACATTGTGCATACACATAAGTATGTATTGGAAATGAGAACAAGGATGTCACCTTTCCAAATATTCCCCCCCTTGGATGTGTTAACTGATCGGAAACACTTGTGTAAACTGAGACCTTTTTAAAATTACCGTCACCTGATGATAGATGGTGCATTTATTAAGGCAGTGATCTACTGAAGTGAATAATTCATTGCTTAAATGTCATTTACATACACATGAATGCTGATTTAAAGTTGCCATTAAGACCAAAATGTCACATTTACAAAGAGAGGAGCGAAGAGAGTCAAGTCACCGTAGAAACGAGTCAAAAAAGATAAAAGCTTCTCCATTGTTCAGATGCTCTCAGTCGAGATGCAAACAATGTCGCATGCAAAGTGAGGAAGCAGAAGCAGATCAGCCATCTGTAAGTTCTCCCAGCAGGCCATCCGACAGCCAGGCTTACTCGCCCTGTGTTTGTCATATGCTGAGCTGACAGACTTACTGTACCTTGCATTAATCATGAGAGTAAACCAAAAAACAAAAAGATCCCTCCAAACTGATGTGAGGAAACACAACAAATTGATTCATGTTTTTCAGCTGTACTGTGCTGCTTTGGGAGTTAACCAGCCAGTTTTGAGAAAACAAAATCAGTCCACAAGAGGGATATTCAGCAAGGCAGAGCGAGGATTCGGTGTATGAAGTAATGTCCCTAGTTATTTTCTGCTTAAACCCAAATCATAACCAAGCACACCATGTGTGTGCACGCTTTGTGCATTGTCATATTCGCATTGTTGCCACAAAGTTTTGCAGTAACACCCCGAGCCGAACTGCATTCAGCACTTTCTGAGGATGCAAATTTCAACGATGACGTTGCACGAAAAATGTCACTTCACATTAACACCAACAGCAGGAACCAACACAGTCGGGGAGACAGGAAAAAAAAAAAGAAAAAGTAATTTTATTGTGCTTTTTCCAATTCTATCAACCTCAATGCTTGCTCTTTGAAAGCGGCGTCTGCCCACACACTGCCACTTACATTGGTGAAGAAAAGAAAAAAACAACAACCTAACACATTTATTCAAGAATAACAAGTTATCCCTTAAAGCGACCATGATGATGAATTCAGTGTCGGGCTAAGCCAGCGTCTCTGGTGGATAGACCGATGTAATCTATGCAGTTAAGATTTTTAGCCTTTAGTGTTGTTGTTTCATATTTTATTTTACAGCGTCGCAGTTTAACACTTCTAAACGTTCCTCGTATCATCTGCAACAGCGCAAGAGCGAAAGCTTTGTCTCCCACATACTGCACAGGGCATATGGTACCAATTGAACAGTTTTCAGAATAGGAAGAGAGGGAACTGCATTATCACTCGTTCTAGTGTGGTAGTTGCCATGGAGACGAGTGTAGGTGGTGTACTGTGCTGTACTCTGCTGTACTGCTTCTCTTGTCCTCTCCCCTCTTCTAATGCCCACCGTCTCTGTTCTGCTATCCGCAACATCCGAGTAACTTTCATTTGTTCGTGTTTACTCAGAAGGCTTCTGCTGTTTGTCGTGTATCGATGCTTTATGCCCCCCCCCCCCATCTAAATCAAACACACAGTCTGAAATGGACAAGCTACTTAAATTATGTAATTATTATACATTACAGCTGGCCTAATTTTGTGTTTCCTTCCCATTTAATGAACCCTCTCTGCTTAGATCCTACAAAAGTTTCCCTTTTTTTCCTCCACCTATAAATGTTTTTCACACTGACCGCCCCAGTTCTAGTATATGTTATGCTTTGTCAGTCTTTTTGCACACCACCTATTCTTTTAACAGTTTCCATGGAGATGTGTTTGTGCATGTGAGTGATCGAGGAAGGGTTGAGAGTGAAAGAGTAAGGATGTGTCACTTCCACTTCGAAGGGCTTTTTTTTCCCCTCCCGGTTGTTGTTTTAGTGTAATTTGGAAGACGGTGTGTCCCGAGATAGACGTTCAGCAGCGTCAATGATTTTTGTTTCCTGCTTCTTGTACTTGTCTTGTGTTTGCTACAGATGCATTACACTTTAAATCCCAATAAAAATGTAGAGATATTTCACATAGTGCTGCTGTGCGAGTCTATGTTAACGCAAAGGTTTCATCATCTTTGTTGTCGTATTTGGAGCCGATCAAACTTTTGCTGATTCATTCAAACGTTAATTATGATTAGGAAAAATAATTATTGTTGTTTTGTATTCCCAGTTTACCACCAGCCTCGTTCTTGTGGTGTAGAGAGGGGGAAAAAAAAAACCTAACTGGGTTAAAATTCTTTTTCAGGATTTATGTAACACAGTATTTATATATGCCCACGAAATGATCTATGACACATTCAGGATTTAACAATTAGCAATACATATTTATATAACATGTTTACATCGCAGATTCAAAAGGAAAAAATCCTAACAATTGTTGCCTCCACATGTCTGGACCTATATGGAGAGGTTTGATGGATTGGCTTTTTTTCCCCTTTCCCAGTGATCAGAATAACACCACATTACAGGCTATTAAAATCCAAATGAGTCACACGCAGACGTTGATGTTACTGTTGTTTTGGACTACTGGTTACTGTGAAGGCAAACAAAACATCACGGTGGTCTTTACAGGGCAGTTTCACTTTTTTCTAAAATAAATGTCTGTCTTAAACATATACTGGTTACTTTATTTGTTACATCTTGCTAGTACTTTCCATGGCACAGTTCCAACAAGGTCCTGGAAACATTCCCCAGAGATTGTTCTCCATATCGATGTGACAGCATCACAAAGTTGCTGCGGAGTTGTCAGCTGCATGTTCATGATGTGAATTTTCTGTTCCATCGGGACTGATGGCTGGACTACTGAATGTGGAGGCCATCTGAGTACAGTGAACTCATTGTCATGTTCAAGAAACCAGTTTGGGATAATCTGAGTTTTGAGACACGTTGCGTTATCCTGCAGAACGTACCCATTGTGCTCATAAATTCTGATTCTACCATCTTAATGTAGCAACACAAATCAAGACTCATCAAACCATGAAGTGGTTTTCTAATCTTTGATTGTCCCGTTTCGAAGAGTTTGTGTGAACTGTAGCCTCAGTTTCATTTACCTAACTGGCACAAGTGGCTCCTGGTGCGAGCCGGGGTCTTCTGCTGCTGTAGCTCTCTTTAGAGACACTCTTCTGCTTAACTTGATAGTAATTGTTGCCTTACTATCATTTTGAAGCTGTCTGGCCATTCTCCCATGACCTCTGGGTTCGACAAGGTATTTTCACCATGAAAACTGCCGCTCACCGGGTTTCCGATTTTCTCTGCGAGATGGCCTCCCTGTCTTGCACCAACAACTATGCCACATTCACAGTCATATAAATCACCTCTTCTTCTTCATTCTGATGCTCAGTTTGAACTTCAACAGGTCATCCTGACTATGTCTGTGTGCCTAATTGATTTGAATTGCTGCCATGTCATTGGCTTATTAGATGTTTGCTTTGACAAGCAGTTGAGTAGATGTAACTAATGAGTCTATATTGTAAGTTTCTGGATGTGAAACAAGTCAATACAAATTTAAGAAGCTGGGGACAAAATCAACAAACCTCACCCAGTCCCCATCTTTCTGCTGCCCAGTGGTTAGCAGTTAAATAGCCCAAAATTACACTCTCTGTACACGAAGAAGAAAAAAAAGACTGAATTGAGTTGCTAAAACTCCTCTGCATTTCAGTGATGAACCATTGTCTGGACACTGAGCTACTAAAAAAAAAAAAAAAAAAAAAATCAAACACTGGAAAATACCACCTTTATTTGGCTAACTGAATCCTAAAATTTGGCATAAACAGGCACTGAGCTGCTCAGCTTACCTGTCCTGTGGAGTGCTACTCAGCCTGTGGAGGCTATTGCATAATTTGTTGAGACTATTTGTGAAGCTTTCCAAATTTGGGAAAAATAATGCTGTAATCAGGATTCTCTACATTTTAGATTTTAGCCTGATGTCTTAACATCTTAACTCTGCATGTCCTCCTTCACTACATGAACATCCTTTGAGGTCTTCCTCTTTTCCTCCTGCCTGGCAGCTCCAGATTCAACATCCTTTGACTAATATATCCACCATCCCTCCTCTGTATATGATCAAACCATCTCAGCCTCGCCTCTCTAACTTTGTCCCTGAGCTGGCATGTGAGCATTGTTAAAGGCTTCTTAAAATTCAAACCTCTCCTTTTAATATGTTGCTTCTTTGAGCAGACACCTCCGTGCTATGTTAATCATCAGTAGCCAGATTAACACTGGGTTACAGGTTAATTTAGGAATGTGTTGTGTTTAATCGCTGTTCAATTACATCTTTTTGGGGGGTTTCTGTAAAAATTGGACACTAATGCACCAAATCATCTAGTCAGTTGTTGTAGTGCTTACGCCAGATGCCACAGGTGAAATTAAGTTACCACAAACTAATTTCCACAGTCCCTGAGGGCTCTCTCAGTCTTTTTGCCTTCTGAGCTGCACCGATTCAGTAAAATGTTTTTTTTACAGGACTCGTCACAGCAGTTATTAAAGCAAAAAAAATAAAATAAAATAAGTTCATTGAAATATTTTCAGATGCAAAAACTTGAAGTGCAGCATCCCTACTCTCGTGTGAGCCCCACTGCAAACACTCACTCTGCATATTCAAGAAGTAACTCCGCTGAACTTTCCAACTCGTACCGTTTTCGTCGATAACAGGCGGAACAGTGGGCTGCCGACCGTCATCGTTTCGTTGAGTTTTGTGGCGATTGCAAACTCCAGAGATGGTGCAGCGCAGGGCGGACTCTGCTGCCTCTGGAGGCGGTGGTTTCGCTGTATGCCTATCTTACGCTCTATCTCCGCCCTCTGGGGAGAGACTCCTCCGTTTACCGAGCACCTTTTTACGCGCACTGGCGTTAAATTACAATTAGGGGCTGACGGACTGCAGGAGCGCAAAGGACACCGCGTCAATTTGGTACCGGATTCCCCCTCATTTTTTCCTCCTCCTCCTCGTAATCAATTTCTGGATTATGGGGACGTCGCTGAGCCACGCAGGGTTATCTACAGACGCTTTCCAAGATTAGCTAGAAACATGGAGCATGCCAGAAACAATGTGCATGAATCAGATTTTGTTCCAGTGCTGCTACACATTTCAGTGATCTCGCCTGTAAATACGCCAGGATATTTATTTTAATGCTTCTGTGCGTTTCTTTTTCTTTTAGTGCGCGCAATGTGCAGCACCATGGTTGTTGCTGCTGCTTAGAGTTGGCATAGCCCCACAGACATCAACCTTAATAATCATTCTTTTAAATGTAAGTGATGCGCAGACCTCCGTGGCTTTAACCGTAACCAATCCGCCGTTTTTAACGTAAATACAAGCGACAAATGATGAAATAATTGGCTGTGTTGATCGGTAGACACAAATGCGTTAACAGGAGTTCACGTTATCCACAGATTTGAAAAATAAATAAATAAATAAAAATTAAATAAAAGAAAAAACCGCGACGCAGGGGCTGTTTGGAGTCACATGCGCCCGGGACAAGCAATTAAGATGACAAAAAAGCTCCCCAGTAGAGATTGTCTTTATTGCCGAGGAAGCCGCATTCTTATCACATCACAGTTTCTGGATTGTAATAGAGTTGGAGGACAGGGAGCAGCAGAGGGAGAAGAGAGGGAGGAGAAGCAGATGAGAGCTGCCGAGCCGCACACCGGAGCCGCTGCTGAGGGGCAGGATTTGGCTTCAGTGGTGGACTGAGCTGAAGTTGAAGGGATCCCTATGACAGTCGGCTTCACGTTTCCCCCCGAAGCCTTCGCTCTGGACAGAGGCACGTATGGACACATTGCAGCACAGGTGAGGGACAAGAGGAGCTCTGCCAGTTGGCCTCATGATTAAAACACAACTCTCTCTCAAAGAGGACAGCATCGGGCTTTCATTTGGAAACCGTCTCTCAGGTCTGCACAAACTGATTCTACCTTCATCCCAAAAAGAAAGTAAACCTGCAACCTCAGCCTCCCGCTCCCCCACTCCCAAGTGCCCTGGAAAGCCCACCGGATACAGTCTGCATCCACAGATGTAACTAAGATTTCTTCTTAAGGAAGTCCTATAATTTTGGGTAAGTGTTATTCTCAAGTGTGGACAGATGGAAAATGTCATGTTGTGGAACTTAGGGATCTGTGTGAATGCACAGTATTTCATTGATCTCCCTGTGAAGTATTCACCTAGTGTTAGTGACAGCTGGTATGGTGATGCTAGCCCACCTCACAGCCTGCATATCTACAGCAAAGACAGGAGGGTCTGCACCAGCTGTTCATACAGAAGTGAAACTCAGCAGACCTGCACACAGCAGGCAGGTGTCCTGGTTCAGCCTGTCTCACTGAACTCGTTTTTAAGGTCATGCTTTACAGGATGCGTGACCTGTGAAGGGTTCAGCCAAGGTGTGACATCAGCACACGCTGATGTAAAAGAGTTTTACACAAAACCTGGTGCTGTATATGTGTGTATTTTTGCTTTTTCAGTTTATTGTTAGAAATTATTCTCAAAATATTAAAGCTGTTCAGGTGATTTTAAGTAAATGACTGTAAACTCCTCCTCCCCCCCCCCCAAAAAAACGTGCCGCCCTCATCCTCTGGTTTGAATTGGTGAAAATTCGCAGAAAATTTTCCTATTTGTGGATTTCTTTCATAGAGCATATCTAAAATATTCGCCAATTATTTTCATTAAGACGGTAGTTTAAGGTATGTTTGGTGTTTTTAAGTGTTTTTGAGGGGGGTCTCAAGTATTTGCGTATTTCAGGTATTCATTGGCAGTTGTGGTCCCTAACCGCTGGTATTCGCAGCGGTTAGGGACCACTCAAAATATAAGCTAAGGCTAAAGCGCTACATGTAGTACACCACCTTCTAAATTAGCAACATGCTGTCAGTATCCCTAGTACCCACTTATTGTGCCACCACAGACTGTATATAAAAGCTCAGTGTTGCCTCCTGGTTGTTAGTGATCTGTCGCGATGCCTCAGGCTGAGCATTTTTGCCATCACTACCCTGGTGTTATGAACACGAGGAGTGAGCGGTGGATCTGGCTGAGAAATTGGAGAAACGCTCCATGCTAATTTGGTAGCAACTTGTCATTCACAAGCCCTAAAGCATGCGCTGCTTTATCCTCCATTCTAATAGAGGCATTGTTTGGAGCAGAAGAACATCATGTTTATTCATTAATAGGTAAAAGTCTTAACTGAGCCAGTGTGCTCATTGGAAAAATATTTACTGTAGTCAAAGATCAAGAGAGACAAAAGGTTCTATTCCCATTGACTTCTATATAACCAGATGTTCTTGCTGAGTCTCCCCCTGCTGGCTTCACGTCACAGACCCAGAGACTGTGTCCATCTTTTGTGTACAGTCTATGGTTTGCACGTACAAACTTCTCAGTGTCTGCTATGTTGTTTGTAGGGAACAAGACTAAATATGACAGTAGTTTTGCCCAGGAAGCCTCCTGATTGGTAGAAAGAAAATCATTCATAACATGTAATGTAGAAAAAAAACTATTCATAAGTGTTTAAATGTCATAGCTCATGTTTTTAGAGATTTTCCCCAGAGGCACTTTTTTTTTTTTTTTTGCAGTACTAATGCATCTCAGCTGCATTCAACACTTTGTGCCCCACGCTAACAAAAACAAGATTCATTAATTTACTTTATTTTAAGGGGAACTTCCATCTTAATGAATGCACAAACCTGCTGCTCTCTCTTGGCAGTCAGCTACTTCAGAGTCAGCGAGACTTTGCTTGCACTAATTTCACTGACACCTGTAGTTTCTTAATGAGCTATCTGTGGGTGTTGCACATTGAACACCTGCATGGACTGTGGAGAGGATGCAGGTTATCCATAATGATAGTTTAAAGAGCTCAGTCTTTATTTTTTTTAAAGATAGAAAAAAACAAAATCATTAAACTGGGTTATTTTAGCCCTGTCAGGTAGTCAGTTTACTATGACAACAAGAACTTTGGCAAGGTTTCGTTTCGTTACATAACAGCACTGGTGTTAGTGAATATCTATTATTAGGCCAAAATGGCTTTTGCCAGCAAGTGTCCCAGTTTCACTGGACTTTGTACTGGGTTCAGTATGTGTAGTTGGGAGCAATAGATGATTTGCCAAACTACGCATGAGTGATTTCATTTATTGCTGGTATTCCTCCATCTCTACTGGCAACGGATTGATGTTGGGACAGTGAATGACCACCATCTTCATGGTCCATTATGTCACACCGTCTCTGCACTCAGTAGGCTCTTTTTAAACCGTTCCCCATTCTAACCAAAAAGCATAATGTAGTGGAGAGCGCAGTGCTTCAGTTAATGAAATGTCTAAGGCTGCACACTTGATGGAACAAGATAAGTTTGGCTCAGTCTGACTCATTGTCCCTCGCAGGATTTCCTCATCCTCCTCCATATGAAATGGGTATCTTCATAAGAAACGCCTATCTCCTACATCTCCTCCAGAAATTATTTTGTTAGTTTAGCTGAAATAGAAAGGCGTGAATCACGGACGTCTATTAATCGTTCTCAATTTCTCATGAACTGTTGAGAATCTGGACTCCTTGCCACTCTGTCACAGTTGTCAGCTGGGAGCCCGACAGCCGGCAAAGAGCTGATTCTGCTCCAGTACCAAGTTTCCGTCGTAATTCTGCTGTTCTTCAGCCATCTTCAATACAATGCACAGAGGGGGCTTCTTCTTGCTGCCAAGGACAGCAAGGCTTTGACAGTCTAGCTGAATGTTCTCTAAAAAAAAAAAAAAGTTGGGAGTCTTGTCAATGAGATCCTGTCCTGCAATTTTCTCAAATTGTTTTCTTTTGCCTCAGGCCATGGATTTATTTCTCATCCTCTTCTTTTTTTCAGCCAGCTAACAGAAAAAAGTGGAGATATTTTTGTGGTTCTGGTAATTCTTTCCTATCCTGAGCCTCTCCTCCAACTTAACACAGTCTGACAACGTAATACCTTATAATACTCATCAGTTTGCTCTCGCAGAACTGCCCCTCAACTCTGTCCCCACATTTTTCTCCTCTTAATCTCTTCTCTTACAGCCACTGGAGGCATGCTATAGTCACACTAGGGGAAACAGTAGTTGGAAACTGCGACACGACAACTTATTGCAACCGTGTGCAATCGCCTGCAATATTGTTGCCTTTGCAATGGTTGCTCTGAAGACGTTGACCAGTCTGCGACCAGTCTTCAAAGTGACTTTGTTACATCAAGGGTGGGAAGGAAATAGCAATGAGATGGACTCAGTCTGCTTTCAATTTGCAGTTGAATGAGGTCAAGTTGGCAATTAAATGCAATCTGTTTGTGATAATGGGGTAATTAACTTGGTGAAGATTTGAAACAGACATGTAGAAATTCATGTAGAAACACATAAAGTAGCTGTGAACTCATACAGGTGCTCAGCAACATTGTGTTCTGGATATATTCCTATATAAAAACAATCAGCTGGCAACCAGTTTTGTCCCCTATTGCACAGATGCTCATCGGCTCACACTGACTCACATTGATTGCAACACATTGCCAATCTATTCAAGTCATTTTTATTTATATAGCGCCAAATCACAACAGCAGTTGCCTTAAAGTGTTTTATATTGTGTGGTAGACCCTATAAATAGTACAGAGAAAACATAGAGAACCCCAACAATCATATGATCCCCTATAAGCAAGCGCTTTGGCGACAGTGGGAAGGAAAAACTCCTTTTTAACAAGAAGAAAGCTCCAGCAGAACCAGGTTCAGGGAGGGGCGGCCATCTGCTGCGACCGGTTGGCGGTGAGGACGTGCTGTGGAAGAGAGCCAGAGATTAATAATAACTGATAATTAAATGCAGAGAGGTGTATAAACACAGTGAGTGAGAAAGGTCTGTGCTTATAGATTAGACGGTGATTATCTGCAAACGTCTGACAATCTGAGAGTGATTGCAGTCAGATCAAAATTATTCAGAAACCAGTTGCCTCACCTTGCAATCCAACGTGGTCACACAGGGATCGAGGTTGTTGCACGGTGGTCCGTTAGTAACTGCAACTGCATGCAACTGGGTGCCGAATGTAGAAAAAATGCAACGCAATCACTAAAGAACCAGAGATTTATTTTTGGTTGCCATTCTGTTTTTGCTCTAGTGTGACTAAAGCCATAACCCACCTCAGATTTCTGTGGGCAGTCTCCCTTGTTAGCTTTTCATACAGCTGTATTTTACGAATCAGTCAGATGCCCTGATTAGGACTCTCCTGATGTCATAGAATATTCATTTAAAACTTTCAAAATGACTGCAAAAATCTCACCTGTAATGTGAGTTTTATTTTAAGAACCAGGAATAAAAATAAATAAATAAATAAAAAAGTGTGCTAACCCCATCCACTCACTTTTTTTTAATCTCTTGGATGACAAACTGTCACTGTACAGAAAAGTGTAGCTTCAGGGTTTTTCTTTCTTTCACATCCATCTACTTAAGGTGGGTTCGGCTAAAATTGTGTGTTTAAGCTTCTTTCTCTGTGTAATTTAGAGGTCAACCCTGCTCCGGTAAGCATCTTAAATTGAGTATAATGCGAAAATCTGAAGCCTTCATTTGTTAAATACTGAAAATATGATGTGTAATATCCAGTATTTTTTAACCTTTTAAACAAAACAAAAAAGCACATTAGCATATTCATTGATACTTGATTTTTTTTAAAGAGGCAGCGACCGTAAATGTCCTTTTAGGGAATTTAAAAGCAGGAATTTGAACTTTTTGTTGGAGAAATCATATCAGAAACAAATCATCATTCAAAGCAGGATATTTTTATATTTCTTCCACCACACCTGGAGGGGATCCATGTCTGTAGGAACGCTTATCAATTAATCATGGAAGCTGCTTGTGGCTCTGCAGCATCGTGACATTTAGCTTGCAGATCTAAAAAAAAAGGCAGATCTGATGGGGTGGATGAAGAAGAAGCTCATGCCGTGCTTTGCAGCCCAAAAACGGATATCTTTTTAATGACATGGACAAGTTTGTGTGTTCGCATGCTCCACAGCAGCCCCAGATGGTACCTCTCATATTACTGCATTTGAGTCATACAGCTAAACATCTGTTTCTTTTCTTTTTTTCCTGAAAGATAATTTCCCGCTGCTGTTTGTCTACAGCAACATTTTATCTACAGAAACCTCAAAGACATTCATACCATGCAGATGAAGAACGATTCCACCTACTGCACAGTAAAAAGTCATTTCAACTCCACGTTCAGCGCTGTTTACTACTATCTATAAAATTACATTTCTCTTTCATTTGATTTGTACAGTTTGACACATTCTCTCTATTAATGTTGCTTTACCGTTATTTTCAGGCACAATAACGGGTTCACGTTTTTTCCTCTGGTTGTTTTTAAAACTTTTTGTCATTGTTGTGTTTTTTGGGGTTGGGGGATTGTTAGTTCACTGATGTCAAAAACTAAAGGGAAAACTCTACTTGTGTCTGTGCCATATAGCTGCATGGACACATCTTCAAAGACGTGGCTGCCCCATCAGAGTCAGTTTGGGTTGGTTGGTCAAGCGGAGGCTTGCTGTGGTGGTGGACCTGGAGTTTTAACCCCAAGTGAGTCAGTTTAGCCGAGACCCAGTCAAAGTCTCCTTTTTTTCTCCGTCGTCAGCTTTGCGTATTGTCATTTCTTAGCCTCTTCTCCAGTCTGTCATGGTCCAGTAAGGTTTTTATCTGTTATATATGTTTTTCTATGTCCCCCCTCCTCGCCCTTAGTCTTCTGTTCTTTCTGAAATGCATCAACACTGCTGTTGCTAGTGGTTAATGAAGGGTTTAACATGCACTAGCCTCAGATGTGCCGCCCTGCTTTTTTTTTTTTTTTTCCTTTTCCCTCCTCTGCCATGGTTTCCCAATCCTTTTCAACATTATAAAGATTTACAAAAGTACCTCAGCACATTGATGATTTCATTTTTTATTTTTTTAAACCACTCGATCCTCCACTGGAGCGTCACTCACCGTCAGAGCCGCGCTCCGAGTTTTATTTTGACATCCTCTAGGTTTGATAGCGCCATTTGCCTTTTTACTCGGCTTTGATTCATTCCTCCTTCCTCCTCACTGTGCTCCCTTTACCTCCCCAGATGAAAGCAGTCATTTCTTCTCCCTTCAGGGACGGGGAGAGAAATCATTTTATTAGTCGGCGCAGTGTGTAAAGCTGTTGTCTTTGCTTTCGACATTAAGGCCTACAAAAAAACATGTTAGAAACAAAACAAACAAGGGGCGGTCAGAGGCGACTGTAGGGGGGATGGTTTTTGAGAATTGCCTCATTTTTGATGTGTGCTTTCACGAAATAATATAATATCTTAGCGGGGTCGATATCAAGAGCGGTATCCACATTGCTTCTTGATCTTCGTTCTCAGCTCTTTAATTTGGATCTGCTCATCTACAAGCATAGCATTAGAGCTTCTAAATACATTAGCAAAAACGGAGGTAGTTGGATAGAGAGCAGTGCACAAGCTGCGAACATGTTCCTATGGTAACTAGGCCACACTTCCCTTGGCTAGTACACACACACACACACACACACACACACACACACACACACACACACACACACAGAGGGAGGAACAAGGCAGGAGAGAGACAGAAAACACACACGTGATGGAGAGCAACTTTAGATTGTTTATTCGGGTTACTGTTCTTGTGTCTTCCTCCGCTCAGAGGCCATTTTTATACAGTACTGTCTTGGCCTTCAGAAGTAGCGGTTACACTGCAGAATACTCAGTGTTTCTCCAGAAATATCTGCCAGTTTTCAAGCCGATCGCAGGTTCTTCCCCGTGGCTCCCTCGCTCCCACACTGCCCCTGCTTCCTCAACCCCTCCACCCACCTCTCCTCTCTCATCCTGCAGCTCTTCTGTGCATTTTACTTCTCCTTGATTACAGTGCTGCTTCTAAACTTAGAAGCAGAGTGGCTCCGAAGAGTCAGAGGTGTCGCTTTTCTACTTAGAATAAAGCCAGCTGTCCACATTTTTGTGAGGCGTGTTGAATTTAAAGCATCTCGGTCTTTTGGGTGTACGTGCTGGGCTCATGAAACCGAGCTAGTAAGACCGTCATCTTTGGGTCTTCGCTCGAAAGGGTTTTTAAGTCTCTTAAACAGCCCTAATGTTTTCTCACTTCAAATTTAAATGCAGCGGGCACTTCAGGACTTTATACTTAAGTATCTGATTCTCTAAATGCCAGCAGTTTGTACCTCTCTGCGCTCGCCATCTCCCGTGTCATTCTGTGTTTGGTAAATCACTGCTCACACTTAAACCGTGTCAAACCTCCTGGGGCAAGGCTGCCGGGCTGTCAAAGAGCCACGGAGTTGATGCTGCGAGGTTTTGCTTCTGTCAGTCATGCAGGATGATTGTTTGGACAGCTTGCTGTAAATGAATGGCCTTAACTTTCTACACTCATTACACCGTCTGCGTTTGCTTTTCAGCACCTGTGACGCTGCTCGAATTCACAATGGTGGATGAACCATGGGTCGTACTTGGCGTTTAGATGTTAAACTCTGGCTCTGAAGAGTCAGTTCATACAAATGAACACAAAATAAATTAAAATACATTAAAGTACATTTCTCACTTGCTTCTTGTGTTAATGAGCCGTGCAAGCAGTTTTCTTATATTTCTCTATTTCTTCTTATAGATTATAGTGAATGCCTTTATGCCCATGGCCTATTCAGTTGCCTATTTTTTCTGGGAAAAGCCATAAATACTACTGGATTAAACACTATAGTCTGACACTTGAAACAAGAGTGTAATGAAGTGATTAAAAAAAACAAAGTGAAGTTTTTCTGCCATCATGAACAAAGTTGCGTTTACTTTCATCATACAGGCGCAGAGAGAATCTCAGATACATCAACACTTTGACTCGTTCTTAAATTACACACTTTAATGAGGCTGCATGTTTCAAATGTGATTTTAATCCTTTTTAGTTTATATTTGACCAGTTTTACTAGTTTAAACAAAAAAAATTGACATAATTGTATTAGAAGGTTATTTTCTCACTAGAATCACAAACCCTTGCCCTAAACTGTGATGTAGAGGGAGATGCATTTCACCAGCTGAACATTTGAATACATTTTTTAAAAAGTTTGTATTTTTAAAAACATCTCTAAAATCTTTCATAACAAATTTCTAAGCGTTGTGGTATAAAAATTTCTCACGTTATATTTTTAGGATAATTGATGTAACGATATAAGATCATTTTTTAAAAAATGTATAATTTTTATTTATATTAGTGCTGTCAGCGTTAATCTTGTTAATATGACGTTAATGCCCCGTGCAGCCCCACGCACGGGGCGATTCCGCGTTAACTCGCTAACGGAGATTTGCCGCGTTAATGCGTCATTTTAACGAGATTAACGCTGACAGCACTAATTTATATATCATACCACCGAAATTGAAATGGAAGAATTATTTTTTTGTGAAGTCAGGTTGGCGATGTTCTAGAGTGCTGTACAAGATCTTGAGCCAACCCTCATTTTTTTATATTTTGCATTTCTTTATTCTTCAACACAGCCTGAACTCTCTCAGGCAGTTTTCCTGTAATTTCTTCAAGTAGTCTTCAGAAATAGTTCTTCATGCTTCTTGAAGGACATTCAAAGCTCTTCTTTGTGTGTTGGCTGCCTTTTGTTCTGTTCTTAATCAAGATGGTCCCACACTGCTTCAATAATCCTGAGGTTCAGGCTCTGGGGAGATTTTGATCTGCATGTTGGATCAAAATCTGACAGCACTTTTCTGGGTGCCATCAATTTTAATAAGATCCCCAACACCGCTGGCTTAAATGCAGTCCCAAACCATGACAGGGCCTCCACCTTTTTACACAGGACTGTAGACACTCATTGTTGCGCCTTTTCTGAGCTCTTCTGTTTGTATTGATGTAGATTTGAACCACTCCATCAGACCTGTTCTCGTGGATTTTCAGTCCAGTTGTTGTAAAATTTGGCACACCTCAGCCTTTTTTCCTGGTTTCCCTTCTTTAAGAATGGATTCTTCACAGCCATCGTTTCACTGAGACCATGTCTGATGAGGCTTCGGTGAACAGTACATGGCTCAATTGGAAGGTCCAGATCTATGTCTCAGATCTGCTAGAGATTAGGGTTTTTTTTTAGGCCTGACAGTTATTCTTTTGTCCTCTTTGTCCAGTTATCTGAATTGATTTATGGACACACTGCACACCATTCTGACACACACCAAGTTTTCAGATAATGGCTCTCTGAGAATCACCTTGTTGGTGAAAATTGATGCTGTCAAACTGGACACTTTTCTTATATTCGCCTAAGACGTGTAAAAAAAAAAAAGAAAAAAAAAAGGCTAATTGTAACAAAGTGCGTAAAGATACAATTTAAAATAGGTTCTTTTAAGTTTGTTTCAACACAACACTGGTTCATTTCTTGAGTTAGGTGCCTTTTTGTGCATGAGTGATTCATAGGTCAGCATTAAGTGGCTTAACAAACAAAAAAAAAATTCATCTGAAAATGGTCAGGTGTCAAAAGAAAAACTTTAAAAAAACCACGACAAAGTTAAAATGTAAAGAAATGAGGGATGGCTCAAGACTTATGCACTGTACTGAATATCCTTGTATGTGTGCAAATCTCACTGTAACCTGGATTAAAGACGGTTATCACTGATGCAGCTGGAAAATCCAATATGCATATAAATGTACGGGACATGCAACGACATCCAGACTGTTTCTTCCTTGGAGCCTGTCCCAGCTGTCATAGAGCCAGGATACTCCCTGAAGGGCTAACTCAGAACGACAGGCAAGCACACGCTCTCACATCCCCACCTACGGCCAGTACAGAATCACAAGTTCACCTGTCATGCACGTCTTAGGGAGGAGGCACCCACACAGGCGCAGGGAGAACATAGAAACGCCACACAGAAAGGCCTCAGCCAATCAGCATGCTCACCATGTAATAAAATACCAGCCAGCTGTTTCACTGAATTATGAAGTTGTGTATCATATTATAGACAATATTCAGAGACCATTTCAGAGCTTATGATAGTGAAAGTCATGACCTGTCTAAAGGGTTAACTGTCAGACATTGTAAAACATATATTTGGTTATTATAAGTTATTAAACGTACAAAACTTCTATTCACTTGAACTTAATAGACAGTGATGAAATCTTAATCCATAGTTTGCTGAGCCTATTGTCACATTACCATTAGGGTAGGATTAACTGCCGCTACCTTGACAGTTTGGCTTACCTTATGGGTACTCGGCGCTGTCATAAAAAGAGCAACTTCCCATGGCATAATCACGCTTTGGTTGTTGACATGGCAGTATTTACTCGTTGGAATATGGCAATTACGGAGACTTCCATATGACATGAAAACAACATCTGCCCCAGCAGGCCTGGTCTGTGAGTCACCGGAGCCTCCTTGTTGTCATATGCTTCAGACCACACATAACGAGATTTGGTGCGCGTGAACTGGAAACACTGTCACTCTGGGACAAACCGGACGCCGACATCGTGGAAAGACGTAGGCCTCAAACGCCGTCTAACATAGCAGCATGAATGTGGATTTTTATCCTGCTTGAAAATAGAGATGCAGGAGAGAGAGAGCAACTCTCCCTGAAGGCCAAGAGCTATACTATTTTATGATGTTTTTATTACAGCATGCTCACCGTGGCCTGTTATGCTGATATTGTGACTTCGTATTGCGTCATATTGAAAAAATAAAAAGTGTGTTGCACAGCTCTCTCCAAGCCCTTCCATATGACATATTACTCGATATGGTTTCAAGAAATGCTTTTTTTCAAGGTGACCTTCATTGGGTGCTAATAATGAAGGTCAAGCTTAGCCAACCTAGGTACTCGTGTCCCCTAAGGCCTGGTATATTGTTGTGAAGTTAAAAAATTGCGGGGACTGCTAACAAACAAACAAACGGAAGCGATTATGTACTGTACTATGTCAGAGTGTTAAAAGTAAAAGCACTTTAATTGTCTTGAACTGATTTTTAAAAACTTTTATAACAAAGAGGACGCCGTTTTATAAACCTATTGACTTTATTTAACCTATATAAATCGAGCACAATATGTTTTCTGCATTGTGTTTACATTCGACTAAATAACCCTGAAACCTACATTTTCCTCTGCTATGGTCTGTGGGAATTTGAGCCATACTTTTACTTGTTTATTTCTTTCTTTTTGAGTCATAGTTGTGCGCTTCAGAGACACAAACTCTAAAATAACATTATGAGCGAATAAAACTGCGAGGGGCTATTAACAGCTTTTATAATATGTGTGAAAACCTGCTCACGTTGAGTCTTAGGACTGTCTTTTTTTTTTTTCTTGTTTTGTTTGATTACAGCCAAAATCCAAGAACTAATTATGGTATTATTTTAGGTAAAGACTCAGTTTTTTGCTTGATACTGATTGAATACCTCATCTCAGGGTACCTGCAGATCTGATACCAGCCTTCAGCTAACATGCTAGCACTATGCCTCTCATTACACTGATTGCTGTGAAGATTTGAGCTCCACAGACTGTAATTACGGCAGCTGCCTTTGGTGATCCTCTGAATTTTCTTTTTTCCTCATCTAAGGGAAGTGACTACTAAACCCTGACAGTCCCTTAACTTTTCATGCAGGTATCATCATCAGAAATGGAAAGGTTTATGATCAAATACCTTTAAAACTAACGAGCTTCACTGTATATTGGAGTTAGCTCTAATTAGCAGCGAGTAAGTTGTGTGTCTGTGTGTATCCCATCCTCTATTTAGGCTAAAAGCAAGAAAACAGATTAAGTGAGGGGAAAACAGTTGTCTAGTGTCTAATTAGAGTGCTCATTATAGCTAATATTATCATCCTAGGATGCAAACATCTGACAAGATAGCATTGTCATTATGAGTGAAAGCGTGCTAATGTCAGTGTTTACCTCAAATCACCTTCTGTGGAGAATTAGAGGCTCTGGCATGGCTGCAGCCCCTCACTCTTGTTGAGCACCAGTAATGCTACGGTCCAGTGTTTTTTGAAGTGTCCTATTATGTAAGGTGGCATGAGACGCAGGATTAGTGAGGTTGCCTGTTGTGACGGCATCATTGTTTCAGCTAATGCTGATTTGGTGAACTGGTGGGTTATTAGTGTTTTTTGTAGATTTCACAAGTGTGTTTTCTGGAATCAACAGAGTTTTGATCTTTTTTTTTTTTTTTTTGTAGACATCTGCAGAAAAATCATAATTGTTAAATTGCTGTCGTGATCAGTCAGCTTCAAGGATAACTCATTATTATATACATCAGCTTTCACACCTGATTGAGGGTGGGGGGGATTATTACCTGAAAATGATTTTATTCAAATGATTCTATAAAAGCAAAGTTTCCAGATATGTATTAATAGAGATATACATGCTAAAGGTTGAGTATGTTTCTCCAACACCCACTCACAGTCTTCCTCTTTCTGTTTTCTCTCTCTGTATCACAGTTAGCTAGAGGCTGTTGCCACCCACACACTCAGTCCTGACAGCAATTTACATTCAGAA
Source organism: Simochromis diagramma (assembly GCF_900408965.1). Classification (NCBI taxonomy): domain Eukaryota; kingdom Metazoa; phylum Chordata; class Actinopteri; order Cichliformes; family Cichlidae; genus Simochromis; species Simochromis diagramma. Next base: position 9,508,637 of record NW_024387523.1, on the reverse strand, counting down.
TAGCCGATGCGAACGCATCCATGTGTTCTGATATGTCACGTTTCCTTAGATCACTGCATGCTGCAAGTGACTTTCTCAGTGGCAGGTGAAAATACAACCTAAATATTTGTCTGCTTGGTCATTTGATCCATTTGCTCTCGCGCTGAGACACAAGGCAGAGTTGGGATTCGGCCCCACAACGATCGAGGAAGATTTCCGCTCCCGCCCATCCCTCGTGGTCGGGCCGACGGGTCTGAGCATTTTTCTCACGCGTCTGTCGGGAGAAACAGATGCGTTGTGCTGCGTGTTGGTGTGTTTCATCATCTTTACTGTGCAGTTGTGTGCCCGTATCTTCTGCAGTTCAAGTAGAAGCCCTTGGAGTTGTTTCCATGGATACCAAACAATTAGCTGGGATTCAGAATAGAACCTGGAGAGTCGCCTATTTAGAGGCTTTGGGAGTGAGGAAATCATAGGATGACAGAGTGTCTTGATTCTGCATTGCAAAGGGAAGAAAAAAGGGCTCCCGTGGGTAATGGGTAACTTCTAAAGGAAAAATAAATAAATAAATAAAATGCTCCAGCAGATCAATCAGAGACAAAAATAGAACAGCAGAGCGACTGTGAACATGAAACACGATCACGTTTCCTTATGTGCTGTGAAACATATGGACGCTCTGAAGCTAGCTTAAAAGAATGCATGCATATAAAAAGGAATATGACCGTATTGCACAACCTGGGCTCACTTGAGGGCCGTATTGTAGCTTTTGACATGGCTCATTCCCACTTGTGAAAGGTTGAACAGTGTGTAGCTGAAAATGTGATTGCTTTTTTTAAAGAAAAACTTTAAGAAAACCTTCATTGTTGGGGACATGAGGAAAGGCTAAATATAGATTGTGCTCCCAAAGGTTTGCACATAAGATAAAGGTACACAAGCAGCCTATTATATCTGAAGACTATATATATAAAGTGATATCATATGTATGATGTGATTGTTGCAATAGCCAGGAGGTGATTAGCATCTGCTTGACTCAGAGAGAGGGAAACATGCTAGCTTTATTCTGCCTTAAAATAGCTTTGGAGATGTTAGCGAAGTTGGGGAAGGTACATTTGGGATCAGATTAACAAAATATAGATTAAGTAATTTGTTTAGATTTTAAAAACTGAATGTTGTGGCTTCTATTGAGGTTTATGTTCCAGAGTATTTGCTAGCTATGGCCTGTAACCTTTGAATAGAGCGACCTTGTTTTATTTCTTTTAGCTAAAGCTAACCAGTTATAGGCCATTGCCTGATATTTACTTACAGATAGGGCAGTCAAGACATTAGATTTTCTATGTATGATTACAGTGGCCAATGGAATTAAAGATGGTGACATTATCATGTTAACTATAGAAAATGTGTTACAGGAACAGCTAGGTACTAGCTAGGTTAGCTAGATGTAATTTGATTGAGATTCTGCAGTCAGTAAAAGAAAGAGCAAATAGAGGAAATATTGGAAAGTCTGGTTGTTCTTGATTGCCTCATTGCTTGGCTGTTTTTGTGCACAGCTGGGATTCTCGATCTGTGTCCTTGACTGGCTTTTTCTTTTTTTTTTTAATGCTGCGTCACTTTTTATGGTGGGTGGTAAGGTGTTATATCATTAATTATAATCTCTGGAGAGAGTGCATTTATTTGTGGTGCTAAAACCAATATCATATAGTCCTAACGGTAAACTGGTATTAGTTGGACATAAGTAAAGGAAACAGTTGACGCATCTTAATTTGACCAGTTTAATCTGACCGTGTCAGCAAACACAGAAACATTTTGGCCTTGCGGTCTGATGAAATCCAACGAACTGGTTATTGATTCTGTGTTATGTGAGTGTTATCGTGAGATCAGTGTTCCAGTTTTTCCCATGGTTACTATTTTAACTTGGTGTTTGAGGAAATTGAACAGTTAATGAATACCTCAGATTTCTGTCGTTCATATTTAAAGATGGGGATAATGTGGGATGGATATATTCGTACTCTGTGACCCTCACGCTCCTCGGCACTGGAATTGCCTTCCAGGTCACCACATAGACACACACACACTCGTGCAGAGAAAGTCCCAAAGATAGATGCATATACTTTTATAGATCCATCACCATGTTTACTCAGTTGCTACTAGCCTAAAGTCAAACCAAGACCATGGGTTTCAAGATGACTCATCAGAGTGTGGGTCTTCCTCCGAATATAGTTCTCACATCAGGGTTTCTTTTTCTTTTTTTGCGTCATTTTCCACTGGCATTAGATATAAAAAGTTTTCCCTTCTGATGACGAATATCTGTTTGGGCATGCAGTTTTTTTCCAGACACTGTGTTGTTTTTTGTGTTTTTCTCGGGGGGCTGTAGATGTATGTTCTTGTTGCTGGTGTTCTTCAGCTTGAACTTCTCTGTGCTGGTATCTGGCCTGCTAATAATGTGTGTTCTGTCAGTGTTTTCTGATGATGTTTTCCTTTCTTGATGGGACTGAAGTGGCAGCTGCAAGGTAATGACGCAAGCTATGAGTAGGAAGTTTGTTGTGAAAGCAGTAAAACGTTTCTAACTAATGGAAAACTAACTGTCTTGTGACCTCAGAGAGAATGAAACAAAATGTAACAATAAAAGGATAAAAATTAGTTTTAAGAAAGGACAAAAAAAATCATTAAAATCATAACTGCTTGATTGATTCAAGCATTATGCAGGATTTTACTGATGTTTTGTTGCGTTTTGTTTCTTTCTCATTATTACAGGATCAAAGTCATCATTCTTTTAGTTGCTTTCACGGCATCATGCTGATGCAGAATTTCACTATCGTGCTTGAGTACAGTAGTTTGCCAACACAGTTAATTTCCACTGAGATCTCTTAACTCTTAGCAAATTTCCTCTATTTTGGCAGAGTTGATACATAAAATATTTAAGCCTGGAAAAAAGTAAAAATGTGATAATCCAACTCTTTATATCAGAGCTGGCTGCCAGATTGTACTAGCTGGAGTTGCCTTAACATTGGTTGACATAAATATTGAACTGAATGTGTATGTAAATATAACCCAATTTAAAGACATGATAAATGATAAATTTAAATGGCTTGAACTAAGTAGATGTAAGTTTAAAATTACAAAATTCTTACTGGTTTCAATCCCTGATATCCCCACAAAGTCTCAGCGTTTAATAATTATTGTGTTCAAGTTATGCTGGTTTCAGTCTTTTCCATTTCTTATTTGTTTAACTCTGTTATTCTTGCTGCTTTTGTTTGGCACTTTTTCTTCATAGACCAATCTCGCAGGGCAAGTTTTGCCTCTGCAAGACAGTCAAGCATGGAAACTCCTCCCAATACGACCCCACAGCCTTTCAGACAGCCGGTAAGTACAATAAAACCATACAATGCACGCTCAAGTATGTGATGTAAGCTTTATGCTTGTGTAGAAAACCCCACAGGGTAGCTAGCTCCTCTGTAAACTTCCCACTGTAAAACCATAACTTATTTTCCTCCTGTTTTTGTTTTTAATCTTTAGAGCTTTCTCAATCGAAGGTTGAAGGGTTCCATCAAGAGGGCAAAAAGTCAGCCCAAACTTGACCGGACCAGCAGCTTCAGACAGATGATTTTGCCCCGGTTTCGTAGTGCTGACCAAGAAAGGTAAGTAATCATAATATATATTTCCAGTTTGTGATCTGTCCATTGCTCTCCATTCCAGATTTTAAATATTATTACCTCAGAGCGACGATGTGCTCACAGTTCATCCAATATTCATAATGAAAAGGCCAAGGCTGCAGTTTGAAAGAGAATTTTTGATACGGTAATGGTCTGTAATCCAGAGACAAAAGGCAACCTGGAAAGTTACTGCTTTGCCATTTCACTGATTTTATGACAAAAACAAAAGATAAAAAAAAAAGATTAGAGCATGAATTTGAAAGCTGAAGGAAGTTAAAGTACGCAGAAGATACACAGACAAACCGCAACTGAATATAAAGAACCAGAGGCTGTAAACATTTACATTGTTTTCTGCTAGCTGATGTAAGCTGGAAAAATTAGACTGCAGATATCGCCAGCAAGTGTGGAATTAGTAACGTCCTGGTTATAACGAGCTCAATTGTATCATAGCCATCACTAAGATAGTGGATACAGTCCATTTATGCACCGAGCTTGGGAGCTAAACCATCAGCAATCAGAATCTGTTCTTTCTTGGGTGTCTGACAATCCTGTTTTTGTGCACTGTGTGTTATTTCAGTGGCTACTTCACATCACAATGGCAAAACCTCTTAACTTTTTTCCTGAAAGCTGTGGGGTTTTTTTTTTCCTTCTCTTCGTTGAGTTGCTAATGTCAGTAGAGTAGAGAGGCAATCAGTTAAGATTGCCTGTTACAAGCCGACTGACAAGCTGATTCATTTCAGTAAACTCAGGGATTTTGTTGTTACAGCCCTACTTACTCTGGTATGAATGACCAGTTGCCAAAATGTTAGCAAGCTCTAACCAACAGAAAATACATTTTATTGTCAGGCGCCTGGTCCGAACACTCATCCAGAACCATTCATCTGTAAATGATTAATCTATAAGGGTCTTTTTTGCAGCAAACATCTGACTTATCACAGCTGGAGAAGTCGGTGTTATTTCCAGTAAGATTAACTTTGACTCTCTTCTATTCAAGTGTGCCACTTATTAATTTTCATTTTTTTGTATTTGCACTTTTCCAGCTGTGATGTCTGCTGTGAAAAAGGCCTATGGAGGACAACAGATCAATAAAAGAAAAAAGTAATGGGTCTGCACACTGGCTTTAAAGCTTCCAAATATAGCTTAGGCAACATGGGTAAAAAAGGGACTGTTTTAACTTTAATGGTGACAAAAAGTGTATAAACACTGAACTTGCTACATCAATGCTGACATCATTATTTGGCTATTCTATGATAGGTCTCTATGCATGATAATATTAAATCCATTATCACTGATTGAAATGCTCTTTTCTTCTCTTAGGGCGTTTCTTTAAACGGTGTCTTTAAATCAGCCGTACCTGCGCTTCGGATTATTACTCACATGTCACGCTCACATGCAATCATTAAGATTTGTGTTACCCTGATTAGAGATATGCATTAATCCTTTCATCACAAATCTATTTTGTGCTTTTAAAGGGAGACGTTTGTCCTCAAGTGGCTCAAGCAGAATGTGTATGAATCTCCGAGGAGCTCATGACAGCCTTCGCTCCCACTGTAGCTCCTTATCAGCCACAAAAGCAGAGCCCCGTTGAAAGAAGGACGCTGCCTTTAGCGATACCTTCACAGATGGTTTCAGCCAGTGACGAAAGATCTTCATTTGAGTGATATTAATAGAAGAGCAGTCTATCCAATCATTGCAACGATGCTCTCTGAGCTGCGATTTATTACAGATGAACAGAAAATAAATAGGGGGTGAAGGCTTGTATTATCACAGCACGGAAAAGGTTTGTTACTTCAGTTTGTTTTATGTCTGCACAAAAAGATTAAACAATAGCAGCTTAATTAGATGCACATTTATTTAAATATGTACTCATACTCATGTATTTTTTATTGAGATGTCTGTATGAGAAGCCTGCTCATATATACAATTAGAATCACTGGTTTTCATCAGCACAAAGTCAGGAAAATAGAGCTGAAATGAGTGTAGTGTTGAAATCCGTTGGGCATTGCAGTGGAGACACTAGTGTGATTTTTCTTGTCGGGATGCAATAGCTTGCAGCTCTAGAGGCTTTCACCACAGCTTTTTCTTGTTTTGCATTCTGAACTGAGGTCACATCCCGATGGATTCTCGCTTGCATTGTGATCAAAATTTTATGCAGTCCTCACACAATCCAGTCACGATGCACATATGGGAAGTACAAAGATGTAGAGAGGGAGAAGGTAAAAATCTAATGCTGACACTACACTTTGCTCTCACTACAGGAGATGCTGTAACAGACGCATTTAGGGCAGGTGTGGCTGACCGATCCTGGAAGTAATCAGTGTGTCGTTTTTGCAAAGCGCGTAGAAATCCTCTGTTGTAAAATTCAGATTGCTGGTTCAGATGTTAAAGCAAGTTTCTGTGGGGGCAGCAGTGAAGGAGGAGGTGGTGGCGGGAGCTAAACGGCGATGGGGTTAAAGTCTGCCTTGGTCGATCTGCCTTTCCCCTCTAACCACAGCCGTTCACCGCTGCCTCAGACAGCTGCCTTCACAGCCTGCTCCGCGTTCTGCCCACACACGCTTAATTCACTCAGTAGTGTTAAGTTGACTTTGCAATAAACCCACAGCATTCAACTTCACACTCTAGCTTTCCAACGCAGCTGCTCGGCCTTTGCTGCCAAGTCGGTTTACCATGTCCTGCGTTCTGCGATGGCACCGTCAGCTCCCTTAACATGATGATTCACTCCTCTTCTGATCAGTATTAAAATGCAGCCTTAAATTTCTCTTCTCCTTTTACTGCATCATTATCCATTCAGTCAGGACCAGGATAGTCAGAAGATTGTTACTTCCTGTTGCAGTAATTTATATTTATAGCAGCGTGATTCTGCTCTGGGATCATCATAAGGGTATATAATGTGCAGCAAGACTCCTGTATGGACCAGTTACTGCTACTCCAGGCATCAGTTACTACAAATATGACATTGATTAGGCCAGATACAACATGAAAGGAAAAGCTGGGATGTAGGTGGGTTGTAAAGTGGCTTGCAGATGTGTAGTAACTGCAATAACAGCTATCAAATGAAATGTGTGTGACCTGCGTAACTAATGCTGCGCTAAGTATGTGCATTCAAAGCACCACTACATGCTGAGTCATACTTTTGGTGCAATTAGACCCCATATTTTTTTGCTAATCGTACTTTAAAGTTAATTTTGAAAAGCTTCCATTGTGAGAAATTTGCTTGATCACTTTCTGACTAAGGTTTGTTCACAAATACATTATTTTTCCCCATTCTTTTTTAAAAGATCCCTGTCTACATCAAAATGCAAATGCCACAACAACATACTTGATGTGGCGATATAACCTTAACCGTACAGAAATGTTTATCAGTCAAAAGCCTACAAACAGTGACACAATACTACGATATGTAAGAGGAAAAAAAGGTGATAAAGGCACACACCTTTAAAAATCGCAGGACTAAATCTCAGTTTTCACTAGCTGGTTAACGTTGCTTTGGCCTGCAGGAACATCTAAAGCTGAAAAACATTCAAAATCACTGTATTTTTCTTATTTCTTGCATGGAGTATATAAAGGGTTAATGACCGAGCCTTCGAGGATTTTGTTGGTTAGGAGAACAGCTAGGTGTTTGCTTAATAAGATTTTATAAACACTGTATGTTCCTTTTTTTTTCTTTCATTAAAGCCAGTTTTGGAAAACATTATAGGAATAGACTGACATTTTGGGTAATCTATTTCCATATCTTTGGAATCAGCCGTTAATTCCAGTTCTTGTCTAACTAGAAAGCGAGGAGTGTTATTTTTAATTACAGAATTTAAAAATAAAATTTTTAACCATTCAGTCTAAACTGAGCCTCCAGTCGTGACTATAGAGCAGCCCATAGCCCTCTACATCTCTAATGTCTGTCTGCCAGCAAATCAATTTAATGGTTCTCATTCAGTCTCTGTTTGCTGCAGCCTGAAAAGCTACAGTTAAACCAAAAGGACAGGCGCCCACTCACTAGTTGAGATGGTAACACACACAGCAAGTTAAACAATAGTTTATATTTAGGTTTCCTCCTTTTCCCATTACTGTGAGCAACAAAATCCCTTTCCTTGCTCCATTTTTTCCCAGTTCTGTTGCCTGTTAAAGACAGCTTCTTTCACATTTCTGCGTTCAGTTCCACCACTTTTTCTGTTCTTTGACAGAGCTGCCCTCTTCAAAGGTTATTCCATGATCAAGCCATAATCCTCCCTGCGTTTTTATACCTGCACTAGAGTGCACACTGCTGAGCTGCTTCTCAGCACTTGAATTTACATTACTAGACTGTAATATCGACCTTTAAATTCAGTTTTTGTTACTGTAGTTTAGTTAAAGGTATATCTGCATTTTCAGACGACACCACGAGCTGGGCTGGTATAGGCTGTTTCCTAATACACATTATGAGTCACATGAGCAAAGTCAATACACCAAACTGAAAACGCAAGAACTGAAAATCTGGTGTGGTTTACTTTTTCCATAAACTCATTATAAAAGGATCACATCTAAAATAATTGTGTTGAAATTGCAGGAGTGACACATGAGGATGTTTGAGCTACAGTGACTCATATTGTGTGAAAACACCACCATAATCACATCTGAATTCTGAAAGTAAGTCAATATCTTCCTCTTCTTCTCTAGGACTCGCTTGATGCAGAGCTTCAAAGAATCCCACTCCCATGAGTCCCTCCTTTCTCCTAGCAGTGCCGCAGAGGCTTTGGACCTAGTTTTGGATGAAGACGCCATAATCAAACCCGTCCATTCTAGCATTTTAGGACAAGAGTACTGCTTTGAGGTGCGTTGCGGTTGTTTAACCTTTTCCCTCTCCGGGGTTTCACCTCCCTGCTGCTGGATTTGTTTTATCTCACTGTATTTATGTCGCAATTCAGGTGCCACTACAAAGCCACTTCACACCTCACTTGAAAAATAAATGAGGTGACCCAGTGGTTTATGGAATTAGTGCTTTAATAATTGAGTTAATTATATAAAATTGGAAACTGGGAATTGATAGAGTTTGGTCTGTTCGGAGTTACCAAAAAGCACAAAAAAAAGAAGTAATTTGAAGACACAGGACCAGATTTACTAACTGGACTAAGTACCTCGAGGCTGCAAAAATGTGCCAATGGAGTGTAAGGTTCTGCAAGTGATCTATAAGCATGGGTAGCAAATACTTTTCACAAGTGACCCGATGCGATATATGATGTAAGAGCAGCACAAATTAGTGAGTCAGAAATGATCAGATCTGCGCAAGTTTTTCTCTCCATCAACAGCATGCCAGTTCAGCTGCAGGAGAATCGATATGTTTTGATACGAGGGCTAACTTTACTATTAGAAAGTGATGGAGACTGTGTAAGATGTAGCATCTGTTTATGGATAAATCAGACAGCCTAGATGTTAGACCTCAGCTTAGATAGCAGAACGTACTCAGAGAAAAGACTGCTTCATTATAGACGTATAAACCTGAAATCAGCATATAGCAGCTGACCTTCGTGTAGAACCTGAACACAAATTATTTACCTTATGGTCTTGGCCACTCTAGATGTTTATAAAGCTGCTAATAATGTGCAAGTAAGACCATGTGGGGGTGCAGCTATGTATTAAAAAGCCAAATATAAGCAGTTTTTGCAAAATCCCAAATTAGAATTAGTGAAACCTGATTGACATAGTTGTCTTTATTTCAGTTTGTTATGTAATAAAACTGTTACTAGAGAGAAATAAAAAAAAAAAATAATATAAGAAAATGACACAAAAGTCCATTTGTGATGTTGCAGAGCTCAGTGTGTGCGCATGCAGAGACTTTTATGTACTTTGGGCTAATCTTAGTGTAGAAATGTGGCTAAAAACCTGAAACACTGAGAGGTAACTAGGCAGAACAACACAGCTGGCGTACTCAGGTGTCCCCTGTAGAGGTGGGATGCAGAGGCACTCTGGCCATGAGGTGAGCCACTTTTCTGAAGAGCATGAGGGGGATCAAGGACAGGCCTTCCAACAAGTTATCAAGTCACTCAGAGGCGACTGAGCAAAGCAGCAAAAGGCTTTGGAAGAAGAGGAAGGACTCTAACTGGGCTAAGAAATGTCTGCCATGGGGGGTAAAAGCAGAACGGGCATATACCTGGGGTGCCAGGTATTGCAGTTGAGCTTTCTAGTGGTGTCATGGCGCTGTCAGTGGAACACCAGTGAAAGAGGGTGCCCAACTGGTGGACTTGACAATGTTTTTTGCCCCTTTCTCGATGACAAATACTGTTACAGATTCCAACAAAAAGTCCTATGAGCTGAACTAAGTTAATTGAAAAACACTAAAGATGATCAAAAATAAAAATCATTGTTAACTATAGTTTTCTAAGGAATCTTTCTTGATCATGAACGCAAAAAAGTGATATGTTTTATCCACAGGTAACGACTAGTTCAGGGACAAAATGTTTTGCCTGCCGTTCAGCTTCAGAAAGAGACAAATGGATCGAAAACCTGCAACGAGCTGTCAAGCCCAACAAGGTAGATTCAGTAGAACAGATTATATTTCATCCTAGTATTACACTCTCACTGAAAAGGATCGACTACATTGCAACATTATGAGACAGTTTTAAGTAAGGACTGTTATAATGCAGTAACAGAACTCCTCGTTTCACTTTCAGGATAACAGCAGACGGGTGGATAATGTCCTCAAGTTGTGGATCATCGAAGCGCGAGACCTTCCAGCTAAGAAACGCTATTATTGTGAGCTGTGTCTGGATGACATGCTGTATGCACGCACCACCAGCAAGCCCCGCACCGACACCGTCTTCTGGGGCGAGCATTTTGAATTTAACAATTTGCCTACCATTCGTAGCCTTCGTTTGCACCTCTACAAGGAAACGGACAAAAAAAGACGCAAGGTAACGGAAGTGTCTCGTGAAGTCATTTTTAATGCTTTTCGCCTAAACATTTGCAATAAATACGTGAAATAAACATGTTTTTTCTTAAAAATCTAGGAAAAAAGCACATACATTGGCCTTGTTAGCATCCCCATATCCAGCATCACCGGCAGGCAGTTCGTTGAGCAGTGGTACCCGGTGATTCAGTCCAGTGTTCTGGCCAAAAGTGGCGGTGTTGGAAGTACCAAAGTTATCAACGCCTCACTACGCATCAAGTCTCGCTACCAGACAATGAACATCCTCCCGATGGAGCTGTACAAGGAGTTTGCGGAGTACATTACCAACAACTACCGAACACTGTGTGGGGTTCTGGAGCCTCTGTTGAGTGTGAAGAGCAAAGAGGAGGTGGCATTTGCACTGGTGCACATCCTTCAAAGCACGGGGAAGACAAAGGTAAAGAGAGGTCAAATTATGGCTTGTTGGTGTATCTTAAATAATTTATTTTCTTGTCTCCCTCTTTTCTGTTTGATTTGTATTTATTAATTTGCAAGAATTTTACAGAAGTACGGTTAGGTCCAAAGGTTTCTGGACAGTGGCACATTTTATTGTGTTTTTTCCTCTTTACAACAGCTCAGTGGATTTTAAATCAATCAACAATCAAGACTGCAGACTTTGAGCTTTAATTCAAGGGATTTTATAAAAAAAGATTTAAATGAACGATTTAGGAATTACAGATATTACAGTGTGTTTGTGTGTACAGTGTCTATTTATGTCTGTCTCCACGTTGGGTGAGTGCTGAGTAAGTGCATATGAGAGCATGAGGGTGGGAATGGATGTTTGTATCTGTGTGTGCCTGTTGGTTTGTGTCTATGTGTCAGGTTGGGTATCAGACGCCACCTCTCTGGGGACATCTCAGGCCCTCCAAGGTATGGAGGCCTATCTCCCCCCACCACTTCCCCTGCCAGTGGCAGATGCCCTCAGACATCGGTGCATTGGTGGTTCTTTGTGTCCGGGGATGGGCGTCCAGGTACCCACCGGCTCACTCCTGGTGGCTGCTTGTCGGGGCCTGGAGCCTGGGGCTCGCTCTGGCTCCTTCGGGGGTGGGGTGCCCTCGGCCTCTCGCCCTGGGGCTCGGTCACTCAGGCACAGCTGGCTGCCGGCGGAGCTCACGGGCGCGTCACTGCAACCCCCCCTGGCTTCTGCTCCGCGGCTGCTGAGCGACCCCTCATCTGGGGCTCTCCTCAGCTCTTTCCAGGATAGTGGCACGGTTGCCCCTCCCTTGGTCTTCCTTGGTCTCCTTTGCTCTTGGGGCCTCTGGATGTCTGGAGTCTTGATCTCCTCCATGCCTGCTTCATGCCCAGGAGGACGGGGCTGTGGCTCCCCACACCCTCTAGCAGATCATTACATGAAGGAACCTTTTAAATACAAGCGCGCTCATGCTCACAGGTGTACACACGGGTGCTCACACACACAAACTACACCCTTTTTGGCTCCTACCTCAAAGCACACTGTGCTTGTTTACTTTAGTTGTTACGTGTGTTAGAAGCTGCAAAAATGAGCAAGCATAAGGATTTGAGCAAGTTTGACAAACTGTGGCCAAACTGTTTTGGCTAGATGAGTGGGTCAGAGCATTTCCAGAGCTGCAGCACTTGTGAGGTGTTCCTAGTCTGCAGTGGTCAATATCTACAGAAGTGGGCCAAGAAAGAACAGTGATGAACCAGCGGCAGGTTCATGGGCAGCCAAGGGTCAGTTATTTGTAATGTTAATGTTGATGTTGGTTCTGATAATACATTTCTAGGATACACTGTATAACCACAGACCAGTCAGGGTACCCATGCTGACCCCTGTCCACTGTCGAAACACCAACAATGGGCATGTTAGCATCAGAACTCGACCACGGAGCAATGGAAGAGCGTGCCCTGGTCTGATGAATCATGTGTTCTTTCACCTCATGTGTATGACCAGGTGCGTGTGGTCTTTTACCTGGCCAGCTGAAGCAATGTGATGCTTTAGGCCAGGGGTCAGCAACCTTTAACACCCAAAGAGCCATTTGGCCCCGGTTTCCACGCAAAACAAAACACTGGGAGCCGCAAATACTTTTTGACATCTAAAATGAAGATACTGTATATATTGTTTTTTACCTTTATGCTTTGTGTGAACAACTAAAGTGTGTTGCTTATGAAATCCATGAAGTGCTAAAGAGAAAATTACATTTTATTTATGCAATGAACGCATTTTGAACTTATAAAGAAATATAACAAAAAGGAAAGACACCCAGCTGAACTAAAATGATCCATGTAGCAAAGAAAAACTTGTGTACTGCCACCCTTATATCGCCTTTGGGCTTTTGGAGCATAGCAGAGCCTTGACCTCAATTAAAAAAAATAATTGGAATAAAGCACTCTGCTACTAAAAAATTGAAAAATAAATATTTGCAAAATTCTGCATAAATATTTATTTATTTACTTATATTTATTTTACATGGTAAATGTGTGTGGCGAGGCTTAGTCTGCAGTGCCGCTGCATGGGAGTCGGACGCACCTGAGCGGCACCCGCAATCACGCCTCGCCGCCTTAAAGTCTGTGCTCTCTTTGCTGTTGTGTTGTTGGGCTGTGAGCTGAAAAGCTACAGCCGGCTTTATGCGTACAGCAACCGTGTGTGAAAAGTGGTCAATAAAGAGATGCTGAAAAGCGTGTTCATGGAAACATCGTCGGGTCTGCCGTGATATGTTTACAATGGGACTTCTGCTCCTGAACCTCTGCGCACAGTGAAGTCACTTTCATCTTTACGCAGGACTGTAAGCTGTCATCTGTGAGGCGTGAGCGGTGTTTGTTTTTAACATAGTTCGCGGTGGAGCTGCTGACATAATGTGGATCCATAGAACTACAAGTTTAAAAAGAACTAATACAAAAAATACACTTCAGCTAAATACTTGTAATTTATTTTCTCAAACCACGCGGAGCCGCAGTATAAGGACTAAAGAGCCGCAGGTTGCCGACCCCTGCTTTAGGCAATGTTCTGGTGGAAAACCTTGGGTCGTCCCATCCACGTGGATGTACCGCCTACCTAAGCATTGTTGCAGACCATGTACACTCTTTCAAGGAAATGGTATTTCTTGATGGCTCTTTCAATAGGATGTGCACCCTGCCACAAAGCAACAATGGTTCAGGAATGGTTTGAGGTGTTCACCTAGCCTCAAAAGATCCAAGATCTGTGGGTGTGTGCTGGAGAAACAAGGACAATCCATGGAGGCCCCATCTCGCTACCTAAAGGACTGAAAGGATCTGTTGCTAATATCTTGGTGCCAGATTTCACAGCACACCTTTAGGGGTCTAGCGAAATCCATGCTTCAATGGGTTAAGGCAGTTTTGACAGTAAAATGGGGACCAACACAATATTAGGCAGGTGGTCATAATGTTATGCCTGATTGGCATATGAGGCATTTTCAGAGCCTAAAAAGTAATTAGATCATTAATTGACAAGCAATACTTTTGTTAAACTCCTTGAATTAAAGCTTAATGGTCAATGCATGCACAGTATGATTGTTTGATTTCAGATCTGCTGTGGTGGTGTACAGAGGCAAAACTATGAAACAAAAGTGTCTTATAGACTTAACTGTATGTGTACTCAGCTGCACTGTAAGTGTAATCTCTTCTCAGGAGTTCCTGTCAGACATGGCGATGTGTGAGGTGGATCGATTCATGGAGCGAGAGCACTTGATCTTTCGGGAAAACACACTCGCTACAAAGGCCGTGGAAGAGTACCTCAAACTGATAGGTCACAGATACCTCAAGGAGGCTATAGGTAAGGCTGCTTTATCAGTGCCCTGCTGACTGAATGAAGGTATGTGTGCTTGAAGCTCTAAGTAAATACCTTTTTACTTCTTACTAAAATACGCCAAGTTCATGCATAAGTAGCATCTGGCATTTAGTGTAACCGATTGTGCCATTGTTTGATGTTGTGCTTGTTTTTGTGACATGCACAATTACTCCCGTTTGTCGTGGCTCAATTTCAGAAATGCAGTCTCTATGAAAAATAGTCTGTCACATCAGCAAAGACAAATTATATTTTAATAGGATTTCTGTGGCACAACATTAAATGCAAATGTCTTTTTTGTTAGCTTACATCTCAAAATACAAATGAATGGTGTGTCCGGTGTAAGACAAGTGTAACTAATGCAAGTCTAGTTAGACTAGCTGATTTTCTTTTTATAAAAACTAGCTAAAATCAAACACATTTAGACATCTCCACTTTCATCCTATTTTTGATTATTTAAATGAAGAATGGTGAGAATTTAAGCTGTGCATCTCTGTGTGTGCGTGCAGCACCACTTTTATTAATCCTTGAAATACTCCTCTGCATTTATAAAACAATCTGTAAAGTAAAAACTATGCATATTTTATATTTATGTTTTTAAGATTCAGCCCTTATTAAAGCAGTGTTATATTCACAGTTTTACATTTATTTACTTTAGTTGTGCCATTTTCTAGGGAAAAGGAAACAAATGTACAGTATGTGCAGTTGTGTGCAGGTTCAGTTGTCATTGCAGCTTCTTTTTGTATATAGTTTTTTTTTTCCTATAAAGGTAAAGACTATGTAATCTACATTTTGTAGGTGACTTTATTCGAGCCTTATATGAGTCTGAGGAGAACTGCGAGGTGGACCCCATGCGTGTCCCACCATCAGTCCTCGCTGACCATCAAGCCAACCTTCGAATGTGCTGCGAGCTTCTACTCTGCAAGATTATCAACTCTCTCTGGTCAGTCTTGTGCCCTCAGAAAGCTCCGTATGTGCAGAACTGTTCTCATTGCGTATTAATTGGTGCCTGAAATTAACAGAGGACTGAAACTTTCAGTCTGCCGTCCATTTTCCCCAGACGAGTCATGTTCTCAATTTCCTTGAAAGCTGCAGAATTAAGTAGAAGTCAGTTAAAAAGGATATTAAACATTTTTTAAACTGAGGAAAAGAAACTGAATTATTAAAATAAACCCTGAACAAATACATTGTTTTGAGCAAGGAAAACTGCTCTTTTCTGTATGTTTTAAGTCTCCTGACCTTGAATTCCCAAGGGTTTCGCATAAGCTATAGCATTTTGTCTTGCTGTTCTCCCTGACAGTGGGAAATAAAATCATGTTCTTGTTTCAGCATATTTCCCCGGGAGCTGAAAGAAGTTTTTGCCTCATGGAGAGCCAGATGTGCTGAGCGCGGAAGAGAGGATCTCGCTGACAGCCTCATCAGCTCCTCTCTGTTTCTTCGCTTCATGTGCCCAGCCATCATGTCACCCTCCCTGTTCAACTTAATGCAGGAGTATCCCGCTGAACGCACGTCCCGCACGCTCACGCTCATAGCCAAGGTGATGCAGAACCTGGCCAGCTTCAGCAAGTGAGTGTCTGTATTCACCTGCCCTCTTACGCCAGCTGTGACGTTACACTCATTTGATTCAGTTCAGTTTTAAATCTGCAGGCGTCTGACACTTGTGCTAGGTGGGATGGGTGTCACAGACTGACATCACGCAAATAGAGATTTGCAGTTTTGACTGCCAGGTTATAAGCTGTTACTCACCATCGTTGAACTCTGAGCCACCGCTCTGCACTCAAAGAATTGTCTTGAACATCATAACGAATTCCCCTGGCGTAACTAGGCCCCTGTGATTAGGACATCAAAATCGCACACAGTGGTAATTTATTTGACAGCTTTAAAGAACTGTTTAGGATGTGCTCTCAAGGTCACACCTGTTATGCCAAAAATAACTTTTAAGATGAAACTCAGGCTTATTCTTAATTATCCCTTCTAACAGTTACAGACCTGAAACAATTAACTGATTAAACTTAACCTTCTGGATGGGCACTTTTTTGTCAAACAAGTTACAGAAAAAAAATCAAAACAACACTCTGATAAAAGAGACTCACTTTGGTGACACTGAGATAATGAAAGTAATTTCTTCCAGTCATACTCTGACTTTTTAATTCCACACGTACATATAATAAAACATCAAAAGTAGCCAGTCACATTTTATATAAAAGAGTATCTTTGAAGAGACCTTAGTTATGAACTAATCCAGTACAAATATTTTCAGGTGAACTTGATCAGAAAAGTGCAGGCCATTAATTTGGAGTGTCTTAAAGTGCACACTAGGATTCCTGTTATAAGTTTTTAAAGTGTGTGTGCAACATATTCATATAACAATAAAAATCCACCCTTTTCTCCTCCTCACTTGCCTCCATAATTTTCTTCAAAACTGCTTTGATCCTTCGCTCATACCGAGAGTGCTAGCTTGTGGCTGCCTTAGCTAAAGCTAATGCTCTGGATAGCGTTAGCTTTAGCTGCTTTGCCTTAATTAGTGTCTTTAAGATGTCTAAGTTCACCGGGGGTTTGATTAGGTGTGTAATTATGTTTGTTGTTTTGAACATTTTTATGATGATCCCTCGCTGTTTACTTGCTTACTGAACTTCTCGCTCAGAGTGAAGAACGTGCTAATGGCTACAGCCAAACTGTAACGACACCTGGCTGCTTATAGCGTGTGGCTGTGGGTGTGTGAGCGACTATTTGCCTGCTGTGCTTTGTTGTGCATCCATGAAACAGGCAGGCTCGTAATACGACATACGTAAGGCTGACCAGTCTGGACTGAGCGTACTGAAAATCAGGTGATTTGCGGCTCAAGCAGAATATCTTCAGTTCTTGTACTTATTAAAATTTGATGCTAGCAACATGGTTTAAACAAAGCTGGATCAGAACACTTTTGTAATAAGATACAAAGTAAAATCATTTAACAGTAGTGTTTGTTGAGTTAAAATAAGAATTTAGGTATTTAATATGTCTACTGTATAAAATGTTTTAAAAGGTTCAGAGAAACAAGGGAAATCTCCTTCTGTGAGGTTTAAGGTTACCAACTAATACAACATTAAAAACTGTGTGATTCTGTCACTACACTCAACAACCAGGGATGTCAAATTCATTTTATATCGTGCGCCACATACAGCACACTTTCATTCAAGACCAGTAAAACTCCCCTTTCTGTCAGTGTAATGAAGTTTAACTACAGATTTAATCCCTGATATATCTTGATATAAGAACAAGCACTGCAATTTCAACAGCACATCTCAGTTTTTCTACACGATAACGAGATGCTGCTGTAGTAAATAAAAATAAATCAGTATGCCTGTTTGGGCTTAAAATGTAAGAAATAAATATGAAAAATTACAGAAAAAGCTCTAGTACAGACTGCCCTATAATTATGAAACAGAAAATTTAAAAATCACTTAAAAGGAAAAAAAAGTGGACACACTGTAAAATACAAAACAAAACAAAAGACCTCCGGGAAATTTTTTATTTAAATTTTTGGACTTTTCTCTCATTTAATTTTTTACCTCTACTAAATCACTCTGAGACCCTGGGATGGTCTCTATCAGTGGATAAAGCTGTAAAACCTATTAAAATACATGTAAAAGTCCAAAATTTATGCTTTCCTTGACATTTTCCATAGGTGCCCAGCAGTGTTGGGGAGTAACGGAATACATGTACCGCCGTTACGTATTTAAAATACAAAATATGAGTAACTGTATTCCGTTACAGTTACCGTTTAAAAAGGTGGTATTTAGAATACAGTTACTTTGTTGAAATAAATGGATTACACTGCGGTACTTTCCTGTTTCATATTGTGGCGGGTCAGAACTGTTTGGGTTTTGTTTGACAGCTACGTTCTGTTGTTCCAGGCGGCAGCGTTACGGTTGCCATGGTTACAGGGCGACGCTCTCTCTCTCTCGCAACTGTGTGTTTCCTGGGTGAGAGATCACCTTTGTTGTTGTTGTTGTGCTAAGCTAACAGGCAGAATGCTACAAACGTAGCTCGAAAGAATGTAGCCTCATGGGCAGTGTAGTCCGTGTTGCAGGGAGAATGGACTGCCATACACGTTATGTGTCTGTGAGCAAGAGGAGGGAGAAAAAAGGATAATGGAAAGGTACGAGCAGTCTGTATTAGTCAGAGGTCCCTTTACTAAGGTTCGGAGCCGCGGACCTTCAGTAATGGTAATAAATCACACAGCAATGGTACATTCACGTAGTTGTAAAAAGCATGATAATATATTGAGTAATCCAAAATATTCAGAACACGTTACTGTCATTGAGTAACGTAACGGAATACGTTACAGAATACATTTTGGGGCATGTATTCTGTAATCTGTAATGGAATACATTTTAAAAGTAACCTTCCCAACACTGGTGCCCAGTGGGCTGGATTTCAGTCTTTGCTGGGCCAATTCTGGCCCTCGGGCCTTATGTTTGATACCCCTGCTCTAAACATCTATGCATCCACAAACACATGTTAGCTCTTTCCCGCTTGGTTGCCTATTAAGGGTAACCCTTTTTTTTCTTTCCTGAAGGGAGGGGTTTCCGTCTTGTTTCCGGCCCACTTCCAGAACTTCCAGTTTACTTACTGAAGCTACGCTCGGAAAAACTCGGAACCAATTGCAATGGTCGTTAAACCACATCTTTATTGATACACATGTTGAGGTGTCTTAATCCGTCATTAACTGCACCAATTAAAGGGAAAACATAAATGAGACAAAGAAGAAAACTGTCATGTGGTCTGATTAAAAACTTTTTTTTGGAAACTATGAAAGAAGCCAAAAGAGAGAGTCTTGGTTTTGGTATAAAGTTAAAAAGCCAGCATCCGTGATGGTATGTGGGTGAAATAGTACACTTCTGTAAAAGCTTCCTGCATGCTACATGCAGATTTTGGGAGCAAACCCATGCTACCATTCAGATATAATCTTTTTAGGGAAGGTCTAGTTTTTGTTTGTTTGAATATTATTAATTTATTTTTTTTTACAATAAGACAATGACAAAACACATTAAGCATGTATTAGAGCATTTAGAGCAGCATGGCTCTGTAGTACAAGAATCCAGTTGCAAAACCGGTGATTGCAGTCCAGACTCGTCACCCACTGAGAACATTTGATGCATTTCAAAATGAAAAATGCCACAAAGGAGCTCTGACTTGCTGAGCAGCTGAATTCCTACATCAAGCAAGAATAGGAAAATGGTTAGCAAATGCTCACAGTGTGCCGTTATAAGAAAAAGTGATGCAATGTAGTGGTAAACATACCCCTGTCCTGGCTCTTTTGACACATGTTGCAAACATAAAATACAACATTTGCATTTATTTAAACATTAGAGTTAAGTGATTTGCGCATTATTTGGTGCAGCGTGCTGTAACACACTCACTAATATCAGAATTACAGAACAACAAGAAAGTCAACGAGCCTTTTGAGTGTATTTCATATAAAACTGTAACAGCTCAAACCCTACGCTTTAGATCCGCTAACAGAGCGCACAGCGTGTTTCCAAATTCTTCTCTTGTCTTCACGTGTCCTACAAATGTTGCCTGTGATGTGTGTGCAGATTTGGACCCAAGGAGGAATACATGTATTTCATGAATGAGTTCCTGGAAATGGAGTGGGGCTCCATGCAGCAGTTTCTCTATGAGATTTCCAATTTGGACACTGGAGGAAACGCAGGAGGGTTCGAGGGCTACATTGACCTCGGAAGAGAGTTATCCATGCTCCACAGCTTACTGTGGGAAGTCATGGGCCAGCTTAGCAAGGTAGGTGGAATAACTCGATGAGTTCAAATAAACATTTAGTGTCTGTTTGAAAGTTGTTGTTAGTGGAAAGTGAACCATAGTTTTCTGACAAACACAGGAGAGCAATCAGCGTTCTAAAAACTGAGATATAATTGGTTTTTATAATTAAACTCCAACTTCCTCTCACAGTCCACAGACATGCATCGGGTTAAGTGAACTGGCCATATGTGTGAATATGAGCATGAATTGTTGTCTATCTTTGTGTGTTAGCCCTACAAGACTTGTCATCTGTCCACCTCTCGCCCTGTGGTGGCCCTCTGAATCCGTAAACATGTCAGGAATTGTGCAATGCTCAATTTCCTGATAGTTAGCTAGCTGAATGGAGCTGTCAATAAGACCCCTGAGTGAAAGGATGCAAGTTATAAATGAAAGCTGGAACACACAATTAAAACCCCCCAAAAGACTGATGTGATGTGTGGACTGGCTGCATGTTTAATAAAGTAGAATATGAGTCAGTTTCATTGAATCTCTAATAAATATTTATTATAGCTTTAAGAT
This sequence comes from Simochromis diagramma, assembly GCF_900408965.1. Lineage (NCBI taxonomy): Eukaryota > Metazoa > Chordata > Actinopteri > Cichliformes > Cichlidae > Simochromis > Simochromis diagramma. The sequence goes on along the minus strand of NW_024387523.1, from coordinate 9,488,014 downwards.
ATTTGTATGGCAATTTCCTGTCTCTGCGCCCTTTTTAAAATCACTCCCTGTCAAGCCTTCACCAGCAGTATAATGAATTAAAACCTAGCTCATCAATACACAAGATAATTCCTTTTACCTTTTTATCTCGTCTTTTTTCCAGTTGGATCTTTCTTCCAGTTGGCAGTGCTGCTAAAACATGGTCAATAAAATAGCCTGCAGCGGGAAAATAAAAAAGAGTGTGGGAACTGCTGTTTGCAACCATTTGAGCTTTTTGTCTATTCTTGATTTTGAAAACCTGTCCGTTCTGCAGGATGCTATACTCAAACTTGGACCCCTGCCTCGACTGCTGAACGACATCAGCGTCGCTCTGAGGAACCCGCAGCTTCACATGCCGACAAATCACCAGCCGGATCGACCGAAGGACAGACTCTTCTCCCGCCCGTCCTTCAATCGTCTTATGTCCTCTGATTTCCAAAGTCTTATGATGCGTGACTTAAACAGGTACCTTCTTGTGTTTGTGTTTTTTCTTGTCAGCGATTCTGGACATGAAAATATATTTGCATACACCCAAAGGGAACAAAGCCACAGCAGGATCAGTCCCCGCTGTGACTCTATCAAGACAATATATATTATGCTCACTCAACCCACATAAAGACAGTTTCACAAGGGTGTAATTAGCAACAACACATAAAAAGGCCAAGAATACATAATAAGAGAGTTTTTATTAGCTCAGGACTACACGGGTGTATTTCTAAGAGCCTCTAATGCTAATGCTAATGCACCTCTTCAGGCTTTTAAAGTATTTTATCAATCAGTAAATGTGGGCACCATCTGTTCCCAGACTCTCCTGCCTAAGCTTTTTTCCCTGTGTGCTTTCATTCATGCTAGCGCTGTCAGATTGTCAAGAGACTGTTGTGCCATGACTGCCTGTCTAAATGGCCCTTTAACGTGAATAACAGTGATTACATTTTGTGGCGCATATTTTGTGTTTGTTAAACGCAAAGTGCAGTCATGTGAAAAGAACATTTACACACGACTGTGCAATAAGTACACCCTTACTGCTTACACAGGAGGGTAAGTAGCAGTCAGCTGCTGCTAATCAAAGGTACCTGATTGACTGATTATCAGCAAGTGTGATCAGCTTTATGAAAGTTTGTTGGTCTGGAGCATTCAGGTGTGTGTTAAACGCAATGCTGGAAACTTATTTTTAGTTTCTCTGCACAAAGAACAAAACAAAAAGTTACATCTTAGTGTCTACAGGCCTCAGTTAGCATGTCAAATGTTAAAATTCATGACAGTACAATTAGAAAAAGATTGAGCAAGAACAAGAAAATGTCCTTTTGACTGATGAGACCAGAATGAGATGTTTAAATGTAATGCACAGCCCCACATTTGGAGAAAACCAAACACAGCATCTCTGCAAAAAGAACCTCATACCAACTGTTAAGCACGACAGTGGAGTGGTGATGATTTGGGTTTGTCCTGTGGACACATGTCCTGGGCACCTTGCAGTCAGTGAATCAACCATGAACTCGTCTGTATACCAAAATATTCTAGATTTGAAAACGAAATTGGGTCATGCAACATAACAATGAACACTAAGCAGAGCAGTGAATCTCTAAGAGAGTCCAGACCTTAATCAGACTGAAATGCTGTGATGAGACCTTAAAAGAGCCGTGCATGAAGAAATGCCTGCAAACTTCAATGCAGCATCGTAAAAAAAAACCAGAAAAAAAAAAACCAGTGGGCCCAAAATCCTCCACAATGACTGCATTTAAATTCACCTTACCAAACATTTTATTTGTTAGGGAGGAGACCAGAACTAAAACTGTAAAAATTCATTTAAAATCTGCTCATTGCAAATTTAAGAGGACAGTGATGAAACACCTGGAAAGTCAACATCAGGAATGACATACCTGCCGGCGTTAACCCCAAGAGGTATCACACTGACAGAAATCATTCGTCGGATTAGATAATTGTTTTTTTTTTTCTATAGTATATACTGTACTCTCATAGTTGTAATGCATGACTTGCTACAAGACCTCTAGTGTCTAGTAGGAAAATAAAATCAGTCCGCCAAAATCGAAAACTAAGACTTTTCCCATAAATACTCCCTACGTATACAGTTTTTATTTATTTATTTTTTTTGTACTTCAGATGGGGTGTGGAAATTATGGTTCTAGAGTTCATTTTGTGTGTCACCCATTCTACCCTGCTGGATCACTGACTACTGAAAAACTCACTTTTATTTAGTTTCAAATGTGAGATTTCAAATTCGACTGCTACACTTTGGAAAAAATTTAAGCTATTTATCTGATTATTCAGATTTATATATATATATATCAGTTTAAATCAAACAGGGGTTACAATATTAAAATACCTCCTTTGTATCAAGGAAAAAAATTTGCCAGCTCTGCAGTTGCTGGACTGCTGAACTGCTCTACCACCTGAGCCAAAGCCACATGACAATCAAATGGGATAATCGAAGATAATGAGCAGAAATATCTTGATGGAGCTCTTTGGTAAGGTGTCTGTTTAATTTTTTCTTTAGTTCAATAGACATCTCTCGCCTGCCGTCCCCCACTACTGGAGTGTCAGCTGTAGAATCCCTCACGTCTAACCTGAACATGAGGCGGCACGCTGAACGCGACCTTCGCTCGTCGAGGGAAGTGTTCTATGTGACCCGCCCACCCCTGGCTCGATCAAGCCCTGCGTACTGCACGAGCAGCTCGGACATCACAGAACCTGATCCGAAGGTACTGTGGGTCAGTCACCTTGCATGTGTGATAAATTTCAAAAATCTTTTTTTTTCATGGATGCCAGACTGCCACACTTGTTCATACCACCCAGGAGAAACAACAAACTGCTAATGACTCTATTAGAGTCTGAGAAATTCAGACCTGTTAACAGTCAGTGGTGTCCCATGTCGGACAACAAATTGGTTGGTTGTTCGTTATTTAAAAGGGACAGTCCACATTAGTAACCATATCTATGAGCTTCAGATTGGTCCCAGAGCTGTTTTTCCCATCTATAGGTCTTGACAGATGGTCATCCTAAAAACAACATATAGGCATATATTTTCTTTGCCATGAGCCAAAAAAAGCTATTTATTAGTATCTATGCTTCTCTTTGGTGCTGTATTGTTTTCTTCTGTCTCTCAGGTCCACAGTGTAAACAAAAGTGTGTCTATGATGGACCTTCAGGACTCTCGTATGAACAGCATTTCCAACCTGAACTCTGTGGGAGACATGCTCACCTCCTCTCAGGCCTCCATCGCAGGTCTCGGCCACAGCTTTGGGAACCTCGGCGGTCCTCTTCGTATGGGCGGGCATTTGCCGAGTGGTTCAGCGGGCTCTGGTCTGAGAATAAGCCAGATGGGTCATGTAGGGGGCCCGACCGAATCCATCTCTCAGCAACAGCAGCAGGCGGCAGCAGCTATGCACTTCCCCCTGTCTTTCCAGAACCCACTATTCCATCTGGCCGCCCAGAACTCCCCGGCTCAGTCGGCCCAGCCTCCCCCTCCTCTTCTCCTCGCCCCTGAGCCTGAGAATGGCCATCACGACTACCCACCGGCCTTTGGCAACAGTGCTTTCTCTCGCAGCGAGGACTTGTCCGCCCTGCGGTCACAGAGCAGTCTGGTACAGCCGAGCATCGTCCACTCACACAGCTACAGTGATGATTTCACCCGGCAGAATCAGAGCAATGACTATGCCTGGCACCAGCTGTCGCTGCAGGTTCAGGTAGGAGTCTAATTTTTCCTGACACATAGAATAAGAAAGTTTGATGTTTCTTTGGCTTTCATAAATAACAGCAAAACATATACAGTTAGGCTCATAAGTATAGGGACAGTGACTACATTTTTGCAGTTTGCTTCTGAAGACAGCTACAGTGGATTTTAAATTAAATAATCCATAATACGTGATTTAAGTCCAGAGTTTGGGCTTTAATTCAAGGGATTTAACAAATGTATGTCATTAACTGTTTAGGAATTTGCAGCCATTTCTATACATCAAAAAAATTAGACTGGAAAATTTTTAAATATGAGGATTTTTTTGAGTTTTCAAAGATTATATGGTGGCTCATCTGATGCTTTTTGATTTTTCTGATCTCATATGAAGCAAATCTCTTAGAGGACTTACTATTTAAGCTGCTTTAGCCTGACAACAGTTGTATTTGCAAGCCACTTTGCAACCTCCTCCTTTCATGCCACCTTTATCTGTTGTCATCAGTGTTTTCATTGTTTTACATGCATGTTTTGCGTCTGCTCTTCTTGGAGATGTCAGAGTGGATTTAAAGCATTAAATAGTACTGCACCCCTCTGTTTCTTAAAAGAATATATTAATTTAAAAAAATATATTATAAAAGTTACATAAACAATGCATTTGTGCTGGCTATTTTTGTTAAAACGGGTATCATTTTGTGTTGTAATACAGCAATGTGCAAATGTCTGGAGTAACACTTTGTTTCTTTATATTTTTGCTTCCAAGGAGCCAGACTTTCTTTTTTTTTTTTCACTTTTTCTCAAAAATGGTCTTGAGTGGTACTTCATCAGGCTTTCTTTGGACTTTGAAAATGGTCAGGTACAAGGACTGAACTGAAAATGAGTGAAAAAGAAACCGGAGGAGTGTTTTGTTTGGTTTTTGTGATTCACTTAACTCTAAACTATGAATCATTAAGGCATAAAAAGGCACCTTACTCAAGGGATAAACCAGTGTTTTCTACACACAACATATAACTTAGCAAAAAAATAATTTAAATGTTATATTTTGCCATTTTGTTACTTTGTTTTTATAGACACATCATTTGTTCCCTGTATTTAAATCAGTGAAAAATGCCAAAGATAACGCAATTTGTCAGGCCCAAAAGCAAAATATTTTTGCAACAACAAGGTGATTCCCAAAGACTGATTAGCTGTAACCTTGGCATATCTTAGCTTGGTGTGCAGTGCGTCCTTAAAAAATCTGAGGAAACTGAACAAGAGGAAAACAGAAAAAGAAGCGGTAGGCCTAAAAAATTATTTGCAAAAAATGAACAGTATCTGAAGAAACGGGGAAAATATCCAGCAGAGAGCTAACACAGGACCTGAAGGAAGTATCTGGGCCTTCAGTTTAACTACTGTTCATCAGAAATAGTTTCGGTGGAAGGGTGACTGTGAAGAAGCCATTATTAAAGAAAGGAAACATGGAGAAAAGACTTCGGTATGCCAGATTACACAACTGGACTGAAAATCAATGACAACAGGTCCGATTGAGTAAAGAATTTGTAATTTTTTGGTTCAAGTTATCGTCATTATATATGGACGAGCTCAGGGGAGTGACAACCATGAGGGTCTACAGTCATCTGTAAAACATGGTGGAGGCTCTGTCATGGTTTGAGGCTACATTTCTGCCACTGGTGTTGCAGATTTGGTTAAAATTGATAGACATGCAATGTTATCTGGAAACCAGCCTTATTTTTCAGCATGATCCCAAATGCACTGCCAATGCAGTAAAAGCATACCTGGATAGAAAAACTCACAATGGCACACTGTCAGTCATGGATCTTGGCATAAAACAGAATAAAAGGCAGCAGATATCCAAAAAGAGCCGTGAATGTCCATCAAGAAACCTGGAGAACTATTCATGCCGATTACTTAAAGAAATTATAATAAAGCTTTGTCAATTAGTTAAGGCTGCATTAAAGAATAACCATGGTCATACCGAACACTGACTTTTAAGCTCATTAGAATTATATAGCAATTTTTACCTCATATATTGCATTTCCATGTATTTCCATGTTTGAATAAATGCTTCGCCAATTTCCCACTTTCCTAGCAAATATAGAGCAACAGGAGGTGATTCAGAACAGTTGCACAAGTTTTTTGTTTTTTTTAATTCCCTAAATATATGATTTAAAATATCACTACTGCGTCTTTTGCATGTTGTGATGAGGACGGCCACAGCCAAGCTCTGTTAAAAAAGATCTGTATTGTTTTGGTTGTTTTTTTTGTAATTCCCAGCCAAATTGCCTAACATACTTAGAGGCTTGCCATTTATTCTTAGTGTGAGTTTAACACCTCGACTGAGTCACTGAATTCAGATTAGCAGTTGGAGTCCATTAGGTCCTCCTTGCACTTTTGTTTTCGCTGTGTTGAGACTGGTTGTCAGATTGCATATAAAGCTCAAATGTTTTTTTGTTTTGTTTTTTTAAATGGCCCTTTCCTGAGCTGCATGATATGCAAATGTGACAGAAACCTAAGGGTACTTGACAGGCTACAGACAACGCACTGAAGTATCATTCACTCGCCTGCTCTGCTGAACTTTATAGAGCGCTTGACATCCATCACACACTGTGTCCTCATTTCGACACTAGCTGGATACTCGCGGTCGGTCAATAGGGCAGGAAAAAGTGTTGAAATGCAGATACTACGCGGGTAGTTATTAATCAGTCTGTGTCGTAAGATTGAAAACTTGAGTTGAAGCAATTAAGTTAAACTGCCATTTGTTTAATAGAGTTTAGAGATTCTCGCATTTTACAAAAAATGTAAATGAAACGGCTTGTAGTGAACTTTTTGGCTTTTTGGGGCTGTTGATCCATCACAGTGACAAGTTTACTATGACATCTGTGTAAAATGATAGCGTTTAATGACGGTGTCATGTAGTTGAGCTATTTCTGTCCTGATGCGTGGGTTTTAATGGAACAAACATCACAAGCCTCCTGCGTATTAATGCAGATGGTGTAATCAGGAGAGTGCTTTATGAATTCATTACCTTTCGTTCTATCCATCTATCTGTTTATTCATATGCATACGTCTGATGTTTTAACACTAAATGGCTATTCATGACCATCCACACCTCTCGGGTTAACTGGGGCGGGTGTGTTTATGTCTCCAGTGTCAGAACGAAACATCAGCTTTTGGTGGTTATATACTCACCTGAAGGCCGAACCCAGAAACCCTGGGTTTCAATTAATATGTGTGGCACTGAGGTAGTAGCCATTAAATACAGAGCAAAGTAAAGGTTAAAGACAGGCTGATGTCCAATCAGCTGCTTTTGTGTTTTCACATGCACCTCTGTTCAACAAGTCAGAAAGGTTGAGTGAGTATTATTAATTATTTGCCTTTATTTCTCCTCTTCTCTTAGGAGTCTCTTCAGCAGCAGCACCTGATGGGCGTCACATCTCAGACACCCACAGGCACAGGCACGCCTGCATCTTTGGCCACGCCTCCCACCACAGTCCATCCTGTCCGCCAGACATCCATCGCCGCCCAGCACCTCAAGTCCCAGCGGTCCATTAACACCCCGGCCACTTCCACGCCTCCAAAGGTCCGTCCTCAGAGCAGAAACCTCCTCCTTAACTCTTCTGAAACAAACTCGAGCGGCAGTCAGCCAAAATCCCGGCAGGCTCAGCAGCAGCCACAACAGCAGCAGCAGCAGACGCAGCAGCCGACGGTGCAGACGCAGCAGGACGGGCAGCTGTCAGTGACAGACAGTCCGGCTCCTGGGCTCCCGTACCAGACGAGCTCCGCCAAAGAGAACCAAGTCCCGCCGGCAGGCGCAGAGGAGGCAACGGACACGCCCACAAAAAGCACCAAGAAGCCTCAGCAGTCACAGCTGCAGCCGCCACAGCAGCATCTGCTCAAGCCAGTCGTCAATAAGCAGGTGAGTTTCAAAACAAAAAAATATACACAAGAATCACTGTTAAATGTCATGGGACAGAATCTAACTACTTAGACCAATACGTGCTTGTTTCAGGGTTCTCAGTCCACTTTGAACACCCCGTCCCTGAATGAGCGGACGGTTGCCTGGGTGTCCAACATGCCACATCTCTCTGCTGACATCGAGAGCCTGCGGCCGGACCGTGAGGGCCAACTCAAAGAGTACTCAAAGAGTATGGATGAGTCACGGCTGGAAAGGGTTAGCAATTTTTCCCCCCCCCTACACCTCTTCAAATAATATACATATCTCACATGTTCTGATTACTGGAAGCTAAAAGTGTGAAACTGGGGTCATCATAGTTTTCTGTGAAGTGTTGGGTGTTTGTTAATCTTCATTTCCATTTGGTAAATAAAGAAAATTTAAGGTGTTGTGGAGTTTAATAAGGATAGATTGATAGAGTTTGATCTAATATCATTGACAAAACCAGTGCTTGTCCAGGTTTGACATTGCTGATCACATTGTAGTGATGTCATAGTTTTGCGATGTGGAAGCACCGTCACACCAAATTGTGCCTCTAACCCCATAACCCTAACCTTACCTATAGCCCCGTAACCCTGTTTTTCATTTTTTTTTATAGTACACATCTAGCTCAATGTGTGGCTTATGGGAATAAAAGCTTAGTTTTAAGGTTGTTTGAACAACCTGTATGCTGTTGTATACTGTTTCATAACACATTTTCTAAAGGACTCAGAAGGACTTCCTGAAAACAACATTTTGGCCTTGAAAACCACTTCAGCTTTTATACACAACAAATAAAATGCTGGTCACTGTGTCCCCAGTGCTTGGTGTTGTCCCCAACACCAAGCACACTCATATGCTCACTGTAGTCATTTATTGAAATTTCAGTCATTTGACACATTTTAAGATTGTTTGTTTCTTTACAGCATTGCTTCAGTTGATTCAGCTTGACAAACCTGGATTCTTCCGTTTTTTGGCTGTTGGTTCTGTTGTAGATTTGCTGTGTTTGGGATCATTGTCCTGCTGCATGACCCAATGTGGGCCAAGCTGTAGCTGTCAGATAGATAATCTCATACGTGACTCCAGAATACTTTGGTGTACAGAGGAGTTCATGGTTGACACAGGCTACGTCCACACGTACCCGGGTATTTTTGAAAACGCAGATTTTTCTATGCGTTTGCACCTTTCGTCCACACGTAAACGGCGTTTTCGGTCACTGAAAACGGAGATTTTTAAAAACTCCGGCCGGGGTGGATATTTTTGAAAACTCAGTTTTTGCATTTACGTGTGGATGAGAAAAACAGAAAACGCAGAAAACACAGCGTCAAAGGTGTGCGCCTTTTTTGACGTCACACTGTGCGCCACGTTATTGTTTCGGTGAAATGAATTTCTACAATACTGTTACTGTTAATTGTACTCTCTGTAGTTTTTACATGCTTACATATACACACATAGTTACTGTCCCTCCACACATACCACTCGGTTCTGCTTCTATGCTCCATCCTTGTTTACTATTTCCCACCAAGGCTTCTAGACTTCTGATTGGCCAACATTTCTACACGGTTAGGAATATATCGCCACCTGTTGCTTTGGCATGTTCCTAGCAGCGTTTTCCTTCATTTCTGCGTTTACGTGTGGACGGGATTATTTTTTAAAACGAAAACGGAAAATCTCCGTTTTCAAAAATACCCGTGTACGTGTGGACGTAGCCTCAGTTAATGCAATGTGTTTAGGCTCTGTGGCTGCAAACCAGCACAAATTATCACCCTTCCACCACCATACTTGACAGCTGGTATGAGGTGTTTTGTGCTGGTGTTTGGTTCCTGCGAAACGTGGTGCTGGTCATTATGGCCAGACATCTGCACTTTGGTCTGGTCTGTCCAAAGGGTTTTGTTGTGAAAGTATTGTGGTTTATTCTTTCTAGAGAAAACAGGCTTTCTTCTGGCAACCCTTCCAAACAAACCGTACTTGTTCAGTCGTTTTCAAATTTTATTGTCATAAACTTTAACATCTAACAGGATAACTGCGGCCTGTAAAGTCTGAGATGTATCTCTTGGGTTTTTTGTCATTTCACTGAGCATTTTGCCATTTGACCTTGGGATGAAATAGCTGGGACATCCACTCGGAGGAAGATTTTGGCATTGTGTTAACTAATACCTGAATGCACCAGACCAGCAAACTGCCAGAACTTCTGCTTTTCTAGAAGAGCTCACAGTTGTTGAAGATTAGTTAATCAAGTGCATTTGATTAGCAGCACCTGCCCTCTGCTTACCCTCTTAGTTCCTATAGAAGCTTTAAAGATGTACTTAGTTTTTTATAGGGCTGTAAAGGTGTCATCCTTGTGTAGCCATGAATCACTTTGATCACTGCTGTCACATTCTGACCACTTGTGCATCTGCGATGTGTGTTGGATCTCCTTCATTGTGTGTCTGATCAGGACCCTTTAACTGAAGTTTAATTTAGAAGAAGCAGCTGTGCAGATTCAAATTTCTTATAAAGAAATTTTGGGGCGACCGTGGCTCAGGGGGTTGGGAAGCGCATCTGTAACCGGAAGGTCGCCGGGCTCTCTGTCCTGGTCGTTGTGTCCTTGGGCAAGACGCTTTACCCTACTCCCCACTGGTGTTGGCCAGAGGGGCCGATGGCACGATATGGCAGCCTCACCTCTGTTAGTCTGCCCCAGGGCAGCTGTGGCTACAACCGTAGCTGCCTCCACCAGTGTGTGAATGCAAGAGTGAATGAATAGTGGCATTGTAAAGCGCTTTGGGTGCCTTGAAAAGCGCTATCCAATCCATTATTATTATTATTATTATTATTATTATTATTATTATTATTATTATTATTATTATTATTATAAAGCATGGTGATGACTGAATATTGTGTTTCTGTGTTTAAAAAATAAAACAATCACAAAAAATGCAATATTTTTTTAAAGTCAATGAATGCGGGAGGACTGTTGTATGCTGGCATCTGTCACAGCTGAGGTCGTCAACCAAATGTTCTCCCTCAGATGCCTCATAATGTTTAGGATACTGCGCTGACAGATTGGCCCTGAGGGTACAAATTGTACAACACAGTGAAAATCAACAAAAAGACAAACTGGTGTGTGAGGATCTTTCATTTCTGTGTGGATCGGTTGAATCAGACTGATGCAGAATTTGATATTTGCTCTGTGCACAAGTTTGAGTTCCCTTGTGAAATCGCACATATGCACAAATGGTCAGAACAGGACTTGTAAAAATAGCAGCCACGCTGGAAGCAGCCCAGAGGTGCACAAGGAGATGACCTCAAATGGAAGATTGGCTAAATATAAAAAGAGTGCAGTTGATTTTTATACATATGCATGCTTCTCTTGCCTCCAGATTGGAGCTTTAACACAATTATGCAGGGGTATTGGCAGAAAGCATTTTGTATAATGAATAACTCCCACACTTGCGCCTATTTTAGAAACAATGCAGTGCTTAAGAGATTGAAACTGGTGCACATTAAAGCCCAACACTACTCCACTTCACATTTATCCCACTTGTTGCTCAGCATAAAAGAGAACTGAACAACAAAGTGTCGTCTCCATGGATAAAATCACTCATCATTCAGGATTTTTTTTTCCTGAATACCAATAATGACATGAGTGAAGTGCAATTATTTCATTCATTCTTTCAGGTTAGAGAATACGAAGAAGAAATTCACTCGTTAAAGGAGCGACTGAAGATGTCTCATCGCAAACTTGAAGAATACGAGCAGCGACTTCTGTCGCAGGAACAACAGACCAACAAGATCCTGCAGCAGTATCAGAACCGCCTGGAAGACAGCGAGCGCCGCCTGAAGCAGCAGCAAATGGAGAAGGACTCTCAAATCAAAGGCATCATCAACAGGTGATTAGTGTGGCGTTCAAGCTCAGGCTGGTAGACGTGAGGCTGTGCCAGTTACTGCTGGGCTTCATCGCGCTAATGAGATTTATCACACTGATATACATTTTTTTTTAGTTGGCTCGCACACGTTGTTATTAAATTCATGAAATAACCAAAACTTTAAGTCAACACTAAGTTTCAAAATAATGCCCAACATCACAATAAAATATCTAACTGTAAAGTGGAGTGCGATGAAACAGAAATGGTGCTTTTAGCATGGGTTACACTCAACACTCATTGGACCTGGTCAGATAAAGACTTCTGTCATTAGCAGTCCATTTTGTTTAAAAGCACTGCGAGCTGTAGACTGAAGCTCTAAAAGGTGGTTAAAAGATGGTCACCAGCTTCTCTAGGTTTCCAGAAATTGCCTCTAGCTGTTCTGAAGCTCAGAATAACACCGCTCGGCTGAGTGGAGGAAGCAGCATTAAATGCCATTCGAAACTAAACTCAAAGACCTTCACAAACTATGACTAAACATTAAGTACTGAAATGCAGCTTGCGTCATGCCACATGTATCATTGTTCAGCATTTTGGGAAACATGTTCTCTTTCTTTCTTGTAGAGAGTTTAGAGAGAAGATTGGAGAGAGTTAGCATTAGCTTAACCGTAGCGTTAGCATTAGTTTTTAGATTTCTGTTGGTTTTTTTTTTTTTTTATAGGATTCAGAGGATTTCACTATGTATTTCTTACTTACTCACTTACTTTTGAAAACTCTTTACACCAAGCCAAACGCCCTCTGCTTTGACTCTGTGGAATTTTTGTGTAAAATCAACTGATCGTCACCTTTTGTGTATTCATCCACCTATTTTTACGCATGTTACACAGCACATACAGTGGATACTGCACTGTGCAAATGTTTTGAGGCGCTGCTCATTTCTTTATATTTTGCCTGGAAAAATGGTAAATAGATGTAGCAATTAACAGAGTTAATATAATTTTAACCCCCCTGCCCCTTTATTCTTCAACACAGCCTGAACCCCTTGATGCAGCTTTCATGTCCTTTCTTTAAGTAGTCTTCATGAATAGTTCTACAGTCTTCTTGAAGGACATTCAGAGCTCTTCTTTGGATGTTGGCTGCTTTTTTTGTTCTGTTTTCTGTCAACATGATCCCACACTGCTTTATAATGTTAAGGTCCAGGCTCTGGGGAGGCCCATCCATGACTGATAGCATTCCACTGTGTGTTTTTCTATCCAGGTAGGCTTTTACTGCATTGGCAGTGTGTTTGGGATCATTGTCATGCTAATAAATGAAGCTGTTGCTGTTATGATGTCCAGATAGTATTGCATGGCACCTCAAAACTAATATTACCTATCTCAGTTTTCATGCGATCTCTAATAACGCTATCTTAAATTCTGAATATTTATAGATGACTGTAGACATTTATCTCAAATTTGAAATTTACATTCATCACTCCTTAAGACCTGTTGCCATACCTCAGCCTTTTCTTCCTGCTTACCTTCCTTAAGAATGGCTTCTTGACAGCCACTCTTCTATTCAGATTATTTATGATGAGGCTTGAGTGAACAAACAATAGACTGACCAAAGGTCCAGATGCATCTCTCACTTCCTGTGTCAGTTTTTTGCTGGATTTTTTTCCCCGTATGTCTTAAGGATGAGACTTTCAGATACTGTTCATCTGCTGTTGATGTTTTTTAGGCCTGACGTCTCTTTTTTTTTTTGTCAAGGAGATATCAAGGAGAGATTTTCCTCAAAGCTCTTTTAGGAATCACCATTGTGGTTCAACGATAATATTCTATGCCTCTCAAAAGGTGCAATCTTTGGCATTTTTCATAAATTCAACAGAAAAAAATGAGAACACACTGCTAGTAACAACGTTCCTGAAGAAACCATTTCAAATTGGTTCTTTGATAAGTTGTCTATGATGTGTAGACACAACACTCATTCATCCCTTGAGTTTCTATGTTTCAGTTATGCTTGAATAAAGATCACTTTTTAAAAAATCAAGAAAGTCGGCCTCCTTCAAAGCGAAAGATAAAGAAATGAGGGTTCACTCAAGCCTTATGCACAGTATGGCATAATCACAAGTATTCTTCTTTTAGCTGCTCCCATTAGGATTAGCCACAGTGGAACATCTGCCTCCATCTCATCCCAGCACTCTGCATGTCCTCCTCAGCTACATCCATGAACTTCCTCTGTGGTCTTCCTCTTTTCCTCCTGCCTGGCATCTCCATATTCAGCGTCTCTTATCCGATGGATCTACAATCCTCCCTCTGCACATGTCCAACCATGTCAGTCTTGCCTCTTTGGAAAGCTCAACCCGAGCTATCCTTCTGAAGTAGTCATTTCCAATCTTGTCCATTCTGGTCCTTTCCAATGAAAATCTTATCTTCAGCTGTTCCACCTCCACCACTTGTCTTATAGTTAGTGCCACCAACTCCAAGCCTCCTCTCAGCCTAACTTCAACAACTCTTTCCCATATCTTCATGCTATGGCTCATGAGCTTTATTCCACCCCCTGTAGTTATTACATCTCTTCTCATCGCCCTTGTTCTTTAAAACTGGTTCTAGTGCATGTCTTCTACATTCCTTAGACATCTCATGTGCTAAAATCGAGTTAACCACTCTGGTCAATAAATGCTCTGCCCTCTCTCCTAGATATCTCCACATCAAATATGTCAACCACCTTTGTACTCTTCATCCAACACTGTGCAGGATTCTTCCTTCTTCAACTTCCATCACTTAATCTTTGTCTTTACTCACTTCCTCTTCTCGATTGTGTGTCAACCTACACACTGCCATTCGATGCTCCCCTGACACCACCTTGCAGAGTCGTATCTGTTTCACATTGCACCTTCTGCATAAGATGTAGTCCACCTATGTACACGCCACTCTTATACATACATGCTGTATATTCACAAGTATGCAAGGCTGAAATTTTGGGAGCACTGCATGAAACAAAATGCATTAAAGAACGAAGGAAACAGATTTATTATAGATGTGCCACTAGTGCATTAGACTAAAACATCCCATCTGTGCGAGTGGTTAGACTTTAATGGTCCGTTCCCACCTAATGTGTCATTCGTCACAAAAACTGCAGGAAAATTAAAAAAACTAACAGCGAGGGAGACCGTTCATATTGGCTGTGCATAACCTGTAATCGGAGGTTTATTCACCAATCAGCAGCTGGCTCTGTTTAATAAGTCCAAGAAAGGGTATGAAGAGTGTAGTACTAAAAAAAGAAAAAAAAATATATGCATATATGTAAAAATTACACACTTGTCCTGTGGGTGGCCTAGTATCTTTCAAGCTTTTATCCTCTACCAGAGGCCTGCGCAGTATCTTAGCTGTTCCTAGGACTGCGCTCTTCTGGACAGAGATCTCGGATGTTGTTCCTGGGATCTGCTGGAGCCACTCGCCCAGTTTGGGAGTCACTACACCGAGTGCTCCGATTACTACTAGGACCACTGTTACTTTCACCCTCCACATCTTCTCAAGCTCCTCTCTCAGCCCTTGGTATTTCTCAGGCTTCTCATGTTCCTTCTTCCTGATGTTGCTAACACTTAGTATGACTACATCTATCCGGCTGCTATATATCAGCAGTAAAAGACTGATGGGGTATTGGTGAATGCCATAACTACAGAACGAGGTGACATTAGAGTTTAAAACTGATACCATAGGTGCATCTACTAAAACTCATTATTATTCTGAGTTTGATTCTCAGTGTTCTCAAATTTAAGGACAGAGGTCAAGTTTTCTAATAATCTTGTGAGTTTGATGAAGAAAAAGGTAGGATTTTGAAATTGATATCATAATTGCATCTACCAGGGGGCTGAGGAGAAGCACTGGGAGCTGCCAGTATTTTCTTTAATTTTGTTTTTGCAGTTTTCCACCATTTGAGATGTGACTCGCATACAAAGCATCATTATTGTTCTTGTTTTATTTTTGTTTTTCTCCTTTCTCCACATTGGTTAAATGGCATCAGACTTTTGTTCCCACAGGGTACCGTTTACTTGCTGAGTAGAGTCGAGATAATCTCAAACCTTCAAACAGAAAGCAAATTAGGCATAATTCCCAAATGTGGTACATTTAAATATAACTAATGCCAGAAACTTCACACCCATTAAACTAGAATATCAATGTAAACACCTCTGGTGTGGTTATGTGTCAAGTTATTTAACACTCATTGATTTTACTGTAGTAAGTATTAAAAGGAGGAGGAAACCAGGCCAGAATAACAAAGATGATAGCTTTGGGGCAAATACTACTTGGAATGAAGTTGAGTTTATAACTAATGAGATGCTGGTGTACCACAATAAATTCCTTTCTGAAAGCTACATTTTTACAAAATGCACAAAGCTAACATGTCATCTCATTGGGTTGAAACCATATGAAAAGATGGGTGTACACTTAACCGTCTTAAACACACTCATTTCACAAATTCTCTATCTCCGCAGTTGAATGTGAACTTCCTCAGTAGCTGAATCAGAGCCTCGGGAGGCTCTGATTCAGCTTCAGGCAGCTCTGAGGATAGCTGAATGTGCCCACAAACATGTCAAGACCTTAATATCATCATATGGCCGCATAATCCTACAGTAAAAATGAAGAACACCGGCTTCATTATTCTATTTTTGTCAACCGGTATGTTTGTTTCTATTTCCCTGTTGTCAGACTCATGGCTGTGGAAGATGAGCTGAGAGGGGGTGCCATTCCTGATATTAAGCCTCGAATCCTCACAGACCAGGTTTGTGCCTGTGTCTACCTCTTTTATCATCCCTATTCGCTAATCCAGTCATGTCCTAAAACACTTTTGCTTCATTCTTGCATCACATCCAGAGCATTTGCCGCAAAGCCAGTGCAGGGGAAAAGTTTGCAGCTGTCATACACGCCGCTTATCCCCATCTTTCAAAAGTACATATGTCACATCTGAAATCACATCTTACCATTTACTGCACACGCCTGAAGGGGGAATGGCGCTGATTCTCAAAATCAACACCTGGGGTTTATGTACTGAGTGTGTCTATGTGAAGGAATAGCACGTCTTCAACACAGAAACCGAATGTTATTTACCACAAAAACACGCATTCATCATTAGAAAACCTTGACTGTGACTCACCAGCAGCATCACAGTAATCCTTCAGGGCTTGGTTTCATGAATGCACCATGTGGGCTGAATGGTGACGCAGGTGAAGAGGCTGCGCGCGGCTGCTGAGTTAGTGCCGAAATGTGCTGTACTTAAAAATATACTGTCACCTTCTTTTGAAGCTCTCGGTGTCAGGAGCAAACAGTAAAAATAGCCTCTCGAAAATACAGACCACACATAGAAAGCTTCAATGGGCCTGCTGTGAGATTGTAAATGTTTTTACACCAGACTTCTCAAACAAATGTGAGTGAGTGATGAGGAAAAACAATCAAACCTTGCAACCAAATTTAGACCCTAGTAAAACAGTTTCATTTGGGCTAAGCGCTAAGTAGGATTAGTCTTTTAGCTCAAAGTGCTGTCATGGGGTAAATACTCGCTGAAGAAGAATAAATGTGTTGAGAAATGTTATTCCTTCAGATCGGGGGAGTTGTGCTAATTACGATGAGCCTCCTCATGACCGAAACTGAAATTTAAACAAATGGTTTAAGACATGTTTGTCTGCCTTCTTCAAAGGAATTAGATGGAAAAAAATCTTTATAGAAGATTTGAAACTGCTGCTAGCAAACGTTAGCTTAGCTTAACACCAAGACTGGAAACTGGGGGGAAAAAAAGCTACTCTGGCCTTTTCCAAGGTGTCTTTCATGCACCTCAGAGGCTTCATCATTGATGTATTAACAGCAGATTTGGATTAAAGCTAATATCAAACTAAAAAAAATCTATGAAACTGACCCTGCATTGTTTTGGTTTACTCTAGATTAAAAGTGAAGAGTAGGTTATGTGTTGGTCTGGAACCTCTGCTGGTTGTTTTGCAATAGTTGCTTTCAGTCCAAACCTCTCTGGTGGCTACAGTCTTGTGCAAAATCTTGAGTCACCCCTCAGTTCTTTATGGGGTTTTTTTTTTACATACACAATTTGTGCCAATTTCTTCAGTTAAATCTACAAAAAATGCCAATGAAAACACAGTTTGATGGGCATAAAACAGTATTTTTATACCAACAAGGTGATTGCAAAAGAGCTATTAGCTGAAATCTTGGCATGATGTGTAGTGTGGAGGGGGAAAAAACAAGTGTCAGGCCTAAAAAAAACAACCTACCTACAGCAGATGAACAGTAAGTCATGTCTTGAAGAAACAGGAAAAATCCAGCAAAGACCTGACAAGACCTGAGAGATGCATCTGGCCCTTCAGCTGATTCATCAGGCATTTGAAGCCTTATTAGAAATGATGTCTATGGAAGGATGGCCACCCAAGAGGCCATTCTTAAGGAAGGGAAATGGGTAGAAAAGACTGAGGTATGCCAAATTACACAAGAACTGGACTGAAAGTAATCATCAATGTTTACAGAGGCGGTCAGAAGAGAGGTACAACAGTCTGTGTCTACAGCTAGTTGTGTTGGGGATCTTTTCAAATTTGATGGAATCATTAGTGCAGAAAAATACTAATTTTGATCTACCGTGCAATATCATCTGGAAGTCATCTGATTGGCAGCGGCTTTATTTTTCAGCACTGCCAATGCAGTAAATTCATACCTGGATAGAACAACAATAAAACACCCTCAGTCACTGACTGGCCTCCACAGAGCTTGAACCTCAACATCACTGAAGCAATGTGAGATCATCTTGAAGATGAACAGAACAAAAGTCAGCCAACATCCCAAAAAGATCTTTGAATGTCCTTCACGCAGGCTGGAGAACAGTTCCTGAAGACTACTTAAGAAACTACAAGATAGCTGACTACAAGAGTTCAGGCTGTGCTGAAAAATGAAGGTGGTCATTACCAAGTGTTGACTTTAAAGATCATTAGAACTGTACATTCTGTTTTTGGTTTCTGTCCATTTAATAAGTTTAATAAGTTTGCACCTTTTCTCAATTTTTCTAGCAAAATATAAAGAAATGAATGGTGGCTCAAGACGTGTTTGCACAGTACTGCACCTGACTGTGACTGCCAACTGTGGAGTGCAACCTGTGAACTAAATAGCCTGGAAGTCTTTTTCCCTGTATTTGCATTCTCACCACTAATAGGAGGTCTGAAGTGCTGTAATGACTTGAGAGCAGCTGATACCATAACATAACCTCTTGTTATAGCAGATGGCCAGTAGCAAGTTAGGGGTAATTGCTAACCAACATTTTATATTTTGCTTTGGCAACTCTTGTGCATTAAATATAAGTACTTACTTTGTGGTAACGACCTAATAATAATCGAGTACATTGAGTTATAAAGACTGACAGCGACTCTGAAAAAGTCTCTGCACTGTGAAAGCACCTACTGCCTACCAGCTAACAGATTTTGACAGAACCACAGTAGCTGTTACCAGTCTTTGTGCTAAACAAAGCTAATCAGCTTTTTATATGCTATACAAACATGTGTGGTATCAGTTTTGTCATCTAACTCTCAGCTGGAAATCCTATTTCCCACCCTCATGAAGATTTAAATGAAGAAAAGTAGTAATTTGACCCTTTTTCTCTCCCTTTAGTCTATCAGCCAGGGATATGGATCCTGACTGCCAGTTCCAAAGTGACCAGAGTTCATGATGGTCACTTCAGTGTAAGAAGACTGACTCAGACCCTTCTCTAACAACCCCCATCAAGACAAAGCTCTGCAGTGGATCCAGCAGGACTACTGGAGGCGTCAACTCACATTCTTAAATAAATAATGACAAAAAAAAAAAAATCTTGCACATATTCAAACTTAGCCTGTACCAGAACTTGACAATCAGCTTAGCACGAGGACCAATGTGGGAAGTGAATCTTCTTATGAGCCAGTGCCACAACAATGGCAATACTGTACCTACTGAGTTTCTTTATTTAATCGGGAAAAAAGTAAGAAGAGGTGTGCAAAACTCTGGGGGATAAAGATGTGCTCACGGTGTTCCCTCCTACGCGCAGCACGGTTTCTTCTCGCTAAGGTGGCTGCAGACAAAATGTAAAATAGGCTTTTTATAAGCACAATATCCCTTCATGGTGACGCCTGTGACGAGCGACAGGCGTCGAATCATTTGCCAGCTGTTATCCTCTGATGCAGGGCCCAAGCAAAGACATATTTTACTATTTGGCTCTGGTGAAATCATATAGTAACATATTGTCATTGCAAAAGTATTTTCACTAAAAAAAAAGAAAAGGTGGTTATCATGATTTTTTGCATCCTTTTTAGTCCATGCATTCCATCTAAAAAGATGCCAAACAAGTCCTACAGTCACCTTAAGTGTTTAAGTACAATCTGAATCTTCTCGTTGGTTTACTTTGTCCTGGCACGCAGTGTAAAGCCTTGACTTTCAGTGTACAGAAAAATTATTTCGTAAAGCTACTAAAATCTTTGCAATAATGGAGAATACTTTACAAAAATAAGCTTAAATTAACTTTATAGTATTATTAATAGTGATAATTGTGATAAACTACAGTAAATCTAACATTTCAAAACAGTGCTACAAAGTGTTTCAACGCAGCATTAAAGAAAAATTATGGGAGAATGTAAACATTTGGTTTAAAGATGCACTTCACCAGTTTTATACAGTGTGAGAGAACTAGTTAGCCTTCTTGGTGTGTCTGGAGGGGCTTTGGCTGATCAGAGAAAGTGATCCTGTCAGTGATGCCATCTGTGCTTGAACCAAGTCCTGTGCTACGGAGCAAGTTAAGCATACCCAGGATATCTGGCTTCACTTACCCTAACATTTGCAGTCAGGCTCAGCGGTCACATCAAGGTGGTTACCAACTTAATAAGTTCACCCAGAGTTTATCCGTTTAGCTACGTTTACGTTAAAGGGGTGGCATTAGCAGCCATTCATGAGACCACTAGCAGCAGAGCGACTGATTTTACAAAAGTAAGCAAAACTGTAATATTAGAAAAATATGAAGAGCTAAACACAATACAGATGTAAAGCAACAGAGCTGCTGCAGACAAAACAGTAGAAAGGCGCTGTAGAGTAGTGTTAAAAGCGGTGCATGAATGTGTGTACACTTTAAGTGCTTTTTTCAGTGAGGCTGGAAAGACCTGCTGTATTTAGAAAGTTGAACCTATCTGAAGCAGTATCAGTGCTCTGTCACTGAGTCACAGGGAAATCTGATAGTTACGCCATTAAATCAATATTGTTGCTTACGGGATGGTTTTAGCTTTTATTCCTGCAGCTGGTGTTCAAGGGTCTAAGAGCAACAAATATTAAAATATAATTTAGTATAAAGTCCACAAGTACAAATAGGCGCTCTGAGGGATCTTCCAGGAATAGTGAATTGGTTGATACTTTACTGATTTTGTATTTGTTGATCTCTGATCTCAAAGATAACCTGCTCTGGACTGCAGGTCAGCAGCAGAAGTTGCCAAGGTGATGTACACGGGTTAAAAGTCTAGCGCCTTTTGTAATAATGAAATCCAGGGCAAAGCCTCAAGTTACCTGGATGAGGCTAAATCCTGCTTTGAAACACAGGTCTTTGAAGACTCCCATGGTTTGTGCTACAAACTGGGACTGGGGAGTTTTGGAGACATGACAGTTTTTCCTTCCTAATAACTACCTAACTCCCCTGGCCAAGGCCGATGCCTTAGTTTACCATTTTAAAGAAAGTGATCTATAACTTAATGGTCCAAAGGTTAACCTCTCCCCACGTTTAATAAAGATGGAAACAGCCTAAAGGTCTGGGACGTTTGTTGTGCTAACTTCCAGCGGATCCTAAGTCATGTTACTACTTAATTTCTTGTTGTTTATGATATGTTTTCAGAAATGTCTTGAAAAGATAACACTAACACAGCTCGTCACAGTTTTCCTGACCTCATAGGAGCTTAATTGGTTACCTTAATTGCCTGTGTGCTCTTTTCAAGTAGAACTGCAATAATGAGCAATTCAGTGAACTAACAAAATTAACCAGCAACCGTTTTCATGATGAGATTATCAAACAGTGTTAGGCTGATGCTTCTCTTACAAATTAAACTGGATTTATTTTGGGTTTTTCTTTTTGCTCTTAGCGATGCAAAATGTCCATTTGAAAGCATCACCTTAGGCTTTAGGAATATTTCATTGAGCGTAGTGGTTCTAACTTGGCCTAAACCAGCCTATCACGCCTGGTATTTTTTTTTATGTGTATCTTTTTTTTAATGTGTTTTTTTTTTGTGTTGATTTTGCTGCTTGACACTTTGTAACCCTGGTTTGAAAAGTGAAATATAAATAAAGAAAATTTAACAAACATGGTCTTAAAACGAGACGTGCACCCGGACGCAAATCTTATATAACAAGTAGTGAGTTACTCATCTGTTGTGTTTAATGTCTCTGAAGCATAGGTGTGCAACAGTTCTGCATGTGCTTTTTAAATGCAAGGACGAGCAAGTCGGTTTGCTGTCAGATATACTGATGTACAAAAAACAAAATTTACAAAAAAAAGAAAACTACTTTGACACGGCTTTCTAATTGGAAGGCATCTTTTTTAATCCAACCTGCTGACTCTTCTGCTTTTTTCCAGAAGAGTGTGGCATTCAGCCTTTTGCATTATACAACATGGGAGTATAGTGAGAAATGGTCAGAAATCCGAGAAACGAGAGAGGACACAGTGAAACCAACTGAACAATAAGACGTTTACAAGCAGGGATATGTAGTATATGTGCATAGGATTTGACTGCCTTACAGTCTGTGCCACAGGGCCCAAAATAACAATGCCAATACAAAAAGCTGTAAACTTTGTATATTAAATGTCTTTTTCTTTTTGTAGTCAGGTGATGAATTAATAAGCAGTGTGTTGGTTAACTCTGTATGTTAGAAACATTTACATTACAAATTTCATGGTTGATATCATTTATCCTAACCTCTTTGCCTTTAAAAAGACATTTTATTTCAAGATAAATATCAATGATACAAAGTTAAATGTTTATGTTACCAGAACTGTATAAAATAGCTTCATGTATATCTATTCTTATATGTAAAATGTATTCGAATCAAGGGTAGGCCTTCAGGCATGTTGAAGTTGTGGTTTAAAAAAAGAATTTGATTCTTATATTATTCTAACTCTTAATGCTGCAATCCAGAAACTGCAGCGCTGCGGCTGCGTTCGTGGGACGACAGCTGATTAAGTTCATTTTTGCTCCAGATGAAATACGACAAGAGATTCGTCTTAATAGCTCGCCTACTTTGTGTAACCAAACTAGCAGTGGTGCTTTCAACAAATGCTGGATTGCAGTTTTAAGCAGTCTTCTTTTGGAAATATACGTTTATTTATCTGGCCTGCATTGCAATACAGTATTTTGAAATGTTATACTGCACTTCTGTTTTCACTTTACAAGAAGCTGCAATCCATAATCTACGAAAAATGTTTTTAAAGAATATATATATATATATATATATAATATATATATATAAAATGGTATACCCATGTATTATTGAAAACTTTCTCTGTATTAGCTGCAGTGGTACAGTGTGCTACCTCTGAAATCCTCCCCTCATCTCCCTTTGAAATTTAAGGTTGTTTTTCTGTTTCGTAACGTTACCTGAGAGGGTACTTTATTCCATTAAGCTAAAAATCCTCCTTTTATTTTAAAGCTACTGCTAACAAACTAGTTATAATTTTGCTTGTTTAATTGCTTAATTCTATTTTTGGATTTCCTGTATGAAACCGTTGCCATCGCAGGACCGTTTCTAAAGTCTGTCCTGTTTGCTATTGTATTTAAGTGCCATTAGCATTGCAGTCATATTAATGTTTTTTGAATCGTGGGATGAGATTGAGCGTGTTCCAAATATTTGACTCTCAGGTGTTATGAGGAACACAGAGATTTGACGCACAGAATAGCGAACCACAAATTTCAACGCCGAAGCAACACAAAGTTCAAAGAGCGCATTAAATGAGGGGTTTGTGCTAACGCTAAAGCAACCGCTCTGCTTTTATCTGGGCTGGCTCTCTGCTCTCATCTCATTCTTACAAATAGTTTAATTTACACCTTCCCTTTTAGCGTTTGTTACATAAGAGGAAGAGGAGTTTATTTTCTTGGTCCAAATAAAAAAAATGTGACAAATGCCCCACTGTAACAAGACTTGATGAGGAATATTATATAAGATGCTACTGAAGAAGTGCTTTATCTTTACATAATCATGACATATTTTAGACGTCGTATGAACCTTTGTTGACCCAAGGGAGAATAACTGCCGCTTTGCTGCAGCTACACAAGATAATAAATGATAATAAATGAGATTATATATGTTGTATATTTTAAATAAGGGTACTTAACATCAACATATTTATGTTTCTAAAATGGATGTATAGCATTTTAGAATGAAGCAAAATATTTTTCTTGGCAGCTATTATTCTGCACAATTGACCTAATGTGTCACAAATATAGAGTCAGTGGGATTTCTGACTTGAATTAGGCCTAGTGGATGTAATACCTTAATTTACTTGACATTTCTTTTGAAATAAGCCATGCCCCATTGATAAGCCATACCCTCCAGTCCCCTGATGTTGTGTGGTGGATGTTTAATGTTGGTAGTTTTATTTATAATGGTAGTTATTGTAGGTATGATTGCGCTTGTAATTATTATTATTATTAGTGTAAGTATACTTGATTGATATGATTTGTTTTGTTTGAACAAAGGGAATGTATTCATTTTTCAGGTGATTTTTCTGAGTGATTTAAATAAATTATTAAATCCCTAATCAAGAATCTGTTATTTAAAGTACTTGAGTAAGTTACTTTTAAACTGAACTGTAACACGATTGATCCCAACCACCTTAATGGGGAATCTTCTTAACACATGAAAGTTGCCCATGGAGTTCCACATGGTTCTATGCTGGGACCACTCCTTTTTACATTATGCATACTTTCCTTAGGCAGTATTATCTGGAATGTTGCATATATTTTCTTTGCTAGTCAGATGATACCCAATTTTATTTATCTGTTAAGGCAGATAACGCAAATTGGTTAATTAAATTATGGTGTCTTGAAAATGTAAAGGCCTGGATGGCCACTAATTTCCTACTTCTAAATTTAGACAAAAACGAGGTTACGATATTTGACCCTAAAAACTTCATAAACATGGTGGTTTATATACCACTGCTGCATGTCATTAAGCGGTATCTTCTCTGTGGATGTTTTATTCAGTCTCCCCGTGCTTTTTTTCTCTCTCTCTTCTCTTTTCCCTGAACCTGGTTCTACCAGAAGTTTCTTTCTGTTGATGAGTTTTTCTTTCTCACTGTCACCAAGTGTTTCTCCTAGGAGATTGTCTGATTTTTGGGGTTTTCTCTCCAAAACTGCAGAGTTTTTACTTTAGAAAATTTATTGAGGCAACTGTTGTTGTTGTTTGGTGCTACATAAAAAAACCCTGAATTCATGTCTGATATGTATACTGAAATTGACTGTGCGCTCAGTTTGGAGAATTGTAAGATTCAATATCTAAGAACCATAAAAGCACATTTAAAAAGACAGAAAAGTCACTGTGAGACTTTTATGGGGACAGCCTGGGGTACATTTTCTGAGCTTTTCAGTAAAGCAGTTGATTAAAAATCCACACGCACAGCCCCAGATCATTCTTAGTCTCCCACTCATTGTGGAGGAGGTGCCAGTCCTCTGTCTGAATCCATTTCTTGTCTTAAATAAGCAAAATTAAGATTCACTAAATGAACTTAACAGCTGTACCAATCAATATTTCATAGTAAAAACAGGCGAAATGTCTAAGTGAAATGTGAAAGAGGTCATCCAGAAGGACAAGCCCACAGAGAATATCAACCAATAGCTCTACTCTATTGAACAGCTTTACTGTTTTGGTTCACTCTCAGCAGCCGTGTTGCTTCTAAAAAGAGCCAAATATTTCACCAGGAGAGTCCAAACACAGAGTTAAATGGAGAATTAATATAAACATAAGAAAAACGATATCAAACCCCTGATAATTTTGGATGCTGCTGAATGTGTGTGCTAAACATGTTTTTTGTGGCATCTTTAGAGGGCGATAAAATTCCAGATGGTTTCATCTTGTTTTGATGCCCTAAAGTAGTCAAGTAAGGAGCTAAATGAATAAACAAATGCTTCTTTTAAAGAAAAAGTGTTACAAATTAGGAAGCGCACTTATTCAGTTAATGGGAAAACTGGGTTCTTTTATACAACACAAAGACTGGTGCTGCCAGGCAATCAATGAAGTTCTAAAAAAATGAAAAATAGTATTTTACAAATGAATTTTTGTATGAATTAAACAAATATAACATATCAATTAGCTTTTCAGCTGAAGGAGGTACTAGGCAGACCCAGCTGCTGCTTTTTATTTTCAGTCTTTGTGCTAAGCCAACTGCCTGCAGCTGTGGTATGACACAGTATAAGATAATTACAATGAGAGTTCAGTGTTTTATTTGGTGCAATACCACAATAACAACATTTTAGTTTCGCATTCAGCACAGTCATAAAATCTTACAATGTTGACAAGCTTGGCTTCAAAGTCGATCTATATTTACTGATGCTACTCAAGCTGCTATAATACCTCCCAAATGTATACCTCTTAATGCTTTAAACTTTCAGATATACTGCCAGAAGCTTCGCCAGCTTCTTTGTCATTACAAAGGAATAAAGACCAAATTATTTTCAGTCAAAATGCACTACAACAGAACTTGTCCTCTGCAAACCCGCAGATTCCTTCTGTCACAACTAGGCTAATCATAATCCATCCCCTCAAGTAACAACCTGGCTTAGCATTTTCCCTTGTCATTTCAATGGCTGAGTGGGTAATGGGATGTCAGCTGCTCTCCATCAGAGATCTGCATGATGCCAAAGGACTGCAGATAACCAAATGTCTGGTACCCTGCAAAAAAATGAAGGTGAATCAGTTTCACAGCTTCTGCTGCTCTTTCGGTTTCCTCTCAGCAACTCCTTCACAAGTCCCGTAGGCTTGTAATATATTTATGCTAATTATTGCCACACTTATATGTCTGCAGAAGCCCACACCTTCATGGTGAATTGAGTCATGTTTTTCAATGTCAATAAAGCTCATTTAAATGTGAAAACACCGAGAGATCTCCCTTTTTTATGATGACTTCTCTATGCATCGTTAAAAACTGACAGAAATAATTCGTGCATAAGCTACTTATCGGGGTAACTTGCTTTATAAAATACAATTAAAACCATGAGGATTTCTGAGGCCATTCTTGAGGATTAGCTAAATGCAGAAGGTAATGGACTCAATGTAGCATCTTAAGGGAATAGCTCGATATTTCAGTATTCTCCTGCTTTCTTGTCCTTACATTAAAATCACTCTCGTGTCTGTGTGTTAAACGTAAATCAGGAGAAAGTGGACAATTAGGAGGAGGAGAAATGCAGCTAGCCAGGCTCAGTCTGAAATAAATAAAATCCACACCTCTAATGCCTCAGTCACATTAAAGTAAAAACAAAAAAAGGATGGTAACTTCCTCGCAACTGAGAGAAAAAATAAAGTGTTGGTTGCCTAGCGATTGCACATTTCACCTGGTGTCAGGCAACTTGTTTCCAAGGAATCGTGAAGTGAGGCCATGGTCCAACTCAGACTGACCAAAATCACTGTCAGACAGATTGACAAAGGTTTTCCAATAACTTCAATTCAGTTCAGTTTTATTTATATAGCACCAAATCCCAACAACAGTTGCCCCATTTTGCTTTTAAATTGCCATCTTGTAACAACTAAGTCACTATTTGTGGAGGACATGTCTGTGCAGGTTCTCTGTCATCCAGGTCATAGTACTCTAAGGAGCTTGCGAAGACTTCTTTAACTTAAACAAGTCCAGTCACTTTCAATCCAAGCTCCCCTTTTGAGCTTGAGGGTCTGGCTCTGAGTGGCAGCAGTTAATGTGAATTTCTGTTAAAGGTATATTTCGCTATGTAGACATCGACAGATGGCAACAGATTTCTGATTTTTGCAGATTTATCTCACTTAATCACCACATTATCACAAACAGATTGCACGTAGATGCCAACTTGACCCCATTTGGCCCATTTAATTGCAAAGTGATATCAGACATGAATCGGTCTTACTACCCCCTTTATCAACATGTTGAACACCAAAGTTGCTTTAAAGAGCCAACTGTCTGCAACTGGTCATGCACCTAGTCCCCATCTTTGAAAGCAAGTACACTGCACATGGTTGCAAACATTGTTGTCATGCTGCATTGTTCAACTGCTGTCTTCCACAGAGTGACTGTAACACTATTACTGCATTATTCCTTACTTGTTTAATCAACACTTTTCTTCATTAGTAAAACAGGCCGTTACTTTTATTAAGCTAACCTGTTACATGTTAAAGAGACAAGACAGTAAATTAACATATTTTCCTATCTTTGAAAAAAAGTATTTTTTTAAAAAAATACTAAATTTATATTTTCACTGGATAACAGCCTCCTCTGAAATGTGAATGTTAGTATGCTGTGAGTTTGGGCCTCATCTGGTTTTAAAGATAAAACAATAGTGCCATCTAGTGGCGTACTCCAGTGTCAGACTGCTTTATGACCACTAATCACATATATTCATTTTTATCCTTCTTTTGAGAGAGTGAGGAAGTGAGACACAGAAATCAGCCATATTTGACAGGTGAACTGAAAAACAACAGAGCAAATTTCTCCTGGGATATACACATTTCACCCAGAAACAAATCACAGAATGTGCAAAAATGGCCAAGATGATTGGCCTACAAATTCCCCCACACTACAGTCAGTAGTGTGTCAGTTTTTGAGTATAGGATGTGCTGGAAAAACAAGCCTGCTCCCATCACCTTACAAGATCTGCCATGAGTGATTTCTTTGCATGTGTGGAATGGATGGGTTGTTACTGACAACTGGTGTGAATTTGATGTAAATCTCATATTTAGAAATATATTAGAAAACCTAGAAAACTGGTGATGTGCTCAATATTTCGTTTCCCCACCTCATCATTTGGACCACTTGAGTGAAGAGCAAACACACAATACAAACTCACGAGTTTAAGATTAAGATGGATTTTATTTTTTATTTGTATTCAAACAAATGACTCGCACAGTGTAAAACCAACACAATCACAATTTTGACTAACTGTTCCAAATACATCTACACATAAGATTTAAACTATTGTATAGTGTTTTAAGAAATAGTACAAGCAACTGGAAGATGCAAGTGAAAAGAAATTGGACAAGACACTAGAAAGAGCCATTCTTAGAGCAATTACCGTGTGATTGCTGAAAGCTGTTGCAGGTGGCGGTTTTACATGCTAAAAAAGGGCAAGAGTTGCTTGACATTTTAAGCGAGGAATCACGTCTCAACCCTTTGGTATATGAGAGTGTAGTTGCATATACAGCTGAGCAGTTTTCATTTTAGTAGATTAAGCAATCAACCTGGCAAAGCAATGTAGGCAGTGGAAGGATCTCCTCCCTTTTTGCCTTAATTACATAGTGATAGTTACATGACAGGAAAGTGGGGAGACAGTACACAGGTTACAGGCTGCAAATGGTCTGGTGGCGGAAGCCGGGAAGGACCCAGCCCCCACACATGGGGCGTGCACTCTACCAGGACCTCTTTTAATTAGATTTATACTGAATTAGTGAATACATTTTTACAAAGTGTTACAGACTAAAGCACAAAGCTTCATGCAGACACAAAAGCTTCGGTGCAGCTTTAGTATCACAGCATATCTCAAATATGTATCTTGCACAATCTTAGATGGGAAACCTTCATATTGCACACTGAAACCTCGGAAAGCATCCATCCTTGTTCCATCGTGTTTCATAAAGGTGTAAGTGTTTCTGTGACCTCACAGCGTGGAGGTTACAGTTGGCAGTGTTGACAGAGGGACGTATCTCCTCGTGTCAGTTTGGGACGTGTGGCTGAAAATGCTGTTGACTGGAATACCCAGCTGGCCTGCTTGCCCTGACCCCGCCTCAGAATTTATACCATAGGGCACCTTGGACGTAATGGCTAAACTTAATTTGAAAAGCACATTAAGGAGAGCCGCACGGTACTCTTTTCTAACCAGGCAGTAGATGATGGGGTTGAAGCAGCTGCTGGTGAAAGCCAGACAGTTGGCGAGAGGGAAAAAGTACGCTTGAGCCGAGTAGAACGAGGGGCTGATATCAACCACGTCAAAATGAATCAGGGCTCTCCAAACCGTGAGGATGTTGTATGGGAACCAGCAGGCCCAGAAGGAGAACACCACCACTGCCACCGACTTTGAAATATCAGTCTTTCGCCGAGAGTTGCCGCCTTTCAGTTTATGCCGACAGAGGAAGCGCATCAGAAGCAGGTAGGAGAGGATGATAATGGTGTAGGGCAGCAGAAATCCCAGCACAACTCGCAGGAGGTGGTTTACTTCGAGCCATGTTGTAACAGGGAAACGGAGCAGGCATATTGTGTCGTTGCCAAGGCCCACATTTTTCAGTTCTGCGAACACAGCTCGGGGTACGGCCAAAATGAGCGCTCCGGCCCAAATAAAAGCTGTGGCCAGCGGGAAAGTCCAGGATCTGCTGCAGAAGGAAGCGCCTGGTTTGAGAGCAGTTGCCACATAGCAGTAACGAGTCAAACTCATAGCTGTGAGGAAAAAGCAACTAGCAAACACATTCAGCCCAGTGAATAGGGACACGGCCTTACATGTGCCCAAGCCAAAGGGCCAGCTATAGTCCAGCGCAGTATCAACAGCCCAAAATGGTAACGCCAGCGAAAACATTAGCTGAGCCACAGCTAAGTTAAAAACAAAGAAATTGATATTGCCTGTGGTGATGGTGTGAGTAGAGTAGAGGAGAAACATTACTAACAAGTTCCCCAGTATTCCAGCTGTAGCCACAATAAAGTAGACCACAGAGATGACAATCCTTAGCCAGTGGGGAGGATTAGGAAACTCCAGCCAGTTGTAAATACTCATATTTTGAAAAATCAGCTCAGAGTTGTTACAGAATGTGCCTGAACCGCAACTGCTCATGATGCTTTTGTAGAGCTCAAGTCTGTGCAAGTCAATGTTTGACATTTTGTCAAAGTGAAGGTGAAGTTTGTCCTGAAGATGGCGAGATGTGTCCGCTTGTCCTCTTTTTAACTACAATAAATTAAAAATGTAAGTCTTGGCAGTCTGTTTATTAGATGACAATCATCGGTCCCTGCAAGGAAAGAGGAAGTTATTACTGCATAATAGGCGCTGGAGTTTATGAGCAAATAAGTAGATTAGCTCTGTCAGATAAACAAATTACACTAAAGTGTTAGCCACAGAGTTCAGAAAAGCCCCAGAATTAGTTTGTAATGGCGCAGTTATTCTTGTATGAAATAAAAGTTCTTTTTGACAACAGCCAAATAGATTCACATTGCTTATATTCCCGATAAGTGCTCGATTTATTAGTAAATCACTTATCAGTTATCTTGGAGATAACAGATGTGTTGCAAGTGTTGCTTGATGAAGAAATATTTCTTTTGAATTTTACAAGTTTTAAGCTGCAGCATGAGATGACCTCAATATGTGAATATACTGGGACCCTGAGACGGTCAAAGCCGGAAAAGCCCCTCGGATGAACAAGGATTTCTTTTTAAACAAAAATAAGTTCTAATTTTTTTAATAAAATTTCTTTTCAACTTTTCAAGCGCAGTAATTTTTTTCATTTCGTTATGTAACAGATCAACAGATCTCCTGGAGACCTGTTATTTGTGAGCGAAAAGGAAAACATAAGAATCGAAATGTTTTTTTACATTAAAATACACTCCTGGATTTAATTTGTTGTTGTTGTTTAGTTTTAGAGTGAATTTCTTATAGCTTTAGAGGAATTAATTGTACGAGTACTTTAATTACATAGACATATATACGAGTACATTATCATCTAAAAACATTTTCACTTGAAAAATCATGGCATCAACCTGCAGAGGTAAACTGTCTCGCATGCACAGGGGTTTTTTCCAAGTTCAGAAACGTATGTTCTGTGTAGCTTGATTTCACACTAATCTACAGGCTGTAGCATGTGATCTGTGTTGGCAAACATTACAGAGCATCGCTATCAGTGTTATACGGGGTAAAATAAATATTTTCACATTTGCATTTAAACATTTTAAAAACATAAGTTTATTTTATTTTTTTTAAGTTTTCTTGATAACCAGAACATTTTTCACCACAGGGGACTTTAAAAACAAAAACATCTGCCATCTTTTAAACTGTCCCATTTACAAGCTGCGGGGCGAACACAACGTGTTTCTATGCTTTTTAAAACATTATCCTTTTTTTGTAATGTGTGTATTGCTACACGACATCTCTTCATTCTCCTCTTTCCATTTTTTGTCTGCCAACACCTGATTTCCAATCTTTCTATGTGTTACATTCGATCTAATATGTTATATCAGGGTAGATAATCATATTGGTAAATAGTGTGAAGAATTAATGAAAGTGTTCGCTATATATATATATATATATATATATATATATATACATACAAAAAATGATTTTACTTACATTATAATCAACTTGGATTTGCTTTTTGTCGATTAAAATATGATCATTGAACTGTGAGTTTTAGTTGCTACAGTTTCTGTCGCCCTCTTGGCTAAATCTGTCTTTAAAAATAAACTTTTAATGTCAGTGAGACTTTTGATGGATACATAAATAATATCTAACAGCCACTTTGCCCAGAAAAAGCTTTCACTTTTTGATAGGAATGGTCCTTCTTGCTCAAAATGACACGACATCATTCATAAGAGATTTGTTTGAAAGATTTTTGTTCAATCAAGCGTTTAAATTCATTAAGTTTTGGGGGGAAATGCCGGGAAATACTTTTTGGCACAACACTGGAAGGTTATCAAGTCGAAAACGAGGAAAAGTTAGTTACCTTACCGATAACTAACGTTTAACAGTGTGACTGTAGCTTCGGTCTTTCTCCATGAGCGTTGGTTTTACATGTGAACATAGCCGAAGCCACAGCACAGCCATCCTTTAACGTGTGTGAACGGGGATTTGTAATCAGCTGGCTGATGTGAGTAAGCAGGAGAGAAGCAGACAGATGTAACGCGTTTCCCTGTTCTTGTGAGGACTTTACTTTTAAAGAAAAGTTAGAAACACTGGCACAGTGCCAAGCTTACCTTGCAACTGAAAAGGGTATAATAAAACACAAAGACTGTGTCTTTGATTACGGTAATAATCCACTTTAGCTTGTTATAAAGTTTCTACCCACGACTTCATAAATAGAAATAAAATTTACATAATTATATCTTACCCGACTATCAAAAGGTGGCAGGTCTTCAGCAGGTTTTTGTAGCCTCTGTTGCATCGTGTCAGACAACAGCAAGAATGTCCATGCAACCCACTCTGAGTGCATGAAGCTCCACCCCATTCTGTTTTTCAGTTTGCATATTCAGAATCAGCTAAAAAGTTCGAAACACTAAGAAACGTCCCTTCCACGCGAAGTCACACTGCAGAAGCTCCACATATACCTAAATGGACATAAATGACCCTGATTCTAGGTGCTAATTTGGAGCAAGGAATATTCTTTAAGATGATAGGATAAACCACTGAGTCTTCACCGACTTGCATATATATGCAAGTGTATCATAGTAGATACACTTACACTTTAGTATTTATAGTACTTACTTATTGAGTAATTGTTCTTTGACTGGTTTCAAAAGACATTGATTGTAAAGTAAAGAAGCAAGAACTGAGACATGCTTATAAACTTGAATTATTTTTTTCTTACACTGTCTTTTAATTTGTAAATTGATTTATTAATTTTACTACAAAAACTTCTGATTTTATAAAACATAAAATCCACATTTAGATTTCTTGAGAAAAAAAGTAATAACATTTCAATTATTCAGTTCTTGCTTTACTACATTTTAGCATTTAGACATTTCTTACTTGCTATTCTTTTCTAAAGCAACAGTATATAGACCATACGGTAGTTCTTGATTTAGCTCCAAAGGCTACAATTTTCCTGTAAATTTCTCCCACAGAATCCTATAACTTTGAATGATTAATCTTCCTCTAAGGATCTTTGCCAGGCGGCTACAGGTAACAATGTGTTTGACATATTGATTATGAGCACAAGATTATGAACACAAAAGTACAACAGCACCAATTTGTATTCTTGTTTTTTCTTCTATTTATATCCGAGTCATTGCTTGGAGATTAGATTGAGCAGCCGAGATGACTCTTTGTTACAAATTGTTGATAGTGGAAGGGACATCAGCAGTGACCTACGAAATGAGATTAGGTGGGAAAAAGCGGAAGAGTGGGGAAATTGATTTATGCTGCTCTGTCTAAGCTGAGGCATCGCCATAAACTGGCTGAACAAAACAAGCAGCTCTCAGTGTTCCTGTTTTTACTGCCAGCAACAGGTTTTCAGGAACTGCATGCTAGTTCCAGCCTGTGTACTTTCCTCAGTGACCGGTCTTTATCTTAATAGTGCGACAAAAGAAGAGGATTCTGAGCTGTGTGAGAACCTTGCAAACAATATTTTGAAAAAACTGAAATAGCAGATTAGTTATTGTCCAGGGCTTGTCTATAATAATCTCCAAAGCTGTGCAGTTATTATGTTCTGTGTTCTTATTAAACTGCATGAAACACAAATGTTGAAAACATTGGGTTATGGTTTTGTGAAAGATTATATGCTGTGCTATCATTTGAGCTTTAGCTGTTAGATGGTCTTTGTTAACATTTACCAGAGCCAGGCTAAAAGTTTCATCCTGTTTGCAGACATTGCACTAAGCTAAGCTTAAGCAATCCCCTGAAATTTCCGGATAATTTCCTGCAGATCTTGTATCATCGGAAGAATGTGAGTATTTCCAAATCTGAAAATATTTATCTAACTGAGTGTTTCAGGCGGGCCTCCAAAGCAGTAACTAAACATGGTAATAAATCACTCTTCCCAGTGTCAAACAAACAAAACAGATACCCAGATGTGATAAATACACTTAAATGTAGTTCAATGGGATTTGCTTATTAATTCCCACAGTTGCCTCAGTGGTGCCATAAATCTAGGACTATTTAAGTGTATGGATCCCACCTACACCACAATGGTGTGTCCATCTCTGAGCGTGCCAGCTGAGTTGCCTCAGGGAGCACAAAGGTCTGTGGGCAGAATGAGACATGGCTTTGTCGCCACCCTGTGTAAAAATGAGAAAACAGCAGATAACTTGAGTCTAAATGTAAATGAGAGCGTGATTGAGTGAGTCCCCTAGTGTCAAATGCCTGAGCCAGCAACATGCAGCCTGACCACATTTACTTTGAGGCTTCAATAGCCTGCAGATTTTGCAGATTATTACTTTTACTTGAGGTTGTTTTTCTATTTCTTTAGTATTTAATGAGATATAGTAATCCTATTGATGGCAATAAATGCAAAGTATACCAAGAAAAAAAAAATCAAATTAAAAACTAAACTTGAGGTATTGTAGTGACCATAAAAAGTTGTTTTAGTGATCAGATAGTAGGAGAAAAAAAGGAATAAAAAGCACCATGTAAGGTAAGTGCGGTTTATTAACATTCAGTTATAATTCAGTGATACTAAATCAATATGTTTGAAAATGAAAGCAATGGGCAGCTTGGAGATTCTTACATAATTAAAATGAAATGCACACGGTATTCACTAAATTGCTGCTGTTCTACTGGGACCAGTGCATGTGGCTAAAACCTACAAAACAGCCCCAAAATAACTGCTTGTAAACAGTGGCGGTCCTAGCCTATTTGGCGTCCTGGGCGAACACTCCCCTTTCCACGGGTTGTGTGTGAGTCTTTAAATCATCAAACTTCTTATATATATTGTTTGTTTACTTGCACTGCTGTAACTGGAGCCTCGTCGTCTCGTCTCTATATACTGGACTGTATGTAGCGGAGATGACAATGAAGTTTACTTTGACTTCAGCAGCGAGCAGGCGCACCGAGGGCTCTCGCGCTCACTTTTCGTGTATAGAATTTCGAAAAAACATCGGTGCAAATTATACGTCTGTATCATAATGTCTGGTGTTTTCGTGTTTGTTAGTTTGTTTTTATTTAGTTTTATTTTGGTTGGTTATTAGATGCTGCTCCAGCCAGCCAGATTACCCCCGCCCCGCCCTCTCCTCCTGTGCCAAGCAGGGCCCGCAACGAGGCACCCTTACTCCCAGCAAATGGGCGGCAGAAAACCGATTGGTGCCTATACCATTCCCAATATGCGCTGGCAGGACATCGGGGCAGCATGGGTCCGAGCAATTTTTTTATTTTTATTTTTTGCCGATGCACGTGATTCCGCCCCCCACCACGATGCCGCCCCGGGCAACCGCCCGTGTCGCCCGTATCAAACACCGCTACTGCTTGTAAAGTTATGTTTCTGTTAAAACTGTTAGAAAAAGAGAAATCGATTCACCTTTATAGTAATGTTTGCAGTTGTATGTCGTGGTGACTATAACTCAGATAGTCTAGCCTATCACTGGGGAGCCTAGACTATGAGAAATGCCTCTGATATAGTGTGAACAAAGTTGTGGAAAGACACATTATAGCATAAAAAACAAACTGAATATTTTACACCTAGCTTAAGTTTTCATTTTTCATGTCTGTCAGTCACTCATATGAGCCATCCATTAATAATCAATGCCTATGTTAACATATATAGATGTACATATACTGTATAGTAGATTTACACAATATGAAATAAGTAGCAGTAGTAGTACTTTAAGCAACTTGATGACTGGAAATAAAAGCAGTCTCTTTGCACCCCCAAGTGGCCAAATGAAATAAGGTTAGGATGAAAACATCAAGGAGTTACTGAAATATGTCCTCAGTTTCAGTATGACAGATATGCTGCAGAATATGGCCTCTGAAAATATGCTTCACTGCCATAGATCCCAATACTGCTGGAACTGGCATGACAGAGAGTTTGTTTCTTACGTCATCTATTTAAAGGATTTCAAAAGGTAACTCATTTGTGAAAATCTCTGACATTTGGCCCACATGTTCTAAACAAGCTGCTGTGCTGTACAGTCAAGGCATGGTAAAAAATTTAGCAGACTTTCACTAAACAGTATGTCTAAATAAACACATTACTGTTCAGCTTATGGATTTGTCACATTCTTCTAGCAGAATAAAGAAGAAAAACATGTAATAATAAAGTTTTTGCCCCCAAAGTAGCACCTGCATCAACTGTCTGCCTCTATTAATTAGTACTCTTAATTTTACAGTGATCAAAACACCTGGATAAGTAGTAGGAAAGTAACATGGTATGTTTACTCAAGTCCTTCACTAAAGTAGAGGTTCAAATTACTTTTATGTTGTGCTTCTCTCTGCTTCCCCACTGACATTTGCACTAACTCTATCATTAGAAACAGATTGATGATTTCCGATTGATGTTTCTCTCACGTCTTTTCACTCTGTGAGTCTATACACCATTGCTGTATTTAATCAAACTCAAAAAGCCTGCTAGCTGCTAAAATCTCCAGTTGTTCACAGATGGCTCCTCCTCTCTGAGCCTGGTTCCTGTTAAAAGTGAGTTTTTCCTTCCCACAGTTGCCAAGTGCTTGCTCATAGGGGTTCGTGTAATTGTTGGGGTTTCTTTCTGGTGTTGTAGGGTCTTTACCTTACAATATAAAGTACATTAAGGTGGCTATTGTTCTAAATTGGTGCTATGTAAATAAAATGTAATAGAACGACTGTATATGCAAATATTAGCATTTAAAATCTATACCATTTATTTGAGGAAGGTTTTAATTTATATGCTTCTAATATACTTTAAATCAGGGGCGATTTTAGCCCATTTTTGGGGGTGCTTCAGCATCCCCAAAATGAATCAAAGCACCCCAAAGATTTCTTACTTTTTTTGACAATATTTGTTGTTTGTGTGACACACTGCTAAAAATATAAAAAGCATACAGTACTTGGTTGAGACATAACGTTTTAACAACAAAAGTATAGAACCCCCCCTCCCAAAATGGTTTGTTCCAGCTCGCCTCTCCCCTACTCTGGCTCTAGCACCCTTGCTGCCAGAGCAATGGTGGCTGAGACGCTGCGGAGCGGAGGTGTTAGTGCCTGGCTTAAAACAGGACATATTAGCTGCATTTAACCTTCAGTTACTCTTTATATAGTTAGGTAGAAGTCAGAACATGTTTCTTTTTAGCTGAAAAACATTACACCCAGGTAACCTGGGTGTAAAAAAACTTGTTTTCAGGCGATGTTTGCTACCCTACAACAAGTCCTACACTGTAGTAAAATCAGCGACATTTGACCGTCCTGTTGCTCCCATTGAAATGTATGCAGCCTATTTAAAACCTAAAACTTAAAATTGTCCGTAGCCTACTGTTGTTACCACTGTCTTGTTTTAAATGGATACTAACTAGCTAACTGACCGAATGCCCATTAACCTTAGAACTCCTGTTGTGTGTGAATGTGTGTGTGTGAATGGGTGGATGACTGGATGTGTATTTATATCTTTTATTAGATGTTCATGTGGTTTGGTTATTTTCCTTTTGGTTGAAAGTAAACTGAGAGAGGACTTTTTGTTAGTGATCTTAATAGTATTTTTTCATATTAATGTAATTTTTCATCTAATTGAATACAATCTATTTGTGTATGATTTTCAGTCCAAAGAGGGAGAGAGGAAAGAGGGGAACGTGAGGAGAAAGTACAAGGTCAGGAAGAACCAGGTAAGAAAACAGACAGGGAACAGTGACAGGCAAAACAGAAACTATTAAAATGGCCTGTATTTATATAGCGCTTTACTAGTCCCTAAGGACCCCAAAGCGCTTTACATATTCAGTCATCCACACATTCACACACTGGTGATGGCAAGCTACATTGTAGCCACAGCCACCCTGGGGCGCACTGACAGAGGCGAGGCTGCCGGACACTGGCGTCACCGGGCCCTCTGACCACCACCAGTAGGCAACGGGTGAAGTGTCTTGCCCAAGGACACAATGACCGAGACTGTCCAAGCCGGGGCTCGAACCGGCAACCTTCCGATTACAAGGCGAACTGCCCAACTCTTGAGCCACGATCTGCCATTGCAAACTGACAAAGAGAAAAAACCTTATTTTACTCATACAGTCTGGAAGTTGTGTTCTCCCTATATTAAAGCTGCTATACAGAATCTGCAAAACAAACTGGTTTGAAACATTTTTGACCCTCTTTAACAACACTCCAACATAACATTATAATTGATCGGGGAGATTAAAATTAATAATATATTTTTATGTGGTTCAGCCACAACTCTACTAAAACCTCAGCCAGTAATAGGTAGACCAACTTTTGGACCGTCCAGTTGTCTGTATGACTGCCGCAGTACGTGCGCCACATTTGCACACTATCAGAAAGTGCCAAACGGTGCCCTGGTGGTGTGAGGAGCTGTAAAGAGAAGCAGAGTGCTCTGTTTATATTCTAAAAATGTTTCAAGCCAGCTTGTTTCAAAGATTCTGTACAGCAACTTTAAATGTTTTCCAAAAGCACACATACACTTATCAGTGTTTCTCAAACTTTTTACAGCGTGTACCACCTGATAAAAATGTCAAGCTCTCCCTAGTACCACTATGAAAGAATGAAACCCATAAATCTCATGACACAAAATTAGTATTATTAAATTAGTAAAATTAGTGTCTGCAGTAAAGATTTTTATTTGTAATAATTTATTCTGTTTTGGGAGTGTTTTTTTTTATGTATCTGTATTATATTATACATACACATTAAAAATGAATCTCTGTCCAAAAAATGCACTCAGTTTGCTTTTTACTCACTATGAGCATAATTCATTATTCTCCCCCAGTAATTAAGGTTAGGATATGTATTTTTTTTTTATTCCAATCCATTCTTCTTTTGCAGCATTTAAATAACCTTTATCAGATTTGATGGTTTTGTTACAGACTTTTCAAAAAAAGTGTTTTGCTTTTCTTTCACAAATGTGGGGATTAAATTGTGTTAAAATGTACAAAACAGTGATGTCATGTTTTGAGACGAGGACCCAGGGACAGGGAGACTTGATGAATTTAAGAATTATATGATTTATCTTGCCTGGCTGGGCAGCTCTCTGGGTGCTCAGCACCCCCCAAAGCTCTAATCCTAGAATCGTCTCTGCTTTAAATCATATAACGTGTGAATTAATAAGACATTAAAGTAGGATTTAAAGTTTTTTGCTTATATGAAAAGTCTATATATTATTTATTTATTATTATTTATTATTATTATTATTGTTGCAAAACATCGCAAAACAATAATCCAAACCGTAAACTCCTCGTTTCTACTCAAGGTGGCATTAGTGAAGTGGCGGTGTGGGCACACTTTTACCTCCATTTGGGCCGCAAACACGAGCTCGACCTCACTCAATGTTCCGCACGCGCGCGCACCGGTCACCTCTCAGCAGTCAGGCTCAGCTGCAGTGAATGGAAGCGAGGCGCGCGCACGCAGAGATCACTCGCCCTTGCTTGTTATTAACGTTAATAACGTTATCTCTCGCGTCACTCATGTCCCCGGCGACGACGACGGTCGCCGCAGCAGCCGAGGAGCGGAACGGGAACCGCGGTTCAGGTGCACCGCTGTGATTGAAATACGCGGAAGTTTTGACGCCACCGAGCAGAAAGGAGATGAGCACACCGCTCAAAGGATAGCCCCCCTCCGCCTCCCTCCTCCTCCGCTCCCCTCCCTTCGGTTTGTGGACAAGTGTTTATCCGCTGCGAGGCGAGAGCTCGGTCCGTGATGGGATTCCTTCAGGAGCGACCTGCCGCCTATCGTTAACCCCTCTGGAGGTAAGGAGTGAAGCCAAACGACGGCTAACTAACAAAAGAGACCCGGTGGGGTGTCGGACGGGAGCAGCTTATACGAGAAGTGCTCCGTTTTGAGTTTGTGCTGGCGAAAGTTGACTACAACATCCCCGTCGGTTAGTTGGCAACTAAATATGGATGTCAGTTATTTGTAAGGCACTCGGGAGAAGTCGTGTGTCCCGTGAAGCGAGGCTGTTTCCTACATGTAGCGACTTGACAGCCCCCTCCCTGCCAGCTCCACACATTATCGCTTCTTTAACCATTACCATCATCTCCGGTGCTGTTCGGGCACAGCTGTGAAGGCGGTCGACGCACGCAAACTTGTGGTGAGTAAGTGAGCGCAAACGGGACAGACAACAAGGCTGCCATTGTACCGGATCAGCGGCGGATTAACGGAATTCCTTTTCTCTGCTCTGCACTGTCTGAATGGCCTCCAGCCTCTCTCTCAGCCTGCCCGCCTGCCTTCGTGTCACAGTGGGTCTAACATCTTGATTTCTAACCACTCTCACCCCTTGCACTTGTTAGAAACAGTGAGCTAAAACACCCACCGAGCCTCCACACCACAGAGGCCTCAGTGAAACATGTGGATGGGCCACTTAAACTGTATTGTTATCAGGAGAGGACTGATGAGTAGGGTCCAAAAGTCAAAAAATGGTGTGTGTTTTGCTTCTTTTGTCTGACCAGTAGTACCAAACAAAGCAAAAGAAACAAAAAATAGCGCATAATAATCTATAACAAAATATAATTGAAACTTTTAACCTTTTATAAAGATTGAGGCTGATTTAGCACTCAAACTGGATTTCAGCTGGGCTAAGCAGGAGGAGCGGTCCCAATTTTTGTCAGAAAGGGCCTTGGGGGGGGGGGGGGTGTTGTTTGTCTACCCCTGCCTCAAAAAGCTCTTGTCTTATGACTGATCATGCACAGCATAGCACTGAATGATAAAGATTGTTATGTGGGTGCTTAAAAGTCTTAATTACATCCCACAGAGAGTAATATTGGTTTGTCTTTTATAGTACTCAAAGGCAACAAACAAATCCAGGTCTAGATTTTAATTTAAATTTTTTAATATGTTTTACTCCCCCCCTCCCTCTTTGCACTTGCACATCATGCACCATCTCCAGCCCTCCCCTCCTCCCCTAGAGTAACCAACCAACATGTGGGGAGGTAATCCCAGCTATTAGGGTAATCTCCTCAGCATGGCGATCAATAGGGGAGGGTGTGCGACAACTACCAGACAAGACTAGTGGGGGGACAAAATTTGTGCTGAAGAAAAATGATTTAATCATCTAGATTAGGTCAGGAGGCCGGGGGTCTGGACAGAGGCTTGTTGCTGGAAGGGGGAGGGGTGCAGACAGCGCAGGCAGGAGGATGTGAGGGGTCAGGCCATCTCCACTTTGGGCAGCACCCATTGTGACAGTGGGCTGAAAGTAGGGATGCAGTGATTGGGAAATTCTGTGTGGAAATTGTGTTGAAAATAAGACACTTGTTAAATAAGCAGTGCCCATGCTAATGTTTTTATGTAATAACCTGTTTTGTGGTTGCAAAACAAAGGCAATTGTTATTGTAAGTGAAAATAAGCACAAACACAAGTTTTAAAATGGGTGGTAATAATCATTTCAATTTCCTTTCTTTTTAGTGGGCAGCACTTTAATCTGGGGTGAATGTCAATGACCTCATCAAATGAAAATGAAGCTTCTTAGTCTTCAAATTATTTTTACAAACCTCAGTTTACAATAAAAAAATCCCTGAAACCATTAAACTGTTGTTCCCTGTGAATCCAGCATGAAGCAGTAAATACTCAGCATGCTTTCATGTTTCTGCTTTGTGTCTCAGTGACACCAAAAGAGAAATAAGATGACAACCTCCTCGAACCTACAAAAAAAACAAACAACAAACTTCAGTTGTAGTTTTTGTTTGATTGTTTTTTTTTTTGTTGCATTCAGCGACTGATTGAAGTGGCTGCGTTACCAGTTGGTCGCCCACAGGCTGAGTGTGCAACATCCTCAACCTCTGGGTGGCCACTTTCGATCATAAGGCTATTCCTGGAGACAGGCAACCCGTCTCCAATAATTTGCCGTCTAATTGCCAACACTGATGAGGGAAACTCCCATTCAACACGTGTCTTTGCAACAGGGAACCCGATGCAACTAGTTGTATTCAGGTTATAATTGTAATTTTTCAGATTGATCACAAACTGCCTACCTAACCCAGTCTTTGAAACAGCCATTTCAAAGGCAGTAAAATTCCAAGTTCACTGCACCTGGTCTCAGTACTTTTGGTCGTGCGGCAAACACTTCAACCAGTTTCCTGTAGCGTTGTTAAAAAAAAAGTCATATTAACACAAATGGCCAAACATGAGCTGCAGTGCTGCTGTTGATCACAACTTCTGTTATCACTTACTGTTTTCATACAGACACTCTCCGCCCCAAATGTTTTAAGCAATCCAGATCATGCAATCATGTAACTTTAAACCATCTTTGAAAGATTTCCTCGTCCCTGAGGGAAAAGTGGCTTTAGTCAATTTATTTCTCAGTGTAACATCTATAGTAGGTGTAACAATCTTTCAGTTATGTTTAACATACATGCAAATCACAGTGGAGTTAGTTTTTTCAGAATGAAACAACTAAAAACCCCTAAAAAAGAAAACAAGTTCTGAGTGGGTTAAACACAGAAAACTGAGCTTTACACTTAGACGTAAAAACATCTGCACTGTTCAGTGGGCCAAATGTCTGCAGCGGGTGAATCTGTGGCTAAAAGGCGTACGCGTTCTTGC
Organism: Simochromis diagramma; assembly: GCF_900408965.1. Lineage (NCBI taxonomy): Eukaryota > Metazoa > Chordata > Actinopteri > Cichliformes > Cichlidae > Simochromis > Simochromis diagramma. Next base: position 9,444,995 of record NW_024387523.1, on the reverse strand, counting down.
TGAGTGTGCATCCTCTCTTTTGATGTGATTACCTAACAGCACATCATACAGATGGATCACATGCTGCATTCAGAGCATGTGGTGGTGGTCACATTACCTGGGCCTTATGTAAACAGATGAGAAACATCATCCTACAGAAAATCTTTAGGGACAAGCTTAAGCATTTAAAATTTAAGCAAGTAAATCTACTCAAATTGCTATTTTTTCCTAAACAAAAAAAGAGAATTATAAATGTAAAATATTTAAACATGCTTTTTTTTTTTCTTTTCTAAAGTTCAAAGTTTTAACTTTTATAACGTGTTTGCTAATTTTTCGACACCAAATTAATTAATCAGGAAATTTGTCTTCTAATTACAAATGAAAAATATTCATATTTATGTTAAAAAAATTCTGAAAATGTAAATGTAAAACAAATTGAATTTTCTTTAGGAGCTTATTGTGATCAGTATTGTTCTTTGGGCAACACTAATCTAGCTACTGCGTCATTTTTTACAAAACCACAAAGCAGCGTTTCTTTATTTTAGCACAATTAAGAATTGAATGGGCGGAGAACATTTATAGTTTTTGATGATTCATATAGGTTCCTCAATAAAGAAAAGAAAGAAGAACATGGCCCTTAAGTCTCCGGTGGAGGAACTGGAGTGCAGACACTGGCAGATGGAAGATGGGAGGGATGAGTAAGGCGTTCACAGATCCCTTCTGTTTGGTCCCATTGAGACCAATGAGACGAGATTGGATGGGTCTGGAGGAATCAGGTTACTATCGGCTCATTCTATTCCAAAGAAGTGGTGGTGTAAAAGATGCAATACCCCTATGGGAAACCTAATCCAGACCCTCCTGCCAGCTGTCATTCTTTTGCTCCAGGGTAAAATCGCTAAGCAGGTATCCCCTTACGCTTTTTCAATCCTTACCTTAATCATCAGGAAACGGGAAATTACACACACATGTCGTTACAAATCATTATCTACTACGTAACTTGAGAATTATGATCTTTTACGCAGATAGAGATCAACATTAGATGTCAGGAAAAAGCAAAACCAAAGCAACTTAAAGTACATTTGATTAGAAATATCAGCTTTAGCATTTTGTATTTATTTTAGTTAAAATTATGTCAAATTTCTTTCTGATTTGCAGGGGAGTGATTCAGCCTCCTCAGCCTCTGATGCACTTTTTGCATGCAGACATTAATTCTGACTGCAAACCTGTCATAAAAATAATATTTACTGTACAGTTAAAGTGGCTGTGTCCATTATTTGGGCTCAATCTTCATTAGTCTGAGGATCAACTCAAGCTAAAGTTTATCTCCAATTTAACATGCATAAGATTACAGTGACAGCCTCCTTTTTGATGAAACTATTAGTCAGTCACCAGAAAAATAACTAGAAAATGATGATAATCATAATTAGGCTTAACAAAACAATAATACTTTTACATAATTTAAATCAACAAAACATTTTCTAATAAGTGTTCTGATTTACTGCTTTTCTTGGCCTTATTCTGTAGGCTTAATCTCCTTTAATCTGCTGTCATTTCTTTTACTTAGTGGCTTGACTCGTATTTAGGTGACAATGAAATCAGTGTCTTCGAATTTACACCTATGGACAGGAGGCCGAACGATGAGAGGAAGGCTGATAAAGTAAAACCAGAGTGATAGAGACATAAAGGGAGACAGTCGGAGTGAGTTTGAGTTGACCTTGCCATGATAATCTAATCCCTGTCGAGAGTGCTTTTTTTAGAGAGCAAGTTAATGCCAGCAGATTATACTCCAGTGTCTCCCACACTAGCCAATCCGAACCGAAAAGAGAGTGGGTACACAGTGGATCCTCAGGCCTACCATGGAGGATAAATCAACAGTAATAATAACCTATAGTAATTGAAAATAGCCCTAAAAATGACAACTCTTCATCTTTGCTTTTCTGCTCTTTAGTGGAGCTGCTCAGGTAGTTTCTGATGTCTGCATGAGACCACTGTGTATTTCTGCAGCAGGTAAAACCGCTGCCGTCTTTTCTCTGTCATGCCACGGATGCCCCCTTTTGTGCACAAAGGGGCATCCATGATAAAAGCCACTCATTGAGCAGCTCATCTCATGCAATGAAGAGTAATCCCTGTATATGTTGTGTAACCAAGTGGAGAGTTGCCCAAGGAGGGGGATGGGCACGAATGTGCGCAAGTTTGTCCGTGCTTGTGACTGTTGAGCTCATGGCTGTCTAATCTTTTAGGTACATTAGGCTGGTCGCCCACAGCGCCTTGCGGCCTCACTGTTTTTGTGCAATTAAGTCATTCTAGGAACGCCATAGGCCCTGAATAATAACAGGAGTTGCTTGTGAGCTGTAAAAGGATAATCCAGCTGTGGTGGGATGGAGAGTTGTCTGGAAGGACTGAGCTGTGTACTTTTATCACTGTGTGTTGATCTTGTTTTGCCAGTTTTTTCAAGACTTCACTCTAATGAGGTTGTTCTGTGGTCACTAGGTTATTCTAAGACCTCTACTGCTGCATTCAGGCCACGCTGGCAGGATGGGAAGAAGCATGCCTGTATTACTCTGAGAAAGTCATTGTTAGCTCTGCAGTCACACCACGCAAGTGGAAAAATATCTTGACATTTAACATTTTTATGATGACACATATTTCTTTATATTTTTTATAGAAGGTATTTGACTGAAGGATAGAAGGAAGGCTTTTTTTTTTTTAAACACACTGATATTTCTTTTGTTAACTGGACGAGTTTGTATTCAAGGCAATATATCTGATGTCCAGTTGCTGACTTGTATTGGATAGTTGCTACACATGAAGTCATGCTTGCACCTGGAGTTTGTGTTGAGCCCACAAAACCTGTAAGAAATTATCTTAAACTAACCAGAGAAAAAAAATGGTGAATTGACGAGTCTAAAAGACAGAAGACACCCTGACACAAAACTGACATACACCTGCTTGTTTCATACATCAGAGTACTGCACAACAGCGCCGGTTAGCATGGCTATCATCTGTTTACTTGTTCCCCTTCTCAGAGAGAGAGAGAGAGAGAGAGACAGAGAGAGAGAGAGAGAGAGAGAGAGAGAAGAAACTGGGACCTGCTGTTGAACATTAATAAAATAAATAATACATTTAATCCACTAGTATTTCTGGCATTAACTTGGAAGGGCAGCAATATTTAAATGTATACTCAACTATTTATTGTTTTTTAACATTGACATTAAAAGTAAAAAATTATTATATCAATTAACCAGAAGCTGGCCATTTTTGCGTTGAAGAGTAGGTAATCATAAAAGATCGATAAAAGATGGGCGTAGCTGCTGTGACATCACCTGTTGTCCTGATCTAAAGCCTTGAGTGTTTCTGCTGTCGCCTTCTTGGTTGCAGAAACTAAGATGGCTCGAGAAGGGGCGGGTCTGACTGTGAGACCACATGCTCAATGACTTGTGATTGACAGCTGCGAGTGTGTGGTTTCATACTTCCATTTTGAACCATCGTATGATCAAGATCTACAAATTTTGTGAATTTGATTATTCAGTATATCCGACAGTGAATGACTTGAGTGCATAAAAAGGGCAGGAAAGTGTCTACAGAGGTCAAGTAAGAAATCCCCTTTCACGTAGATTTCTATGGGATTGAAGGCCATTAATTAAAAGTAAAGTGAGTAAAGTAATTAATCTTTACAGATCATTGAGTTTCAGTTGTGCCTACTATAGATATATCTATGCCAGAAATGTAGAAGTCAGTAGCAATATCAGTAGAATTACATGATTCCCGATACCCAACTCCTTTATTAAAAAAAACACTTGAACATTACAAAATTACATTATCTGTAAATAAAAGCAGTACAGAACAAGAAATGTTAAGATTTTACTTTGATAACAGGAAATGGACTGAAATGTGAGTAGCTTAACTTTAAAAGGTAAAATTAGTTAAATCATTAGCCATTATAGTTAACTTCACAACAGCAGTTCTTGCTTTTAAAAACAAAATGGTAATATGTATTTCAGGAGAACATGATACTTTGCATATTTAAATGCTGAACTGAAACTCGGTCGCCTTTCATTCTGTGAACTGGTCTAGATGTCGGGCTTTTAGGTTCTTCTCTTAACTATTTTCTTGCTTGTTCTAAAAATCACAGTAGCATCATTGAACATTGGCTTTTGTGAATCAATAATCACTCCCCGATCATCCTCCTTGCAAATGTAAAGTATTTCCATATCTGACTCTTGCTGCCTTTCTTTGCCTTTCTTATCATCGGGTTGGGGTGCAGCTATTGCAGCAGCTGCACCCCAACACATCTTCCACATGTAGTGTTTGCTATGCTTGTGGGCGTCCTCCTTCTTCTTCAGCATGTAAGAATAGAACATTTTGTAGGTTTAAACCGCCCCACACTTTCAGAATTTTCGTAATGAAAGATGTGATAATTATCAGTTCTGAGGATATCTCTGGTCCACTAGGACTTGATGTGGCAAGCTCGACTTTGCTTTTAATTTGTTGTGAAATATCCCTTGTGCAACACTGTATTTCCTGTAATCCGCTAACAACTGACACAAGATTAATCATACTGTCAGGAATGACTGATGGGCAGAAAGGTTTTTCTTAAATTTATTGTACTGTCCATCTGGATAAGTTAAAGATGGGAACAATATGATAGAAAATATCCTGAATATAGACTCAGACTATATTTGCAGCAAAGATAACGTGTAATATTTTCATTTGTGTTTGCAGTTGGTGGACAGGATTACTGGACACAAAACGGTAGATGCGAGGTGAGGCTTAGCGAGTCACTGTGGCTTTGAACACTAGCATAAGGACAGTCACATGCCATCTCCAGTCAGGGGTATGTTGGCACAGGTTTGTGGATGTGAATATTTGGATGACTTCAGCACATGCACACACACACTTGCACTGTGTGCACATATGCATGCACACAGTCATGGGGTATACACACAGCAATGATTTTTCACATCTCTCACTAGTTTGCAAATACAGAAATGCGCAGACGTCAGCTGTTGTGGACACTTCTTTATTGCAAAAGGAAAAATTGGTATTTGAGGCTTTTTTTTAGGTGTTTTTAAAGATTAGATGGGAGACTTCCAGTCCACAGCAGCAACCGGGCACACAATCAGTGCGCAAACATGCAACGCTGTGGATATTTTCATGCGAGTACACACGCACATCGCAGAACGCAGGCTCTCAGCATCAGTGCCCTGACCATAGGGAGTTTGTGCTGAGCTGGTTGGGACGTCAGGATGAATCAGTGTGCGGACAGCTGACTGGACGTGCCTATTCATCAGCCAGAGAAAAGAGAGTGAAAAATGGAGCGAGGGATTCTAAAAGAAATGAGTTAAGCCCCAGAGCAACATGTTTGGCTATCTGCATTACTTTACAGATCCTCCAATGGGCTTTGACTGTTGTATGGGATAAAGGCTGAAGAGGTGGAAAAGATAGCCGAGTACAGGAAGGAGAGGAGGGGGTAAGACAAGGGGAGTTTTCACGATTATTTTTGTTGTGTACACATGCAGTAGTAGGACACTGCAGATGCAAATATTAGCACTCACTAAGCAGATAGGCTGCTTTGACAAAGGCATAAGCTCATACTGTAGAGGCGGCTACCTCCTTTCTGATAGCCCGTTTATTCCCATCTGTTGCCCTCAGCTCTCTGACTTTATCCCCATTGTGTTAACTCATTACATTCGCCTTAACCATAACCCCTTAATTGCCACCTTCCAGTTTCTCTCCCATATCCTCCCCCCTCTTGGAGACAGTGTGCCACATTGCCCGTGCGTTAATCTGATAGCGTCTGCCTACCAAACACCTGCCATGTCCATAAAAAACCCTCCTAAACTCCTCCAGATTCTGGGTTCAGCACCCATTGTAGCGTGAGCGGATCAGCACACATGATAGCAAGCAGGCAGGCACGCATTTAGACAGATGCAGATGCACATACAGCAGATAATTAGACGAACAACCTCACCTCCTGAAAATCATGCTGGAGTCAGTGTTTTTGCTTTAGCCTTTATGAGTATGTGTACCTATTTTTTCCCCCTTGCATTCAAAGAAAGACGAGACAAACAAACGTTGTCTTTTGTCTCGCCTCTTCGCCCATTTGAAGACAGTGATGGGTAGGCCCAGGCCTCTTCGGTTTAACAATAACTCTCTCGACCCCCTAATGAGGGGTGGAGGGCCAGACATGAGGCGATGTGACAGTTCTGGTGCGGCTGACACAATAGCAGGTTTTTCTTTTGACTGCCTGGCTGAGCTAGAGTACCTTCTTTCACTAAAAACAGCCAAACAAATGGTCGTCCTTGCCTGAGGAACATGTTTAGCTACATCAGGCTGCCTCTGCCATGCACTGTTCGTTATGTAGAGCACCACAGCTGCTTGTATGTTTGTCATTTTTTGAGGTCTTGATAAGAAGTCTCTAAAGGAGCTTCTCACATCAAACTCATTTTCCTGGCAGACAAGATCATTTATCTCTAAAATGATGAAAGATTTATCGCTAGATTCCAATTTTCTTTAACCAATTCTGATTTTTCTCTAAGCTTGACCTGCTGATAGAGACTTTTGTCAATTTGGTGTTTCTTTCTAAGAACTGTCAGCATATACAAGCAAAAACCTGGTTTTCTTCAATGCAGAATATCATTTTTGTAGTAAAATAAGACTGAATAAGGCTGAGAGGGAGCTAGCAGAGTTAAAGATGCACAAATTGCTTTTATAGGCAAAGTTAGAGAGGAAAGGTTGAGATGGTTTGAACTTGGGCATCCCCAAACCTCTCCAATAAACAACAGAAAGAGATACAAATAATTAAATGAGAATGAGTGGCTTTACAGGCACCTTTACCTGACATGTTTTACCCCACCAGCCAAAGCAGGTGCAGCAGATATATATACACAACAAAACAAATATCAGGTACATCATTTCCCAGTGTCTTTATAACTTCACCAGATGACACAAAAGGGCAGATGTCCTGTTTTTTTACCCATCTCCATAATTTTCCTGGTAACTACTTTGATCCTTGCTTTGGTGAACTTGATGACTATGATGAAATATATTTGCCTACATGTGCATTATGGAAAAAAAACACTGAAGTTGTTCTAAAGTTTATGAGGTCAATTCATAGAACAACAAACTTATTTTTTTTCCAGTGTTTCCCTGGAAGTGATCATGTTTTGTTTTGTTTTTGTTTTTTAAAAAAGGGGAGAATTTTGTATCTCCTGAGTCGGTCGTTCCGATAAAAAAAGAAAAAAAAAAAAGTTCCCTATATGAGTAGAAAAAGAAACATGTTGCGAACATGAGCAGCTGACCTGTTCAAGATGAGTCTCAAAGCATATATTGGACAGGCTGTTCCAAAAAAATGTGCTGAAAACATAAAAAGTTCAATTTTATGGTTATTTTATGTATTATATGATAATATTTAGCTAATGTGTTAAATTAACCCTTTTAAATACCATTTCCTATAACTTCACGGTCACCAACATTTTTATCTGCTACTGAATCTTGTTTGATTCACCACTAAATATGTGATTATGAATCAGCATCGCAGGCCATGCAAAAATGACCCAGTATGTGCTGATTAGCCTTGTGTTCATGTTGCCAAAGTTTTTTGGAGTTTTGATAAAACATTACTGTCCTGAGGAAAGCTATTTTAAGATTTAAAAAAAAAATAAATCATCATCCTTGAAAAAAAAAAAAAAAAGCCAAAAATGTAGGTATAAACCAGGTCAGGGATCTGGACAAATGCTACATCACTATACCTGCAGTCTCAACAATGATTTGTGTGTAAAACCTTAAAGATTTAGATTATTTTGATACTAAAAGTTACAAATATACATTCTTACCTTTTTACTTACAATCTTGCATCAGCACTCAGCCCAGAATCCGTGCTCTGTATGTGCTAGTAAGTGAGTTTCTAAAATGAAGTTTGTTGATAATGGATTATTGATCGTGAATTAGAGTGGATGGCCCCTGGGGGCTCATCCTGGCCGGCCAGGAATGAATACATCTCTTCATGCTTCACCTCACACACTCAATTTCGGCATAAGCAACCAAAGGTCTGACAGACACACGCATGTTGAGACACTGACCCGTGGTCTAATAGGTACAGACAGCCGTCGTTCATCCAGTAAAGGACAAAGGTTATTCCAAAATCTCCGTGATGCAAATTGCCTCAGTGAGCTCTCACCCTCTCTTAGCACAGAGTAAAACAACCTTAATGTGAATCAACAACTGCTTGATCTTAAACAGTTTTTGAACCAAAATATTATTCAATTATTCAGTCATCAGTTTATTCTATTTAAAGAGATGAAATTAAACCAGGGGTGTCTACTCTCACTGCAGTGCTTTTTTATAGGTTGCAAATCTCTTGTTGGTATAGATTGTTATACAATCTGGTTTATAAGATAGTGAGTCACAAATGCTGTGGCCACTGTCACATTCACTTTTAAGCTTTAATAGTTTTTCTGTGTGGCTTCTCAGTTCTGAAGAATTAAAGTTTTCCTTTTTTTCTTTTTGGACATCAGCTGCTTTTTCACTCATTTTCAGTCCTTGGACCTGACCATGTTTATTCATCTGTTAGGCCACTTAACACTGAGCTCACATAAAAACCAATGTTGTGTCAACTCGGACAAAAAAGCAACTATTGCATTAAATTGTATCTTTAGACACTTTGTTACCAGCAGCCTGTCATGGAATCATATGAAGTGTTCCTACTTCTTTAGTTGAATTTATGAAAAAAATACATAAAACGCTATTTTTGCACCATTTTGGTGATTTTGGAACGGCTATTACCCGAAAACCTGGCATGTCTCAGCATGCTGTGCAGTGCAGACCTCGAAAACTATCTACAGCAGAAGAATACTAAAGAATTAAGGTGGTCATACCAAGGATTAACTTTCAAGCTCGTTGTCTTTGTGCAATCTCTGTTTTTTCCTTAAATACTGTATTTTCATTTATGTTTTCATATTATTTTAAAGCCATTTGGACAGACTTTTTTTAACTGGCTTTTTTTCTGAATTTTGGTAGTTAATTTAATTATCATGGGACTCATTTCAGTTTCTTTTTTTCCAGGTATCATAAAAACAGCATGCCACTTGATGAAGGAACTTCTCTTCAGAGATCGGGATTGGATACTAAAGCTGTGATGTTTGGCAAGTTTTTGTTACCTGTGCTGAGAACTCAATAAGTTTTGGAAGAATAACTTTTCTAGAGTTTCACAGAGGATTTATTAAACAGCTGTGGTGATTCTTGATGACCGGTGGTCTTGGAAAAGTGATGGAGACAGAAGAAAGGGAGGATGTTTCACAAAAACACACAGCTAAAGTGGAGGCAGAGGATGAGGTAACCCCATGCCACACCTGCGGGGTGTGTGGCCGCAGTTTTCCACTTCTAAGCTCTCTATCTCAGCACATGAGAAGACACACTCGGGAGAAGCCTTACAAGTGTCCCTACTGTGAGCACAGGACAGCTCAGAAGGGCAGCCTAAAGGCCCATATTAGAAGCCATAAATTGGGCCTTTTGAGCCAAAACCTCAGTGACAGGGAGGGGGATGGAGATGAAGGGCAGAAAGAGGATGCTGATATAACTGACCCTCCTGAGCTCAGCAGCCCACCTGATAAAGCTCATAACATTAATGGAAAGGTCAAGAAGAAAACAACCAAGAAAAAGGTTAAGGGTAAAGATGGTGTCGAGGTTAGCGATGGAGGTGATGACGGACCTTTTTCCTGCACCATTTGTGGCCAGGTTTTCCCTCAGGTATTACTCCTCAAGTCCCACATGAAAAGGCACCGTGGCTCTCAGGATCACGGTTGCCGGATATGTGGACGACGCTTTCGCCAAGCGTGGTTCCTCCAAAGCCACATGCGCATTCACCGAGTGAAAGCCCAGCTAAGGGGCAGCAAAAGCAACGAACCGCCTGCCACCATCAACGGGGTTCCTCAGGACCCAGCATTACTGACGAATGAAGAGTGCCTCTATGAGCTCTGTGCAGGCTGCGGTAACTTCTTCAATGACCGCAGGACACTGCAGATACATGAAAAGTTGCATAAACTGAACCACACCCGCACTCAGATGCAGAACCCAACACAAGGAAATGTGGAGTCCTCCGAGGTGCAAGATGCTAAGAGGCAGTTTTTGGAAAGCCTGAACCTCATTTCTGCTGGACCCAGGGAAAGCCCTGCGGAAGTGAAGCCGGGCAGTCGAATTCCTGAGCTGGATCCAATTTGTAGTTACCAGTCATGGCAGTTAGCTACAAGAGGACGGCTAGTGGAGGCTACAGAAAAATGTCTGGGATGGGAGGAGAGATTAGCTGATGCGGAAGTGGCATATGACATAGAAAAAGGCGAGTACGTCCCCTTGAAGCAAGAGAAGAAGAGAAAGCCAAATGACACAGCCGGCTCCAATCTTAAGAAGAGGAAGGGTGACGCAGGGCCTTGATCACAAAGGTGGTGACAAAAAGATTAGCCAGAAGGACTCTATTCTGCTGAATGGACTTGGTCAAGCATTTTATGAAGCACTACAGACTAAAAACGTTAAAGATGTTCACTCCTCATCTAAACAGACGAAGAACATCAAGAGCCTAGACCAGGAAGGTGAGCCGAATACACCACAACACACCATAATACATTACCCACGACAGAGCTTAGACAAGAGTTTATATTCGTTGATCAGACTTAGAACAGTTTTGTACTTTTACCATTTATAAGCATCAAAGCATCAATTAAGGGCTGTATTTTATAGAAATTGATTTCTGAAAGGTAAATGAAACTACAACTCTAGTACAAAAATGAGTTAAATTGGCAATATATTGTGTAAAGGAGAGATCACTAGCGAATTTCTAAATGAATTACAGCAGCAGTAATTGCCCTTTTTTACACAAGAATGTCTGTAAACATACAAACGCAGTAAGGTTACCTTACCTAATATTTTTAAGGGACTCCTAATATATAAATCTCAGCATTAATAATTGTTTTATTGACTTAACAAATCTTAAAAAAAACTGTTTTGGTTGGATTTGTAGATTCAGATTTAGATTTATTAATTGTGTGTCAGGGGTGGGAAAAAATATCAATATGGAAAATTTTATGTAACAGCTTCTATTTGTGTACAATATCTTTAGACTGATGACAAATTTTTTTATTACTATTAAAACGTGCTGATGCTATGTTCTACCAGTCTGACTTACCACAATGACTGTCAATACTCATCATGGCAGCACCAGTAATCATGAAATAAAGCTAATAGGGCCAATATTAGCTGTTTGCTAATATTTTGGCATCTGCATTTATAATGGCCAATAAATAAACACAATTTACATTTAATAATAGGACAATACATAATTCTATCTTTTTGTCTAATTAGGGGTGTTTTTTCCTTCCTTAGCTAGATGTGTGATCCTTCTATCTTTATTATACAGTCTTTTTGTATATGTAAAAAAACTGACCTCATCTGTTATGAATGTCCCCTTCTGTTTTTACCTGCAGATAAAAAAAAATATTTCTGCGAGCACTGTGATTTCCACACTGTTGACACCGCGCTACTCAGGTCTCACCTGCACACGCAGCACCAGGACTTCCTGAGTTCCTACAGCAAACAGAGCACCAATTTGGACATAAGCAGAAGTGGTTCCAAAGCCTCAAGATACATGGACTACCTCAGAAGCAGGAGCATCCTGCTCAGTCAGCCATATTGGAATCCATATTCATGTTCTCCAAGCCAGGAGTTAGTAGAGTCAAACATTAAAATGGAAAAGACAAATGGCTCAGAGGTGAAAGAGCAGGGACATGCTACTGGCGATGCTAGCAGCCTCCTCAATCTTTCTTCTTTACCCATAACTGATGTTAGTTTTTCAGTAAAAACACAGGGCCTGGTGAGACATCAGTGCCCATACTGCTCCCACACCACCAACTACCCAGAAGTACTGTGGATCCATCAGCGTGTTGCCCACAGGGTGGATGGCAGCAGCACCATGGCACCCAAGTGGGCACCTAGCATTAATAGTCTCAAGAGTTTAAAGGCAGGTGCTTCTCAGTGGAGACGCACAGGGCCGCCACCCTTCCTCGAAGGCAAGGACTGTCCAGCTTTGCCTACTCCAAGAACGCAGCGCACACAGCCTCCCGGGGTCACAAACCATGGCAGCAGCAGCAGCAGCAATAAGCAGTCGTCCCACAAGAATCAATCAAGCACCCTGAAGTCCAAGCATCAGTCAAAGGACTCACGACCTTCAGATGCGACACAGTCTAGTGGCAAGGTTGGACTCCAAAATCAAAAGAAGGAGCATAACCGAACAGTGGGGGGTGGATCTAAAGGCTCCAGCACCCAAGCTACTTCGTCAAACAGCATTGTGAACAGCATTGTGAACAGCAAGAGTCTCCAGAGCTTGCAGCCTACCAGTAGCCCAAAACAAAAAGGCAACAGAGTCACTGTGGAGGGGAACTTCCCACAGGAGGGTTTGGGTTTTATGCTGGCAAGAAATCGCAGTGGGAATTCTTCTTCTTCCTCTAACACAGATAAGCTCCACTCTCGCAGGCATTCAAGTGACTTTTCTTCAGGTCCCAAAGGTTCTGATCTCTGGGCTGCCATGAATATGTGGGGGCTACACGGAAGCAAAGCATATTTAGATACACTCCGAATATCTCAGGGAAAGAGTGAATCAACAGGAGAAACGCCAACGGACATCGATATTTTAAGTATCCTGAAAAACTACAGTCCACATGATCTGGCAGCTCTCTATCAGCACTGGGGCTTTGTTGATCCCAGGCTTGTTTCACAGGGTAAGGAGGAAGCTTTGCTTTCTGCTTTATTTGCTGTAAATGATCAAAGAACTGAGTACTGTTTAGATCAGGGGTGGGGAGCTCCAGGCCTCAAGGGCCGGTGTCCTGCAGGTTTTAGATGTGTCCTTGATCCAACAGAGATAATTTAAATGGTTAAATTACCTCCTCAGTATGTCTTCATGTTCTCCAGAGGCCTGGTAATGAACTAATGATTTGATTCAGGTGATATCTAAAACCTGCAGGACACTGGCCCTTGAGGCCTGGAGTTCCCCCACCCCTGGTTTGGATGGAGGCCTAACGTTTTAGGAAATAGGATTTCTATTATAAAAATCTACTGCTTTCAGAATGAGAAACAGATGTTTTCAATGCTCTTTCACTACTTTCTACTTTCACAGCAACGATGCAGTTAAATGGAAACTTTGGAAATGAAGTCCATTCCTCGTCTGAAGCTTCCAAACAGGTATGTTTTTGATTTTACTGATAATTTCTAGATTTGTATTTCAGGCAAAAAGAATTGTGAATTAAAATAATCTTTGCATCTTTCATTTTAAAATCTTTAAGACTTTTCGAAACATTGATGATCATAATCGGTTATACGACTAGGTTGGTGAATATATACTTATAAAGTATATAAATATGGTTTAAAAATGGAAAAAAATAGCATTTTGTGCTCCAAACCAATTATATCTGAAAGCCTACCTTTACATCATTATTGATTAACTTTGTGTTTATGTTTTTAAAATCCTGTCAGTTATCTGGTGCAGGGCAGTGTTTCTCTTTATATTTGCATATCACAGTTCAAACCTTAACTACAGTTTCATCTTAAAGGTAACTCAAGCCAGTTAACCGTAGATCAGTTATTTCACTTTCCAGAGTGAAGTACAGCATAAAGTCCCTGCTCACCCCGTGTACAGTATGTCTTTACCAACTGCGTGTTCCTGCTCTGTGTCTGTACCTCGTCTGTGTCTGAGCACAGTCTGTCATTTCTGCGCACACGTGCGTCTGCGTATTGTCTTGTATCTACGTGCGTGGTTGTCAGCTCCCACAACCTGGCTGTCTCTTCCTTCTCGTTTCCGTAACAGAAGCTGACAGGGATGAGGCAAACAAATAATAAAAAAACATTGTTGTCCCCCTCAGGGTAAAATTCGCACAGCATCTCCATATGGTGTGTCATCAGCCTGTCAGTCAGGCCTACCCTGATGCTACCTACAACTGTTCTTGCTTTCTCCTATTCCCCCTAGAGTAATGTGTGGGCAACTTTTTGAACACGAGTGATGGGCACTGTCTGTCTTCAGGGTTGAGGATTTCTAAGCCAGACAACAGTTGTATGTGAGGTGTAAAACAATACTGGAGAAACATGACTTTGTGAAAGATTTTTAAAAATTTCTATTTCTCCATATCTTATACAGCATTTGTGCATCGCTATTTCCATCTTTGTGAGGACACTCATAGACCTTTGTCTTAACTAAAGGGCTAAAGCCGACCCACCGGTTCTCAAACTGTGGGTAAAGCTACTGCAGGGGTGAGGGGTGTGGGCAGAATTTAATGAAAATGAAGTTGAGATATGGACTGGTTCCTATATAAAGCTTTTCTACTCTACCTGAGCATTTAAAGTGCTTTATACAACTTGCTTCATTCATTCAGGCACTTTTTTCCATGCTTAAGTGCTTTTTTACTAACATTCACACACATTCATACTCCATTGGAGGCATCAGAGTAACTTGGACCAGTCGCACCACCAACCTTCTGATCAGTAGTTGACCTGCTCTACCTCCTGAGCTACAGCCACCCTCAAAAACGAACCAGTTGAAAACCTGTGCCAGTGCTAACTAGTGTTACTCACACTTGTCTTCTGCAGATGAACAGCCACTCCACTTCATCCTCAGGGTCTGTGCATAAAGGAACGTAACGAAACATTGTGCTTCTCTTGGTTGCAAAGTTCTAACTGCTGAAAAAAGAGAGGCCTGCTGTTCTTCAAAGGAACTAGCCATAACTCCTGGAGAGCACAGAGGCTCTGGAATCTGCACAATATATGCAAAGCAATGCGGTGGACTTGTTTGATTTTGTATTATGACTGTTTGATTTGAAGTGTTAAGCATGTTACGAGTGTAGATATGATAGTTAAATAAACACACATGATGTGTTTTTGATTATTTTATTTGGTGAAAATGAGGCAAATGTTCAGGATTATTGTACAAAACAACAGGAAAGCATTGTAGAAGTACCACAGCCAGGTGGAAATTAAATGTAGAGCCACAACTATGTGGCTAAACAGATGTTCTCTTGGCTTTAGGCCCAGATATCTGCTTGTTTTTGGTTACAAAAAGTAGATCCTTGCAGAGCAATACAACATACCAAATCTTACAACTCATAATTCCACTAAAACAGCTGTGATGCAAATACATGTTTTTAACTGCTGTATATCAGTGTCGAGTTTAAGTTTGTTGTTTTGTTTCATGTACAAATGTCTTCTTTTTTAAGTTTTTAATTTCCTTGGTTGAGTATGTGATTTTTGTTGCAGATAACATGGTGTCACTTGTGTTTTCAGCCCACAATTTAAATAATAATAATAATAATTTAAAAACCGCAAACAGCTTTTGAGTCAACGTTTTGAGTTTGCCAGTTTTCATTTGGTCAAAAGTTATTTGTCACTATGCACCATCTCAAGAGTAGTCTGGGCAAATTCAGAGGACTCTCCTTTAAAATGCAAGTGTTGACCCAAGGCCTTAGTCACACAGGCCTAGAGACCCTTTTGCAAACCCCTGGCAGACTTTTGGTACCCTAACAGCTGGTGAGTCGTTCCTGGAGGTTGCTGAGTGAGATGTGTCGCGAGGAGGGTGCTGCACCAAAAATCTTCTTGTCATTGCTTTGGTCATTAGCATATTAATGCTATCACTCATTGTTTACACTGGAAATGTTGATTTGTATGCTAGCACTTGTCAACTTGTCACTTTAACCAAGACATTTCAGAAGGCACAACTCTTACTTTAAAGGTAAATGTTCTACATTGTCCAGTTTGCACTTTTTCCACTTCTCTTTTTTAAATATTTTTGGCCTTTTTACAGCTTTCTTTGAAAGGGTACAGTGAAGAATGACAGGAAAGCAGAGGAGCGAGAGCAGGGAAGGCACAGGCCACAGGTCAGACTCAAACCCAGGCTGGCTGCTCTCAGCCATGCGGCATATGGGCACCTCACTACTCCCACTTTTCATTGTTTGACTGACACTCGACAAGTAGTTGGCGACTGTTTGCAACATCTTCTGTATAAACTGCAGGGGATCACAGCAATCGAGAGACCAAAGCAATAACAAGGTTTTTGTTGCGGCACCTTTTTGATGACCAATATCAACAAGCAGCCACCCGCCTGGTGACGTGGACACCAGTAAATGCGATACCTCGAGAATGAGGAGACGTAGGAGCTTCAAATTAATAACACACAGGTGTCTCTACTAAAAATCTCCGACAGGGTTAATCACTGCCTGGTCTTTAAGGCTCTGCTATTTTAATATATATGTTTTTGTTTTTTTTACAGTGTTCAAAACTTTATATTTTGAACCCTACCCAAACCTTTTCTCCAGTTTTACACATTCCTCATGTAGTTTCATCAGTCCAGTCCACTTAAAATCAAAGTGGGCTGTATGTGGCCCACAGTGTAAAAAGACTTTGACATCCCTGCTCTAAGGTTTTAGCAGATGTTTTCAGAGAACAACAAGCAACCCATTTTTCCCTAGCAACTGATGGTTGAAAGGTGGTTGCCAAACGGTCGCTATCCCTGTGTGATCAGGGCCTAAGACAGAAATAGTGCTTTTTTCCCTGTCAGTTTGGAATCAGTATTTCTCCTAAGGTCAGATATGTAATTCAGTTGCTTCAAGCACAGCAATGCCATCGAGTCCTCTAGCTCTGCTTCAGGTTAACAAACTGCTCCGTTGTAGTTTACAGTAACTTCAGCAGACCAGTGAAACAGCACAACCAGAAACGGTGCCCTAGTGTTTATCTTGTATTTTGTTAATGAAAAGTCGTTGGCCATTTTCCAAACTTTAGGTCCAGGATTGATGTGAAAAATGAATCTAGACTCAGGCTCGTCATTGAAGCCAGTCTTCAAAAAGGGTCTCAGAACAACCAGTGAACAATGAAAAGTGCTGCCATGTTTTTATTTTTATTTTAAATCCAAGTTTAAAATTTAAATGCAACAATTTGCCCTTATGTTTTCAATTAGAGCGCAGACATCTGCACTTCTTTTGGCATTATTCTAGTGATGTAGCCATTTAATGCTGTGATTTATTTCTTTTAGAAGTAGAACTTTTAGCAATGAGCATTTCTACTGATCCAAAACTCACCTCAGTCTCCAGTTGTTTTCATGTGTTTCATTGTTTGCAGATTTTAGTATGTTTACATTTCAATTCCTCCTTCTCAGTGTATTCATATCCCATAGAGACGTAGTCTATGCATTTAACTAAAAGCCATCAACTTATGGATTCTTGGGCGATCTTAAGAATCCATAATTATGAAAGCACTGACTGTGTGGAGAGATTTTTCTTCTTTTTGATAAATATTGTAAATGATAGTTTTATTTAATGGTCTTTGTTTGTTTGCTATGAGTCGGATTTCAACAATTAAAAGTATTTGATATTTGTAGTAGCAGAACATGTTAAAAACATGTTGAATTTTCGTCACCTTTGAGGTCAGGGTCAGCGGGGTGTGATGCTCCCACAGCAGGTATCACTGAGCCTGTGTTTTGCAACGACCCTGTAACTGTAACTCCTGTTTGGCATAAAGAGGCAGGAAGCACTGAGAGAGGGATATTTACGCAAGTCTGAACTCTTATGCAAACCTCCAGCTTACAGTTGAGCTCTCGCTGGGTTCATTTTTGTGACTATGTAAACATGTTTCATAGTTATTATGTTGGTTCAGAATTTATATTTTCGACAGATCAACAATTTTTGTCTGACTGTAAAATTCAAATAAAGTTGGTTGATGCCGATCTGCGATGGTGTTGGATTTTTTTTCTCCATCACACATCATCTTCATTCAGAAGCCTCACGTCACTGTCTCACGTTCCTTCTCAGCAGTTTAACAGACTCAGCTCTCTTCTTCTAGTTTGCACAATATATATTCGAATAAAGTACAAAGCATTTCTTCTGCTCTAATAAACAAAATGACAAAACTAAATAAAAATTGGGGTCATTCTTGCTGCAGTGTATCACTTCTACCAGCAGGTGGCAGACAACGTCAACAAATGAAGGAGTTGAAAGCCGCTTTTGTTTACTCATGGCTCTTGGATAAGTGTTTTTATACCTTATTTCTTCTACACTGTTTAACAAGTAACTCTCTCTCCTATTTGCAGTGAGACTTCCTTTATATGCTCTCTGTGTGTCAACTCACAGCAAAGAAATCACGACGACTGCTGATGAATTAAACCTTTCTCCCCATCATCCACCTTTGTGGTCTTATAAAAACACAGTTACAGCAGATCTTGTAGATTTAACCTCAAACTCCTCGTGCAACTTTCAGCAGCTCTTCCTTTTTTGTGTGTCAATTATAAAAATCCACAAACGTACATCAAAGCATAATTTTTAAGTCGGGGCGTGTGTGCCGCTGACCTGATCTGACAGAGGAGAAAATAACAACTGAATAAAAGGCATTACTTGCACTGACTCTTGTGCAGCATATTGACGAGACATGAGCACAACTGTGCGTCTGCGTGTACACTGTGTGTGCCTGTGTGTCCTTGTCACAATGTGTTTGTCAGCGGGTCGTGTTGAATCTTGGTGCAGTGACAGCATCAGTTTGCTGCCTGAGAGACATCAGAGATCATGTTCGCAGAGCCACCAGCAAGGGGGCTGAGAGCTGGTGCTGGCCACAGGGACTGGGAGTAGATAATGTCAGGCAGCTCGGAGCAGGAGAAATGCAGTGGCATATGTTGTCTGACAGGGAAACGCCTGGATGTTGTCGGGCAGAGAGGGGGAGACGGTTTGGTGGCCAATGGGAGTGACAGCTGTCAGGAAGTGCTTTCTGTGTGTGTGAGAGCTACTGCTAAGAGAACCTAAGAGCTTTAGTCCTTCTAACTGAGTGTTTTCATTATAGGAAGTGCCTAAAAATGCTCTTTTGGGTGGATTAAAGGTCAGAATTTGAGTTTAGGGCTCACTTGAATTTGGTTAGTTTGAAATTAAAGCTTGAAATCAGACTTGACGTCAGCTCTGTAGAAAAACATCACAATCTTGATATCATACGAAAGTTATGAGGCTTTGAGTTCTCTGATTTCATGAAGAAAAGTCTCACACATTATAATACATGAAAATAATTAAAACAATGATAAGCCACTGGGAGATTAGAGAAAAGATTCCTCTTCTATAAAATTGTAAAATTGGTAAGCAGCTAATAAATACTGTCGTGAACTCCGCTGGCAAATGCTCTGCTTAAGGATAATAAAAGGTAAGATTTAATTAGTGTGTGAAAGGTGACAGCTGGGTGTGATTATTTAAACAAT
Organism: Simochromis diagramma; assembly: GCF_900408965.1. Lineage (NCBI taxonomy): Eukaryota > Metazoa > Chordata > Actinopteri > Cichliformes > Cichlidae > Simochromis > Simochromis diagramma. The sequence continues at coordinate 9,425,767 of NW_024387523.1, read as the reverse complement.
CAAAGTTTGATTTTAGGGTTTAAATTAAGTGCAATCAGTGTAAGCACAGAAGCAAGATGTTTCTTAAACATGCTGCTTTTTGTGGTTAGAAAATCTCAACCCTATACACACAAAGCCATAACCGGCTATTTTCAGTGATTGGACTTTAGGTCGCTAAACAGAAATTACAAACGTAATATAAGGGGGTCACAAGATAATGTAGGACTTTAGGACTAATCCTTGGTCCCAAAATCTCCTGAAAGAGAAAATTAGGAAAGAAAGTTAGAGATGTAAAGCTAAGATGGTGTGGTGTGATGTGCAAGAGGAGGGATGGAGCTGTGAGGCAGGAGGAAGATCACAGAGAAGATTCACCTTTTCCTTTAACAGTAGTAATTATAAAGTGTTACACAGAAATTTAGCAAGCATTTTTAAAACTGTTATTTCAACTTTATTTTGTATTTAACAAAACCCAACCACAGTTTTACCTGTTCAGGCCTCTTAAATCACTAAAATTAAACAGCCACAGTTTTCTATTCATGCCACGGAAAAGAAATAAATGAATGAGCAAAAAAATAAATAACATTTACAACCGCTGATCTCGGCCTTATGTCGCAAACGACAGACATGTTGCATTAATATTTCAACGCATTTTACACCGTTTTTGTCACATCTTCTTCCATCTATTTGATTTTGAAACCTTTGCATGCGCTTCATGAAGCTCTGCGTTGGCTTTCTGGTTGTGGATGTCGCCATATTTCCATATAAAAGCAGGTTTTAATTTGGCCTTACAGTGCATTGCTGTGCCTCAGTTTTACATACTGAGACCCCACTGTGACAGTAATGACTAGGCAGCGGGCTAAAATACTGAGCGCTGCCTCAGACAGGTGGACACTACCGATAAGGAGATTTCCCAGCAGCCTCAGCAGGTGGTTGTAAATGTTGTTCTGTACACCCTGATTGTTAGATCATGTGACCCGGGTCAGATATGTGATTCCTACCTGAATGCGTGCAGTCCTACTCGGTTGACGAGAAGCAGCCACTAAATTGTAATAAGAAAAAAAGAAATTAATAACACAGTTCTTTGTAAACTTCTTTCACATATTAAACATGTCCCAAATATTCAGAGAGAATCCAGTTCAGTCAATGAAAAAAAAAAAAAAGTTAAATAGGGAAAAAAGGTGCATCAATTTCCATTAAGCTGGAAAGTGTTTTAAGGTAATCTACACCTTTATGAGTTTAGATTTGCAGATATGCATATGAGAAAAACTGCTTATAAGATGTAAGCTTGAAGTGAGGAGTGTAGAAGCTGCTCAGTTATATATATGTATATGTGTGTGTGTGTGTGTGTGTGTGTGTGTGTGTGTGTGTGTGTGTGTGTGTGTGTGTATATATATATATATATATATATATTTTATTTTATTTTATTTTATTTTTTTTAAAGTGAAGCGTAATAGCTAAACCAAAAGAAATCAATGAAGCAGTTAATATCTCAGCCTAGCATAAGAAAGTTGTGATGCATCGATGCAAAGGATGGCAGGACACACCAAGAAGAAAGCTGTGTTGGGGCTGGCTGCTTTCTTTGTGCCTCCCAAGTTGGTATCTTACAGGATAATACAGAGGAGACTCAGTAATGACCCTGGTATTGGAGGTAAATCCACTACAGAATGACTTCAAACAAAGAAAATCTGCCTTTCAGTGTGGCCCAGTCAGAGCTAAGCACTTTAACCCAATAATGATGCTGTGCAGTGACCTCAAGATGTAGCTGTTTCCCCTGGAAGTCCTAAAATTATGGCTCGAGCAGTTTGGTAAAGGAGGGTCTAAATCGGAGGGTTGGTGTTTTTTTTGCCACATAAGCTTTTAAATAAATACATATTACTATAATTTTTGGCTTGTTATTAGCTTAATTCTGTTGTGTTTCTTTCTTCATGACACTGACAAAGATTAGGTCATATGTTATGACCGTTTCATGCAGGAATCCTGGTGATTTTAAGTGGTTTGTTTACATCAGGAGGTTTTTACAGGAGTATGAACTTTAAGTTTACAGTGTTCTTAATCAACAAGGAAATCCTCAACTGTCTGCAAACACAAGACCTCAAATACAGTGAAATACAAGTTATTTGGGCCATGATATGAAGCTATTCTATATGTAGTAAAGACAGAGTGTGACGGGCCAGGTAGAGACACACAGGACAGAAGAAGGCATATCCATCAGATTAACACACAGTAATGTCTTCCTGGTCTGGCTCCCAGCATCAGTGATTTATCAATGCAAAGCTAATAGCATCAATATGAATCTAACTAAAAATCAATATTTCATTATCTAATTGTTAGTGGGAATGAAGAAGGATGATTGCAGGAGATGGCGTTTGAGAGCATCTGGAGTTCACAGAGACATCTGGAGGACAAACTCGAGCAGTAACTGCACACTTAGTTATGACACACTTCCAAAGGGTAGGGGGTGAAAAAAAATGAATGTATGTGCCTTTAATGTAGTAAAACACTAACAACAAACAGGGAAAAATCCAATGATTTGTTGCAAAATGCTACCGCAAGGTTAAAACAGAGTCACCACCTTACATTTCATCAAACAGATCCCCGCCTCATCCCCACACATACACCCACAAGCTGCAGTCTGAACCATCCATTAAAAATACTGAAATCAAACCAACACAATCATCTCGGACCTCCTACATCCATCACTCCTGGCAAATGGGGGTGTGCTGGCAAAAGTCAATATGATGCAATTTGGTAACAAAGATGCATAAAATGAATCAGCTTAATCCTTTCAGTCACTCTGACACAAGGACGTCACATCTTTAAGACCACTGTTTCACTAACCTCATTAATTGCTTAAAATTGTTTCTGCTCGTTTCCACTAATCAGGTTCGATTTGCATCTGGAATACAAAGTGAGCACTGCAGTTACCATCTCAGAGGGTAAAGAGCATCCCAGCACCTTTAACTTACGATTACTGGAAATACACTTTTTCACATTGTCACCTAATTTCATTAAAAAAAAAAAAAAAAAAAAAAAAAAGCAAAAAAGAAAGAAAGACCCAAACATCAACAGACACAAAATATAAATAGCTATTCTAGAACTGTTTGGAGGGTACACGCATGCATAGGAGGTGCCCACTATAAAGGGCACCCCCTATGCATGCACACACAACGCCTCAGAGTGTACACAAATGTCTCGGACCCTCGCATATTTGCCACTGGAGAAAGTAGACCACTGGCATATGGCTGTCAGTTCCAGACCCCCAACACAGAGCAGTACCTCCTTACATGGTCCTGTTTTACTTTGAAAAAATAAACCTAACTCTTATGTGGTCCGGTGTACAAGCCTTTGTCAGGGAGTTTAGTGTTTAACTCTTTTTTCGTGTTGTCTGATGGGAAATCATTTGTAAGCAGGTACGTCATCTGTTGTTTTGCAGATCTTTAAACGATTCTCTTAAACGAAAAACATCCCTGAGTTTCTGGTTTTTGCCCTCCAGCTTCTCTTTTCGTTTTTATTTCTCTGTGTCAACACGGGAAAAATAAAGAGAAACATTATCTAACCTGTGGCAGCGCTTTTGGGTTTTACCCATCAGAGCTCCAGTCATTCGTCTGCAAGCATTTAGCTGCAGAGAAAGCGCGGCTAAAGATGAAACCCGGCAATGTATTTATTCTAAAGACGGGAACGAAAAAGAATCTGAGAAAAGGAAACAAATATGCATTTTTCTCTTCACCCTGTCCACAACCATGTCGTAAATGTAAGTGGTGCATTCGTGTGCCGTGAAACTGCTTTGGAAATTAATTCCATCGTGTTCTTGAACCGCAGTGCCATGTAATCCAGCATCTCGCAGTACATTTATGAATGTGCTTTCTTCAGCAGTAAGTGCAAAAGTATGAGGGTAAGATGCACTTTAAAGTCAGGGCCAAAAGAAAATTAAGGCAGAGTTGAGAGTTATGTGAGATACTGAAAGAAAGGAAGATTTCACATCTTCGTCCACACATACCAGAGATACAAATAAATAAATAGGAATTTAGGTTTGTGACAATATGTTTGTTATTTTAGGGCAAAATGTCTGTAAGCTTCTTTTCATATTTTGCATAAAGAGCTAGGTTTAATAGCAGGACTTAGTGGTGGGCATATCGATCCAAATTATCGACAGTATCGATAACAATGCTGGTATTGGTATCGATTCAATCCCCGCTCGATAGCATCCACCCAAACATGCACAACATAATAAACATAAAAAATGTCTGGATTTTTTTTTTTTGTGTTGACTGTCACATCCACTTTATTTATAGCATACAGCACATTTAAACAACAGAAGCAGACCCAAAATGCTTTAGATAAAGGCATAGTTACATTCCAGCTCCCCTGTTTGAAAATGCATGAGAAGCTGACACGTGTGTTTTGTTGTGTCGACTAAGAAATTTGGAAAGAAAAAAAATCACAGTGAGTTAGTGGTCATCAAAATGTAGACAGAATTTGGCAAATTGATGATGATAAATAATGACACACTGCTATCCCCTACATAAGCTGCCTTTATGAGTTAAAGGTATCGGTACTGGTATTGTGTTGTATTTACAGTATTTACAAATTTGCAGTATTGCACAGCATTAGCAGAAATACCAGAAAATTAAAAAGGTCATGATTACAATTCAGAGCGCGCACACAAACTTTCACTGGTCACATCCTTTAATGTTTCAGAACAGCAGACTATGGATTTCTCATACAACTTGGATGTGAAGATATTGTCAGGCTTTCTTTGGTTTTTCTCTTTTATGGATAATATTTACTACATCTGAGGTTTCTTTTTGAAAATGCCTAGTAAAGCTGCTCTGCCATCTCTGTCACCTCAAGAAATCCTGGAACAGTGCTGCATTGGCTGTGCATCATTTGGCCCCTTAAAGGAACAGTAGGAGGAGCAATAGCATCTGTCGCCAAATAAAGAGTAACCTGACTGTGTTATGAATATGAGAGCTGCATTATGCAAGACCTTGAAGATATCACAGCCATATACTGCAGTTGTTAAAAAGACTGAGAGGATATTATCTCCACGGTGCCAAAATAAATCTCTGAGCTAAAGGTATTATTTGTTATGTCAAAGAGCTCGCCGTGCGGCGACACTTGTTAATGCTTTGTAATTTATGAAATGGTTATTTACAGGCTTTGAATCTGTAGAGCAGAGTGAAAAGAGGGGTTTTGGTTTAATTGCTGTGGAGCGGAGTACATGACAAGGCCCAGGAACTGGAAAGAAGCCAGACCCCTCCACTGTCGGGCACTAATAACACATCACGATGACAGAGATGCGCCTCCTCTCTACCTTGCTGTATCGATCTCCCATCTTGCTGTTAATAGTCCTGTTAAACACCAGCTCTCGGCTCTTTACTGTGTCCAAGCCCACTTAACAATGAAATTCCCCTTCTCCTTTTAAAATTCCTCAAAGGCAGAGAAACAGCTGGGGGGCAGAACTGTTGGATTAGATGCAGAAAAACCTCCTTTTTATTTTTATTTTTAAATTAATCTGCATGATACAGATCAAGGAATAAAGAGCTGATGTGTCAATCAAACAGTTAAGACGCTGACCATAGTACTCAGAACTGAAAGGCAAATAGGCAGCACAACAGTGGATTGACAATGTCAGGTCGTGAGATGGTTGGTTGCTCATCCACTTTAATCCAGACTGAAAATTAGACTGAAAACTATATATCTTAATGCCTTTACTGACTCTCTGACACCTAATTTAAATTTCTTGATTTCTTCATTTGGTTACTTGAGACTGACTCCAGAAGTCCACATTTTTGCACAGCACTGTGCTTTGTTGGCGATAGCTCCCTTTTTAAATACTAAATCTGACACGTGGCTCTGAAAGATGCCCAGGCTTGCCTTGTTGTTGTCCACAGGGGGAAGGAAAAACAAACAAACAAACAAACAAACAAAAAAACAGAAACACATGGCGTTGCTATAGCAATGTGATATTACACTTTTATATCACATAAAAAATTATATTGTGGACAATATGATACGACAGAGCCCTACAGACCACGGTGACAGTCGTTAAGATGCTCTTCTAGGTCTGCTGTGCTACCATTTATGCGTTCAGCTGCTAGTGAGGGGAGGGGTCGAATGTCTGCAGTGACACTGAAGTTTTGTGGCAAGAGGAGGAGGCAAAATAGCACACTGTTTTATTATTGCAAGTAGGTCTCATAAGATCTTAGACTCTTGTCATCAATTTTAGTTTTTTTGACAATGCTAATATTCACTCTTTAAATTTTATTAAAGCTTAACATTCTGCATTAATAGAGGTTTAGCTGCTAGCTGTCTTCTATGCCTCCCTTTGGTTAATTTGACTGACCTAACTGGACCGTTTTATGAGGTGCTGGTGCCTTTTGGAGCGTTTCTAATGCAACAAAGTAACTCAAGATTGCATTGACAACCTGTTCGAGGAATTTGTGCATCCGTTTTACTTTGTGAAAACTACTAATACTCTACCTCCAACAAACCAAGGTGATGATGGTCATGGGTTCAAAAGCAGACATTTCATTTTCCAAACAGCATTAACTCTTTATTTAGCACCATCTAGCATGTTTTGTCTGAGCTTACAGTTGCCTCCTTGTTATAAATATTCAGAAAAAAAGAGGAAGTAATGGACCCTGATACTGTGCCAAGTGGAGCTTTAAATAAGTATCGCTACAGTTCTCTTATGGTAGGATTAAAAAAAGAAAAATCATCCAGGCAAGAATCTCTAATGTATGGTAAACGAACATGTTTAAGCAGTAAACAATGCATTAGGTAATTGCAGATGTGGGAAGAGATGGAGGAGTGAGTCAAGGCAAACAATTGCTCCCCATGTAGAGCAGACGTCCAGAGGGAGCCCGAGTCTTTAGTCAAGGACTTGTGTTTTATTAGTTGAATGATATAAAACATGACAAAATGCCTACTCAAAGACTATCAAAGATTTTCCACCCTTCCCTTGGGGACCATGTATATAGGGCAAGAGCTCCACGCATCTCTTTCAGTTTGCCTCTCTCGCTCACGCGTAGGCATCTTCGGAAACGCACAAAAAAAACCCTCTCCCGTCGACAACCAACATTCGCATTTGTAACAACGCGTGTGAGAAAACAACATTTTACAAAAGCTCATTCAGCAGGAGTCTGTTTAGTTTGTGGAAATGAGCTTTTTTGTAATATTACCTTAAAATTCTGTCCTTTTAAATGCAGTTATAATAATAACTCCCTTTAATCTCACTTTAACTAAACTATGCAAATAGCTCAGATCGTAATTCAAACTCAGTCACGATGGTGCCAACCACCAAAGAAGAGGTAAAAGCAATTTGTCACAATTTGCCAACCCTTTGTCACAAACCCACATTAGACAAAAAAAAAAAAAGGGAAAAAAAAAGAAAAAACACAGTCTGCTCGTGTCTGCGGTGAACATGCTGAGATAAGAAAGACAAAAACTGATACAGTGAGCATACGTGTGTTTGAACTTTGAAACTTTCTTGATGGTTTGTTCTCTCTCCTGCTGTAGCACAACTCCAGTTTAGCAGAAGAAACAACATTTGAGTAACTAAACAGGAGCATAAGTGCGGTGTTTGTTGTTTTTGATTTCACTGATGCCTCAGGAAGGAATTTCTAGCTTTGGTGGTGAAGCTTTGAAGAAGAGTTTTCTTAAAGGTGTGCAATGTTTTTCTTGTCTCCAAACAGCATTTGATTTTTATTTATCCTGCTAATGTCACGTATCCAAGACACACACACACAAAATTTACCGCACACACTCACAGACATAGTTAGACATCAGAGAAATATTACGTTTACTGGGCCAGGCTGTGGGATTTATAAATGTTCGTATATTCATATAAAACAGATGGAAAAGTCGACTAAAACTGCTCTTTGGTGTATGTGTTTATCCTTTCATAGGCGTCAATATCTCAAAAAAAACCTGGTACACCGATTTTAATGGTGATCACGAACAGAGACATCCTTGGTTTGAGTGTGGTCTCATTTCTCTGCTGTCAGTTGTGGAATAAAAGGAAATGCCCAAGAGAATTAAAAAATGCTGTGTATACCAGCTGGATTATAATATTCAGATTTATTTAGTCGTCCGGGCTGATTTTAATTATATAATTTTCCTCAGAGGATGAGCATCTAGCAAACTTTCCACTGACCACAACCAAGAGACTCATTTTTACTTAATGAAAACTCATTAAGTAAATTCTGATTTAAGATCATTTTCTGATTGACTGGACCGAATCAGGAGCTTTTTAGAAATGGAGCTAGTGAAGAGTTTGCTGAAACGCATTAACACCCATCCCATATATCAGAAGGCCGGGTATATTAGCCAATATTAGCTATTTATCGATATCTGAGATTAAAAACGGGCTGATAAATGGAAACTTTTAAGAAGTAGAGATGGGAGGATCGCCCTTCAACCATGATATGAGTGTTGATGCTGCATCGTTTGTCTACAAGAAGCCAGTTAGGAACTTGGAGTGGCACAAACACAGCAATCAGCTGACCCAAGCAGAGTTGGCACTCGTGACATTACAACCAGATATTTTTAAACTGTACTGCAATATTATGCTTATAACGACCCACACCTACACGAACAAACTATAGGGCAAATGGTCTTTGGTCGGTTAAATTCAGTTTGTTAAGTGTTAGTTGTGTGCGTTTCCTGTTTGCCATGATGGTACAGCTTAGTTTGTGACAAACTTGATTTTACTTCTGATACAGACCTAGTTTTGCCAGAGCCACAGTCAGTCATTTAGGTGTACGTAGCCCCTGCGATGTGTTGATTATGAAGCCTTTAACTTTGAGTTTTTACTCTTGCCATCTTAGAACCTTTTCTGACCGAAATATTTTGTTTAGTGTGACTTTAAACAAGTGATTGAGCCCGTAAAGCATTAGGAAAGTGATTAATGAGGTCTTTTCCCCTCTGACTTTAAGAACTGGAAGTCTTGTGGCAGCCCCCTGGTGGCAAGAAAAAGAATGCAGGTTTAAGCTATTTCTGCACTGGCCGCACTGACATCTTTGATATACAGGGTGTGGATTAAAAATACAAGTGAACTGAGGAAAGTCTTAATCATTAATATTTGTTGTGGTATAAAAAGTGGTGCAATCATTTATTAATGCATCACACAAGTTAAACAGATAAAAAAAATATATAGACAAAGACAAATCATTATATAACTCTAAATTATTCTATTAAAAAAAAACCCTAGAAGCAATTTGTAATGTCCATAATACAGAAAAACAAGCTTGTTTGGGAATTAAATGATAAATATGACTGTTAAAAAAAAAAAAGAGTCCACATATTGTGTGTGTTTACTACGTCGCCCGCAAAGGCAGCCTCTTGACTTTGCTATAAAAATGGTGCTGAACTTACCTTTTCAGAGTATTGCACAATAAAATGACATTTTTCCCGCCGATGTGCGTTATTCATCACCGAGGTGATTTCTGGCTGTAAAACTGGTGCTCTGACTCCGTTCATGTCGTGTTGCCAAATGATTCATAAACTGTGCTGAGCCTGCAATTTGCTGAAATGTGAACATTTTTCCTGCTGAAATGTTCAACATCATAGCTCCGTTCTGAATTATAGCATTCCTGAAGGTGGCAATCATGTTGTGACATTAGTCATCCTAATTTGACCACAAAAAAAAAAAAAAAGAAAAAAGTGGGGGGGAAAAGGAGAAAGGACAGAGAATGACGACACAAGTCTCTTACAAACATGAAGAAAAATTGTATTGTAGTTCCTGCAAACTTCTTTACAAATACACTTGCACTTTAAGCAAATAAAACACATTTTTCTGCTTGTCTCATAAAAAGTAAACTCTCCCTGACTGCAACAAAAAAATCTATATCTTTGGAGTAAAACTGCATTTCAATCAGTACCAAAGCTGCAGCAGGTGTAGATGATCTTTGTTTCTTTATTGAGTTATTTGAAAAGACTCAACGGAGAGATGAAAGATAAAGTGAAAAGAAGTGTTTCTCCCAGTGAGGGCCCCTGAGGCTCAGCACTCGGATCCCTCACCGCTACACAGGACTCGTCATGCTTGTCATGTCAATGTTCCTGAAGGTCGCTTCATCTAAAAGGCTGGGAGGGACTGAGGTGAAGAAATATTCACATGTGGAGCCCTCGCTGTAAGCTAGAGCCTTCATAATTGCGCATTTGACCTCTCAGGGCCACCGTACATCGAAACAATTTGCACACAATCAGACTATATGCACACATTGCAAATAATACATTAAAAAAAATGTACCCTACAGAGCTCTATGGCTCAGTACAGAAGCAACAAATACCAATTAGCACATTTATTCAGTCAAGAAAACATCAAAACATTAAAGGTACAGTTACACTAAAGGGTGTTCAGTGTGGTCAACTTTAAGTTGACCACACTGAACACCCTTTAGTGTTTTGTGTTTTCCTTCTGTGTGATAATTACATTTAGATATGCTCATCTCTCTTTGGAATAATTCACATGGATCTAACACCGAAGGAAATGTGTTCTCACATCGTTGCAGTTCCTGCTGGTCACCAACAGAGGCTGGTAAAGGTCACGGGTGGCTGAATGCCCTTCAGAGCACATACTGATACTGTTGAGCATATTAAGGTAATGTGATATTTACAGTCTGTTGTGTGTCCTGTGCTGGTTCCAGTCTCTCTTCATCTTTCCTTCAATTGTTTCCAAATTAATTGCTTTCCTGCCCCCTGAATACCCTTCTCTCTAGTCTGCCTCTCTGGCCTGTCTCTCTTTTCTTTTTCTTCTCAACCCCCCTACCCCGCCTTCTTCCCCATACGCATTTCCTCTGGCCCCGAGTCAGGCAGGGCAGCTGCAAAAGGCCTCACCAATGCAGGCTGATGAGAAGTGACAGCTCTCTGTATCACTCCCTGGCACTGACAACTGACAGATGGATACCACTCACACACACTGCAGGGGAAAAGAAAGAGAAAGACAGAGAGAGGGAGAGAGAACACAGAGGTCGAGGAAGAGGAAAGCACCAAGAAGGATGATTCTCCAACATTATTCTCTTTTCATGGAGCTGCTGTGTGATTGAGTGCTGGGTAGAATAACAAGCTTGTGCCATGCCAACCTGAAGCTCTTTTCCCCTTCCGGGCACAAACATAAACATGTCCACATGCATTCTCACACATGCAGTGAAATCATTAGAATAAAACTAAATAGACAATTTACTTCTACTGTACTTAAAAAAAAACAACAACATTGATTTACGATTTGAAAATCATGAGAATGCTACTAAATGGAGGCGTTCCTGCGGTGCAGTCCTGCTATTTTATATTTATTCTGTTTGCTTCAGTTAAAAGAAGAAGAAGAAAAAAAAAAAAAGAAACCCTTTGTTTTCTCGATCGCTCGCATACCAGATGTTTAACATGTTGCTTGATTGACGCCAACACATTGTGAATGTGAATATATACAGTTTCCCTTCCTGACACGCTGAGGGAACTGTATGCATCCATCACAGCGTCGTACGTATCTGATGCCACAAACAAAAACAAGTTGCATGATGAGATGTTGAGCTGTTTGACACAAAACCCAGACAGAATTTTTATCCTCTGCATTGATGTTTCTTCAATTACAAACAAGAGTACAGAAAAAAAGTGTTAGAAATTTGTGTGAATTATTATGTGCCAGAATGTAAGACACTGTAAATTAGCAGAATCAGCTTCTGTGCATACTGCATGGATAATGTCCTTTACATATTTAAATACAAGGAATTTAATATTTTATGTGTTATGTGTAGTATCAGTGAGAAATGTGTTGAGTATTCCATAGTTTTCATATCATTTTTACACTAAATGTTTCCACACTATACCAAGGGTTATTTTTTATGTATACTATATGACTGTGAAGACAAAATGAGCTTCAGCAGCTTTAGAGGTAGAGTGAGGAGCTCATTCAGGAGAGGCTTAAAGAAGAGCTGCTACTCCTCCAAACAGAAAGGAGCTAGCTGAGGGGGATTCAGCTTTCCCAGCATGTCCAACTGGGAGGAGGCCCCGGGATAAATCCCGGACACTCAGGAGAGATTACAGCTCTTGGCTCGCTTGGGAACACCCTCGGTGTGCTTAGATTGCTGCCCCCTCGACCCAGACTGGGATAAGCATCAGAGGACGGGTGGATGGATGCTCATCTGTGACTATTTGCTGACCTTCTCTGCCTTACTTTTTACAAATCTCTTTTAAATTTTTCACTGTGGGTTTAAAGACGGAGAGTAGACTGTACATAAAAGATGGAGAAAGCCTCTGGGTCTGAAAGGGCCTGTTTGAACTACTTTCTGACCTGATTGTCGCTCGATAACTCGCAAAATTAAAAAGGAAATTGATCAACAGTTGAATTTTAAAAAAATATGTTAGTGAATTTCCTTCCCTTAAAAAAGGATTTTAGTGATTTTAAGGGCAGTTGTACCTACGTGTCTGATTAGCGGCTGAATTGTTTTAAAAGAAGTCATACAGTCGAGTATAAACAGGATATCTGCTGTAAATAATGCTGCATGTGTTCAGTATGAAAATGTGAAAGTGGTATGTCCACTGCTGGGACGTAAACAAACAATCCTTTTCACAGTTTTCATGAAAAAAGGCCGCGTGCTAGCAAAAGTTGCAAAACAAATCTATTTTCACCTCAGCTGTTGGGCTTGGTCCTATTCACAGGAGAATCAATAGCCAGGAAGTCGCCATGCTCGTGACTGACTCCACTGTGCAGAAAAGTAGAGAGTGAGAAAAGGATATGTTGCAGGAAAGGAAATCCCAGGGGAATTAAGCTAAGTAGGCACGCATCAAAATGGACAATGAAACTAGAAAATAACAACACGTAGAGAGCTGCTCGGCTGTATTTCCCGTGTCTGCTCTCGGCGACACGGTTTACCTTAAAAATCCAGCACGTTTCCTCAAACACCAGAGAGGCCTCCTCTCAGACGTGTCACTGCCGTAAATCACCTTCTTCTCTAAAATCAAATTTTACACTTGACTATAAGAGCCACACGGGGAGATTTGGCGAAGTTGGGATTCAGCGTGCCCAGATTTGATTTTAAGTTGGCACATACTAAGCATCTGCTCTGAGTCTGATTGAACTAATAAGCTTGTGCCTGAAACCTTAAGTGACACTCTAAAATAGCAACAGTGTCAAAGTCTCAAACGGGCGACGCCACACCAAGGCGATGATGACACGAGCATTGTGTATAGGAGGTGAAGAGTATGGTAATGTTGTCAGTGCACCCCGAGGCTTCAGAGCCATCACGGAGCAAAACAAGAACCTCAGCGATACGCTGTCTCGTTACTGGCTGGCACATATTCTGTCAGTCTTCCTAACGCCAGACTGCTGCTCTGATTACTTCCTCTCCACTTCCTACATCTCTTGCAGGCTGCTTGACCTTTTGTAATTACGTAAAATGATATTTATTTTGCTTCTTCTGGAGGGTAAAATCTCCCGTACACGAAAGCTTGTGATCATGATAGCTTGAGTCTCATGTGATCACCGTAACTGCAGTCTCCCATGAGCATGATTGCTAGTCTGTTGATAGCTGAAGGCAGCTTGTTTTCTTGGAAAGAGCGAGGCCTGATGAGTTTGATTCTCAGCCAGTAGAAGGACTTAAGAGCCAGGGGACTCTTTGGCTGTCTGGAAACCCCAAAAACATTCAAACAATATGCAGTCAGATTACTGCTTGAGTCTTTTTGCTCTTGTGTCGATGACAGAATTGTGCTCTTTCAGAGAATACTTTTTACATCCTGCCTGCCACATTGTAAAGTGGAGAGCGCCACAAATAACAGCCAAAAAAAACTTTAAAAGCAAAGCACGATGTACAAGAACTGGAATAATAACGTGAACACATGGATGCTCTGTAGCCAACAGCAGCTTGTGAAACACCGTATTGTGTCAGAATAATGCATCAATCCAGCAACTTTGAAACCACAGTTTTTCTTCTCTTTTAATTATTTGACAATACAGCAGGAGGTTGTGTTGTCACAGCATTAAAACCACCAACAGGAGAAGCGGATAATGCCGATCGTCTTCAAGAATTCAGTTCTTGCAGGGAACCCTTTGGGTCTTGGCTTTCATGCGGACGTTCCTTTGACATGTTGCACACTAAGGCGCATCCCCTATGGCCTTGGATGCCCACGTCTCTGTGCCAGACACTACAAGCAACCCAAGAGGTCCTGTGTTAATGCAGCAATAGAGGCAGAGCTGTTCTGGCTGCGCGGAGGCATCAATACGATATTAAGCAGCTAGCTTTTAAACACTCGTGTGTCACGCTTTTCCTGGTTAAACGTTATTTAGTGGCAGCATCAGAATAATCCCAATCAGAATAAAAAGAAATCAACCCCTCCAGTAGATATCACAAGACCAAATGCAACTGCTGCCAGAAAGATTCTTTTTTTCCAGAATAGAGGTGGAGCTATGCTAAATTGTGTTAAAGCTGCAACCACATCTGTATTTGCCTTCCAACTTGTAGCTACTCATGGGATATTTTCTCTTTTTCAGACATTGTCAGTAAACCCTAGAGGAGATGGTTGTGTGAGAAAATCTCAGTAAATCAGCAGCTCACCATGACCCTGTCTAAGAGTTGAAATTAGCCAATCAGATTGATCGGCTAATTAGATATTTGCTTAAGAAGCAGTTGAACAGATGTACCTAAGAAAGTGGCCAGTGGCCGTAGTCGCCCAGTGCTGCCTAATAAAAATGGCCACGTCCTTGCAAGAGTTATTGCATCAAGCCTGTAAGTTTTTCAAGAAGATTATGCATGCATAGAAACAAAGGAATCGAAATAAAGGTGTACAAGATTGCGCGGCGAGTCTGCTTTTTGATTTATGTACACTCGGTGAGTCAGAAAAAAATAATAATGCAAACCCTACTTTATTTGTCTCCATTAAGAAAAAATAATACAAGTATCCGCAGCAAAAACATTAAAATCTTGACATTTTTAGTCTCTCCCATACATTCACGCATACGTGTGAGAACAATGAAAAAAAAAAAATCTGCCATTAACTTAATCACAAAAGGTCATGTTGTTGAATGAGAAACAGATTAAATTAGCATAGTGTTAGATGTGGAAAATGATTTCCGGCAAATAAAACTGCAGCACAATTATAATATGTTAATTACTTATTTCATTAAGGAAGTTGATTGCAGTGCACAGAAGAAATCATGCGGGCAGAGACACCTGGAAAGAGGTGATGAAGCTTGAAACCAGCCTCTCTCGCTGCCTTGTCCCTCCACTCTGACTCCTCTCGTTTCCTGCCGCCATCCTTGTCATCAGCTCTCATCTATCCTCGCTTTGGCTTTTTACGCACGCATTAATTGCCTGAATGTGCCACACAAAAATGCTTCAAAGGGCACAGGACTTCTCATTTGTTCATCAAAGGGAAGATGATGAGTAGTGTGAGATCATATGACCTACCCACAATGCTCCTCAAGGGAAGCGGGCGGCAGATGCAGTGTGTGAGCCAGTGAAAACACGGGGAAAAAGGAAAGCAAGGGAAACATTTAGCAATCAGCCTTATAATAACAAGGAATTGTTTGCAGTAGCAGAGAATATGATCTGTGGCTTTGTGAGTATTGTCTAAACTTAAAATGGGAAAATCAGAGCTGTAATTGAAGCCTTACGGAATTTTTGTGTTGTAAAAACTGTTTAATCTTGTAATCTAATTAGGGATTTATTAGTGCTGTAACAACCTTTGTGCAAGTTTAACGGGCGGCTGTCAGTGTTTGTTTTAAAAATACAGATAACAATATAAATTGTACTTGAAAGGGCCTACATAATGATGCCTACATAACATGTTGGAATAAATGAGGATTTCCGTTTTTGAGAGCAGTTCTCTATGATTGTTTCCTGGTACAGCTCAGCATAAGCACAGTAAAGTAGAGTTGGTGCAGACTGAAGACTAGCCATAACAAAGCACTAGATGAAACATCAAGCCCCGGCATGTATTTTCTTTCTTTAATACCCCAAATTTGGTAAACAAACCTACAAATGTAAGGCTAGCAAAAAAACAACAACAACCCTTTTCTAAAGAAATTCAACTGAAGTTCCAACAAATTTGATTAAAATCAAACAGTTCAGTTAGTTTAGTTTTGCCACAACACCACAGTGGATTTGAAATCGAACAGTCGTGATGCTCACAGGCTCAAAAATAATATACATTTACATCACAGACAGACAAGCAGTTTCATGGCCAGGTAATATTTCATGATTAATGAAGAAAGCAAAATATCTCAAGCTTACTCAAAGTGTTGAACTGGTATTTTGTAGCTTTAATTTAACTGTAATTTTAAATATGAAACCCAAAGACAAGTGAAATTGAGGGAGAACATCGGGGTGGCAGAACTTTAAGAATGGCCCAATCAACAATCTTATAAAGAAGGAAAGCACGGGCCGGCTCAGCAACATAAAAAGGACTGAAAGACCAGAGAAGACGACTTAAGTACCGGACAGAATTATTTCTCTGGTAACAAAAAAACTTAACAGCACCTAACCAAGTCAAGAACACTTTCAAGGAGGTAGGTGTGTCATTGACAATGTCAAGGTGTATAATCAAGAACAGATTGGACAGATGAAACCAAGGTGAACGTGTGGCCAAATGAAATGAAAGAAAAAAGTATGGAGAAGGACAAACAGCTCATGATCTAAAGCAGAGTGCATTAACATAGTGGAGGTAAGGTAATGGCCAGTCTTCCTGTTAAAAGGGAGTTTTTCCTTCCCACCGCTGCCAAAGCTCATAGGGGGTCATATGATTGCTGGTTTTTCTCTGTATATATTACTGTAGGGTCTACATTAAAATATAAAGCACCTTGAGGCGACTGCTGTTGGGATTTGGCGCTGTACGAATAAAAGTGAATTGAATTGAAGTATGGCATGGGCATGTATGACTGTCAGTGGAACAAAGCCACGACTGTTTATCAGTGTTATGATGATTAAAGTGGGACGATCAATTATGAAGTGTACAGGGCTATACTCTCTGTTCAGACAGAAATCGGCTAAATCAGATCAGATGGCACTTCAGTGCAAATGGATAATGACCCAAAGCATGCAAAAGTTTCTCAAAGCAAAGAAATGGGACTTAATGACCAAGTCAGTCACGTGATCTCACCTCAGTACCTCAGCTTTTCAGTTAATGATGATAAAACTGAAAGCAGAGAAACCCACAAACAAGCAACAACTGAAGGTGGTGGCAGTAAAGGCTAGCAGAGCCTCTCACGGGAGGAAACGCAGCATCTGGTGATGTCTCTGGGTTCCAGACTTCAGGCAGTCACTGACTGCAAACAGTTTTTACTGAAGAATTAAAAACAGTCCTGATCATTAGAATTATGATGGCTTGTCCACTAATTGAGCCTCGTAAAAAGGAGTCTGTATAAAAATGACTGTAAGATTTTGTTAAAACCCTTGAAACTGAAAACTAAGCTGAAAGTCTGCACTTGGATCGCATGTTGATTGTTTGATTGAAAATCTACTGTAATGGTGTACAAAACAAACAAACAAAAAAGAAAAAAAAAGTACAAAGTTGTGTAATTGTCCAACAAACTATGGACCCTACTGTACATCTATTAGTACCTGTAGTACTACTATAAACAATCGGCAACAGTTGTGTGTTTCTAACAAATATGGTCTGGTCCTTGGACATAGCCCCACTATAATTACCATACATACAAATGAAGGGAAATCATTATTGATAATTGTAATTGATATAGTACACATCAGAAAGTCAGACACATTAGTATGCAGAAGATGACTAAAAGCTTGATGAGCTCTAAATAAGCAGCAGATGACCATAAGTACTTATAAAACTGAAGACAGCTGCAGCAGCAGTCTGAAGGATAAAACAGCTTGTCTGTTAGTTATTATGAATAATAAACAAACTGACTCATGACCTGTGTTTTGAGAATACTTTGCTAACTTCCCAGGAAACAAATACTAATGGAACATGATCACATACAGTTGTCTGCAATATTCATGTTCACATCCCCAAAGCTAGTATGCACTAAAAAGCCACATAAAATAAAGAAAAAGTTCCAAACAGCAGGGACAGATAGCTGTGTGCGCCACAAGAACATAATACAAACGCAAATATTACACACAGCGCGCAGACATCAAAGACAAACACATCCCATGTGCAGATCTTAAAGAGTGTACCGTACCTTTGTCACCAGCCCCAAAGCTTTATGTTACTGCAAACAAGCGCTATGTGACCGAGGCCTAGACATGACGTCACCAAGCAACAAACACGTACCTTGATGAGGAGAAGCAGTGCAGTAAATCCTGCAAGGTGATCTGACAAGATGAGATATCCCAATTTGCAGTAAAACTCTACATCCGGCATGAAGTGCTCACTGAGGCCATTGGGTGATTTCATAAATAGAAACCCAGAATAAACCTTAAGGGATGTCATTCTGTTTGGTGGTAGATTTGTTTAAGAGTGCTACATTTCACATTCAGCACACACAGCAGTTTAGAAAGTGCACAAGGCAAAGGAGTGGGCGGAGCTTTGACATGGCAGCCAAAGGTGCGTTCAATATATGTTACAGCCTGGAGACATTGTCAGGTGATCAATCTAGTTGTCTACCTAACTGCACCGTAGCATTGATATGCTAATTTTTTCACGTTTCAACTAAATTCTTGTTGATGCTTCAATTTGAGCAGAAATGTTCAAATGTGGTCGGGTGTAAAGTGACAACGAATTCTCAACTGCATCTTTGTTCTGGTTTGAATCTTTATCACCAACATTTCAGCTTGAATGTGACGTGAGTGAGCAGCACAGGGTTGATTATGCGATGGCCACCAGTGTTGGTCAAGTTACTTCAAGGAAGTTATTAGTTACTAATTACTGATTACTACTCCAAGAAAGTAATCCCGTTACTTTACTGATTACTTATTTTCAAAAGTAATTAGTTACTTTATTACTTAGTTTCTTTTAAAAAACATGGTACACAACCTGAATACGTAATAAAGTAACAGACCTTTCAGCCCAATTCTATTTTTCTGCATAATCCATCATATAAAACTGAATCAAATGGAAAAGTCTCTTTTTAAAAATTGTTTTATTAGTTTGAATCTTTTAACTTTATTCACATTGCATCAAGCAAAAATTAAATTATATGCAACTGTCTTTAACTTGAAGAAATTTATTTAACATTTAAACCTATTTTCTGCATATTCCAACACATAAAATAAAAATAATTTTTTGTGTTTACACTCACTTTAACAAATAGATGCAAGTAAAACACAGCAAAAAATAAATAAAATTTATAAGATTCAGCAGTCCTGTCGCTCTTAAGTCTATTTTCACCCGTTTAGCAGAAGTGGGGCCGGTGGAGGTTCGCTCGGTGCCGCAGCGGTCATGTCAGTGGGGGGATCCGGGGGTTTCTCTGTGAATTTCACAGTCCTGTGGCAGCGTGCTTGGCGCTTGCTCAGATTTGAAGCGTAATTTTTCACTGTAGAAAGAAGTTTTCTTCCCACGCAGAGTGTACAGCGGACGCTAATGTTTTTGTCACTTTTACAGAATCAAACTCAAAGTAACGTCAGCACTTCCAAGCTTTAAACGCTGTATAGTCGTACTCTCTCCCGAACTCCATATTATCCATTGTTGATCTGCACACGTTTGTTGCTGCCACGGACATGCATGCGCTTAAGTCATTGTCATGAGACACTCTCACAAACAAAATCACAGTTTAGTAATGCAGCATGCTTACGGAAAAGCAAGGGTAATCTACTTACTTTTTTGCAATAGTAATCCCTTACTTTACTCGTGACTTAAAAAAAGTAATCGGATTATGATGGCCACATAGTGGTTGGAGACTGTGGCACAACCAAAATTATTGCAACGATGCGCAATGAAGTTGTAATCCTGTTGCTGGGATAAAGTTTACAACCATGCGTCGTCAGATATCGCCTTCTTTAGTGCATGGTGAAAAAATGGCAGCTGGATGAAGTCAGTCTGCTAACAGTTTGTATGGTTGAATAAATTAAATCTATCTGAGGTGTGACAGGAACTATAATAAATCTTTGTGCAAATCTGTCACTGTCTACATGCACAGAAATTCCTATTTACAGCTTACATTCACAGTCCAGCTTGATCGTTGTAGATTTGAAACAGAAATTTAGAAATTCCTCCACAAAAATTGACGTAGTTGCTGCAGGATCGGAATTTAACTGCAAACCTTGCTTTAACACAGGAATATAACCAGAGTATAACCAGTCGGCAACCAGGAGAGTTGAGTCTTCTGAAAATAGATGTACTGCAATGCGTTTATAAATTAGACAGTAATTATTCACTTTTGCCAATTTCTGGTCGCCTCCACCCAGGCAACCAGTGATCAAAAGTGGTGCTCAGAGGTTGCGTGTGGGCAATTGGTTGCCATGACTACTTGCAGTTGGCCTATGGCAGCAAAAAATTCACTGCAATCACTGGAAAACCACAGATTTTTACTGCTTGCAAGTACGTTGCTGTGCAATTTTTACAACAGTTTGACTGAACCTTTAAAAAAATACATTAAAAAGGTATAAAGATATTTTTCAGTTTTAAGGTTTTTTTAAAAAAAATAAGTGAAATATCTGAAAACCACACAATGCAATTTTAAAAAGCAGTATCCGTGGTTGTGTTACAAATCCACGCCGCATTGCTTGCAGTTTTAGATACCAAACTAACAGTAATGCAACTCTACAGCAGTCATGAGGTATAGGAAGCAGGGTGTAGAGTTTCATGGCTCCATCTGCCTCGTAGCCTGTAGCTGCTTATGATGTTTGGTCTTGGTTCTATACTTAATGCTGGGTGGACACATCCGCTGCTTCCACATAGCCCCTGGTCTATAAATCATTCTACAAAGCGCTTAAATTTTGCTAAATTGGATACATTTCTGGCATAATTTATTATCTAATCAGTGGCTAGAAAAGTTTAAGCTGATCTCAAAGCCCTTTGCTTGATTGAGAGACTGACACATCTTGTGTGAGTTACAGAAAGACTGGGAGAGGATGGCGACGCTAAAAGACACTTGCCTCTGACAAGTGGCAAATGGAGAGGATTAACATAAGCCAATGAGCTACAGAATGAATATATGTTCAAACCTCATTTGAAGTGGCATCTGTGACATTGGCATGCCAATTTAGAGAGAATTCAATCTTCTGGCATCAACTCTCCAAAAGTGTGATTGGACTTGTGAAGAGCCCAATTTGTTTCTAAATATGTGCAGTCAGGCCTCTTTGTGATTACGATACCATATCTGTATCTATTCTTGAGCTTCAGCTGTATTCTCAACTCCATCAGCACTCAAATTAGCCTTTCTTATCAAGTATTTGAGGGAAGATTAGAACATAATACAGTCTATCATTTTGAGAGGCAGGGTTAATGTTTGCCGGGATATTTGAGAGGTTATCAGCTGTCAGTACAAATTGCTAGAAAGTTGATGAAGTCTGTGTTTCATTTGTGACCAGCAGCTAATCCAATGTACCAGACTTGTATTCTGGGATGAATTATTTTTGATGAGGCTGCCATTCCTTTTTTTTGTCAATTTCATGCATGTTTATACAGTCCATAATGTAACTGTCACTGCGCAAGTTTTTCCGACTTGTCCTGAAGGGTTCTGCTTGAGAGTTTTCTTCCAAACGTTTACAGCACGTTATCCTCATCATTGATGCTAAACACCATCGTAATTTTGTTACACATTTGATTTGGTAATCTCCTTTTTCTTGCCAGGAGTTTGTTTAAATAAATTTATATTTACAATTTATTAGGTACACCTGTTTACAGTAACTGCACGTTTAATGCAAATTTCTAATCGGTTGATCGTTTAATAGCAACTCATTTAAGTATGTAGATTTAACCAAACTATGATGAAATATAGCATCATCCTTCCCATTAATGGTCAAAATGAATGGGGAAGAAAGGTGATTTAAGTGGCTGCGGTTTCTGGATGGTGCCAATATTTCAGAAACTGATGATGTTCTGGAATTTTCCTGCCCTCTTGAGGTTTTTCCAAAACTGACAAACAGAAAATATCCAGTGAGCGGCAAAGGGCCTTGTTGATCTCAGAGGTCATGGGTGAATGGTCAGACTGCTTCATGCTCAAAGGAGTAACAGTAACTCTAATAACCATGACTTTGAAACAGATGGTCTCCAGCAGCAGAAGACCACACCAGGACCACACCGCTGCCATCGGCTAAGAACAGGAAGCTGAGGCTAAAATTCACAAAGTTGGACAAGAGAAGACTTGATTCATTTTACCTGGTCTGATCTGATTACAATGGTAGTCAGAATTTGCTGTGGAGAACATGAATATATGGATCCATCCTGCCTTATATCAATACTTCTGGTTGCTGCTGGGGGTGGAATAGTGTGGCCATATTCACTTGGCACAAATTTCCACCTTTGGGATGTGGTGAAACGGAAGATTCAAATCATGAATGTGTAGCCGACAAATCTGCAGCAACGGTGTGATGCTATCGTGCCAATATGCACCAAAATCTCAGAGGAATTCACAGGGTTCAACTGAGTAAGCAATAAAACAACTGCCTCCACTGGCATAGAGGTAACAAAATGTGTTTCCCATTATTTCTAACTATAGTCTTTATGTGATCTGCATAAATAGAATTTAACCACATACTTGGGTTTTACAAGATGTTCAAGACTATTGGAAGCTCTTGGACGGTTTCTGCTTATGCCTTAGAAATCATATGCACATTTTTAGTCACCTTTACCAGTTTTTACCCAGTATTTCAAAAAGCAAAATGACAGTCTTTTATGAGACAGATCTTCAGCATCCCCTAATTTTAAGCAAGAAAGTAAATAAGTCTACTTCCCAGAAGGTCAGACTGCTCCTTCAACAAATACGGCTTCACGCTGGTTCTTAAAGGCACCTCTCAAAAAAGAATAATATCAGCTAAACAAAAAACAGAAAACATAATAAGTAATATTTCTTTAGAACTATAATTAAAAATCTGTGTGGTGCTATTAAGGTTTATTGCATTATAATGTGAGGTGTTTCTATTATTTAGCCTTCTCTCATTAATACATAAATGGTGCTCAATATGCTCAAAAGAAGAAAAACCTCACAGGCGATATCGTCTATTCGAAAGCATTTTCTAATTAGGGGAATGAGTTAAAATCGTATAAATCACATCATTTCGAATTCTCTAACCGGCCATCTGCTGTTTGCCTGAACCTTCTCCTGTTTCAAAGCACCAGTTTTACGACTCAGATATTTTAGGAAGCCGCTGAAGATCCTGCGCGTGCCTCACGGTTTGATTATTGTGATGAATGATTATCATCTGTCTTGTTCTCACAGGGCAGCAGAGTATAGGAATGACCAGTTTCTTAGACTATTATCTTTCATCTGTTTGTGCAAATGGCCCTTTAATGCTTCAGAGACGTGTCTGAATAAAATTAGAATAACTGGATGTGAAAGAGGAGGTTCACTCTGGTGAGGCCTGCTGCTTAAAACAAATTGCGTGTGTGTGTGTGTGTGACTGTAGACGGGACTCATGTGTGCGTGTGTGTGTGTTATGTGTGCAGGGGAGCTTGTGTATGCCCTGTCGCATGATAAATGTTCTCTCTCTTATAATCTATGTGCTTCAAAATATGATGTATGTGAGGATGAACTTTGAATTATAACCTAAAGAGTGACTCATTAATCTTCTGACTTTGGTGGGGAGTGGACCAGAGGAATCCATTTTGCGTGTTTATGTTTTATGAATAATGCAATATTGCAGCTGGCCAGTTGGATCTAGGCAATGACGTTCAGACACATAGAAGTCGACGTGGAGGCAAACAGCTCTGTTTGCTGGAATGAAAAGGAGGTGAGTGCACGTTAGCATTCAGGAGGAAGGTCAACAGATCCTGTTGGGGTTTTACTCTGTGTGATACATGATCCACGTCTCCTGGAGATATAGTTACAACCAGCCTGCCCATTCTATCCGCGTCTACTTCCATCTAATTTGTTTTGTTACGTTTTTAATCTTTTTCTAGTTTATTTCCCCACTTTTTTGTTCTTTTGGTGGTTTTCATATATGAAGGCACTGTTGAACTTGAAGTAAACAGCTTGCAATTCTCAGTATCTTCCTCCAAAGAGACTCCACTATACCAGCACTGCAGGAAAACGACTAAAGAGTTTGATGAGAATAAGTGAGGATTGTGGATCAGAAGTACCTGGCTGAGAGCCTTAACGTTAACATTCCCAGGATGGGCATGTCCAGTAAGTTTTAAATCAGTTAAAATTATGGGATTTATAAACGTCGGAGAATTTCAGCTTATAACTGCCTTTAGGTGTTAAATTAAATCCAAAAGGTTTGTCTACAAGCCACATCACATCTTTTAAAGCAGACTTTAGCATTTTCATCATATTTTTCTTAAATGTACATACATGCATAAACATAATAATAATGAACACTAAACTTTAAACGAGAAATCAAGATGAAAGGAACAAAGAATCAGTCAATGAGAAAAACAGTTAATGTGCTAGTTGAGAAAAAATCATGACTCAAGAGTCGTCGCGTGCTTTTAAATGCTGCTGCTGTCCTTTAGATCATGTAGGTTTTTCCAGTGTAACTCAAGCTTTGCTATGTCACTTTTTTCCATCATACCATCTTCCTGGCCTGCAGGAGTTCAAGTCAAGTAGAGCGAAAGCTTTAAGCTAACAGTTAAAATTCACACTTACAGTTTTTGAGGTAATCTGAACAAAAGGCTTCCAGTATTTCACCAGTTTTCGAGCAGCACCTTTACCTTTAAAGATTCAGTTTTACTGCAGTGAAAAGGTTGCTGTTAGCTACTTGTATTGTAACAGCTTTATTTATCTGTAATTTTGTGGATTTAAGTAAAAAAAACAAAAACATTACGTGATCTGAAGATTGAAAGGATCAAGACTGAAGCATAGAGCTGTAAACATTTCCTTCCTTCATGTTTTTTCCTTCCCACAGCTACTGATTTGTCATTTAGCTTGACGTGCACGATGGCTGATCTCCACCTTTGTCAATAATCTGTTCTTCACTCATCACCAGAAACTCCTCAGACTTATTCACACAACGAGACAGGAAAAGGAACCTGTGGAAAAAACAATAACAATTTAAGAAATGTATTAAATCTGATTAAGATCAGTTGAAATTTGCAACCTAGATATTTTTAAGTCAATCAAAAATAATTATTTAATGTGTCAGATTTGAGAAAATAGTGAAAAATGGGGGAGATTATATTAAAGGATGCTCAGTTTACTGATATTTGACAAGTCCTGAGAACTCAGAGGTTGTCAGTGTCGCATATTTTATAATTTTTGATTTAAAATGTTAAATAATGATTAGTACAGCCACGGCACTTTGGCACAGGCGGTAACTGCGATTTTGCAGATTTTCTTTTTCAGTGAGCACTTCCAGCCTAACCGTACAATGAAATAGTACTCTGCTGAGATCATTTTTAACAGAAATACGCCTTGTTAGAATTTCCACAGCCATTTATGCATCTTCTGGGTCAATTATTGTTTTCCATAGGGATGCAGGATTGTCCGTGCTGCTATTCCAGATAGTCATTTAGGTCCCGAGTCCCTCGTGGTGTTCTCAACCGCAGTGACAAAATCCTTTTCACAAGGAAATGTAAAAACCCAACAACTTATCAGGTGAACCCAGACACAATGTAAGAGGTGATTTAGTCTGAGCAGGCTACATGTCACCAGGGCTTTCTTTGTTTCCCTGAGGTCTGATTTGAACTTAAATTGCTTCTGTGAAGACCTGGCTTGGCTTCTCATTACATTGCCCCTCCTACTGCTCTAACATTAGGGAGCCCCATGTGCTGCGGTGTACTGTGTTCTCAAATGGTAATGCCCTCATTCTTTACCGCCATTACTACTGTATAACCATCTGTCAAACTGCTGTGGAGGGTTTTTAAAGTCTTATTTTCCAAGTACCAAACACACAAGAAAGAAGAGAGAAACTCAATTCTTTATAACTGAAAGCATGTTATTGCATATGTTAGAAACATTTTACACAATTAAAAATAAGAATAAGCTAAATGTAATGTAGGTCATTTTTCCCACCCTATAATAAGGACCTATCCACAGACACTGTCGAACGCTGCCTCTTAGGATAAAAAAAATATATTTAGATTTTTAATAATTAAACATTACAGTTTAAATGTCAAATATTAAATATGATGCCTATATTAATATTATATTTAAAAATATTAAAACCTTTAATTTAATATATAACATTTTGATAAATATGCTTATACCATTTACAGTTTCTTCCCATGAATTCGATCAGATCAATATCATTCATATCTGTCTGCTTAATATGTTGATTAATTAAAAATCAACATCTGGAGAAAACTGATAAACACCCTGACTCTGTCCAAAGCTAATAAAATCACCTACCAGAAATTAATACTGAAAAGATTATAATTATATTATATAATTTTTGTGTTTTCTGCAAACGATTCCTCAGAATGATGCTACTGACCCAAGTGACACAGGCTAATAAAATAATTTTGGATGAAAATTGCGGTAATATGGTGTTTTTCAGCTGCTGTAGGCATGACTGATGAAAGTCAATGGACGCTCTAAAATTCGTTGGTTTTCCGAAATTTGAACAGCTAGGAAGCTTGCACAAATAAACAAGTTGCTGCCCGGCTGGAGCAGCAGTGCACACTATGCAATATCATAGCATAAAACATGGATGTGGTTTCTGGGTTGGAAAAACTGAGCCAATATGGAAGCACCTTAAATTTGCATTCTGTCTGAAGTCCAACAGACGTCGATAGCTATAGTTGCAAAATGACTTACACTCCTGTGTAGACTTCTACAAACACTTTCGTGCTGAATTTATGTGTTCAGTCACTTATTTGGGGTCATAAACAACAACAACAAAATTAAGTATATGTTGTAAATCTTCAATTCAATATTTATATAGCGCCAAATCACAACAACAGTCATCTCAAGGCGCTTTATAGTATAAGATAGACCTTACAAAAATACATACAGAGAAAAACCCCCCAAAATCAAATGACCCCCTATGAGCAAGTACTTTGGCGATAGTGGGAAGGAGAAACTCCCTTTTAACAGGAAGAAACCTCCAGCAGAACCAGGCTCAGGGAGGGGCGGCCATCTGCTGCGACCGGTTGGGGTGAGAGACACGGATAAAAGACATGCTGTGGAAATCTTGGTCCTACTATGTAATAAAATTCTCCAGTCATCGTGTAATTGACAAGGTGGTTAGCCAATGAGCACAGGTTTTCACCTTCAGACCCGTCCAAACGCCAATCTCAATGCTCATTGGAAATGAAACCAGCGAGCTTCTATCAGCATTACCCATATATAAGTGAACACAAACATGTAACTGCTTAATTGCTACTTGTGTTGACACAAGTAGCAATTAAGTTACATAATCATTTTACATTACATTGTTTAACTTTGTTAAACTTTGGAATATTTATTTTACCTTATTACAGTTCATATTTTTCTAAATTTCACATTCATACTGTATTGCTTTTTAAAAGTCATATTTATACTTTTTAGTATTTTTGTATTAATAATGTACTCTGAATCTGACTCTGAAAACTTTTAAACGAACACATTTTCCACGTGCTGGACTTTTCCTTGGATAGAAACGGAAGTTGGTCCACCTGAAAAGCACATAAACCACTATGTTAAATATTGTATTTAATAAAATGTAATGGAGCTCTGGGAGTGCATCCTCTGCCCATTAACCACACCCGCGGTTACATTTAATGTTGTTTTTTCTTTGCTTAGGCTCTGCCAAGTTTCATAAAACCCAGCCTGCTATTTCCTCTTTAGTCTTGCTGACAGACAAACAGCACCTATCACATATCTCCACCTTGGTTCGTGCCTTGGGGAAGGAAAAAAGAAAGTAAGTAGGTATCCAAGGGAAATCATTTAATGCATGCATGTTAACTTTTCTCTGGACTTGATTCTCTGCCTCTCATTTGTCTGTGAAAAGAATGACCACTGCTCCTATTATAGAGCTTAAATTCTTTTTGTGTGCCTGTGATAATATCCGCACACCTGTACACACATATGATGAAGAGCTGTGCAGCTGGCTGACCCATCACAGCCATCTGAAACAAGATAAAGAAGGATATAGCAGGCAGAGGAGCATACAGTAACAAACTCGTAACTGCTGGCAGAGTGCCTCTCACCCTTCTTGTGAGCAGCCAGGCAGCAATAACCAGATGCATCAAGCACACATTACATCCCTGTACCCTGTGTATTTACTCTGCCATCCAGCCAGAAAGATTAGTTTAGCTGGAGAGTTGATTTATGGACGACAGAAAGTAATCCCTTCTCGTCCTGCGCGCTATAGTCGTGCCTCCTTCTTTGCCTCTGCGCTGAGCTTACACAGTCTGAAAGCCCTTGATACCGTGTTCGCCCTAAGGTGTAATGTTTGATAATATAACTACTGCTTCTGTCACCCAGAACCCCCCAACCCCATCCACACCCACAGCAGAGCCTCCACCCCCCACAAATATATTACAGCCCCACAATGCTTTGAGATTTATGAGGGAGTTGTGGCACAGGAGCGAGAGAGAGGGAGATAGAGAAAGAGAAAGGAGGAGGAGAGAGAATATGCATTGATTGAAAGCCCGAGATAGTCCCATCCAATCCTGCCCCAAAGAACATCAGTTATTTTGCATCCTGACACAGCGATTGATAACTCGTAAATGTGTGTGGGGATGACAAATGCAGATGGAAACTGACTCTGACAAAAATGATAACAGCATTGGTCTCGAGGGGGTGACGGAGGTGGAGGTGGGATGCTTCTTAAAATATTTAATAATTGATACGGAGGCAGTGAGATGCTGTTTGACCCTGGAGGAGTGTGAATGTCATCAAAAAATTGCCAAGACTTTGAAGTGAAATACATTAATGATCTGTGTGTGTGTGTGTGTGTTTCCGTGATGTGCATTTGTATCTGTATGCATTTACAGAAGAGGGTCACGGGTTTAGGCCTGTATGGCCACTGAACTGTATAATATTTGTACATGAAGCAATAATATTTCCCCTGAATCTGACTAAATCCACAGACTCTGTCTCACGTAGAAAATTTTACTTTTCCACTTTAAAAAAAGGAAAAAAAGGCCGTGAACATAACACAGGTATTGTTTAGCCATCCATCCAAGCCATCTTATCCAGTCCAGGGTCTCTGGAGGACTAAAGGCTATCCCAGCTGTCATAGGGCAACAGGCAGGGTACACCTTAGGCTTAACCTGAGGGCTAACATAACAAGCCAGACAACCATCCACTCTCACAGTCACACCTATGGTCAACTGTGAATCACCACTTAACCTAAACCCATGCATGTCTTTGGACTGTGGGAGGCACAGATTATGTTCCTCATTAAAAAATAATTAAGAAAACCACTCAATAGTGATGTACAGTCATGATAAAGGGAAACTACAGACTCTTTGAATTCTAAGGTAATAAAAAAATCTTATGAGGAACAAAACCTAAACCAAAGGAGGAGTGTGTAAAAAATTAAGTACACCCTATGATTTGATAGCATGTAGAACCATCTTCAGGAGCAATAACTTCTGTAATGGTTTTCTCTATATCTTTGTCAGTCTCTCACACCATTACGGAGGAATTTTGGACACTATTCTTTACAATGGCCCCATATGTGACTCTACTCTGGCATACAGAGGAGTTAATGGTTGACACGGTGACTACAAGGTGCCCAGGTAAAAAAAAAACCCAGGCCAAATCATCACTCCTCCTGGTAATCCTTTCAAACAAGCCATACTTGTTCAGTCTTTTTCTAATTGTTCTGTCATGAACTGGAACATTTAACATGATAACTCAGGTCTGTGGAGTCTGAGAAGTAGCTCTTGGGCTGATTTTCGCAATATTTCATTGCACCGTCTGACCTTGGGTTGGATTTGCTGGGACGTCCACTCCTGGGAAGATCGGTAACTGACTTGAATGTCCCACTTGTGAATAATCTTTCTCACTGTAGAATAATGGACTTCAAATGATTTGGAAATGACCAGATAGCCCTTCTTTGACTGACAGACAGCAATGATTTCTTTTCTCAGATTATTCCAAATGTTCCTGCTTGGCATTTTCTTAACACACACATGAATACTCCAGACCAGGAAAGAAACAACACTGACGATCAGGTTATCGAGTACATTTGATTAGCAGCTACTTACCATCTCAACTCCTGTGGAAGCAGTAAGGGCGTTTTTTACACAATGCTTCCACGTTTTGACTTAATTTTTGTCCATGTAAGAACCAGATGATTCTTTTCTAATATGTTAAACCTTACGTATAATTGAAAGAGGGTTTATGGCCTTGTTTATGATTTCTGCGTTGCCTAATTTTCGAGGTATTTTAAAATTAAGGGCCTTTAAATTACTGACGCTTAGAAGAGGAGCGCTTTATGGTCAGCATAAAATTAAAACTCACACACAGCTCAGAGTAATTGGTGAAAAAAAAACACGATCTACTGCTTGCGGCTATGGATTCTTTTATTACAACATATATTACGATATAAAAAATGTACCGTGCTTTGGATCAGAGCCAAACCTGAATGTCTCAGGACCATATGGTAAGTTGCAAACCCCTGTGGTGGACACAGTGGGAAGCAGAGCGGTTTCGTCAACATCAAGCCTCGTTCCCACTGTACTAAACAAGCCTAAAAATCTTTCTCATGTCTCATTTGGTATTAAGACAAATCAGTCTCAAAGGAAGAGTATGTGAAGCATTTCAATCCTCTTACACTAGTCTGATGTCTGAAAAGAAACAGACAGTTAAGAGGTTCCAATTAACAAAGTGCATGAGATTAAGGATCGCTCTTGGTAAAGTCTGTTATACAGACTCAGTGATGAAAGAGACATGGATAAATAACATCATAGGTTTATTTATTTTAGCTTATTAATGCAAGAGAAGATACCTGAAAAGAGAAAACGAATGTGGCTGTTTAGGCTTCATTTAGAACTTTCAGCCAGATTGATGAACTGCTAAGCGGGACCACTGGGAAAGGCCAAAGGACCCAAGTAGTCAAAACCCGTTTGCAAAATCACACGGTAAGAGACTGCAAACAAAATTACCATAAAGAAATGTAAGACATAGATCCATCCATCCATGGACAAGAAAAAGATAAATGGTAGCAATAGGAAGGCAATAAAGCCAGAGAGGACACAAAAAAGCCACATCTTTGCATCGGTTTGACACCAGTATGAGTCGTGCACAGCATCTTGCCTAGTTTAGGGGATGTTAGTGGGGTTCATGCAATACTGTACACACCATCCACTAATGGACGAGAAGTGACTGGGTCTGTCCCCCCCCCGGGAATGCAGGTATTGAGCACTTTCCTCCAAATGCCATCACTTTATTAAATGAACTTCTCTAAAAAGCCGCACTAACATTCTGATTAAGGTTGGACTGATGTTCCTCAGAAGTTAGTTCAAGCTCCCTCTTTTTTTCTTTTTTTTTTTTTTAAATACGTTTGACAACGCCTACCTCCTGAAAGAGGGGTGAGGAGCCCGGAGAAGCAAAGGAGAAGGAGACGACAGGAGCAGAATGTGAAGAGACATTAAAACATTTCAAATGAAAGGTGCGTCAGAAGAGCTTGTCAGTGCATTACCTCCAAGATTAAAGGGGTCTCGGTGTCTTCTGTCGGGTTCAAGGGAGACTGCATAAGGATTTGGCTCAGACTCTTAAATACCTCTGTCGACTAAGATTCAAACAAACACTTCCACAATAATTACATGTTGACTTTTCTTCGTTTCCAGCAGAGAAGGTAAAACATTTTAAAATGAAACTCCTACATTGTCAGCATAAGCACTCGCTGGTGTTTATTCAAGCTGAGAATTTTTAACGCTATTATTCACTGATTAGGGCACATGGCAGAGAAAATCGTAAAATAATGCCATCACAGTTAGAAGCCTTCTGAGAGTTCAGGAGGAATAAGTCATTTAGTTCAGGTATTAGTTAGGAAATGAATGTGCCATTGGTTGTCATCAGGAAACAGGCAGCCATGCCAAAACTCTTTCTTGACGGTATCCTCGAGGGTTGACATTTTGCGCTCATATTGCATTTTTTTTTTAGCTCTTTTATGGTTTAATACATGCACAAATGTCCTAGAAGTTACTTATACTGAACTATACACCCGAAGAAGCTGTCACGCTGCTGTTTCTTGCCTCTTGTCTCAAACCAAAGCCTTCATCTGGCCATTACCTCCGACATTCAGCTGGAAATTAGTAAACGAACACTTTAAAATCTGTGGCATTTTAAAGCAAAACACATTCACCCTGTGTTCTCTAAACCAGCGAGGAGCCCGGCTGGAAGCCGTGGACTGCTGGTGTTCTTAATAGCAGTAGCTGTCAACACAGACAGGGTGGCTGAACTCTAGATGTGCCTGTCAGACATTCAAGCAGCTGTGACCGGTGCTGCTGAATGCAAACATGAGTGGCCATTTGTATGAATTTGGCAGGCTGAGATGTGACTGTCAAAACTGTGTGTAGACACATGTGGTACCTGTCTTACCAGTGGAGGAAAGTTCTTTGTAAAGAAATGCTAAGAAATCCTGATTGAATGTCAAAATATTTTGACAGAGTCTCGACCCTCGAAATGGGAGTTTGACAAAGCGGTATGAACCCGGTGTCCATTTGCTCGCTTGATCTAGAGCCTTCAACCACATTACATCCTGAGCAAACTGAATACAACTATGCGACGCCACTGAAGCTTCGAAACACGTTAATGAGCAGATGTTTGTTTCTGAGGCGAGCCTCTCTCGAAAGTACATTTGTAGTGTTGTTATGCACAGCTAAATTCTTTCTCAGCTATGATTCCATAGTAAAATACAGACTTGCTGGATTTTTTTAACCGATTTTAGAGTGTCACATTTATGACAGTCAGTAAAAGCACAGAGCAAGGTTTACATCCAGAATCTGTGACTGTAACAGCACTTTAGGAAAGGTTCAAGAAACCTGGCTTTGAGTTGGTATTGAGTATTAAGTTCATGCATTGTGGACTGTGTCCGACTAAACTGCACGATACTCCCCCTCCAACCATTCAGTTCAGTTTGAATCCATTTTATTTATCTAGCACCCATTCATAACAACAACTAGCTCAAGGCGCTAAACATTGCAAGGTATAATCTCTGCAATATTAAAAGAAAAAAAAAAGAAAATCTCCAGATCCCCTTTGAGCAAGTAGTTGGCGATGGTAGTGAAGAAAAACTCCCTTTTACCAGGAGGTGGCCTCCAGCAGCTCTCTGGAAATGGGAAAGAGAAAACAAGACAGAGGAGCAAACACAAACTATGTGAGATAAAGGGAAAATTTGCTGTTGTCATTATAAACACATAGGGGAAGAAAAGAACATTTCATAGGAAGTCCTGCAGCAGACTGAGCTTATTCAGGGCCATCTGATCCAGCTGTAACTACAAGTCTTATCAAAAAGGAAAGCTTCTTAAAAGCAGAGACTGTCTCCCAATCTAAACTGGGAGCTGGTTTCACAGGAAAAAAGCTGAAGTCTTGTAAGCTACCAAACATCACCCAAAAAGCAAAACATGCAACATAGCCAACGCACAGCCTTTGCAGACAGTGGCGTCGATTAAGAAAAAACTGGTAGGAAAATAAATTCTTACGAATGTTAGTTCAGTATTTATTTGGAAAGCCAGACTTAAAAGAATACAGTTCTGACTTGCAGTGACTTACATCTGATTTCGAAAACACGTTCCTCTTTCTTTGAGCAAATATCCACTGCCTAGATTGTTGCTATGGCAATCATAAAGTGCATATTGGGCAGCTTTTACCACTGCCTGCCTCAACACAAAGTCTCCTCTTTCATGTAACTTTCTTGCACACAATAATTTGTTGTAATCTTACGCTTCCAATACTATAATTCAAATTCTTCTGACACATCTGGAACAGAGCTGCTATGTGGCCTCGGCAGATCACTCACAGCCCATGCAGGTTTAAAAACAATTACTCAACCTCTAATGCAGATGGCACATTGCTGCCTGCAATGCCTAGCTGTGAGAAGCCGTTGAATTATATTTGCTTTGACTTTCTTGTCAGCCACAAGTACAAACACACTCCTGTTGTGTTTGAGGTTAATAAAACAGAGTGCTCTATGCGAATAAAGCCCCAAAACAATTCACGGGAGACATTAATTTAAATGCTTTAATACGAAAGACAACAGAATATTCCAAATGTCAAGGTTTTGGAAAAACCTTCCAGAACAAATGGACATATCTCTCCTACAGTAATGAAAAATGGCAGCATATAATAACCCAGAGTAAAGCTAAGCTACTTAATGTAAATTCTGCCCTGGAGAAGGAAACAGTGCTCTCTCTAGTTGACCGCTGCAAGGACGTACGTACACGCATCACAATGAAGACAAAGAGAAAGGCAGAATTAGTATGAAAAACTGTGAAGACTGAAAGAGAAATGGCTGAAAATTGATTTCAAGTTCTGTCAGTGACGGCGAAGAAAACCGCGCGCGGAAAAAACAACATCTCTCACCAACTGCCTTGAGAAAACAAAACTGTGCCATTAAAAATATAATAGGATTATCGTTTCTGTTTGTTTGTCACGGTGGATCAGGAAAATTAGAGTTAAGAGAAGAGCTTAGAGCCACATTGTTATCACCACTTCAGAAAACGAGGCGCAGACACAGACCATTTGCATATTCATTTACTGCTTTTGAAATTCACCTTTTTAATTAGTCTGTGTGTAACAATCACTTAATATCTGCAAACACCTTGACACGGAGAGCCACCGCAAACAACGTCCTCAGCTGCCGAGCGCTTAACGCGGGATCATCAAACAGCGGGCTGGTGTCTGTTCGAGTGATGCCTGAGTGGGAGGAAAAGAAATGAAAAAGAGAGGAAAAAATAAAAGTCAATGAGATGAAGGCTAACAGTCACTCTCAAGGTTGTGGGAGCTGTGCTTGTTTGTTTTGCTGTTTAACTTAAAAACAAAAAGAAGAAGAAGGAGTGAGAGAAAAAGCTTCTGAACAGAAAGTTGTACCGAGAGCGCCGAGTCAAATCAGCCGAGTGTGTTGTCTTGTTGGTTGTTATTTTTGTTGGTTTTCCAGCAGGCAGGGTCTTCAGAGGATGACACAGAGGACCTTCTTATGCGTGCGCCTGCCACACCGCTGCTGTCTTTGGTTCCCTCTTGTCATAATTACCTGGAGAACAATGAGGGTGCGACTCTGAGAACTGACCATTGTGTGCAGATATTTCTAATTATGTGAAGATGACATGAAGAATTTTTTATTTTATTTTTTTCCATCACGATGCTCGATCACAGCTAAAGGAAAAAACAAGCAAGAAAAATGCGTGAGACTGAACAATCGTATGATGCCTTCAAATGGCAAAGTGAAAATGTAAAAGAAGTTAGTTTTTTAAAGATCTGAGCTTTCAAATATCTCTTAAGTAATGCTAAGAGGTATGAGAGGGTCAAGTTTCCCTTTAAGAAGCATATTAATGTCTGCATGCATTCATGTATTCTTCCCCTTGCTTCTTGAATGTGTCTGTTGGATTAAAGCAGACACATTAACTCTTCACTCTGCACCTGTTCTTCTTATAGAAAATTCAGTCGCACTTTGATTTTTATGCAAAAGCCCAACGCAAACACTTAAACAAATCTACTTACATTAAAAAAAAAACTTGAATAGCAAACTCATTATTGCTATTTGCTTCCATTTGTTCTCATTTACTTTTAAAACTGTTAACCTCTGCGTAAAATTTACTCTCTATTTAATCTCACTTTTATCCTTCATTGAATGAAGACTTGGAAGAAGAGGCAGAGGTCAAAAGAGATACTATAATAACATTTAAATCTATAAAAAGATCAAAAACTGTGAGATTATTGAAGCCTTCATAGTTATTGAACTTTATTAGCAACAAAGATCAGCTGAGAATGTGAGCATAAATGGTTGTTTGTCTCAATGTGTTAGCAACAGATTGGTGATCTGTCCAGGTATCCTTCCTCTCACCCGATGACTGTTGGGGTAGGCTTCAACCCCAATGAATTGGATAAGTGGAAGACGATGATCGATGTTGTAATCGTATCATCAGATCCGTCTTCTGGACAGTTGGGTGAAAAGAGGTACTGAGCTGTCAACTGATCACCACCTGGTGGAACGCCTGGCAGAGGCCCCAGTCCGCAAGATCTTCAGCTCCTACCGTCAGCAGAGTTTCAACAGCATTTCGAAGGAAACTTGGACATTGTTGCATGGATATCAGGACCTCTGGACTGGCAGACCGTGGTGGTGGTTCCCATCTTCAAGAAGAGGGACCGGAGGGTGTTCTTTCTAATATCCCACTATTTATAGTGGGATATATAGTGGGATATTATAATATTTATTGGGTTTTTTTTCCACATTTACCCAAACCCTAAGTGCTTACTCAGCAAGCTTATGACCACACAGTGTCCTCACTTGTTCAAAATTCTGTTGTACTTAAAGGCGACAGCTGTTCAGTGTTTCTGCTAAGGCCTTAGCCTTTAGTTTGCACAAAAGACCAAATAGCTTTGAGAAAAATGAGACAAACCAGAGAATGTAAAAGCCGTGTAATGTAAATTGTGTTTGTCGTGGGAGTAAGTCACAACTTTTACGCTGAAGATGAACACTCGATGTTTCTTGTTTGCATTTTTTCACATTTCACCATCACTCTGTGAGCAGTTGGTTAATGCGGCAGACAAGTTGGTGTCGTCCATACAAACTGCAGGCGGCCACACCAAACTGGTGGTGACCTAAACAATCACAGAGGTTTCTGGAGCAGAATAGAGCCTCCAGGAGGGTGGCTGACAAGTCTCAGGACCTGCCACATTTCGTTTTGAGTCTGTTTTTAACCAGTCAGAAGTAGCATCAGTAATAGATGCACTTTGGAGATAAGATAAACTAACTTATCTGCTCTCCCCTTGTGTCCAAATACGGTCATGTGTGAGTAAAAAAAAGTGAAAAACAACAGCTGATATCCAGGTGAATACACACGTAATTTAGCAACATAATCATTTTGACTGTTGGCTCAATCAATGAATAAATAAAACTATAAAGGTAAAAGATTTACACACTAAATCTAGTGCATCATCATCATCATCATCAGTGAATCCACTGCACTGTAGAAGAAGCTGGCGTTAACATTTACTTTCAGTCATTGTGAAGCTGACAGCTGCCAGTCAAGCCTCTCTGATGTCTCTCAGTACTGCAGCTTTAGTGGCTGTTGGCGTTCTGCTGATCATAAGCAGTAACAGATGTACAGCTAATGAATGGGGTGTTCGGACAGACTCTCTCTTGATGTTAAACAAAGCTCTGTAATGTGATGCCGGACTCGTTGCAAATTGATACCTGCCGCTAAACTGGCAAAGAAAGGCAAGTTAGGCAGGCTTACAGCCAAATGCAGCTGGGCAGCGACTGTGTTCAAAACGAATCTTTAAGGCACTTCCTTCATTCTCAGTTGCGGCAAACTTTCCTCCCAAAGGCAAAAAACCTTTTTGATCTTTAAGAAACAACATATAATCAAGAGTAGCTCCCATGCTGTATATGCACTATTACACCTCTTAGCATGATTGTGGTTAGCTCATATTTCAGTCTGCGTTCTGCATTTTTCAGAGAGGTTTAGGAACAAATAAGTAAGAATCCAGTTAGATTGTCTTTTGGTCCATATTTAATTCTTTACAAACAAAAACACATAACATTCATATTAAATATTTGAAATCTTAGATAAAACGATCTCTGACTAAAACTTAAAAATATATCTGGGACAACAGTGAACAGAAATCCAAAATCACATTTCCTTAAAACAAGTGAGACATTGTCCTCCCACTTTGTGTCTTTAAATAATTCAAAATGAAAAATGAAAAACGATTTGAGATCACTTTCCTTTCCCATCACTCACACAGATGGCAGCCTGGCTTCCCTGACTGGCAGATGACATGACAGATGTTATTTCATTTCTCTGTTTCTGTTTGGACAGAGAATAATAATTGGATCTGTTTAATGGCACTCTCTCAATTTTTCTCCGTTATAGCTCCATTTTGTTTTCAAACTGCTGCCGATTTCTTGCTTTTTAGCAGTAAACACTACGCCGCTGGCAGGAGGCGGACTACTTTAACAAGCGACTTAAATGTTTCAATGTAATTTACTCTCACTTTAATATTTCTACAGCAGGACGACACAGCTAAAAAGATGGATAGGGCCCGAGTGTTTGTCAGAATTTTACCTGTGCGCCGTTCAGTGCTGAAATTATTTAACTAGCTGAGGAAGGAAAAAAAAGGCAACAAAAAAAACTTTTCCTTCCCCAGCTGTCACTGTGGAAAGACACAGTGTGGCATCACGTTGGGTTTTCTGGACATCCCTGCGGCACTGGCAGAGCGCAGCCACTTCACTCTACGCTCGGTAACCAAACCTGTTTTATTCTTAGGGTACCTAGCACTTTCTGACACATTTGATGTGTTTGCATGTCTCTGTATGATGTGTGTGTACATAAATAACACAACTCTGAATATCTGTGTGCAGTAAGGAGGGCTGTGGGGAGGAGGTGGGGTGGTGGGGGGCATGTGGATGTTCCTTCTGCAGTGCTGTCTTGTTGCCGCATTTCTTGCTGACAGGTCTGATCAGAACGTGATGACAGCCTATGATTGTCAAAACGCCTGTCGCTGAGTGGCAGATCGGCTTTGGCTCTGCCTTATTTCCCACTTCCCTTCCCCCTGGTTTTGTCACATCTCTTTCCCAGCACTGGGGTTGGCTTAACTCAGAGTGAAGGTAAGAAGAGTTGCGTACAGGCAGCATGAGGAACTCAATCTCTGCGTGTTGTGTTAGGGCCATTGTAGATGTCATACGTTAATACTCCCACGGCGGTGGAGAAGGAAGCCAGATACCTGACAGTGTGGGAGTTAAACCAGGAGTTGGAGAGCAGAGTTTGGTGAGTATCTTGACAAACAAAGCAGAGCTGCTCCGTGCATTGTGTCTTGGACAGGTGTGACAAGAGCAATAACTGTAGTTTCCCCAAGAAGAATGCTTGAAACCGCACTCTTCAAATTATGCACCAGCAGATACAATTTTTAATAACCTTCATATTTTAGTTAGAAGATAAGACAAGATGAATCTCCAAAATGAAAACCCACAAAAGTAACAGGACTTTATCTTGCATGCAGCAAGACTTTGGTTTAGTTTTAAGAACAAGAATGTGTTTGTCTGTGTTACACAGAGCGTAATTCCTGAACACTGAATTGAAATAATGTTTGCATTATGCATAAAGGCAAAGTTCAAGTGAGAATCGATCAGTTTCAAAACAGTGTGGGTCTCGTATTAGATCAAAAAGCTTTGAATTAAGCTTTTTGGTAAATCTAAGGTTACTAATTTTCATTCATCAAAATGACATTTTCCACAGCGCACGAGGCTGAGCAGGAGTCATGTTTGAGAAGCTGAGTGAAATAAAAAAGAACGGCTCATGACTGCAGCTGACTTGACTGGAAGCAACAACACACAATAGTCCTATTATACCAACAAATTATTAAAATAAAATTTAAAAAAAAGATTTATTCACAGGTAAGTATACAGATAGCGTATCACCTGCATTCATTTTGATAAAAGTGCAAGATTCACTTTTTATTGTATTAACTGAGCACTGATCATTAAATGTGTTAAAATTATAATTAAATATATATATATATATTCTGTATCAGGAGCAGTGTTGGTCAAGTTACTTGAAAAAAGTAATCAGTAACTAATTACTGATTACCTCCCCCCCAAAAGTAATCCCGTTACTTTACTGATGACTTATTTTCAGAAGTAATTAGTTACTTAGTTACTTTTTAAAACATGATTTATCCCCTAAATTTGTTTAACATTTAAACCTATTTTCTGCACATTCCAGCACATAAAATAAAACAGCTTTTTGTGTTTCCACTCAGTCTTTCAAATAAATGCAAGTGAAACACAGCAGAAAATAAATAAAATCAAAGATTCAGCGGTCCTGTTGCTCTATTTTCACCTGTATAGCAGGAGTGTGGCAGGCGGAGGTGTACCCTGGTGCAGGTGTGCCGTGGTCAGTGGAAGAATCTGCGAGTTTCTCTGTGAATTTTTCCCATTATGTGGCAGCGCACTCGGTGCTTGCTCGGAAGTTTTGGGGGTTTTTTCGCTGTAAAAAGAAGTTTTCTTCCCACGCAGTGTACAGCGGACGCTAATGTTTTTGTCACTTTTTACGGAATCAAACTCAAAGTAAGGTCAGGTACTTCCAGGCATTAAACGCTGCACAGTCATATGCTCTCCCGCACTCGATATATTATCCATTGTTAATCTGCACACAGCTGTTGCCATGAACGTCGCACTCGCTTACGTCACAGTAACGCAGTAACGCAGCGTGCTTACGGTAAAGTAACAGTAATCTAATTACCTTTTTTGCAATAGTACTCCCTTACTTTACTCTTTACTTGACAAAAGTAATCGGCCCATCTCTGATCAGGAGTGGTTGAAGGAAATGTGGATCTTCCACTTACTGCAAATGCCTCTTAAGGTTCCACAGTCCTCTGTTAATGTGGCTAACTCTGGAGCATTAATAAAAAAAGAGATCTGATCCACAAAACTGTATTATGTTATGCATCATTACATAAAATCTGTAGTAATTTGGCAATTATTTGTGATGAAAAAATTGCAAATGTGCTGATGTGTACGTGCACACAAATTCACATTTATACTTACATTCAGAGTCCGGCCAGAACCTCATAGAAATTACTCCACAAATAGTGACGTAGTTGCTGCAAAATGGCACTGACTACGACTTTTCTACTATAACTGACCACTCAGGGGACTTTTTAACTACAAGCCTCATTCCTCATTCACACACACTTTTGTGCGAGCACTTTATTCTACATATAAACACTTTGACTAACATTCGCTCGCTTGCACTCTGATGGATGCTTTGGGAGGAACTCGGGGTTCAGTATCTTACCCCCGTTCAGTATCTGACCTTCCGATTGGTGGATGACCCACTCTACCGCCTGAGCCACATCTTCCCCAAATAAAGCAGAAAACAACAAGTTGAGAGGAGTCCGCTATTGCAAAGACACGCACTGTAGAAGATTGGTGCTCTGAATGTGATGTGTTGGCTGTCTGTCTCCATTTATAATTGGAAGTTTTTGCAATAATTTGCAAACCTTCGCCAATCTGTCTGATTGTGATTACAGTCAATCGGAGCACGATTGTGTGGAGACATCCCGCCAGATGACCAGTGCAAGCACCTTGTAAATAGTGGTCACAAAAAGGTTGAGGGTGAGGCAAGCTCAACCTCAACCAACTAGTTAGTCACCTCGACCACTTGTAGCTGGTCCCTGAATGCAAGAAATTGAATAAAATCGCAGCGCAATCACTGATTTGTAATAGCTGTGAGGAGGTTGCCATCCTGTTCATTTTCTATTGTGACAACTCCACAGATCTTATTATATTATTTATCTCTGTCTCTCTTCTACAGCGTGTCTTTCGTTCTGTCTTCCTTCTCTCACACCCAACTGGCCGCAGCAGATGGCTGCCCCTCCCTAAGCCTGGTTTCTTCCTGTTATAAGAAAGTTTTTCCTTCCCACTGTTGCCAAGTGCTTGCTCAAAGGGGTCTGTTTCATTGTTGGGGTTTTCTCTGTAGTGTTGTAGGACATTTACCTTAAGTTATAAAGGCCTTGAGGTGACTGCTGTTGTGATTAGGTGCTATATAAATAAAGCAGAATTAAACCAAATGTAGAATGAAATAGCGAGGCATTTATATTGCCCTTCTCTACTAGCTACTTAAAGTGCTTCCCTCTCCAGGCCAAATTCACCCACTCACAAAAAATAGAAAAAACAAGGTGGTGACGGCTGAAATGCCAAACACACATCTTTAGTCCACAAACCAATAGGTGATGTTACAATGGTTACATCTTGTGGAGGCTATTGTTGCATAGAAACCACTAAAAAATAAGAAGCAAAAATAAGTGGTGTGAGAGTCAAACACATCAACAGTTAAGCTAATCACTTAATTTGATTTAAACGAGGTAAAAGCAAGCCATGAGACTGCAAACTCGCTTAAAAATGGAAACCACACTGATATGTTTACAGTCACAGTGTCCCCAGATTGCAGCAGTGCTGTTTATAGAGTTCATATCACATGATAGACATCTCAAATTCGATCTCTCGTTTGACTTGTAATGGCCTCAGATTAAATCTGCCCTTATGCAGCCAGTCCTCTTTGCTAAAACAGCTATGTGGGTGTGCTCAGCTCCCCAAACTAGCTCATCGTATAATTCAGTTTAGTGCAATGTCCACGCTCGTCACCGCTCTTCCACCGCCCACCCCCTCCCTTCAGTTCCCTGTCACTCTCATTTCTGCTGCGATCATGGTTGTTGGATAACTGTTAATTAAAGAGATGTCAAACACTTGCCAGTGATAGCAACTTAATTTGGGGCTAGAAAATAAAAACAGAGATATAACATATGTAGTGCTTTTAAAAGAGTAAAAGAGAGAATGGGGGAGGCCTGCTGTGACTTTGCAGGAAGTCGGTTGTGTTGCGGATCCAGGACATGAGTTACCCTCGGTGGAGATGTTAGGCAAGGCAAAAGTGACAGGCCAACATCCATCCGCCTCCTCAACTTGTCTATTTATATGTATATTCATATTCATGAGCTATTGGACCATGCGCTGTTGGCGATGCATTTAGCTTTATTGGAAAAACTGAATCTCAGTCCTTCCCCCTGGCAACTGACAGAGAAAGATTGCAGTGCCCAAGTGACAAAGGACTGGCAGGGCCTGGTACTAAATCATGATATTGACGTGGGCAATGAAAGCAGAATCTCAACTGTGGACTTGCAAAAATGCCTCAATATCACTTTGGGCATTAAGTGGATTGTTACTTATTCTATTAACACATCTTCTAAAGACTTGTAAGTCTTTGGGCAGCGTTTTGAAGACAGGGGAGAGGAACACAGATGACATGATAATTTATTATGACCCCTGTGCTTCAAGACTCTTTCAAACTTTTACCTCTGTGTCGCTACAGACAGGAGCAGTCTGTCTTGAGAACAGAGTGCATATTCATCTGATGAGATGACTGTTAACCTTTAAGTCAGCCAATAATTTTAAAACACAGCAAAACTAAGACTTCCAAATTATCAGTGTCTGCTGGAATAAAAGGCAGCCTGACATCTGTAACACAGAGGAAATGCTAAAGCTGCGTTTGAAGCACCAACTCAGCTGTACCCAGTCAAGGGGAAGATAGGAAGAAAAAAAAAAACTAAATATAGTTGTTGCTTTTAAAATAGAAAGGACTATTAGGAGAAAAAGACTGCAGTAACATTTGAAAAATACAAAAAATAAATATATATGTATATTCAGCTCAGTGTTATAAGGTTTATGTGTCAAGACGTAATAAATAAAAATCCTCTGGTCACCCCATAATTCACCTTTAGCAGCAATAACTTGAACTAAAGTTTTCTGTATGACTTGAATGAAATGTTGACCAACTCTTCTTTGCAACTTTGCTTTGGTTCATTCAGGTTTGTGGGGATTCGTTAATGCGTATCTGACTTTCAATCAGGTTGAGGTCTGGACTTTGGGTCACTGGAAAACCTCAAATCGCTTTTTTTCAGCGTTTCTGTTGTAGATTTGCTGCTGTTCTTGGGATCACTGTCGTGTGTCACGACTTTGCTTTAGCCCTCAGAAAGAATGCCTCACATTTGACTCCAGACTCAATGATGGGAGGGTGCCCAGGTCGGGTGGCAACAAAAAAACCCAAGAAAAAAACCAACATAAAATGCCCAAATCATCACCACTCCACCACCATGCTTGACAGTTGACTGTTTGGTTTTCTGCAGACGTTACCGTGTGCATTATCACCAAACATCCCCACTTTGGTCCCATCCGTCCAAAGGACCTTGTTCCCGAAGTCTTGTAGTTTGTATCGATGAAGCTTTGCAAACCCAAACTGTGCTGCCATGTTCTTTTTAGTGAGAAGAGGCTTCCTCTTAACAACCTTTCAAAAGAAGCTCTGCTTGTTCAGTCTCTTTCTAATTGTACTTTCATGAACTTTAACAGCTGACATGCTAACTGAGGCCTGTAGAGTCTGAGATGTATGTCTTGGGTTTTTTGCAGTTTTTCTGAGCATTGGACATTCTGACCCTGAGGTGACTTTGCTGCGACAGCTACTGGGATAATTGACAGCTGTCCTGAATGTTTTCCACCATAATTTTTTGCAGTGATGAATGATGGACTTTAAATTGTTTGTAAATAATGACTCCCAGATAGATGGGTAGTAACAATTGCTTTTCTGCAATCACTGAGAAGTTCTTTTCTCCTTGGCATTGTGTTAAAAGATATAATACAGATAAAATAATCTACTTTTATAGAGATGCACACTCTTCAAGTGCATTTGATAGCAGGACCTTGCTACTATCCTAATGTTTCACAAATTACTTCTGCATTTTGACTTAATTTTTGTTAATTAAATAGTGTCATGGTATAACGTGTCCAATATAACATTGTTTATCTGATCTTATATTTACATCATTTTAAGACCTGGCATGGACTGGATGATTTTTCTTCTTATGTTCTGACACATAAAACGATTGTAGATACATCAAACTAACTCCCCTAAA
Source organism: Simochromis diagramma (assembly GCF_900408965.1). NCBI lineage: Eukaryota > Metazoa > Chordata > Actinopteri > Cichliformes > Cichlidae > Simochromis > Simochromis diagramma. The sequence continues at coordinate 9,381,234 of NW_024387523.1, read as the reverse complement.
TATACCAATAACAACAACTTCGAGGTTTTCCAGTGACTGAGCAGAGCAGGCGTCACTGAGTCAGTGACAATAGCACTCCAGCACTCCAGAACGTGATCAGTGCTGACACACGCCCTACTGTGTCTCTAACTTGAAAGCAGTCCAGCTCAGAGTGAGTCATTAAAATGCCAGAGGGCACAGGTGAAAAAAACACTGTTATTTTTGATAAAAATGCTCAAACAAATCTCACATGATGACAAAAAAAGGCTGCAGTCGAATCATAATCTTACTTACTTAAAGCAAGGGAACCTCTTTTTCATTTACATGTATGTTTTTGAACATTCCCGAAACACAAATATCCTTCGCTTTGTAATTTTATGCAAAAAGAATATTTAATTTGCATGCAAAACATGAAAGATTATCTTTTTTAGCCTGAGAACGATGACTTTGTTGCTCATAGTCATTACTTGAAGCTGATTCTTGCACTTCTCTTATTGATTTGTGGCTTCTCTCTCCCCAGATCTGCGCCTCCCCTCTCTCTTCCCCCAGTTTCCTGCACTTCCTCCCTCAGTTCTTCAAGCCTCTGACAGTAGCGCTGCACATATAGACACTGCTGCCTTTGCATAATGTGGATGCATCGTCTGTAGGTCGAATGAAGCTCCTTCGACATGTGTCAGAAGCTTACCGTGTACGCTTGGACTAATGATGGCACAACGGCCAGCCCACTGCCCCTCAGCATATGCCCACTCTCACTTGTGTGTTTGAGTGTGCGTGCGCGCAGGGGGTGGCAGGGTTCGTCATGCTGATTAAAAGCAACCCCCCCCCTCACAAAGCTCCTCAGAAAAAGACAGCAGGGAACATGAACCACTGTCAGGTTGGCCCAGATGAGGACACAGGATCCGTGTCACCTGAATTTACCGGCCTAATATGACAGCCAAGTTGTGATCCCTTGTCTGGGACATGTCACGTTTGCAGAGTTTGCTCTTATTCTCATGCAAATGATGTCAGGTTTGGACAGAATGTGAATGAGACTCGTCACACTGTCCAAGGGTCTAAACCCAACCGCATGACAGTGGTTTCCCGCTCAACTCAAGATGAAATAAATACGACATTTGACATTCAAACCTGGCAACCCAACCCAGGAATAGTTCAAAATAATGAGGAATTTGTGAGAGCAACCACAGCACCGCGAGTGTAACCTATTTACTTTTTCTGAGGTGCTAAATGGCACATATTTAAATTCCAGCACAAACACGCGCACAATCTGCTGCCTCGAGATTTCTCTGAGAAAAACACTTACACAGATTCACCCTTTATTCACATACGTTGGCACAGACTCAGGTCTTTAATTACATAATATAAAGTAATTTTTAATATGCTGAAAAAACTGACACTGTAATAAATATAAAGCAGGTAGACGCGCACTATCTCTGGTCACAAAGACATCTCAAAAACTGGAAAGTTCCTGTGGAGCACTCGCTCAAAAATTAAACTATGGAGTGGAGAAATGATAGGATTCCCCCTTAGTGACACACCTATATATAAATATCTTTAGCGATGGTGCAGTGCATCACACCTGTGGGCTTTACATCACTGGAAAAAAAGCTTTGATAGATCCTAAAAGACACTCCATCCATTCAGAACGCTGGCAGCCGTCATTATTCTCAAAAGAATCGACTTTGTCACTTCTCCATTCTTCAAGAGCCTCTCGCTCGGCCTGATGAATTATGTCGTCTGTATCTTCCAAAACAAGGCTCATTCCTGACAGGTACACAACACTTTACAAGATGCTTTTGACTGCCTGCAGATCTCAGCGGGGACAAACTTGTCAACAAGCAATCAAGATTCAACTCTCTGTCCATGATGAGATGTCTCTGGTGATTTTAAACCTTCAGCTTCACTTCAAATTTGGCATCGAGACTTAATGTTTTTACAAAAATTTAAGGTGCTATATTGTTCTGCTGTCAGGATAGCTGCGGCGGAAAGAAATAAGTCTGACACCTCAGGTGTATGTATTTGTTACTTGAGAAAAATAGTTTGGTTTTGATTGACATCTTACAACTTTCAAGTTGAGTTTGGTTCATCACTTAGGCTGTAAGTAATACATTTTTAGGCTACTAAGATAGAGTGCAACACCTGAAACGACTTTAACAAACAATATTTTTAAGGGACACTCTGCAATTTAAAGGGTGGCTCAGTGTGTATTTATGAGTACAGTTTTTTAGGGGCTGGATTGACAGGAATGATCAAATACTTATTGATCCATTACCAATATTTATCATTTTTACCAACGAGAAGGAAAAACTATAAGAAAAAAACATACTTAGCTGCAAGGTAACCAAATTGTTTTCTGTATTTAATAAATTTATTAGTAATGAATTATAAAAAGTTACATGAACTGTTTCAACTTCTCATTAAAACCTCTTTAAACACGGTCACCTTCAAATGTTATCCAAAAATGGGACATGCTAATATAGGTCTCCTTTAATTATTATAATTCTTACAGCATTTAGGAGCACAGGCAGAATAAACTTGATGGATTTTCTCTCCTCTTTGTGTGCTTTTAATTAAGATATTATAAGTTGTTATATATATATGTAATGAATGAATATATATATATATATATATATGTGAAATAAAACAAAACTACTGCTGTTTATAATCCTAAAATTAAAGAAAATAAAAATTCATGTGGTTTTACTAACTGTAGCCTCACAGCAGAAACTGCTTACATGAAAGCACATTGTCCGCTTTTCCACGGTGCTGTAGCAGAGAGATTTTCACCCCTATGTTTCATTATAGCGAGCGTGCATTTTGAAAGCAAGGTGCTGCTGTACAGGTTGCTCAGGGAGCACCGAGAGGGGATGGAAGAGGACGAGGTTAATTCGCCAAACCCTCGCTGTCGGCACGAGTACACATGTATGCGTGTCACAAGGATTCAAAGGCCGCCCGCGCCGTCGCTCCCTGACATGTAATTCTTCATGGATGTACAGATGTTGCTACTCAGTACCAGAACAGCTTACTGCGACTTGAAGCGTTCTGTTTCGATTATTATAAATGGATAACAGCCTGCATCATGACGCCTGTTGTCATAAACAGCCTTTTGTTTAACATCAGATTTGCGCTGCTGTCTTGTGAGCCTCTGTTCGTCTGATAATGGTGATGACACGGAGCCAATTTATTTTGTGTCTTTTTTTTTTTTTAAGCAAACAAGAGTCATGCAAGAACAAACAGAACACTGACTGCCTGACAAAGTCATACGTGGAGCTTTTGTATAAGTTGTGACAAGAGAAAGACGGTTTGTGTGAGAGGACATATACGAAGCGACATGTCAGAGCTGTATGTTGACAACATAATAATGAATGTACCGAGTGAGTGATGCTGGAGAGGACAGTTTTCACAAGTTGCTCTACTACTGATCTCCTAAGGAAGTTTAGATTAAAATTATGGAAGCATAGTGTGTATTTTATTTATAATTATACAATGTAACTATCATTTCACAAATCTCTTAATGAGTTATATGTGCATATGTAGCTTTAAAAGGATTTCATTCTCTGAGTTACATAAAAGAAGAGACAGATTTTTTTTTTACACCTATTCATCTACTTTTATTTATTATAATTATTCTGTAGCGTTCAATAATACAATATTTGTGATTGAAGTTCATCAGGCATCACATCAGCTCTCTGTAGGTCCATCTGTTGTAAACTATCAAATGTATTATGTACAGATATACAGATATAACTAATCATTCTGACACGGTGATCTCCCTTTAAAAAAAATGCAGTGTTTGATTGACTCATCCATCCACCCCAACCTCCTCCTCTTCTTAAACTTAATTTAGACTTCCCTGTTGAATCTAGAGTTCACAATGTAGCTTATGCAAGTGGTCGACACTGTTGCCAGCATTTAAACCTGTGCAAGCTGTAATGACATTTCAAGGGTAGGACATGTCAGGTAATAGCATTTCAGTGTTTGTGTTTATGATGCAACTATGGCACAGATTGAACACAGAAGCATAAATTCACTGTTATGCAGACTTTTTTTGCTTTAAATGTCGTCACTACAAACAGAAGACATCTTTGTCACTGGTAACAGTTCACGTTACAATTAAACATTAAGCTATTATTTGATATAAACTGCTTGAACAAATGACACATGGGATTGTTTCTTGTGTTGCAGGATTTGTCAAATAGTAACAGTGAAATATTTAACAAGTAATTTTTTCTCTTTTTTGAAATATTTACTTTTTTTTTTTTTTTAAACCCAGAGGAAACTTCAGTGCATAAAGTTTCCTGGACATTTCTGTCGAGTCAGTCGTATCTACGCACATTAGCTGATCTTTTGAGAATTGTACTTCAGCACATTGCTGTTACGTGAGACTTTATTGCTTGTGACTCTGCTCCGTATTTATCACTGCTGCGTCTTATGTTTCCTTGCCACACAGAACACGCTGCAAGGCACTGGAACGCTATTGTTTCTTGGGAGAAATGCCTCGGGCTAGTGTTCAAGAGCAGCGCAGGGTGGGAGCGTGTCGACTTAAATACCTTCAGTGAAGACATGTCATGGCCTCTTTTATCAGGTGTCTCACTAGCTGAACTATAAAGCTCGGCTCTGTGTTAAACCATTAAGTTAAATCCTGTTTTCTATGACAATGTTTTGTTCACTTGCTTGTGAAAAGGATTATTCTGTTTGAAATTGCTCATAGACATTTACTGACTAGAATTGAAAAACCTTACATCAATTTAATCCTATATGAAGTATACCATCGTAACAAGGCATGTATTAAATTTGTATGCAAGTTTTTATTCAGTGGCTTTTTGGACCAACAGTGTGTAAAGTGGTAAACAATATATTTTTCTTCAGTGACAAACAAGATTTTCATTTACATTTGGTTTAATTCTCTGAACAGCTGCTTGTATATACTGTAATGGATGGGCTCAATAAGAATATGAAACGTTACGTTAAAGGAGAAGTTCGGTCATTATTGACACAGAATGTTAGAAACCTGTTTTTGTTGTTATAGTAGTTCTAAGTTAAACGAAACAATGTCCAAAGGTTACAAAAAACTAACTTAAACACACTTTTGAAGATTTGTCAAAAAATGTATCACTGGGAAAAAAAAAATGTGGCTCACTTTCTTCAGTTTGAATCAGCAGCGGACAAAATCTACACTGCTTACCCAATTCAGTCTGGCCCCATCTTTAAAAATCAGGAACTGAGCATAAAAAAATATTGACCCTGCAACATGACTGATAACACTGCATCCTTGAAACCTGTTGTAGAGAGCTTAAGATGTCTGGAGCAAGATTTCAGAAGTCTTATAAGTTTATTGTAAGCCACACTGTGCAACACAGCCCTAATAAACATGTCTAACTTATCTCCTCCTTAACAGGAGAGCCAATCTGAATAAAACGTATAGGCATATAGATGTTAATAATTCCTGTATGTGTGACAGTGCATGTATAAAACAGATTTATTATAAATTCCACTTTTTTCAATTCTCATTTTCATTCCCCGGGGATCACGTTTAAGTGTCAATGTGAAAAAAATGGTGGGTTTTTATTAGTTTTTTCAATAAAAGAAATGAACCAAACTACAGGACACTGTAGTTTGGTTCATTTGGTTCATTTCACTGAGCTTCTTTCACTGAAAAAAAATGAAAATGCAATTCTGTGCTACTGGAAAGAAGTATAAATAATTAAATGAAAATGAGTTGCTGTACACCCGCCTTTACTATAGGTGACATATTTTACCCTTACAAACAAAAACCAGATGGAAAATATTTATATAACAAAACTACTGGTTTGATCAGTGGCTCATTCCAAACAGCTGGCTCTGAGCTCTGTACAGCTTTAGCCTTGGTTAGCATCTTTAAAATGTCCACGTTTAGCTTAGTTAAGTATATGAGTAGGTCTGTTGTTACAAATATTCCCTACAGTTTACATTGATGAACTATTTGTTAACATAATTATTAGCTTTCGCCACTGTTTCCAGCTTGTAACAGGACATGGTCCGGCCTAAATACTAAAAATGACCCATTTCCAGTCCCTGGACTTTACTTTAGCTTTTGCTAACTCACCACAACTAGATTTTCATTTTTGTTGGAATCGCCAATATTTTTTTAATTTCCATCTATTCATCTATTTTGATTTTAAACAATTGCTGTTTTTGAGCTGCTTTGCTGCATTTGTATTGGTTGGTGAGAATATGTAAGCCATAACACCAGTCGTACTTCTTTTAGACACCGCGGTTAGAATTTTGTTCCTGGCTATCTTTGGTTGCAAGTCTGTTACAAAAGCCAACTGTCAACCTCTCTCATCAAAGAGCTATTATTTTGAAGCCATCCCATATGGAAAGGATATATATAAATCTTATAAAGTTTGTATCTGTCTTGTGTGAAATTTGTATGAAAAGCATACAAGAGTGAAAACACATATAAGATCCCTTGAAAAATTATATAATGAAACTTGTTTGTTTTGGATACTTACTAAAACAATATATGAAAGTAATGAGAAAGTGGCGACTTTCATGAGTAAATCATATAAGTTTTTACTATTTCTTTTCCATATGGGATAACAAAGGTCTTATTTGGATTTTGTCCTGCTCGAAATTCCCTGGACAAACACTGATGTGTTTTGATGAGTATATTAGGTTTAAAAAATTAAATTGATGGAACTTCAATATATAAGTTCAGCAAAAATAGTGAAAAAATGTTTGTAGAGTCATGTTTATCTGTGTTATACTCTTCTGAAAATCACTCAGACAACACTGCATCTTATTCCAGGACATGGAATTTATTTTACAACTGAGAATAAAAGAATGCCATTCTGAATAACTGGGTTGATGACAAAACCTAGAAATTAGTCACTGAAGAATGTTTTTTTTTAATGTTATATACAGTTCCAAGCATCAGAACAGATGCCAGTAAGTTCTGTCACGTTATGTAGACCACACCTAGGGACCTACTGGTTACTGAAAAAAGGACGTCGTGGTCCAACACGATCCTGTAGCTTTATACAGCCTCCCTGCCTCACATTTGTGTAGAAAATAACATTGTAAAAATGCACACAGTACAAATAATGCAGAACTTTAAAGAGCAAGATATGCTGACATACATGTATACATACTTGCTGATTATTTATACAGTAAGTTTTAAACTTCATTAACTTTACAACTGTAGCTTCACAATGATAAAATTGGTAGCCTTCAAAAGCAAATACTGTACACGTTGAAACAACCAGGAAATTATATTTTACTAGATAAACAAATATCCTAAATATTTTGCAAAACTTACTGTGATTTGATGGCAAACCGAACAATTTTATGATCAGCTCCCCAAAATGTTTGTCGAGGACATAAAAACTAAAAAGAGTAATGTGTTGTCCTTTTTACTCGTACAATTCTTCATCAGTTGACACTTAAAGTGCTGAAATCACCTTAACATTTTAAAACACTCTTATTCTTTCCCAATATACCTTTACATAAACAGCTGTATCCAAAATTTGCTAAATGGTATTTCAGTTTTGTTGTCATGACTGAAATTTTCATAAGACATAATACACTCACTGGTTTACATGAAAACATGCACAAACTGTCTCATAAATAATATGCAAGTCGTGTTGAAATATATTTATCTTAGAAAATGATTCTGAAACAGTGATCGAAATAAGAGCATGGTTTAGTTGTAAAACAACAGGTGGACCATTTTTAAAGGCTCAGATAAGATGCAGTGCATTAGGAAAGCAACAATCTGTCAGTGACTATGTAGTGCCATGGCTACTTTAATTTGTCACCCAAAAAATTCACTGTTTACTGTATGGCCTAGAGCCTCTGTAGTGCAGGCTCCTGCCATGTTTTATTAGCTGAAAAATTACCGTGTACGGTATTAAAGCTCCTGCGATTTTCATGTGTTGTAAAAATACAGCTTTGGCACTATCTGTTACAACAGATTGTAGCTTAGAGTCATAGTGCAACAGTTATCTGTCATGCTATCGGCTTTATTTGACTTCATTGTTTATCGAACTTTTCCAGCTCTTTCACGAAGATGAGATGAGCCTCTGGTGATTTTCCGTGTGTTTTGCAAAGATGCAATTTGATTGCATGTTTGCTCACAAATGTCCGATTGCAAAGTTTGCACTGATATATTGAGCCAGTGTCCTCTTCTGTGAGTCCAGGTGAACTAAAAGTCTTGTCCTCTATTCTGCTGACGGCCTGCTGCTCTATTAAGTCTATGGAGAGCTTCGAAAGGTCTTTTAGGGTAAAACCAAGGTGGGACTCCAAATGGTGAATATAGGACGAAGGAGTCCTGAATTGGGAAGCACAGTCACTGCACAAAAACAGAGGCTGGCCAGAGTCCATGTTTTTTAGGAACTTTGTTCCCCCTGTCCGCTTTAACTGGTATTTTACATTGGCCAGCCAATGTGAGATAGTAGTCATTGAGAGACCAGTGAATTTACAGATGTGGACCCGTTCCTGGGGTCCTAAGTCACTAATTACAAACTTTCCTTCTGGGGTTTCTCTAAGACTGGAGGCAAACTGGGCCTGAAGAATCAGGAGGTGTTGGGGATTCCAGTTTGACTGTCTGCCTTTCCGTCTTTGAATGGGAGATAGCTCTTCCATGCCATCCTCCAAAGTACAGCCATCGATATCGGATTTCTCTGAGATGGAAGATGGGGTTGTAGACTTTGGTGTTAAACGACCCGTCAGATTTTTCACCATGTCTGAAATGTCCATCAAAGCATTTTCTCTTAGAGGTGGCGATGATGTCTGAGAGAAATCTTTGAAGACCGGCTTGGTGTTGTTTACATTGCTGTTTGGTGTCGCAAGAGTCCCCTTAGCTGTGCTTCCATTGCTGTTTTTGGATTTTGTCAAGTCGATGGGCTGATCATCATTGACGTCGTCATCATTGTGATAGTGACTCATAGGATCTGTTTGCTTAATCTGGGCAGAGTTGTTGATCTTATAAAGCATTGCAAATGGGTCTACAAAGGGTGTGGACACTTTTGCCGCTTTCCCCAAGTGGTTGTTCATGACGGACTGCAAAGCACTAAGAGGGTTAACAAGGGATTGTTCTGGTGAATGATCAGTGATGATGCTCAGGTTACTGCAGCCATTGCTTACTGTCTTTTTGGGCGAATCCGCTTCAGTTTTTATTTTTATATTTATTTTACTCTCTGTTTGCTCTCTTTCTTTGCCCTTTAGCTCATTCCGATCCTCCAATTCACTGTCCTTCAGTATCTTTGAGAGGTTTTCAGGATAAGGTGAAGCCTGTTTGTCCTTAGGATTTAGCACTGGTGACTTTGCAGATCTACACTTATTTTCTACAGGTTTTTCCTCTTTCTCATTCTTCACTAAGCTTTTCCCTGTAACTTTTTCCACTAGCTCTTCCATGGCCAGCACATTGCTCTTGTGACTTGGGGGTGGAGAGGGGCTATTTGGGGAATGGATCAGAGAGCCTAACTCAGAGGACATTACCTTCAAACTAGTGCTACTGAACAAAGGTTGAACCTGTGCACATGAGGGCAAAGGCTTCAGAGATCCATGGAGCTGATAGGCAGCGTGAATGCTGGGGTATCCACCCCAGGTTGGTGTTCCTGTTTGGGCCTTACTGATAGCACTTGAAACTGTGTTCTCTAAAGACTTCAGGATGTCCAGCCCACCTTTAGGTGTTTCTTCTAAATCTTCTTCTGTAAGGTACTGGTATGACCTGGCCCTTTCAGGTTTGTCTGTTTTTTCAGGTAGGTCTTCTTTTTCTTCTTTTATTTGTCTCTCTGGTTCCCTAACTTCAGTTTTCTCGTCCTCTGTATCTTCATCTTTCTTTTCTTCGTGTTTCTCCTCAGGGCTGGAGGGCTGCAATGGGGAGTCAGGGTGTGGCTTACCATTGGGCGGCGGGAGCCGTGTGGTAGTGGGAGGCAAGGGAATCGACTGTATTTTCTCTTCAATCACAGGATCAAAAACTAGCTGCTTCCCCTTTTTAGATGCTGTATTTGTGACTTTAAGAAAGTGTCCCGTGACCATCATGTGGGCTGTCAGTTGTTGCAAGGTGTCATGCGAACTGCCACATTCCATGCATTTGAGAATTTGTGCCTTTCGTGCCTCAAACTGCCAAGTATAACTAGCACCATTTTGGTAACCGTATCGATTATTAGGAGTGACATAAGGATTGGCCAGTTTTTGGTCTTTTGGAGATTCTCCCAGGTGTATGCCAGATGAGACGGACTCTGGTGAGCTCGGCGACATCAAGTCTTGAAACGCTCTTTTTTTGGTTGGGGGGACCAGTTTTGAGGTGAGGGCTGGCATTGGTTCTTTTAGAGGCACTTTTTGATAGTGTTTTGTTTTGATCATGTGAACACTAAGGTCTTGCAGTGATTCAAAAGAGTGGCCACAGTACATGCATTTCAGAACTTTCTGGGCATCTTCTTTGCCTTCCATCTCCAGCAAGGAACGTTTTCGTGGCTTGGACCACTTCTTGCTTCGATCATCCTCTGCATCTTTGTTGTCATCTCGGTAGTGGCCAGTCTCGTTCATATGTACAGTTAGGCCTACCAAAGTATCATAGGCAGCACTACAGTCCTTACACCTAAACTTGCTAGCTCCAGTAAACACTGGGCCATACAGCTTGTTGTTTTGCCTATAAAGCTGCACGGTGCTGAAAAGGCTGGGCTCAGGAAGGAGTTGATACGGATTATACTGCAAAGTTTTAGCCAAGGCTGCTTGATGCCAATCATATGCTACTCCTGTACTGCCAGAGCTTACACTGATGCCACTGTTGCCGTTACTCGACACTGTTCTTGCACTGGTGCTGCTGGTGGTAATATTTGTTGTTACTGAAGTGTTGTTACTGCTACATCTGTTCTTTACATGGACATTTCCCGGGCTATGACTGTTCAGGAATCCATTGCTCCCTTTGTGATTGCTCCCACTGCCATTGCTTGCTGAAATATTGTTTCCTTGTTTATTTTTAAGCATGTCCAGAGCAACATTGGACCAAGAGGCATCCGAGATCAGGTTTGCATAGACGGCTTTCATCTTTTCCAGACTGTCCTGTAGTGAAAGGCCATTGATGGATTCACTACCTTCCCCCAGCTTCTCCTCCACCCTGTCCGGATCACTTAAGGAGGGGGTAGTCTTAAGGTCCACCAGCTGATCACTGGTAGTGCTGAGGGGAGAAGCATACCCAGCATCTGGGTTAGTGCCATTGCTGAGTGGAGAGTTCTGGCAGCTATAACGATCTCTTGCGTCTTCCTCATCATTGAAAAAATAGTCTGCATCTTGACCATCCAGGGAAAGGCCATCATCCAGAAGATGTTCCTCTTCATCAGCTTTGCCACCCTTGAATTCATCTTCAGGTCCATAAGCTGGAAAACAAGGCAAGGAGGAAAACTGAGATTAGATACAAATGTCTTAGCAAATCAATACACTTGAACACAAGAATACACCTCTGGCCCTCCCTATATGCAGGTGGTGAATGCAATAATCCTTAAGAGATTTTTGTCAATAGTCCCTGTAGAGGACAAAGATATAATAAAGTGGCAAACATCCATGTCTTGACAATGACAGATAGTCCTCTTCACTGCACTGCCAAATGGAACTGTTGAACACTACAACTGATCTTGGGCAAGGAGCAGACATGACTCAAGAAATGTATCCACCAAGTTTAAAAATGGCAAAAACATAGAAAAGAAATTGAATTAGGCAGAGAAGATTATATATATTCTGTGGTAGTACTCCACAATGGAAAAGACACGCTTTTGCTAATCATATAACAAACGAAAGGAAAAAGTGTGCAAGGCCTCACAGTTTAAGATTTAAAGTATTCTGTTCTTTTCTTTATTATATGTCTTACATAAACACACACTGGTACAATGGTGGCTAATCATACCAAACATGAACAAAGTTTACAATGACGAGGTGCATATAATAAGAAGTAACACCTGAGAGCTGAAGCTTCAGAGGGCTTTAAATGCTCTGCTGCAGACAGCTTTTATACTCCTAGCTCTGCATGACATCAAAAAGGGGGTGTATCCCTAATAAGGTCATCTCAGCCACACAGTTGATTTTGAGTAATAGTACTGAGTCATAGTAACATAGAACCTTGAGGTGACTCTTATGATTTGGCACTATATAAATACATATATATACACACTTCTGTTTGTGAGTGGCAGCCAATAATAAGAAAGCTTGCTTAAAGAGGGTGGGGAAAGGAGCCAATATCACTTATTTTAGAGAGCGAATCAAAACAGGGTGCGCACCAAAGTTAGTCTAGCACGTTAAAAGAAAATATGTGAGGGAAAAACTGAGCAAAGAGGCGGAGAATTTTGACTGTGCATAAAAACAGCCAAGCAACGATGCAATCAAGAACAATCAGAAATTCCACTATTTCCAATGTTTGATCTGATTTTTATTTATAAAAGTCCACAACAAATTATTTTTGATCCTTTTCCAGTAAACCTCTCCGTTTGAGAGGGGAATACCCCAGGTCAGTGCAGTCACACGAGTAGGGGAACAACCTGGTCCATCATTTATTTGCTACAATGACAATGAATTATGGAAATGATCTATTTCCATAATTACAAAACCACAGTAATCCAATGAATGGAGAGAGTCTGACATATTCAAGTTTAAAACAAAACAAAACAGGGAAAATAAACTAAGATAGATAAATGACTTTTTAGTGAATGTTCATTTAGAAGTTCTTTTTAAGAAACATTACAGCATTCGTGCAAATATTACAGCTTATCCACTTAATTTAGATGCCAAACAGCACAAAGCCCACAGCAACATAGTCTTCATTGTCTATTTTGTTGCTGTTCAGCAACCACAGATCTATTCCTGACTTTAATTTGTTCAGTTCTTCCAACATGCCGCACATACTATGGATTCACAAGTAAGAGATAGTGGAGTAAAATGCCAGCTGCATCAGCCTTGCCAAGCCATGGTTGGCTGAAGTCAACTTGGCATCGGCTGTGGAAGTCCTCACAGCGTGATGCTAGGAAATGGCCAGTGGACATGACAAGCCGTGTTGTTACTGCCTGTGCTCCCTGAGTACTCACAGCATCAAGTGTGCCATTTTAAAAGAGGAAAGAAAAAATTATAGTATCAATGGAAATGGCTGCCTTCTCCCGCCAAATAACTGCCCATAACTCAGCTTGGAGGGAAAAAAAGTGATATGTGAATTAAAATTCACTTTTTATTGTCTTTGTCTAAAAAAATAATAAGGAAAAAAAGGTTTAAATGTGAACAGGGAGGTAGATTAAAAGGGGAACATTACACCGAGGCAGGGAGGAATCTAGGGTTAAATATGCTAAGGCACCTTTTCCAATCCATCCCTCGTAAGATGCTTGTCTGAGATGCCAGAATCAGTCTCCAGTGAGGAGGCAGATGTGCTGTCAGCTTCAAACAGCGTGTAGCTCTCTATCCCATAATCGGAATGGACATAATACCTGATGTTTGTGAGGTGCCAGTTACTGCTGCCTGGGAAAAGCTGGAGGTCCTACAGCTGCCCGGTGTGTGTGTGAGAAACAGTGCATGATCAAAATACATTCTTCCTCTTGCTCCCAACTGTGTGCTCTTAATTGTCCACAGGATATACTGAAGTATTTTTTTTAATTTAATCACTAAAAGAAGAATTAAACATTTTCCCAAAGCAGCTGCACGGACTTCTTTGAACTCTTCCTTTTCTCCCTAACAAGCTGCAGCCTGCTGCATTGAAATAAATGCAAAAGTGAACCCATTCAAAGTTGTGAAAGTAGTTAAAGACAAATCAGCAGACCAAGTGAGAGAAACCTGACAGCAGTACACACACACACACACATACATAGAGGGCACACCACTAAATTCTTCCCTTTCCCTGCTATCCTCCGTATGTTGCCTTGACAGGCATCAGTGTCAGGAGTGTGTCAGTGTCAGCCTGAGGTGTCAATGTCCACACAAACAAGCCTGAGAAGAGGTGGGAGGGGAAAGTAACAACAACAAACACAAGTCAGCCATTTTTTTTCTCCCCCCCCCCCCTTTGCTCAAGCCTGCTCCTTCACCATCTGTGTCAGTAAAGCTGCGGGTGCCACCGCCGGCTAATAAGGCAATCAGAGATGGAAAAGATGCTGACATGGCGGCTTTCGAGCGTCACTCAGAACAAAAGAGGAAACAGGGAGGGAGGGAGGGAGAGAGGGATAGGGAGGGGATTAAAACGGGGGGGGGGGGGGGGGGGGGGGGGGAGGGGAGAGTGTCTGTTGTGGTTGTCAGTCAAAAACGTAAGCCCACTTTGTGCTGTCAGTGAGGATAGGGAAAAGAGGGGAAGTTTTGAAAAGAGAGGAGAAAAAAAAAAGATGTGTTTAGGCCAGCGAACAAGAGGTGTGTGTGTTTGTGTGTGTGTGTACGTGCATTTATGCGTGTGCATATCTGACAGGGGAAAAAAATGACAGCGAAACAAGTTAACAGCAAAGCAGATAGGTGAGAGAGGTGTGAGAAATCAGCTTCTGCCATTTCTGTCATTGCGTGTGCGTGTTTGCCTAAGCTAGGTGTGGCTGATCAGTTTTATGTGTGCGCGCGTGTTTGTGTGTGTCACAAGTGTCACAGTGTGTCAGGTGCAAGCAGAGATGCAATGTGGCTAGTGGGGGGAAAGCGAAGCCATCTGTGTCTGGAGAGGAGCCTGTCACTATTGTTGTGCCCGAAGTCCAGGATTTCCTGCTGTAGACAGGTGACACCACAGTAGGACATCCCCCAGTCTCACAAACACACACACACACACACACACACACACACACACACACACACACACACACACACACAATGCAAACCTGCACTCCTCTGCCAAAACTACATGCCTCCCTAAAGCCAATAAGCTCGTGTGAGGTCCACAATTGAAAAACCTCATATTTTTTAATGCAAGTTTGAAACACAAAGTTATAATAAGGCTGAATAAACACTTAAGTATAGTTTTGGTGATCGTTGCCATGTTTGGATACATCACTCAAATATATCTAAAATCCAAGACTGTGCACACATAAGCATTACAGCTATGGCTAAAGAAGCTTCATGCTAAAAGTTAAACAATTTTGATATTAAACTTAACGCAGTCTTACTTTTTACTCTTCTTTAACTTAACCTCATAGTTTAAAAAACATCTTTTAATCTTTTTATCAGTCTATAATAAAACTAACTCCCTAACCGGCTGTTAAGTAACTTGAGTGCGACACAACACTGCCACAGCCAGCGTAGCTCTTCTTTCCCTCCTCAGTCACTTGTACATACACACAACACACGCTGCACACACTTTCCCTTTAAACCTTCTTCATTTATTCATGTTGTCTCAGAGAAGAGGGCAATCCCGGCTCTCATTTGCAGTGCTAATGTCCAATTCCGCCAGCTTTCAGCCTCCTGATTTACCCTACGTGGCGGAGTGCTGCACCCGCAGCAGGGCGGCCGCCGAGGCTCCCTCACAGCGTCTAGCGGCCCTTCAAAACAGGAGCTCTGGCGTGGCAGTCTTATTTCTCTCTCCCGTTTCGCTTTGTCACCGGCCCCTCCATTCCCTGCCACTCACCTCTGATGGCTTTGGACAGGCCTGATCAGTGTGTGTCATTGACCTGTACGGTGTGCATGAGTGTGTGCGTGTTTCAGCAGAGAGAAGGCTGTAAATAAAATGACATTATTATTTCCTCTGTCCTATCATGTAGAAAAGCCAATTATGGTAATGCTTAGTATGTCAGGCAATCTCTGTCTCTCTCTCGGCTCTCTCCCATCCTTGTTCATTCCTGAGATTTTTTTTCTGTCTGGGGTAGCTGCCGCTGTGGTTTCATAGGACCTGACACTCTCTGTGGACTAGCCTGCGGACAATGCTGTGGTAAACTCGCACAGACCAAAAGTCTCTCTCAGCCCAACTTGGTTTCTGTCAACGTACTTAAATTTCTTTATATAATTTTCACAAAAAGGTGGAACCCAAAAACGAGTTGATCGTCACTGCATTAACTTTCTGCGTAGTAACCTGTTTCTCTCTGATGATTATATCTCCTTTGTACATGTGATAAAGGAAACTTCACCGGGTTAAACTCAAGGACATGTTTGACATTACAGCCAGTTCGTGACACCAGGTCCAGGCGCGAGCCGTAATATAACCCACAGCTTCCTCGGCCAGGCACGTAAAAAGCTTACCTAACAGCACCCCCTCGGTTCCACCCTCCCCTAACCCACATAGAATAGTCCACCATATGGCACAATAGCTCAGGGGCTTCTAATAGCTCATGTGTTGTACAAATCCACCTTCTCAGCTTCCACAGCTCTGCTGGTTGGGGAAAACAAAGCAACCCATCCGGTCTGCTCTTCACGCTGATGGCCGTATGGGCAAACGGCAATTGTTGTTGTCAGCCACAGCAATATCAGATGAGCTACAGTCCTGAAAAAATAAATGAACACTTCTGGCTTGGCTTTCACATGTCTCAAAAGATTTAAGCCTGAATGGATGCTTTCAAAAATGATGCCCCGCGTATTTTTCTTGGCCACTAACTTTCCCAAAAAAGGTAATAACTAAATTAAATCAGTGCTTGGTTTTCAGGGTATGCTGAACCCAGGATCACAAAGAACTTGCCACTTTGCTTCTGTAGATACAGGCGAGCTTCTGTCTTCTGTTTCTCTTAATGTAATCTGAGACCAACACAGTGATGTTGAGATCAGCTTCTACAGGGGCCAGACCATCTGTTGCAGGTGTCTGTGCTCTTCTTGCAGTTATGGATGTTTTTGGGGGGGGTCGCCACTTCTGCAGCATGACTAGTCGACTGATAAGACGGCTGCCTGACCCTGCATGATGAACCTAACCCTTTCCAAACAGTTTGCAGTTACTCACGATGCTAAAAGCCTTTTTAAATCACAGCCAGTGACTTTTAACTAGAGTTTTACTCATTTGACATAATAGATCAGTGATGGATTAAAAGAAAAAAAAGAAAAGAAACAAATGTGAAGAACAACATTGCCAGTTTTCTTGAATTTCTACACCCGTCCTTGTTTTAATTTTGTGCTCCTTATTTGTTCAGCTTTTCCGAGAGCCAGTTTTTTGATGCGCCGCGACACCGACTGTGGTCTATAAATCACCTTTTCCTCAGACTGTCAGTGCCTGCTTGTTCTAAGAGGAAACAACAGCCATTAGATCATTGCCGCCACAGATTAAAGCCCTGTGTGCTCAAGTTTTCTGCCAACCCCCTCCCTCCAAACCCTACACACACCTAACCATCGAACACTGCTCCGGTGCTACATACACATTTCGAACCATCTGGTTTGTTTTCAGGCAAAGTACGGATAAAGCATTACTAATGCTAATTAAAGATGATGTGAGTGAGATTTACTCCACGTATGCCAAGAACTGTTTTAATGTAGGCTGTATCAGACAGATGCCGTTTGCTAAACAGACTCTTTTTGAGAAAACATTATCAATTCCTCTACCGTTTTTTTCCCCTCTGCCATTTTTATTCTCTTCACATAAACAAGCTTCATTTTAAATTGTAACCTCGTGAAAATGAAAATACCTGTATTGTCTTAATCTTCTGTTGCAGTGCACACCTCTGGGGAACGCGCAATATCTTTAATCTCCTGCAGTTGTTCAATTTTTGTTTAATCGGGGGTGGCCGCTGCTTTGACAAAGAGGTGTTCTGTTTAAATCTAAAACGAAGGAATGAAGCACAAAACCAACAGGCTCGTGAAATAACAGAGCTCCGTCTTTTCCTCATAGATGCCGTCTTTTGAATTCACCTGCATTGCCCCTGACAGCAAAGCTTCCCCCGACTAAACAACAGCTGCTACCATTGCCTAGCAACAACCAGTTGATGGATGACCCCAAAGATGGATAATTACCATAAATCACTATGGTTGTGTGGAGAACAGAGGCAGAAAATCACTGCAGGAAAAAAACAGGATGAAACACAGTTTAAAGTAGTGTGCCCAGTGTTTAGGTTAACTCTCCTAAATTTGTCAAACAAGGTTGTTGAGCTCTTCTGTGGGCAAGAACTGGTTGGCGACTGGGAAGTTTCACCAAATCAGAGGTGTGCTTCTTAAAAGTTTTTTTTTTTTGACAGAGAATATATGAATAAGGGCTGTAAAATGAACCCTGACGATATGACTCACGGGACAAAACCTGTCCTGAAAGAGCGCTGACAAACAAAGTGGGCTGAGGAAGGAAGAAAGGAAACAGCGGACAAAGAATGATAGCAACGGCGAGTTTAAGTGCAACAATGAAGATGAGGGGAGCTCGAGGAGAAGAAGCAAGAGGAGGAAGTCTTTATTTATGTATTCTGTATATCTGAGTGTGTGCAAGTGACAGAGGTAGACAGTGAGGCACAGGGAGAGGGAGAAAAACAGCTAGAATTAAAAAAAAATGAAAGAAACCAAAAGGGCACAGGGCCAAAACAGGGTCACCACCTAACCAGTTTGGTCTAGCTGAGTCCGGTTGCACAATATGCCATCAATCAACCTTCGCTGTGCTGTCAGCCCTCCCCTCAATTTACAGAGGCCATCCACTTTGTACACTGCTAAGAAACAAAACACGAAGAAGGAACAGAAACACAGAGGAAAAAAATGCACACACACGTCCATGAATCTGATCTTTCAGTCTCTGCAGAGAATAAAGGAGAAGAAGCACCCTAATGGCTCTGTAACACAAAACATGTTCTCAAAGATATGTGGGGAAGTGACAAACCTGCAGGGGTAGTTGGTGATTTAATGTAGCCAATAAGCTAACCTTATACAGGTAGCACACTGCTAACATGCTAGCACTTATTTCACAATTACTCTAGCCTCTGTACTGGGCTACTTTACTGCATCCCTTGCATTTTATTTGCTAAAATGTTCGCAATTTCATTAAAACAAGACACTCTTGCTAAAGAGACAAAATGCCCAAGCAGTTTATTTGAAATATAAAGTATCTGTACCATTGACGGGTGTCTAACAGTGCATTCATTTACTCTTTGGATGGTTCTGAGTTGGGATGTTATGGATTCAAGAAAGAAGATCAACACATAAAAGCTATAATAGGTACATGATAAACAAACATATTTTGTATAATCTATGTAAAGGTGCGTGAACAGCAGAAAAGGGGCTAAGCTAAGGCCGGTAGATTAGAATTGATTAGAAATTAAATGTTAGCAAAAGAACGCACGTGCTGTATGTGAATTTGCACCATTAATCTAAAGCTTGTAATTTATAAGTGAGATCCTAGCAAGTCATGCACCAAATTTTTATTTGTTTTACTACATGACTTAACAGAGAATTCACATGAAATTTCCTAATTGGGAACTTTTTAGCATTATTTGAATGCCAAATGAATGCATTTAAAGATGCACCACTTGATTGGTCAGTGACTTCTCAGCCAGGACCGGTGATAACCTTTCATATGTCCGATTATGAGCTGGTCTGCTCAACTGTTTGACATGGGTTTTGTTCTATAAATGTGTTGCACCTGCTTTTGTTTGATAAGGTGAAATGTGTCAGATAAAGGTGGCGCACAGCGACTAATTTTCAGTTAATCGTCTGTACCTCTTTCCAGCAGCTTTTTTCCCCCAGTTTCCCTAACAGGAGATCCTGCACCTTACTGAAGTTTAGGGCGATTTGTAAAGTTGATTAATTTAGCTGATTTTTGATTGTGCATGCTGTTTATATCTGAGAAAGAAAATCTAGTTGAGCAAAAATCAATAATGGCAATTCAGAAAAAATAGAATCTGTACATCTCTAAAATCTAAAATTCTCATTGTGTTTGATGCATAAAGTAAAATTGGACACGGAAATAGTAGAAAGCAAACCCCCCTAATTGTGACCAATATATTGAAAATAACTCAATTTGTCTTTTATAGTGCTGTGTGAGCTGAGCTTGAAACTTTTTAACAGTCTAGTATAAGACAGTGAGGCGACTCACACAGATTTTATTTTGTCTGCCTGCATCACAATATTTCATCAGCTCTTTTCTGCCCTTGTCTACGTCTCTGCAACGCGCTCAGAACACAATAATGCAGAGGGCTTTGTAAGAACCAGACCTCAGAGACCTGACTTACATATCCCTTCCCAACATGCGAACAGACAGACAAAGAAATTATAACTTTAAAAACCCCTAAAGTCACTTTAGGGAATTTAATTAGGACGGCAAACCCTCAGGGCAGGAGGCTGCTCAGGACAGCCAAATGTCCCCAAACATTTTAGTGCTTTTAACTGCATGTGTCACCAGGGAAATTCCAGCAATTGTGCACCATCAAAACCGTTATCCTTTATGCATCGCCACATTTTTTTCTTCGTTCTGTCTGCTCGAGTGACGAGTTAGTGCTGAAGTCTGGCGCTCCATTAAACAAAGTTCCACTGTTTCATTTCAACACTAGTTTAGGACTTAAGCATGATGAATAGCATAGACGCATAACAAAAAATATATAACAAAAGAAAAAGCTGAAGCACACAGCAGTTTACAGGGTGTATGTGTGGACTCCCCCCCACTTCCTGATGACCATAGCAATAAAGCGACAAAAGACAAAATGATATGGGGGGGGGGCATTAGGGGTAGAGAAAGGGTCCCTGGAGAAAGTCAGTAAATTATGTAGTGGGCTTTCAAAGTGGACTAGTATTAGTAGCCATCTCACCCTAATTGTGCCTGTGCGAGTATGCATGCATGCCCGTGTCTGTGTGTGTGTGTGTGTGTGTGTCTGTGTGTGTGTGTACAATGGTTATGAACGGCTTCACAGTCAGAGAGAGAGAGAAGCAGGAAGAGAGGAAGCAATCCTTCAACAGAGCACAATATCAGACTGCGGACAGACAACGAACGGCTGGAAGGTTCTGGAAAGGAGAGAAAAGCCTGCCTCCCTCGCATTTCAGCTCCCAGCGCCGCCTCCCAAAGTGCCCTCCATCTAACACTAACACACTCATACACACACACATAAATGGCACCATAACTCTATATCCGCAATCAATCTCCGCTATGAAGACGCATCCATCTTCAGTAATGTTAATGGGAGGGTTTTGGGGGTTGGAGGGGGTGGAGGACAGGGGTAAAACAGAGGGTATGTGACTGCAGAGCTTACCTCAGAGCAGCGTGAGGTAATATGGCCTGTGTTTGTGTGTCTGTATGTGTGTGTGTGTGTGTGTGTGTAATAGAGACAGGGCAAATGAAAAAAAAGTGAGAAAAGAGCTGTGCATTTGCGCATAGTGTATTTGTCTGCGTGTCAGGAGGTCAGGTGTGTGCGTCAGTATGTGTGGGAGAGTGACTGATGGCTGTCAGCTTGCATCTGGCAGAGAAAATAAATTAGGCTTATGAAGACAAATGAACAGGCTATGGAAAGAGTAAAAGGAGGTGGAGGGGGGATCAGGACAGATAGAGAGAGAGAGAGAGGGAAGGGAAAAGGGAAGGAGTGGAGAGGGAGACATAATGAAGGAGAAAAAATGGGTTATTGTGTGTATGCGGTGGCACAGATATGAAAGGAAGGAGATGAAGCTGCATTGCCAGCTAAGAGAGTTCCTTTCGGCAGCCAATGAGCGTTCATTAAGAAGAACGGGTCTGCTGCTGGCAACAGGAGAAGCTTTGGCTGGGGCTTCTTTGGCTGCGAGGAAAACATATATGTGGGTGTATGTGTGGGTATGTGTGTTTGTACATTCGCTTCCAAACACGTTATAAAATATAGATTCCCCCCCCCCCCTCTTTTAGTTGTGTTTTCAAAGTCTTGTCGTTCTTTAAACACGACCAAACAATGTGTTTAAAATCCACAAAGCAGCTTGAGTATAATATGCGATCAGTGGGTTTGCATCTGAGCTGGAAGTGCCTCTCAGTGTGCGTTTCCTCCGCTTGCGTGTTGGTGTCAGCATGCATCCATGTGTGTTCTATCTCCGTAGATTTGTCAGTGTCTACCCCATGACACACTCCCCTCGTTGCGAGTGGAGGAGAGCTCTTGGGGGGGCTTTGTCATGAGGCGGTCTGTTCTTTTCCTGAGGTCTGGCGCCCCTCGTTTGATAAATGACACATGTCATTCTGTCAGCCCCTGCCATCCGGGCTGGGAGGCCCCAAGCTGATGTATGGCCGCCTAGGCTAAAGGAAATCAGAGTGTTTTGGCAGCACCCTGAGAACACGGCCTCTTATACTGAGTCTACTTTTGTGTCTGTGCGAGTGTGTTTATGTGTGTTTGTGCCTGTCTGTCTGTGATACTGAAAGCATGTTTAATTGTATGTGTGTGTGTGCGCGCCTAATAGTGTGTGCATGCTCTCAACCTGTCAGGAGGACGGGTAGAAGGAGACAAATCATCGGCATGGCCGCCCCAGCTGTTCCCCAAATTTGGTGTGAGGAGGAGAGCGAGGGGAGAGGGGGAAAAAAATCCTGCCATTTGAGTTTTAAACGGCTGATGCTTCCCAGAAACGGGAATGAGTGAGAGGACAAGTGGAGCTAAGCGCACATACACACACACACACACGCCCAACACACAAACTGAATCAAAACTCAAGCCGGTCCCAGCAGGAAGCGGCAGACAGTCAAGAGAGGCTTCTGGTGCAAACAAACATGCCCATATACACACATATAAACACACGAAGACAAACTTTGCACAAGGCATTTACGACTGTCAGGCAAGCAAAAAATCGGAATTTCACTCCAGTTCTCTGTTTTTAATGTAAAGCATCCTTAACTTTCACTGTAATTCCCCGTCCGTCTAGATTTTATCCTCAAAATGTCTTCGGATCCAGAGATAATCTTCGAAACTACGCACTAGGCGGTCACACAGGCACGCAAACATTTCCCTGGAGGAGGAGGAGGACGGTCCCACCTGGAGGTTGTGAACTCTGTATGACCCTGTTTGATAGGGTGCGGGCCAAACTCTGTCCTCCCCCTCTCTCCCACAGAAAAGAAGCGGGAGGAGAAGAAGAAGGAGAAGAGAAAAAAAACTGCGTCATTAAGCAGTGAGTGATGAGTGGCAGCCATGGGTGACATCCTCCCCTCTTTCTCTCCCCTCCGCTACCCAACTGCTTTCACTGTCTCTCCGACTCTGTTTTTTCTTCTTCATTGCCTTGATACTTTTCTCTCTCGCTTTATTCACCTCTCTCCATCCCTCAACCCCTCAAGTCATTTCTCTTTCACTCCTCTGTTGCTTTGCCTCCTCTTTTTCCACTCCCTCATATCCCTCCCCCCTCTTTCCTCTCTGGTTCTTTTTTGTCTACTGTCAGTCTCCTTTTCTCCTCTTTTTTTTTCACCCCTTTATGCCCCTCCTGCTATTGCTTCTTTTTCTGTCCCCCCTCCCTTTCCCCTCACACACACACAGACACACAAGCACATGCACAATAGTGCCTCGCTCTGTCCTGTCTAGCTCTCTGGCCATGGTCTTGTAGACACTCAGCTCCTCCATACATAATAGATCCCAAATATCCAGAGGAGGGGTGCACATTTCCACCCGCTCAGGATTGTGCCATCAGAAGTGCTTCAAAAGTAGGTCTACTGTGTGGCATTGTAAAGCTAATGCTATCTTTTTAAAGCACAGTTTAAAGCATGAATACAAATATCGTTTTAAGCTAACTTCTCCAAAGACAGGCTTCCCTCTCAAAGTGAAAGTTTAGACATACGATAACCAGCACGAGCGTCACGTCATGTATTGTAGCATTAAATGCGCTCCTGTAACTGCTGTGATGTTTTAACAGTAGATTTCACTCCGAAATAGACATGGACACATGCTACCTTGACATGACTTTCACCTTTTTATTTTGTTTTTATGAAATCAGCAGAGACTGGTGTGTTGCTCAGTAAAAGTCTGAGCTCACTGAAGATCAGTGAAAATGGGTTTCACAAATGCACTATTTTCTCTTTAAAAAAAAAAAAAAACAGGGAGTCAGTATCCAAGTACAAATCTCCTTAACTGAAATTCAGTGGTTTCCCCAACAGCCAGCTAATCACGTCTGTCTGTCTGGCTGGCTGACTATATAAATACTGAGGGGAGGGGAGAGTCTAATGAGGTAACGGGGTAATTGACTGACCTTGATGTACGTGATGTTAATCAGCTCAGGCCATTCTGCTCCATGATCCTGTTTAGTTTGAGGAAGTTTAATTAAACATCCCGGACACGCACAGTACCACACTCTACTAAGAAGAGATGTTTCTATTCTCTCGACTGGCACAAAAAAAAAGCATCTAATGTTTAAGTTTTACACCAACTGCACTGTGGTCATTTCACCTTTGCAGTCTTGAGTAACGTATTTCAGACTCATACAGCCAAAAGAAGCACACATTTGCTCCAGCATTGCTGTTTTAGTGCTTTTCATGCAGTGATAAGAGATTTTAAAAATTCATCCCTTTTTCCTTTTTGGACTTGGAAAGGACATTTTTGCGCCGACTGACAAAGAAACTAGAGGCCAAATTAATCAATACTGAAAATCTGAGTGTGCAGCGTACTGAATCCAAATTTTCCATTTCTCAACCCAAATTCAATTTAGCTTCTAGTATTAGATTTACAATGTGCTACATTTTCAGCAATCAAGTATTCTGGTTTGTGAAATATATTTAAGCTGATGGCTGCCGTCCACTCAGATGTCTTATTGTTGGGACTTTGATCCCAGTTAATACGACGGTATTTTCTTACAGCGCTCGGTCTATTTTCAGCTCAGTTCAGAAAAAAATGGAAGGTGCAAAATATGAGGAATGGAGTGATAGACTTAGAAGATGGAGAGGAAAAAAGTGTGTCACATTTACCTAGAAATGACTCACACTCACAGACACTATAAAACTGGGAATGTGGCCATTCTTGGACTTTTGGATTCGAGCGCCAAAAATACTGTAATTATTCAGGAAGATGACAGCTATATTACACAGACCTTCACAAAGGTGAAACAGCAGGCAGCAGCCAAATCATACGGTAAGACGGAAGACAGGATTTGATTCTGTTAAATCAAATTAACTTAGATATCAATTAAAAGGCAAAGAACAAACTTTAAATTGCCATGTGGCAAAGATATTACACTTGTGTAAGCAGCTACTACGTCCAAAAAGCCTAAATATGCTTTTATGAAAATTTGAAATACTCAGGAAAAATCCCAGATAAATTTATTATGTTACCAAATTCCAGCAAATAAAAAACTTTCAGTCAGTTACAAGGTGAATAATGTGCAGACATCCAGGAGTTTTGAGTTTGCACCCAGGCTTATGGATATTAGCTAAAATGTTATGTTCAAACATTAAGTTAGCCCCCCTCTGTACTCACAGGTAACTTTGTAACACATCAGTAAACCCACAAAACACTGAGGAAAAAACATCCAGCATGCCACACACACACACAGCTAACCAGATGTGTTACTTGAGGGTAAAAAAAAAAAAGTTAGTCGCGACATCGTTCCAGCCTGAAAGTTCTGAAGAGTTAGCCCAAATGTGTGTGAGGGGACATTTTGTGGTTGAGAGAAAGACTTTGACTTATTTTAAAAATTGGGAACGAAACTAACCTCACTTATAATTCAGTCTGTGTGTCTGCAACAAATGCACTAGCAAATAAACACGCAATATTTATTTATACAACACGATTTACAGGTTAATGCCAGAAAGAGCTTCACAGAAGGAATACACAGCATGTAACAGTGGAAGCAAAAATAACAGCAATGATATTAAAATAAGAGTAAAATCAGAGTCATGCAAAAATTTAAGAGGCAAAAAAAAAAAATTAATTGAAACTTTTGTTGATGGAATCCAGTAGTCTCTGTTATTTTTTATTTTCTCATAAAATTCACAGTTTTTATATTTATGCACTCCTGGTGTGAGATTTATTTATTCCCCAGTCAAGAAAATATATATTTATAGATATATATTAAAAAACAACAACAAAATGGGGTAAAGGGGAAGTCAGCCTGGTGTACCTGATAAAAAAAATGGAAACATCTTCCCATAACATTCAATAAAGTAACATTATATAATCCTCATGTTCGGCGCCTCGGGTTAGTACTTCATAAATAAGTTTCAGAAGCGACTCCAGCAGACAGCACGTCGGTCATTTTTCTGTGTTTATGCCAAAGTTCAGTGTCGGTGCAGACGCACCACGCAAGCGTTGCTCAATGTCAACATGTTCTCTGGCTTGTTACTCTGACATAGCGGCAAGTCCTGTCATCGTGCACCATCGTGACGAGAGAGACGAGAGGCAGATGGACCAGAGGCAGACAGGTAAACAGGTCAACGCTGGGATCATCGCTCGAGCAGGCTCGCGCGCGGAGACGGGTGATCAGAAACAGATGCTCGGGTGGACATCCAGCCAGTGAGCTAGACAGACAGTCGGTCTGGCGCGTGAGGGAGTGACTGACGAAAGAGACACAGTGACACGGGAGGCTGTGCGAGAGGCCTCCCGCTGTTCTTTTTGAGACAGACGACTTAGAGGGACAGCTTATACCCCCTGCGACTGTCACCGTCTGAGACAGCACAGCGGCACTGGGAAGATTTGGGAGGAATTTTCTGGAGGTAACATGTGGTGTTGTTGAATCGACCGGGATACTGAAACATTATATCCCCTTTCAACTGCCCGTCAAGTGTTGCGCTGAAGCTGATGACTGTTAAGCGATTACTTTGCGTGACCCCAAGCAATTTGTGGTCACTGGGATCATTTTAAATGAAAGGAGCAGACAAAAACGAATCGTACCAAACCAACAAAATACGCTTTGATTTTTTTCCCCCTTCTTCCCTGAACAACATGCTTTATGGAAAGACTGTCTGCTTAATAGGAACTGCTCTTGGAAAATATGTGATAGTCATGTGTTTAGACTTCAAAGAACATGACACAAGTCTTCACTGCCCTGTGACTTTTGGATTTTTGTAACTCACAAGTGTGACTGCAGGATGTTGCTGAAATTAGAATATTGAGAAGAAGACGTATAAAAAAAAAAAACAGCCTCTTGAAATATGAGAACAAGGCCAGCGGGCCTGAAAGAGGAAAGTATTACACTCTCCTTTTCAGATGTCGAGTTCATGTTCTTGTAACCAGTTCACTGACTCTCGAGCATCCGGTGAGAGAGAGCGAAAGATGAGGGCGAGAGACAGGGAGGAAGATGAAAGAAAATATGAGCGGGGTAGAGGAGAATTGAGTCAGTAAGATAGAGATTGATGACAGATAGGAAGATGAGAAAAGGCTTATAGGGAGAGAGAGAAGAGGGCCAGTAACCTCCCCCCCTCCCTCCCCCCCCCAACCCCCCAACCCCAAAAAAGTCCCACACAGCAGATAGACGGAAAGACGGAGGGAGTAGCTGAGATAAAGATGAAGAGGTAAAGGGGAGGAAAGAGGGATGGCAGTGACACCACACAAGGCTACGGCGTGACCTTCCTCAGCGCCCGCTCTCAAGGACAAAGTGTCATCTGTTAACTGCATCCTTACCCAGATGGCTTATCTGCAGTAAACTAGTGTCCAAAAAAATCATATTCATTGCTTCTCAACCCACGTTATCAGTTACATAAACTCTCCTTGGGGGGATAGAAATTTCCGCCCCCTGACTGTTGTCCACTTGCACTGGCTGCCGCTTGGACATGCTGAGGCCAGCGTTTATCAACTGCTATAAAAACAAGTAACCTGCCTTCTGGTGATATACAGCACTGGGTCTTGCCAGCTTTACTCTACCTGACAGAGGAAACGAGAAACCTAACCACAAGCTTGTGCGCATATGTTTATTTGATGTAGTGATTTTTACAGGGGGGTCTGATTATGCTCCCACTCCTGACCAATCTTCTGCCGGCCTTTATTGTTCACTTTGAAGAACTGATTCCACTACGCTTTGCAGCTGTGGTTGCATTTTTGCTTTACAGACTCACATGGAGTTTTCTTTGCCTTTCCTGGAATGGCTAACACCTTGAAACATACTGATATAGCCGGTGCTAACAGCACCCTCTAAAACAGCAGCACACTGCTGTGTGCCAAAGCTAAACAGCAAGATGGAAATATAACTCACTATTATTATTTTGTTGGCTTCAAATGTCTGTAAATACCACAATGTATTTACTTTACAGTTATATATCAAAGAGAGGAGGCACAAGTGCTCCCACTGTGCCGGAGCAGGATATGTTTAGTATTTTTACTACACCCTGGGGTATCTGAGAACAAAGCAGTTTTCTATCATTCTCATATTAGGACTCTTGAAATACTTTTAGACTAAAAACAGCTTCACCAGAGAGAAAGTCATTTATGAAAAGAACAGTGAATTACGTTTGCAGTAAGGTTTTATTCATGTGTTTTCTTTCCAAACTGAGCTAGAATGATGGAAAAGCCATGCAGCCAACTTGCATTACGCTAATAAATTGATATATTTTGTTATTTCCAACTGAATGTTGCTTTTGAACCTTCTCATGTCCCAGAGCTCTCTTTAGTTAGTAAATGCCCGTCTGAGGTTCAGTCTTTTCTGTGTTTTTTAGCTTCTGCTTATTGTCCCTGTCCCCTTTCACCTCCGTCACTTCCCTGCCAAAGAGACTCTTTTTCCCATTTTAGCTGTAGAGTCAAGCCCCCAAGTTGTTTCATATGCAGTGAAAGACATTGAGACTGATGAGTAACCAACCAAAGTGCCGATGGTGTCATCGCTCTATCAGCCATAAACCAAAACCGTGCTTATTGCCCATCCATAAGAAGGCAACGCAAGCACAGTTATACTGACCTGCTAAATATCTTGAAATACGTGAAAGGATTAAAAGCATTCGTTTGTCTACTTTATTCTTAAACGCGTACTTGCCTCTAAGGTTAAAATGCATCTGCCTAACAGCAGCAGAGAACGCGTATGTGCTGACGTGCATGTCTTGCAGTATAGTGGAGGCACATATAATCAGCAGCTAATAACAACACATTGGGAGTCGCTGCCCCAACATAAATCAATGGGCAAAATAATTGCTAATACACTGGGTATTGATTAGAGTGCCAGCCAATGCATTCATTTTCTGGGGCGACTGTGGCTAAGCGCTAACGCAGTGACAAGGGTAAAGCGCCATTTCTCAAAAAGGCGCACAGACGGACAGCCGGGCAGGAAAAAAAATGACTACAGGGCCTCTGCAGTAATTCTTAATTGACACCTGTCAGAGCGATGGCAGCAGTCACAGCTGCTGCTGCAGGAGAGCGTCTCCCCAAGTCTTGTTCATCTGTCACTTTTAATACCTTTTCTTCAGACCCTCTGTTGTCTTCTTCCCCTCTCCCACCCGCCTCTCTTAAACCCAGATGTTCAAGGCTGCTTAACAGAAGCAACTCTACTTCAAGGCCACACAGCACAGCCGTCCGGTGGTCGCTCTCTCACCTAAACACTGTTGTTTTTTTTGAATGTTGCGACTCAGACAAAGCCCTTACAGAAGCTAGCCTTGGCAGCCATATTGAAACTCTTTGGGACAGTTATTTTGATTACCTTTCATTTTAGTGGTTACAGAGACAAAACTGCCTGCATAGAATCACCCCCAAAACACCTTGTACTGTGCTATTGTCAAATTCTCTTATAAGATCTCTGGATCACATCAGTTTTTCACTCTTACCACAGCTGACTGAGTACTAAGAATAGTTTTCACTGCGGTCATGTATCTCCAGTTTTATCTCTCGCGCGATCGCCTAATTACAGCAACAGGCACCGCCATCGTGGCAATTTCCAGTATATTAAGGAGAGATGAAAGGAAAACGTTGTTGCAAAGCAATTTCCAAGATCGCCGTAGCAAAATGCAAAAGACGAAACAGATCTATAAAGCCTCGTCACTCCAGTGTTCCAGAAAGCATTATCAATCAATCACTGATGCAACATGCGTTCATGCTAAAGCAGTTCTGCTGTGAGCTAGAAAATATGAGGAAACAGAGAAACAGACACACAAAGCACACAAATCACAATGTGTATACTATAGTGGAGGCAGACAGGTGCTCCCCAGAGTACACACTGACCTCTGAGTGTACCCTGGACCTCCCATCGTCCTGTATTTAGTCACGACTGGCCATTTTTCTTTCAGTTTTTTTGTTTCGCATCATTTTGCGTCGTCTACGCTCGGCCTAATAATTCTTTTTGCCTGCTTCTTTAATTATCAGCGTTATCGGAGGTAGTGACAGAGCACAACTGAGTTTGGTGTTTGTGTAGAACAAAGTAAGTGCAGCTGGCCTCTCTCTGGGGGTTTGACAACCCACCAGTTCTTCAGTGCTGTGCTGTGGTTATTTTCAGTTGGCCTCAGTTACATTTACTACCTGGATCTCCTAGTTTCTTAAAGTAAATGTGCAAATAAAAGAACTGATTGTGTCAAATGAATAAATTAGGGAATGATTTTAATTTCAAACAAATGCAAAATAAAAAAGTTGTTTTCAGTCACTGGTGGTGGATTTTCTTTCTGATACACGAGAGTTCACTGAATGTTCTGCATTGCTGATTGAATAAATGTACCAGAAGATGTAATCTTGAAATTATACTGACTATTTTCTGAGAGAAAATTAGTAACAGGGGAAAGAAAATAGTGGGCAATAAGAGCAATTCAAGTACGTTGCAGCTCTGTCCATAAATCCTGATTGTCACAGTGAAGCAGAGGTTTTGAACGGCCTGGAGATTTCTTGCAATGGTTTGAAAAAGCGGCCGTGAAGTCTCTGAACTGAAAGATGGCGGTGTCATCACTGTAATATTTAGCAGCCAATCATGTATAGACGGGATGGGAATGACACCCTGATAAACAAGAGTTAACTTGGTAAAAGGCTAGATTCATCTGGATAGGTTTGATTTCCTAAACCAAACGACCAAAGGAAGAAAAATATTAATAGTCACACCTATTCTCTTGTGTGAAAGTCATATGTTTGATCTGTGCCTCCAGGACTCCCATCTTGCATCAGCTGTTTTTGGATTCACTGGTTGCTTCTGAGGATATACACAGACGTTATCTCTGCTTGTCCACTCGCTCAGCTTTTTTCCCTTTTTCTCAGTTAGCAGGAAAACGCTTCCTTCATATGTATGCTTCACAATAATTAGCAACCGGTGCCCTAAAACCCCCTCGGGTCCAGTCATGTGAATGGATTCCTTCTTATTATTCCTCTTCCTAATGTTTTATATCCCCACTGTAAATTGTGGCTTTTTGTTTTGCAGCTGTTTTGAATCGTAGCCAAGGTATCTTTACGAATCCAAAACAGGCGCCGAAACAACAAATAAGCGCAGGATGTGTTTCGGCGAGGCAGAGGGGGTTTCATTCTTGTAAAGACGACCTTGTTTTCCTTTTATTTCTTTGTCACGGCTCCTCGTGTTTGCGCTTGAGCGAGAACCCAGGTTTTCCTGCTTCCTCTGAACCTCATTAAGCTCGGGGATAGTTTTACCTCGCGCCCGCGGCTCTGAATGCTTTTACGTCTTCACTCGGTTGGCGAGGCTAATTCCCACATATTTTCAATTCAACCCTCTTTTCCATAAGAGCAGTCATCGATCTTCATTTGTCACTTAACCTCCACGAAGATGAGGACAGAGAGCGGAGTTGTGTGAGTGTGCGTATTAGTGTGTGTCTTTGATTTCCTGACACCACATGCAAATGAAACTAGAGTGCGGGATAGCAAATATATCCACCGACTCCTTCAGTCAATGTCACCTGTTAATGACACTTTACCTACACTGCATTATCACAGGATCTGAATATTTCACACACACACACACACACACACACACACACACACACACACACACACAGGGCTGAGCAAACTCCTCATCTTGCCCAGTGATGCAGATTGGTTCACACACACATTCACAGCAAGAAACACACTTTTCACTCCACATATGTTTTTCCCCCTCTCAGCACTGCTTCAAACCCTGACAAATGTCATTAAATCCATTATCAGAAGCATCCCGATAAAACTAACATAAGGTTCTAATAGTCATCATTTTGTGCTTGTTTCTCAGCTGACAGACGCCACGAGCTAAATTCCTGCAGAGGAATTCAATGCCAAGTAGCAACAACAAAATGTATTAACGCTGCTCGGCTAGGAACTTTGTTCCTGCTCTGTCAAACAAACTAAAAAGCTGTTAGCAGAAAGATCAGAGGGAAAGGCAGAGCATTAAGAAAATCTTCTCATACCGCAGAAAGCCGCATTCACATTAAACTATTAAAAGGCCTCTAACGCCTACCGCATGGCTACTTGAGTCGAGTTACCCACGATCAGAGCAACGGCTTCTTTGTCACCGGCGCGTTTTTGATTGTCACGTGATGCTGCAGGCAAACTCGGAGCCACCTCAGCTGTTGTTGAGTTTACACTTGAACAACTGAGGTGGGCACATGAGAAGCGGGTGATACCGAGTTGATTTTTATCAAGGCAGCTTGCAGACTTGACACCTTGCTGAATTTGTCAGCAGTAATCGGTGGACCTGTCACTGATCTGTCAGCTACCTGGATAATTAGGGACCACAGCTAACGATGCCGTCAAGGAGAAGGGAAGCCCCACCCCCCACCCCCCGAGTCATAATTAAGAGACTCCTTTTGAGGCAGAGATAGTGGCAGCATAGGGCAATCTATTTAGGAGAGAAGAAGGCAGCCGCTGATGTCAGTGAAGACGCTCACAGGGCTAGGCAATGTGTGTGCATCCTGGCTTGTTGTGGCTTCGGTGTAGCCGAATGCTGCACGGTGCTTTAATTAAACATGTGTAGAGCTAAGCTACAAAGAAATCATTAAAATGTAGCAGTGAAGTTAGTTTACAGCGCACGTCGAATGATGCATATTTCAAAAAAGGAAAGAAAAAAAAAAAGAACAGCATCCACAGTCTGTGATTATAACCTGAGTGATTTATGTTTAGAGTGCTAAACTTCTAATTAGCTACACAGTCAAACCTACTCAGTTACCTTACAAATTTATCAGGAGAGCAGGAAAGGAAAACCAATTACTGTCTTCTGAAAGGGCCACGCAGCCATGTTTAACAGCGTAGCAGCATCTTTCTCTCTCATCGTGACCTGCACTAATTCTGTCAGCACAGGAACTGATCGCTCGGCTGTCAGAGGAGATGAGGATCAGGATCAGGATCAAATCTTTCGAAACTTGGGCTTTTAACTGCGAACAGGAACTGAAAACAGGGCACGCGTGAGTATATAGACATTTATGGAGCTGCATCCTGCTCAGCTCACAGTGGATTGGTCACTTCACAGTGTGCTCCCTCTTGCTCTTTCTCTTTTACTTCAGCCAGTAAAAGTGAGCGTGGTGCGGGGTACGTAATCAAGACGATCCTTCCGTCCTTATTTTTTTCTTTTCTTGAAGCTAGACCTTTTTAAATCCCGAGGAATACGTCTAACACGGTGTCACACTGTAATCACGCTCACGTGTTGAATGATTAGTTGACAGATTCATTACTTAGAGTGACAGTGTTTGATTTAAGATATCGCGGTTGGCAAACTAGAAGCAGGATGAGACATGTGGCAATACCATTAATTTTCAAGCAGCAATCAAACCTGTGACCTCTGCATCGAGGCAAATCTGGAGTTATGGCTTCTCTGTAAATGTTATATAAAGTATCGCCTATCTGCTAATTAAACTAAACGCTGGTTATCTTAGTCTAGTATATAGAACGTGCTGTCATTTTTGAAGACAACCTTGTTACTAAACAGTCTAAGAGGTCCTTTTCTTTAAAAAGTGGCACGAGCTTAAGTTAATGTCAGAGTCTGTAGCATTGATTGTGTGCTTTTAAACCTTTTATGGTTTAGCTAACCATCTCGACTCATCGGTTAATCTGCAAAATGTCCAAAAATACAAAGGAAAATGCAACCAAACGAGGCAAAACACAAAGATGTTGGATTTCCTGTGATAAACAAGAGTCAAGATCTGGTCAGTGTTGGATATTTTTCTTGTTTGATAAGCAACTAAACTCGCTGGGGACGTTTAAATTGTTGGGTAATGGTTTCAGGCCCGACTTTAATTGCACTTAAATTAAAGCAACACTGGCACAATGGCAACACATGCACTCTTTGCAGCTGTTTTACCTTAAGCTAGCATGGGCTCAGTCAGCAAACTGTTCGTATAAAGATTTAAAAAGAAAAACCACACAGGTTGCTCTTTTAGTGTGGTTTATTTTTACAAATCAATCTCTCACCACACTTGTTTATTCTCATCCTTGATTATTGTTACTTCACATCGCTGCATTGTTTAACTTCCATTAATTACTCGAGGAATGCATGTACATAGCTGCACTTTGGTGAAGGGAGACGGAAAAAAGAAAAGGGAAAAAGAAAGAAAGAAAGAATGAAAATGACGACAAATGACTGCAGCAAAAGTCTCTACTGCTCAAATTGCTCTGCACTGAACTCAACTGCCAAAACTAACAGATGCAGTAATGCGGTTCCAAATGAAAGAACACTGATGTATTGTCACTGGTCATAAACTAGATAGGGTACAGCGCCATTACAGGGTCTAAAATCATCACTGTGACTGATGAAACAGAGCCCATTTGAAATGGCATACAAAGAGCTATTGAAACCCTGTCTCCCGCTCTCTCTCTCTGAGGAGCATATGCAACATTTTGTTTCAGTGCAACTCCAAAGTGACAAATCTGGGTTGTGGAAATATCTGGTAATGCATTATAAAAATAGCCTGTGTTTATAGGTGTGTACACCGTTTTACTGAGGAAACAGTCTCATGCAGGCACACGCACATCAGCGGAGGTGTTAAAAGTTTCTGGATTGACCATATGTCAAGTACTGGAAATAATGTCGAGACAAAGCCTGCCAAGTTAGGATTGACCATTACTGCCTGTGATGTATGTGTCTGTCAGAAAAAGCAGACAATCGAATCAATATTCAAAAGCTGAGCAGGAATGGGGCCACTTCAGAGCTCAGCCAAATGACCAGAAGAGTCTGGAAAAGACAAAACATAACCCCCCCCCATGTTTTCTGCTCTCCTATGGGGGGTTTTCGCTAGCAAAGCTGTGGCAGAGGTATATAAACCGCCACTATTCATTTTCACCATGCAGGCTTGTTCTTCAAACACATTTCTCTCTATCATCACTAAAGCCTCGCGTCAATTAGAAATTACAGCCCCACCGAGTTCAAAGTCTTCCCGTCACAACCTTGATTAAGTCTGCTTAACCTCACATTTCCACTGCCTGCTTAACATTCTACAGCTGTTTTATTCGGCTTTGGTCATTACTGCATGAACTTCAAAGGCTCCTCTTTCCCCCGTCATTTGGAAATGCATGTCAATCACAGCCGTCTCTCGCAGGGACATCAAATGGAATCAGGCAAACATGCGACTCTCTCGCAGAGCAGCTCACGTCTGGTCAACTTAATGACAACACGTAGGCCGGACTGTCAAAAGTCAGGCTGTTAAAGTGGAATTTACTTCACTGATCTTTCCCTTTTCTCAAATGAAAACAGGACTTTTGGCACTTCACAGTACACCTTCCTCTAAATCACATTAAGCTATGTTTATAGAGTGCGATTACAGTTTTCCATCTCATATTTAGGAAGCTAATAAACAGCCTGCCAAAACTGGAAAAGTTAATTAGCAATTGTTAGTTTGATTATACTAAACTTGCATTTTTATACCACACTGAATCAATCAGATTCCTCTAATGACTTCCAGAACAACTTCTCCTCACTTTTCTATCCATGCTTAATATCAGATGCACTCAAGTTAAACAGCATTTCCTGTTTCTGCAGGATGAACACCGAGGTCAGGTCTGAAGTGACCATAGGAGTTCACCCTGTGATCTTGCTACGCCCCAGCACCCCTCCTCCCTTGTTCCCTCCCCCTTGGGGTATTAAACGCAAAGTATTTATCCCGCTTGAGAACTTTTCTTTCAATTTGTCTTTTCTTTGCTCCTCTGCGGGGGCCAAAAAGTTATCCTTTGAGGGAGTCCAGCTGCCGGGCGCATGCGTGTCTCTATGGTGAATGATTTACTGATGTTTATCAGGAATGAATAGATCAAAGGCAGTCGCATGACAGGCGATCAATCAAGCATCAAATCAAGGATGGCAATCCCAGAGCGGAACACAAGCTGAAAATACGCTACTTTCCCTTTCCCCCCTCTTTCTTTCTTTTTCTTTTCTTTCTTGTTTTTTTTTTTCTGACACTAACGCATCAAGCACGTAAGCCTGTAAAAATGAGATAAGATGAGCTTTTGTTTGGAGAACTTGGATGCTGGCAACCTAGTGGAGGATCAGATTTAAAGCTTGAAACTAAAGTGCAGCTCAGCGCATTTGCTTCTAACGGGAAAAGTTGGCACTGAATAATGGCTGCTTAAACTAAGGACACGCTACCGTTCCCAATAGAGATCGGAGATTACGCTCTAGGTTATTTAAATAAACTTTATTTTGGGTTGAGTGTTGAAAACTGCGCAGATTAAACTTCACATTTGTTTTGCTTCACTCTGAGCTACAATTCACCGATAAGCCACGGACGTCAGGTCTTTGAGCGCTTATATCGTGTCCTGCATCAGGCCTTTGGAGCTACTGCGTGAACTTGTCCGGGGTACACACATCTGTGCCGATCCCTGGCTTTGTATCCTACCCGGGGAGGGAGCGAAGTGTGCGTGCTGGAGCCTTTCTGATGTGGGGGGTGGGAGTGTTCGGTTGCAGAGCCGGGGCTTACCTGCTGACCGCCGCGGTGCTTGCTGCTTTCTCCTCGGCATGCTGCTGCGAGACTTTCCGCTGGACTTTTCATGCAGAGATCAAAATAGCGGACGAGCTGAAGAGGAAACCGGCGCAAGGCGACGAAATCAGAGCCAGCAGCGGTTCATTGGGCTCTTCGGCTGGGGACGATGCTGAAGAAATGTTTCTGAGATTTATTTTGATCGTTGTTATTATCGGGCTGTCCGGCGAGGAAAACGATGCGGATCGTTTAGAGAAGAAAAAAGAAAAAAGAAAGAAAATCAAAAGGAAAAAATGGGGGCTCGTCCTTTAACTTCTGCCAGAAGAACTCATCGCAGGCTGGCGTGCTGAAAACTAGCAGAAAGCTCCGTGCGGATCTCAGTCTGTCGGGCAGGGATTATATGAGAGAGCTGCCTGAAGCCCGTCGCCTCGTTTCCATCAAAAATACGTTCGCCCTGCTGGCTGGACAATTTCATCCCCCCGTAAACAGCAAGAGTGAAGAAAACGGAGATCCGGCTCGTGCGTATTAACTCACACTCCGCGGTGAAGATGAGTCCAAAACTGCGATCTCTCCCTCCGTCCAGGTGCCACAGCTCCGGTCTCCTCCAGCTACAGGAGGAAATCAGGAGGGGAGAAAAAAGGAGAGGAAAGAGTGACACGTTAGGCGGGCTGGGTGTATGTCAATCAGTCAAGTGTGAGCGTGTGGAAACCCCGGAGCAATCAACTCACATCCCATCTCCCTGAAAGCACCCACTGGATAAAGAAACAGGCTACTCACATACGCTTACCGCCCGACTGTCAACACGGACACTTGACGAATTTGTCACAAAGTCATCACAGAAAAAAAAAGATAGAAAGAGGAAAAAAAGCGAGCAGATTCCGGGTCTCAGCTGTTATTATTCCCTGATTTTTATTTATTGTTATTATTTATTTTAAAGGCGCAAGGAGGAGCGTCCCCGGATATTTCTCCGCAGTGAAATGTGCGCACATTGGTGATGCGTGGTGCGTTCCGACAGCTCCCACTGATAGACAGACACATCCAGCTGCCTTTCCGGCCTCTCCTTTACTCCACCCCTCCACAAGCGTCACCCTGACAGTCAGAGCCCACCTGTCAATCTGCGGCTGTTAATTGTTCACTGGGACGGCTTTCATTTCAACGCCCTGCTGTCCCCAAGAAAGGTGCGTCCTGTTCCTGGACACACGAGGAGGCGATGTGCAACCTCGTTTCCAGACAATAGAAATGAGAGGTGCCTGGAAAAGTAAGAAAAGTGTGTGTGTGTGTGTGTGTATGTTTGTGTGTGAGAGATATTTGATGTAACAGTCACTGCTACACAAACTTACAGCCAAATAAAGTTTTAAGTGAAATGAGGACTCGGGGCATATCTTTTACCTACAGAAAATACATTTGTTGATTATTTTTGAAGCACCAGGCAGATGTTATTGATCCTACATAATAAAGAAGATATTTGCCAGGCCAGGCTAACTGTTAGATTTGCAACTTCAAGCATCAAACACACAATAATTCAACTACAAGCTGCTTGGAATCTGGAGGGTTTTTTTTTTCTAATAATGTATAAGAATATAAATTTCTTTCAACGTTTTACTTGGAGAACAGGAAAAAATAATGTTTGCACTTGAGTTTTCAGCTAGATAAGATGCTGCTGCAGCATTTCCTTTGTCAGTTTTTGGTCTCAAAGTTTTGCAAAAACAAAACCAAAAAATGTGGATATTTTTGGTGACCTCTTTAGGGGGACAAAGAAGGCTGAAGATCGATTCGTTACACCTTTTTAAAGTGGGGCTTCTGGTGAGGGAAGGGGAGGGGCTCTGAATCCGCAAGAGGCTCCATTAATAGCCTACACTCCATCCTAACTATTATCCACCATAAAGTGTTTATAAAGAGCACACAATCTCGGCTAGTGTTATTTCTAATGAGGCATCATGGTATAGCCGACTGATGCGGCAAGCGCCGAGGAGCACGGTGAAGGAGAGGAGGAAAAGTCTGAAATTTGCTTTACACTGAGCCCGATAGAGGGTGCGGTGATAATCACAGCATAACTTGGATGCCATGAAATCTGGCACAGACTGTGTGCGCTCCGTCTGCAGCCAGGCGTCGGACTTATTATTCATCCAGCTACACCGGCTTCAGTTCAGGCTGTAAAGCAGAGGGTTTGGACCGGATCAAGGAAGAAACTGGATTTAAAAAAAACCCCAAAACAAATCTCCCAGCCGTTCCACTCCCGCTTTGACTAATTCCGGGTGAGTTTCCTAATTTATCCTTCAGGTAATTTGGCGTTTTCACAGTGACCGGGTAGTAAGTATGGATCACGAACAGCAGATAAGTTTTCTGCTTCTCGACTGACGAGTTTATTTTGGAGCAAGCCTCCTATCTGTCTGCAGAACTCCTAATCTGCGCAGGGAACACGTCTGAGGTGGCTTATTATATGGTAAAAGAAATACCAAGTACCGCCCCAACATCTGTCTGTCCCTGCCTGGCTGCTGATTGATGGAACGGACTTACGTCACTAATATTTCCATCTCAGAGTCTGCGGACAGACAGGAGAGCTGCGTTTCTCCATCTTATGGTGCTTTTCATATAAAGCTAACACAGCTGTGGAATATAAATACACACACACACACACACACACACATTTCTGTTTATTTAGACTGATTAGTAGGTTTCATTTCCTACATTTTTGAACGTGAACACACATTTACTGGAAAACAAATGTAATGATTTAATATCTATTGTTTTGTAGTATATGTTATCCTCATTATAATAATTCTGATTGTTGCCATTAACTAACTAGTAAACATCTTACCTTTGCTTATTCTTATATATGTTTATGCTGCATTGCTGTGTTTTGTGATGAAGCTATTAATGCAGTAATATAGAACCAGTTTGGCTGCATAGCCACCGCCACAAACTAATCCACTGCTAAAAAACAGTAATAAGCATCAATACCAGTATAATGAAAAACAAAAGTTTGATCAGTTTTACATTTTCAGATATATGCTGAACTTTAAAATGCTACAAAGAGGTCACGGAAATCTAATCTGAATTGAGTCAATAATGATGAAATATGAAATAGAAAGAATGTAATAGTTGTTTAAATTATTTTTTTTAATAGATTAATTGACATTAACTTTTGATCTTTTGCATCTGTAAGAATTTTGCAGAGGGGCAGCAAAAGGCTTAGAGAGGAGACGGCCGTGCAAGAGCTGATCTGAGGCCGGGGTGGGGACGTGTGGTTCAGGGAAAAGGGCAGAGAGCCATCTCAGCACTTAAAACATCCCTGCACATGCACTGAGACGCTGCAGTATTGTTTCTTTTCCCATCTTTTTCTCTTATTCCCTCATCTTGTTTGAGGACGCGTATACGTTAGTGACCTTGGAGCTGAATTTCAACAGCCTGTTGAAACACACACACACACACACACACACACACACACACACACACGTTTTAATAAATGCCCCTCTCCGTGTAACCTCTCACCTAACATATAGGGTGTTAGGTGTACAAGTGAAAGTCGGTGTCTTGCGATTTGGAGATTGTGATCCAAAC
Organism: Simochromis diagramma; assembly: GCF_900408965.1. Taxonomy (NCBI): domain Eukaryota; kingdom Metazoa; phylum Chordata; class Actinopteri; order Cichliformes; family Cichlidae; genus Simochromis; species Simochromis diagramma. The sequence continues at coordinate 9,341,222 of NW_024387523.1, read as the reverse complement.
TGCTCTCTATAGTAGATCCACTGTGATTCAGCCACTCGTGTCTATGTGTGCGAACGAGAATTGTCAAACACAGAAACAGTTGTTTCCCGCCTCCCACCCCCAACTTGTACACACAAAGCACCTTCCTCCACTTAACTACAGCTCACTGACAGCACGATGACATGTCACGCGTTTTCTGCATGGAGATAGCCTCTCAGAGCTGTGAGAACATCCATGCAGCCTCTGTGTATATCTACATACGTTATAGTTTTTGCTTCCTTTTGTCTCCTTCCTTTTCCTCTTTCTAGGTCTGACATGATGATGCAAAGCAAAGCTGTTTATACAGTCTAGCGGATCATAATGCAAACAAGTCCTGCGGGTTGTCAAATCAGGTGAGGCACTTTGAAAACACTGATAGTCTCAGATGACCAAATAATGCCAAACGCAATTATTTTGCCGAGCGAATGCTGTTACTTTTAATAACGACTGTGTTGTTGCTCTAGCTGCAGTCATAAGTACTCTGTGAATTATATGCCGGACTGGCGTATACATAAAGAACACTGAGGAAAAAGTAGGAAATTATATGTGTATTTGTTTACTGTTTCCAGGCAGTGTAATGGTCATTTTTAAATTCAGTTTATACTAATGATAAGAGAGCTCAACAGCAGGGCTCTGTTACTATTTAGACCTAGTTTTGTACGCCGTCTAATAAATTTTTGTAGAATCTAAAGTTGTTAAAAAAGTGAATAAATCCACTTACACCTCGAGGTTTGTTCTTTCACATTTTGATCAAATTTGTGCACAGTACCCTCGTACTTGGCACTCAAACACACAACACAGTAAACATCCATTCATCCATCCATTGTCTTCCACTTATCCTCTTTTAGTTTCTTCCTCTTTTATCTTTTCCTTCAGTGCTATTTCAACTCTTGTGCTCCATTTGTTATCATCTTTGTCATTGTAGTCAGCATCTTAGAGAGCATTGTTGGGGGGAAAAAATCGAAATAAAATAAATAAATAAAAATATGTGTTTAGGCCACACACGGTTTGTTTACTTTTACTTTGGGGAGGGTGGGCAGTGTCAGTTTGTATTGAGGCTACACAAACTGTGACGTTCTGTTAATTCTACCACTTTAGTTTACAGTTTGTTTGATTTTTGTTTTAAATGGGAAACTTTATACAAAAAAAAAACTTTATACAAAAAGTATAACTTTTATATATCTGAGAGATAAAAAAAAAATTGTAAATGTCTTTAGTACTTTAAGAAGGAATTGTTGTAATTTTTTCCCATTTGATGAATTACACAATGGACCACACCAACAGTTAGTTTAATAATAAGCTAAATGATAGTTAACACGCCAGAACTATAAATGTATATCAGCGGATAAATTATTAATACTAAAAAGGTTTTGAGACTAACATAATCTGCAGGATTGCTTTATTCACATTTTAGAAACAAATCTGTTACCCTTAGGCATTCATTTGTGCTTTTATTCTGAAAAATCTATGCTTATCATTTCAGTTTAAGGATCTATTTTATGTAATCATGCTAATGGCAAAGATTATTGAAAAAAAAAAATCCTGCTGGAAAAAAGCATGAATTTAATGCCTTCCTCTTAATATTTATAAATGATTAATGCGGCGTTGCATATTTTTGGCCTGTGGCTAACCGTTCAAGCTTTTTGCAGCCAAAGACCTCTGATGTCAAAAGGTTTGGGCTCTGCTGGCATACAAGTATGATAAGTGCAGTGCAGATTTGCTGTTGGGGGTGTTGTTACCGTCTGCAGGGCACACTGCTGGACTCATAAACGCATTTATAGTGGACTGAAATAGGGTGTAATCTTTGCTTTTAGAATCGTTCAAATAAGTTAAGATTTCGAATGTTGAAAGCTCACGGCTTATGATAATACCTCTCCTCATAATCTTGAATAATCTTCAATCAATGAAGGGTCCTATCAGATTCCCGACAATCATTGACAGCCCGAATATAAGAATATATAATAAAAAATTAATAAAGAACAGGCTCTAACTTTGACACGAGATATATCTCCACATCTATCAGATAAGACTGCATAATTAAAATGCCAAGTGTGAGTATGGAGTGAAGGAGAGGTTTTTTTTTTTTTTTTTATATTTTTGATATAGAGATTTACTTTTTCCATGACTTGTTTAAAGTGAAGAGTTTAAAAAAATGTGTTGCTGTAGTTTTGACAATGCAATTAAAGGTTTGTAATCCCCACCTGGGCTTTTTTTTTTTTTTGATTCTGTCAGTTTGGACGAAGAACGTGATGAAGTGCGGTGCAGCGGTGACAGATGCAAGTTTATTAAAGGATTGGAGTCTCGGAGGGATTCGAGGTGTTATTTTACAGCACGCAGAACCTGAACTGAGCCGCTTCAGCTTGTTTACATTAGCTGTGGCGGAAACCAAGTATGAGCAAAGTAAATGCAGAGCATCAGGATGCCCCCCCCCCAAAAAAAGAAAAAAAAAACCCTATTTAAACGCTACACACCACCACGGGTCAAACGTTACTCAGGCAAACGGTGTAAACGACGAGATTTCCCGCTTCCTCAAACAACCTTGCTAAAAATCCGTCCCAACTTGGCTGAATAAAGTGACATATTTCACATTTCAAAATACCAGCCTCTCTGACACGCACATTCCTTCCCTCTCCTCCTCCCTTGCCTTTTGTTTTCCTTGACACGTGCGCGCCAATTAGCATTTTTCAGCCATTAAGGAGGAAAGAGAAGCAGCCAAATGTTTGTCTCTCCCAGCTCTTTTTCCGACAAGAGTTTTCGAATGTCAGTGAGGGAGGGGGGAGAAAAAAGAACATTCAGACAGAATGTGGAATATTATCCTCAGTGTTAACATTATCTTCTTCACATAACAATTACCAGTAGCTTTGTCTGGGAAACTGGTGTGACAACGCAACCAATTGGGTTTACGAGAGCAGTCGTCAGTCCACATTTAGAGCAATTTAAAATGATTTTCAGCGAGAGTACACAAGCAGTCGGGATTACTTTCATCTCCAGTGACGTCATGTAAACCTGTATAACATTTCGTTTTGTGAATTTTTTTATATTTTGACTTCTGAGCACAATGAGCTCCTTTCAACCGCGTGCGGTAAAACGTAAAGCAGTCTGCAAGAACTACATCTTAATGCTAACTCGGGCAGTAAGACGATAGATAGATAGATAGATAGATAGAAATCGAGCCTTTTTGTCATCAGGTCCTCTCGTGTGTCAAATTAGGGCGTCCTAATCTTTTCCTTTTACTCTTGAATTTAAATCTGCAAATCTCATATTGCACACATCCCTCGCTGCGGGGCTTTCGGTTGCTAAAATCTGTCACCGCAGCTGGTGTGTCGTACATTAAGGGAGAAAATGCTCTTAAAAAGGTGCTTTTCTGACATTAACATGACTTGTGTGCATAGCGCCGGTCGATCTGTGTAGTTTGAGGCATATATTTATGAATAGGAACCTTTAATTAGGGCTTGTGTTTCCTCCCTAGTCACATTGAGGGATGGTCCTCGCCGACATTCATTAATGATAATCACCAAGAGCGATGGCATAGCTACAGGCCAAGTCTCAGGGGAGCCGACACTTGAAAAGAAGCATTAAATTACACAGAGGGACTCTTTAATTGCAAAAAGGAAAATATATAGCCATCATTGTTAAATATGATCTTTTGTAAGCCTTTACTGGTTCAAGGATTTGTCCCAGGGTTTTCTTATCCTCACATTCGTTTAAACGAATCTAGGGCCACAGTTTAGCCGTAATACGTCACAGAACCTTCGCGCATCGAGATGTTTGCCTCGGTTTTATGTATCGCAAACAAAGCACCAGCTGTAAATAAATCTACAGCAAAACCTGAAATCTCGGCAAACCTGCACGTGGAGACGTACAAATCTCAAAGATGATTAATGCAAAAACATCTACGTTGTGTTTTTGAAAGTGCCTGAAATTGTACATGGGCTTTCGCTACTTAAACGTGTCTGCGATTCAAGCGGAGCGTGTGAGCAGTGGAAACAGGCTGTCAGGGAGGCAAATAAAGGAGAAAAAGTGTTTCTGTTCCCAGATTCTGTCGTTTGGCAATAAAATGGTCTTGATATAAATAAATAAATAAAAGTTATGCATGAACACACACACACACACACACACGCATACTCATACACACCCAAACTCCTGACCTAATTGCTCAGTCTCATTCAACTAATTAATCACAGCTGACTTAACATGGTGACAAGGTTAGGTAGGTGACATTCTCCAAAAAATCCTGTCTTTCTGTCTCCTCTGTTGCTTTTTTCCTTTTTACCCTTATTTATTAACCATTTCACCCCTTCTCTCAGATTTTTTTAAAACAGGTCCATCTTTTTAAATTTTTTTGTCCTTTTCACTTCTATCCTTCTTTCCATCTTCCTGCCCTTTGTGTAGCTTTTGTCTCTTTCTGTCCTTCCTATCTCTGCCCCCCCCCTCACCATCAAATCATGTCTAGTAAAGGAGTAAATGGGAGAGCATAACTTGGCCCACATCTATTTTTACCTGTTATTGAAGGTGGATGTGTGGGGGGCCCTAGCAGAGGTGAGAGTGGGCATGCTCGGGAAAGAGGCGTGTGTGAGTGTGTGTGTGTTGGTGGTGGTGGGGGGTTAGGGGCGGGGTCACAATGCTCCATTAATCAAAAAGAATGACACTCATGTCGTCCGTGACAACCATCCTGCCACCCGTACGTCTCTTCCCCTCCTCCTCCATCCCACTCAAACAGGACAACTTTAGTGATGGGGAGGGCGAGAAAGAAGAAGTAGAAGAAGAAGAGAATGAGAGGGGGGGCTGGGGTGGGCAAACTTTATTAATCAAGCATCTCAGATTAATTGTTATGAAGTGTCACCCATAAATTCTCCATTTGGATTTAATAATCTTGGAGGTAGACTTAACAATCTCTGTCGTGATTTGAGTTTTATTGAAGAGGCTGCAGAGAGAGAGAGGGGGAGAGACAGAGCGAGAGAGAGATGCAGTGACACAAATAGCTTCTCAGCGGACAGTCCCTCTCCGCATGACAGTTATGAAATACAATTATCAGCAAGATCTGCTTAAGAATTCATCAACTGCACCCTGCCTTCCAAGGAGAGAAGGGGAAAAAATATCCTACATACAAAGCAAGTCTTAACTGATAAGTCTTCTCTTTTCCCTGCAGCCCTTAAACTATCATTTCAATTCCTCTGTCTCAGACATGTTAAGTCACTGTAAAGGTATGGTACACGTGTGTCTTTGAAAGCTCCCCGAGCCTTATATAAAGCATAAATCATCAGGTAATCAGGGACTACGGTAAATGACACACCGCACGCAAACCGGCATGATAGCGAGCATCTCGTTTGAAATGTACAACCCGTTGGTTTGCGTCAGGGTCAATATTAGCAGTTAATCTGTGCGTGCGGTGAAAACATACTGTCAGTGAATTGTACAACACACTGTCAGCTCTCAAAAGTAACGGAATCATAAAAAGGCAAATGATTTCAATCAGCTGTCGTCTAATTGCAGTCGCATCTTTTGAAACGGATGAAGAACGGCCACTATGTAGGTTGACAGTATGCATAAAATTAGCATAGCTTTGCATATTGCAATTCCATTAGTGGTAGTGTTATTGGAGGCTTGGGCTTTTCCTTCTTATTGCACAGTGGCATTGTCTTAAAGGGACACGGGCAGGATGATAGTAAAAGATAAGAATCATTAGGACTCAAAGCGGAGCTAATTTCTACATCAAAGAGCAGAATCTCGCATGATAACGTCGTCCGATACGAGGAAGGTGTTTTATAAGAAAAGCGCTCTGACAAAAGACAGATCTGAGAAATGGAAAGGGGCTCTGTCTTTGCTCGGAATATTAATGGTAAGTCTTTCTGTGACCGTTTTTGGAAAATGCCGGTGAAGCTTGTTAAACATGTGCCTTTAACTACACTTTCCCCTGCGCGAGATATCGTCCTGATCAATGATGCCTCGCCCGTGTGAAAAATGACTATAGCTGGATTCACGGTAAATGTTTTAGCTATCAACACTCCTTCATGGCCAATCCCTCACTGACACTACATCCTGGCGGCAGCCTGGTTGAATCCAAGCCCGTCTTCTCCCATCAGTGATTGCAGTTGTCAGCCGGTGATGTGTGGCTCCTGAGCGATCGCGTCGCTTCTGGCTCATCGGTTTCGGTGAGTTGCGAGCGCTAATTCAGCGAGGTGGCGGAGAAATTTTCTAATAATTTTGTGACACTGGAGCACCGCAAGAGGCCAGACCACAGACAGTTTGTTTACACTCACTTCGATAATGTAATTAAGACCAGAGTAAAGCAACACAAATTACTACAACTACCATGTGAACTTTTTTTAATTATATGAATTAAAGTCATAATCAGGGAGCATCAAACTCAATTAAGAGAGCTTGATTGCATGTCAGTCTCTTCCATCACTCATGTCAGTTTAAGTCTTTATTAAGCCAAGGAAAGCAGTTTGTTTAAAGCGATGCAAGGATTCTTGAGGAAAGAGCCAACATTTTGCTTCTTGAGCTTAGCAATCTGACAATTCACAGACTAGCCATATTGTTCTGCAGAGACGTACAGTGGCCGTGCATTAGTCACCGATATATGTGTAAATATACTGCTTGTTTAAAACTGCAGCTACTGTAGGCACAACCAGGTGGGTACCATTAAGCACACCCAGCTCTTTAATGTGCATTTAACCCCAAAAGAATGGAAATGCCACAAATGCACACCAAGAAAACAAATACAATGTGTCTTTTATACAATTAAATGATTGAATACAATTTTTCTGCATGCAAAACCTTAATGCTGTTCATGTCCATGCAGTTCATGCATCTTCCACTCAAGCAGAAATCCCCAAACATGCCATTAGGGCTGGGCCATATCATACCGTTCACGGTAATACCGGTATAATGTTGGGCAACGGTAAGAAAATGAAATATCGCGATAGAATATGGGTAAAACACGCATGCGCAGTGCCTTTGTTTTCATACGCACATGGCGGAAAAAGCATGGTGGTGACGGAGAATGAGAAGGGCGAAAGCGGATCGTTGAATGAAATGGATGAACCAGAATTGGTTTGTAAAAATGCTGCAACTTCAGTGGTGTGGAACTGGTTTAGCTATCGTCCGTATGATACACAATAAAGCACTATTTTTGGTAGAGCATGCTAGCGGGCCGTCGTTATTACCGTGTTTTTTGGAAAATACGGCACACTTAAAATCAATCTTTTGATTTTTCTGAAAATCAACAATGCCCCTTATAATCAGGGGTGCACATAAGTGGTCGCTGTCAAAAAAAAAAGACGCGCACCAGATAAGAAGGTGCAATGCGCGTTTGCATACATAAGATTTTCTGGAGGAGGACAGACATTTGTTTAGAACTCTTAAAGATGTCGAAGCAAGCTCCTTTAAGCAATTACTTTGGTGTTCCTCCACCTCCAAAGAAATGCCAGAAGGAGTCCGAACCGCGAAAGAAGTGCGTATTCTCAGAAAAGTGGTTGCAGCATGTGAGCTGGCTTCAAACAAATGATGAACGCACAGAGATGTGGTGCAGAATATGCTGTGAAAATCCCACTCTAGCGGACAACAACAGTGCCTTTTATATGTACGGAAACGCGCATTGCAACTTCTTATCTGGTGCGCGTCTTTTATTTTGACAGCGAATGCGCACCTGCGGACCGCTTATGTGCACCCCTGCTTATAATCCCATGTTGCTTATGTAGGAATTCTGGTTGTGTTTACTGACCTCGAAACGATTTTATGTGGTACACGGCGCTCAAAAATCTGTCAAATGTTTCAGTACGACTTTGCTAAGCTACGAACCCGCACCGCTTGATGGATTGTCGGTGCATTACAGCTATCGTAGGCAGGAGCCTCGCTGAGTGATACATACAGTGCTTCAACATAATATTACTGTATTGTGTGTGTATAACCTCTTTTTAAGTTTTGTGGATATTATACATGGTTATGCTGAGGATATGTCGGCCAATTTCCACTGGAAATGCCTTTTGGTTAAACTGTCAGCAAGGAATTTGCATTTGCACTGTTAAATTTTTATATAACTTTAATGCACATAAAAACAGCTGCTTGTTTAAGTGAAAATACATTGATGGTTTTTTTGCACTAATAAAGTTGAGGAGTTGTAAAGTATTTTGTCTAGTGTCAATTATATCGTCAGTTATATCGTTATCGCAAATTTTCAAATGTATATCGTGATAAATATTTTTGGTCATATCGCCCTGCTCTAGTTGCCATGGTGGTATTTTTTTTCACTTAAAACAAACAGTTTGAGAAATTAATATATAACAAGCTTTGTTTTCATTTACAAATACCTTTTTTTGGTCAAATTTGAGATTTCTAAGACAGCGGTCCCCAATCTGTTTTGCGCCACGGACTGGTTTATGTCATTTAAGCATTTAAGGTGTTGCGGATAAATACAAAAAAATAAAACCAGTACCGGTACCAAAAAAAAGAAGATTTATTCATAAAACGGGAAAAGATCCAGGGAAACTGAGTTAATGATAAAAATAATAAATAAATAAAGATAAAAACTGATAGAAATCCCGAAAACCATAAATTTCACACCCGAGCCTCAACTCTCGCGGCCCAGTACCAAACGAATCACAGATCAGTACCTGTCCGTGGCCACTGTTCTAAGATCTTGATTGGCTGGTGCTTTGACTCATTGTGTGCTGGAGTATACTGTATACTGGTTTCACATGTGCTCGTGTGGTGTGACGTCGTACGTGCCGGCACTGGCACTTCATGCATGCAGTATGCAGGTCTCCCAAGACAAATAGCAGGATCCTGTGATGTTGGCATGGGCCCAAACTTTATTAAATATATACATTAATATATTATATAATAATATATTCCTTTTCTGAGCAAAGCATAAACCTGGTTTATGTTATAGAAAAGGTGTGCGGCAATCCGTTTCACCATCTTTTCCTAAAACTGTAAAAACTGCAAATACAATCAAAGGCTTTGCTCGCTACCATTAGCATTTGTGTTTCTGATTAAAATAACAATGTCTGTGAATGCTTACTGAAGTACTCATGCTAATCCAAAACAGCGCTTTTCCCGTTTCACTACATGCTCTTTTTGTTTTGTTTTAACCCAAACCCCGAATTCCAGGTTGTTTTTGTGTACAAACTGTAACCAAACCTCAGCTACTGCACTGCCAAAGGAAAAGGGCTGTCATCAGATCAGAAAATGCTTTGATGTGTGATTTGTTCTGTATTTTCTGTGTGTTTTCAACCATTTCCTCTTTGGTATGTTTACCAATCAGCCATTAAAGCGTTGAACTTTGTCACGTTTTGTGTTTTGCCCACAGTTTTTGAAATCATTTAATGTTTTCTCCCACCTGGAAATCACTCATAAAATCGGATTGTGAGATACACTTCCTAGTGAATAAAAAATAAAATAAAGGATCAAGTCTCCTCTTCTATGCCTACTTTCTTCATTGCGTCTGCCCCGGTGGTCAAGGACACCCGTATCAGTGGACGCCAGGGTAGGCCCCATCCATCAGAGAGCTACGTGTAATGGAATCAACCGGTGACAATGATCATCAGCACTGCAAACAATGGCCCATAAACGTCAACTGACAAGTGGTCAAATGTGAGAAAAGCGAGATGGGGGGGCTGGGCGAGTGTTTGAAGGTTTGTATATGTGTGCGCACCCACACATGTGAGTCTTTCAGACACACACACACAGACAAGGAGAGATGGAGAGGGACTGTAACATAAGGTGAGGCTACTGTAGAGTAGCAGAGAAATGGTGAGGAGGAGAATTCCCCCAGGGGATGATGTGGCGGACCAACCCACTACCTCTGAAAACAAGAGTCCCCCCTTGGGTGGGAGTTCAAACATTTCTCTACCTACTTCCTACTTTCTCTTTATTTTTCTTCTCTCTTCTTTAAGATTAGTTTTCCTGGGAGTTTTATCAGATTGCTTGCAGCGGTGAGGGTCAGGAGAAGAGAGATGGCTCTACTATACACGTTTTTTTGTTTTCTTTAATGACAATTCTCAAAAATACTTCCAGCCAAAGGCTTAAAAATCGCCTGTTCTTAATACGTGGCAAATCATTACTTTCCTTTCTCCCTCAGTCAGCGTTAAATAAAACCCAATTAGAGAGGCAGAGGATTTCAAAGAAAGCAGAATGATTTCTTTTTTTTTTTACTCTATTCATCTTAAGTTTCCATCACAAAAAAAAGTAGTTGCTTTTGTCAGACGGGGTGTTTCGTCACTCCTTTTTTTTTTGTCAGCTGGTTTCTCACTCTGTAATACTCTCTCTCTCTCTCACACACACACACCACTTTAATTAGCCACCATTTGTCTCAGCTTTCCCTCTTTTTCTCTGTTTATTCAAACGTCAGGAATGACACTGGCCAATTAACGCAGTATGAAATAGTTTAGCCCTCTGCAACACTTGGAACAGTACAAACCAAGTGAGATATTTGCACCGAGCTCAAGGACCGGTGCGCTGTGAGAGCTGAGGTGTAAGGAGTGGGATCGCTACAGTAGCATTTGGCAAAGACATTTTTGTTGTTTTTCTTTTTATAATCTAGCAGGAGGGTCATTATTGTTTGTATAATTTTATTTCAGACTTTCAAAACAAAAGACGACTTTGTTATTGGCACAAAGCGCGTGCAAAGTTTGAAAGCGTGGATCATTATTTCGTGTTTTGTCATTAGCGGCAGGCTAAATTGACCCTGAGATTGCCTCACTCTTCAAAAAAACCCAACAAAATCCTGAAATCTAGGGCAACAGCTGGATAATGGGTGCTGCAGTGATTTACTAATTGTCTTCCGGACTCAGATTAATAATTGGCAAAGCTTTAGCTGAAGTGCACATCTAAGTAGTCTTTGTCGTGGACTTGTATCTTCAGAAAAAGAAAAAAAAAAGCACAAAAGGCAGCTGAGACGATATCATTACCGCTCTTTCCAAATTGAAACAGTCATCGAGAGCGTCTTTAAAATGTCTCCGGAAGCTTTCTTTTTCTTTTTTTTTGTCGAGTGCAAATGACATCTCGCTCATTTTGCTGTTGGCTACATGACTGATGTGTTGAATAAGACAGTCCGTTTTGATGCTTTTGAAGGATCCCGGTTTGAAGTATATGATTCTGAAGTGCCAGCATATGCTTAGCGAGATAAGTAATTTGACACACAGACATCACAGCCCGCAAATCTTTCGTCTGGCTGCCTTGAGTGTCCACGTCGGGCGCTTTTTCAAGAACACTTTACAACTGTCACAACTGACTGTCACCGTGCAAACGACACACGCAAACGAACTCATTTTGAACACAGATTAAGACAGCTGTCATATCAAAAAAAGATGCTGACGCAAAGGCGCAAACCAAAACCAAGAGGGGAAACGAGAGAAATCTGGCACAGCGGCATCCTTTTGTATCCTTACTCACTGAATATCTGAGGCGTGTGGATATGTTAAGATGCAGTTTGAATTCTTATTTAGTGATTTACACCCATTTGCTTTCAGACGTGATGGAAACTATTGCTGAGGTCACACTGACAATAGCCAATCCCCCGACCACTTGCTCAACTAGCGCCATCAGCAAAATTAGCAGGTGAAACGCCCGCTTACATTCTAACAGGAAGAGATGCTCATACAGAAGAAGCAGCGTGTAGGATGAATGGCTTAGGGCGAAACATCTGGATCACAGCAGCTGTTGTCACCTACAAACCGCTTGCAGTCACCCGGGAGAAAAGAACACCTCTTTGTTTTGGGGATAAAATGCAGTTCATGTAAGTTCATAAATACACGGTGTGAGCATCCTGTGGGCATGTAAACTACTAAGCCTGTGCATGGCATAATGCAGTGGTTCCCAAACTTTTTTTGCTAGGCCCCCCTTTGTTTTACAAGAAAAATGTTCGCGCCTCCCCCCGCGCACGCGCAAACACATCCTCCAACCACACACACCCATATTTTGCTCCACTGCAGTTTATTTCACACCTCAAACATTTAGTAAACAATTAAGTAAATAAGTAAATAGAAGTAATCTGCAATAAATTACAAGTAGTAAGAAAATAAACTACTAACTCTTTTACGCTACGTCCGCACCTACACGGGTGTTTTTGAAAACGCAGCTGTTTCGTCCACACGTAAACGCACGCAACGTCAAAGGTACGTCACGCTGTGCGCCACGTTATTGTTTACATGAGATGAATTGCAGAATGGCAGATATTCAGATTAACAGTGACAGTATTTTGTCTCTATCAACAAGTTTTACACGCACTCAGTTACTATTTAGAAAGGCAGAGAAGTCACGGTGTAATTATTTTACGTGTAGTTGTTCTTTTCCTGTGTAATAATATTCAACATTGCTATCAATACATTTCTTAAAAAATGCCTCTCTGTGCAAAATGGGTTCAAAAACATAAACAGCTGTGGGATACTGTTTGTCCGGGATTTGAACCGAGGGAACAAATCGTGGCAGGATCAGCCTGATGTTATTTGTATCCCGCTGTAACTTTACTGTATAAAGAGCTAACATCTCCAAAATGTCAGGAGTAGTTAGTCATTACAACAAGTGTTTGTGAACTAAAAATCAAGAATGTGGGACACTGTTTGTCTGTGATTTGAACAGCCCAGCGCTGCTCCCGACGAAGGAAAAACCAATTCTGCAGGGGAGACCTAACTTGGCACTTGTGCAGGTGAAGCCAAAGGGAATTTATGCTTCACCACATTTTCTAGTCTTTGGCTTAGAATGAAGTTGGTTTGGAAACATATTCAGCGATGCTTCATCTCATGCTTTGCGTTTGTGTGGGCACCCTGTCAAAAACCTGTCCATTATGCTAGCAGTGTCCAAGCGTTGTTTTTTTTTCTTCCCCCTTTTCATACCCCCCCCCCCCTGCAATGGCTCTGTGCCCCCCCTAGGCGGGCCCCACACTTTGGGAAGGTCTGGCATAATGGATAAATTATAACCACATACCTAGCTCCAAACCTGGCATTAAAAGACGCAAATCTTTGCGCTGCTGTATTCAGTCTATTCAGTATCCAGTCTATTCAATAAAAAATTTAATATAGCAATCAAAATTTTAATTCTCTACCCTGTGAAAATCAAAAAAATCCCTTTCCGATTGTGGATTACACATCTGTCATTTGGGGGTAAGCAGCAATCCAACACTAACGCCTACGTGACACAGTATTTGGTCTGCTGTGTGGAGGTGAGTGAGATTTGAACTGTGTCCTTGACCATTAAATTATAGACCTACATGTATATATTCATATAATTCTAATGTTTAAAAATTCTAAAAACGCAGCCTGTTTCTAATTCAGTGAATAAATAACGTGAATGAAAAGAGACAAAATACCTGTGCAAGCCCAACCACTGGGCTAGCATCCCAAACAGCCTTTCATTACCATGTGTAGACCAAGTTTTCTCCGGTAGAAAACTAATACAAAGGATGTTACATGTTAGAAAAAATGCAATTAGGTTATTTTAACATTTTGCTAAAACATTTTTTGACAATATGCAAAGAAAAGTCTGTCTAAGATATGTGAAAAATTATATCTCTATTTTCACATGAAACACGTGAGACATCTAGTAAGACATTAACCACATAGCAACGGTTAAGTGACTACTTTGTTTTTGTACAACTAGCCTCTGAAACATATGAAAAAAAAATGCTACAAGAACTATTGTGTGTCAGACAAACCAACAGGTGTAGTAGGGTGAAGCAGGCGTTGAATCCACCAAGTCTCTTTTCGGTTTGTTACTTGCAGACGATACAAAGCAATGCTCTGTTGCAGGCACGCAGACGGTTAACGTTCTAGATGTCCAGCTCTGATGGGAGACGCGTCCCCAACAGATGGGCAAAAAGAGTAAAGAGAAAAACAACAAAGTCAAGAGGGTAAAAACGGAGACATCAGAGAGATACATCATCATCCCACCTCTCTGACACTCTGTAGGGCTTGACCTTACCAGGCTGCTGGGTTGTCAGAGTGGCCTAATCAAGTAGTAGGCAGGGCCGCCAGACCTGCCCTGGTCGGAGAACACGCACAACCCTGACTTGATGAGTCCAGTCTGTGATACATGCGTGAGGGAGCATTTAAAAGTGGCATTTTTACCTTTTTTCATTTTCACACAAACATCACAGCTGAGATGTAGGTCAAACAGCAACAGCATACACATCCAGAGTGACAGTAAAGTACTACAGAGTATTAAATACAATACTTGATGTGCCAGAGAGCCACTTGATAAATAAAGAGTTTTGCCTTTACAGATTGTGTTATACTGTTTTTGCTACATTTCACTCCAACTGAGAAAAAAAACTGCAGGGCTGAGCGAAATCAAACTCTCTCTAACACAAAAGTGCATGCAGTATTTTTTAACCCATAAGCCTTTATCTATCTATCTATCTATCTATCTATCTATCTATATATATATACATACACACACACATATAAATAAATGTCTACTCAGACAGTTATATCTTGATAATGGCAACGTATTTTACACAGACACACATAACTTCAGATTTTTTTTAGACGGTGGAATTAATTCCATTGCTCCTCACAAAATCTAATTTAAAGGTGATGACTAAGAACATGAATATCATTAGAGGCGTATTAAAAAATATTATTGACCTTTCTGTGGCTGTGCGAGTGGACATCAAACCCAACTTTTTAACATCTCTCCCAAGCAGAGTGTTATTATCATATGCCGGTCTTAATAAATTATTTCTGTCACACTGTAAAATAAGTAAAAAAAAAAAAAAAATTAAGCACAACTCTACAGTTTTATGAGCCTGTAAAGGTGAAGGCCATGCATATTAAGTTTTTCATGCACCGTGAACTTTGGAGGTATGCTACAATAGGTTACATAATTAATTTCTGCAGGAAAGCTTGAGCCATATATTTCAACATTTTTTCCCCCTTATGCTTAAAGGGTGATGCTGCCACAGACGGGGGATACTGTAAAACTGGGAGAATCACCGTGGTCGTCGTGTATCGAGGTTCAAAGTTCAGTTTTGCTGACTCCTATGCAGAGAATTACCACAGAAAAAGATAAACGAACAGATATAAGATGAATAAGTTTACGATAAAGTATTTAAAGACGCTGTGAAAAACAAATGGTGCTAAAGTTTTCATTTCTTTTCATATCAAGAGCTTGTTTTCACCATGAGAGATTTTTAACGCATTCATAAACATCAAGTTACACTCACCATCCTTACAAATGCGCACCTGCACACACTATTTGTACTCAGTTGTAAACCGTACAACCACATGATGAATCCACCTCAGTCGGTGCAGAAGGTGATTGTTGGCTCTGAGCGCTTGTCACTTTGTGGTTGTGCGGTTGTACTAATGCAATCATCTGGTTTACTGATGGGGTAAATTTCCACCTTCGTGACATCCGCTGAAATCATTTTGCTTCATTTCTCGTGATAATTGCTTTGTGGTGCACTTTTTCTTATTAGCAGCACCTGCTTTTACTCATTTATTCTTCGCTAAGATTTCCACTTGAGGAATGACAATGTCAGGCTTTAAGAGCCATGCGAGGTGTTTAACAAACTCTAAATATCAGTTAACATATGAAATGCTGAATATGACTATCGTTCTAGATTAGTTTGGTGCTACTATAATATATACACTCAGAAAAAGCCTTTGATGATGTGGCCAAACGCACAGTGCAACAAAGGCCATAAATACGACCTTTTATTGGCTAAATTTCACTGAACTAGGAAAGCCTAAGTAATCAGTTTTATATCGGTTCAATTTGAGGTTCGCAGCAGATGAGAAACTGCTTTAGACCAGTAAAGACTTTTATGAGAGCAAAGTAATTTATTCAAGAACTTCAACCTGAAAAAAATCACAATAATAAGTCAACGCTTTGGTCCAGTATACTTGTTACTTGCATATTTCAAACAATACCATTCTCACAGTTCGTAACCATCATGGTTTCCACACTGAATCACACAAAAGCGTCCAGTTTAGTTTCACTGAACAGCGTACAGAGCCGAGGCTTTGGTGCTCTAAGCACCGGCATCCTGTTGTGATTTTCATTTGAGTCACAGTGTGGCAGATTGGTTAATTTGATAAGCTCACGCTCGCTCCCTCAATCACTCTCTCGCATATATTTCCCGTTTTAAACTTCATCAATGAATGCCACACTGATGCTTGTCTTATCTACATCATTAGTAAATTCTTTTAGATCCAGCTGTTTTGTGACTGCTTGTGTTCGACTTTTTTAATCTTGCCGTTTATAAATTGATCAGTATAATTCAAAAGTGCAATTTATTATTTATTTAAAAGTAAAGTTCAGATGTTTTCGGTTGTTTGCTTTATTGAACCATATTGCTAAAATGAGACGCAGGTATTTTTCAGGCCTTTCACTCTTTGACTCTTAACCACTGGTTCCAAAATACTTTCTCTAAACTCCTGGTCCACTTGATCATGTAACAGCACTGTAGGTTCATCTCCAGGTCATTGCTTTTAATTATTGCACCCTTATTTCTTTTTTCTTTTTTTTAATTTCTCATACTTTTTATTGCCAGCTGTTGTGACAAACTGTTCTACATACTGCTATACCCATGAGCCTCTGCAGGCACTTCTATATGCCCGAGACACCTGTCATAGTAGCAAATCAAAGCAAATTCATACACTCTGTCATTGGTCCTGGGAACAAACCACCTGCACAAGCTCCAAAAAACCATCTTTAAGTAACCATCAGTCCACAGGAGAACTGTTGCAGGCTGCCTTCTATACAGTCAGGTTGCACAAACACAGCAACTTTTGATTTTGCAAAGAGGCAGGCTTAAAGTGTTGTCACGAAAAAGCTTGCTTTTACATATAAACAGGATAGTTGTCATTAAAGTTTGATTTTTATATAGTCAGGATTTCTCAAATTTATCAGAGGATCCACATACAGTGAATCTTCATTTCTTAAATTTAAGATGTCTCACCAACTCCCTCGACCACTCGAGTCCAACATGGTGAGATCTGCCAATTTAGGAGACTCAATCCCTGCGCTAAAAATGTGTTATTTTCAGCTTAATTCCAGTGATATTATAATTTTGTTTATTTTTCCAAATTATTCTTTCTGTATTTAGTGAGGAGTCAAACAAAATTCTGCTGCAGTGACTGTTAAGTGATGTATGGGTGACATACATTAAGTGTGATACAATGGAAATGGAAACCGTAAAAAAACGTTTTAAAAAAATCAAAAGAACTAGGATTTAAATTCTTTTTTAAAAAGATGCTAATAATTGCTGGATGGATGATGACGTTCCTGCACAGTTTCATGCAGACTGACCCGCCTGGAGGAGAAAACATACCTATAGATATACATGCATACATACACGGTGATCCTTATCATGAGGTAGGTGTTGTAAGAAGTCAGTTGACGGTTATACTGAATCCCAGTAAAACTGGCAAATCAGGGCAATGTCAGAAAGAATGAGGCTGGAGTCAGTTTCTATGTATCACACACTGGATCTTCACCTTTTAGAGACTTTACTGTTGGAAAACGTGAGAAGCTTCCAGAGATTCTTTCCATTGCTTTGTTGCAACGGTCATTTCCAAATCCCTTTCCTGAGTAGATTTTAGAAACAGATTGATTCTGCTTACTAAGTAACTGATTATTAAAAAAAAGGAGATTAAGGAGATTCTCAAAGGCTTAGCATGAAACATACTTTGTAAAGAAAGGTGACTCTTCAGGTAAATTTTAAAGGAGGGTGTGTTGTGCTAAAGTCACACTAGAGAAGTGGTTGGAGACATCGGCCTAACCGAAATTATTGTGACCCTGTGCATTGAATTCTCACTGCTTTAAAGATGGAGAACAGGTCTACAAAATTCTTCTAAAAGAATGACACAGTTGCTACAGGACAGTAAACCGCAATAAGAGCTCAGCAACCTTACATTTATATAGGAAAATAACCACAATACAACCAGTTGAGTTCAGTCCCCTTTTGGAAAGAGGTGTCCTAGACAAGTTCAGCTTATTGGCGCATGCTGACTCAAAGTGATTGCAAAATGTTGGCAATGGAGAAAGACAACATGACTGCAGTCAGTCTTAATTGGATCATCCCATATGGAAAAGAAATAGTAAAAACTTATCAAAGACTTGCATAAGATGTGGCCTACTTCATATAGTGAATCATATAAGGCTTATATGATTTACTCATGAAAGTGGCCACTTTCTCATTACTTTCATTTATTGTTTTAGTAAAGTATCCAAAACATACAAGTTTCATTTATATAACTTTTCAAGGATCTTATATCTGTTTTTACTCTTGTATGCTTTTCATACAAGTTTCACACAAGACAGATACAAACTTTATAAGATTTATATATATCTTTTCCATATGGGATGATTCGTTGAATCTGTTTGTTTGGAGACGGGTTGCCTCCCACCAGGCAACCTGTGTGCTCACAAAGAGAGTGTTGCATGATCAACCTCAGGGCAACTATTTGCAATTGTTTGCTGAATGCAAAAATGCTATTTTTACTATGTTATTTTACCCATTAGTTTTAACAAAGCTACTAACCTGGAAAA
This sequence comes from Simochromis diagramma, assembly GCF_900408965.1. Classification (NCBI taxonomy): domain Eukaryota; kingdom Metazoa; phylum Chordata; class Actinopteri; order Cichliformes; family Cichlidae; genus Simochromis; species Simochromis diagramma. The sequence continues at coordinate 9,322,709 of NW_024387523.1, read as the reverse complement.
ATCAGGGGAAAAATGTGACTGTGGCAAATTCCCTTTATTTTATAGTAAAGGAAATATTTTATTCACAAAAAGAGCTTTTATGTTACTTATACAATTCTGTTTCTCAACATCAAAAGCACCATCCAAAATGGACTTAGGACTGAATGGTTGGGACAAACTGGAAAAAGAAGAACGGTTTCTTGCCATTAATGCCATTTCCTTTCAGAATTCCATGTTCTTCACAGACTTAGTCGCTCTTTAAAAGAGAACTGGTGCCTCTCATCACTAAATATTGCAGCAGCTAGTTCATGAAGACACCTTTTCCAAAGGACACCCTGTGTGCAGCTCTGTGATGACAGAGAAAATGGCAGCATTTGATGCTTCCATGGAAGAACTGCAAGCACACCGGCTACTGATCACCTAAAACTGTCTAAGGTATCAAATATCAGATATGACTGTGTGGACAAGACTGTAATCATAATGGAAATCTTATGGGTCCAGGTTTACTCGAGCGTCTTACAGAAGAACATTTATTTCAGAAAGCTCGACCACAGAGAAAGTCTGCACACACTGTCCGCTCTGAAAGCCATAACAAGCCATTCATGTGTATTGTACATTAATCTCCATTCAACTACAATCACTATAACAGGCAAAAACTGTTTTTAATATTATGTTGGACAAATAAGTAATCCCTGTTTGTTACAATGACACGTTTTCACTCGCTGGGCATTGAGAAACCTAGTTATTCTCACCCACCTCCGAGTGTCTCAGGTGTGAAGTTTTACAATAGTCGTATATTTCAAATGCCTCAGCCTACTATCATCAGCTCTGCAATACAGACAATGCTGGAAACAGGCACTGCTGCTCTATGGAATCAGCCTCGACAGCTGAATGACGTCAATACGAGAAGCCAGCATTTCTCTGTACTTGACCCCTTACCAGCTAGTGTGAGCCGACACCAATATTGCTCGCTGTTGCCACTCAACTCATGACAGCTGAATGGACACAGAGGGAAAGTTTGGTTCTGTTTCTCGCTCTTCCTTATCTGCCTCTTACAACAGAAAAAACAAGCAAATCCCATGCACTTGGGGAGAAAACGACACGCAACAATGGCATCCACCAATAGCGCTGTCAAACAACGCCATCTCTCTCGGATGTTAAAAGCTTTAAGAGCTGAGGCCTCTGTGACATCCATAGCCTCGGGATGTCAAAGATGGTTGAAGACTTGAGAGCAGGCCTCTTTTTTAAAAATACTGTGTGTGGGTGTGTGAGTGTGCACGTCTCTGAGCAGCAAAAGTGACATTTGAGGGGCACTTTACAGAAGCCAGCGGTTGCTAGGGATCTTCTGTATCACCTAAAGAGCCTTTGTCAGTCATTGGAAAGCTGTCACCTTTCGGGGGGCCGATACGGTAGGGGGAGCCGGCTGACAGGTAGGAATTAATGAGAGGTGTATGACAGCAGACCTCGGTGCTCTGGTGTATGTGTGTGTCTGTCCACATGTGTGTGACTGAGGTCCTTTGTCTCAAGAGGATGAACCACCGTCTTTGTCATCCTGATAGAGAAAGAGGGGAGAGAGGATGTTCAAGAGAGACAAAAAGAAGATTCAAAAGATGCTGTTGATATTTCCAGATGGATAAACATGTAATCCCGTTTCAATAGCCGCTCGCTAACACACATACTGATGCGGGAGTCTCACAATAAACACCTGTGTACAAGTTCAAACTGTGCATGGAAGGAGTGGCCCAGCACGTTGGCACCTTTGGTCACTTCTGCCTCCACGGCTACACGTACGACTACAAGTTCACATCCTCGCAGAACAATTTAAGAAGCTCTTCAAACGTGGTGCCAAATTACATTCACTTTTACAACCATGTGTATCTGTCTGCTGTTGTGTGTGTGCGGGTTGATGTAATAATCTGTGTTCCTTTCCACATTACACAGTTCTCCATCGCAGTAAATGAGTTCTGTCAATGTTTCTGCATCTCAATTACACAACTGAAATAATAGGCAGCGGCGTGGCTAAGGAGGAGGAGGAGTGCAGGGGCAGCTCATCCACAGAGCTGAGAGATCAAACGCTCTCTTGATGACACTTGGTGACTTCCTCTTGCTTAGCAAGATGCAACATGGCCATTACTATTTATAAATCACTGGTATTTTTAAAATCACAGAGAATAAATGTGTGTTGATACAGCGACTAGGCACAACTCAGTGATAAAGTGGGCAATGACAGATGCTGAAAGCCAGTGATAAGTCACTGTCCACGAGCTAGTGCATGTGTCTGGTTATGTGTTAAGATGTATCTTGAATGTATCTTGATTAAAAATCAACAACCGATGCAAATCACTGTATTTGAGTCAAATAACCATTTTAAATCAGAACATGAGGCGGTAATGGTAAGTATAGCAAAAATGCAGTTTTACACTCAGTGTAGACTATTTGATCACAGCCCACAAACTACTCTCGAAAGCTGCTTGCAATAGCTTGTTTTACCTTTTAGAAGTTTTTTTCTTTTTAAACTTTAAATTTGGTTGGCAAATAGCCTTTAAGTTTCATTCGTAGCACACAAGAGTAAAATAACACATAAACTGTTTCTTTTTTCATATGTGTATATATCTGGATGGGGAAAAACATCACACACAGGTAATATTTCATTAGAGTCAATTTAGCTGTGGTGATGCCATGCATTTGCTGTGGCATCATTTTGATAAGCTTATGCAGCGTCACAAACTTTAAGTTTCGCCAAAATCTCCCAGTGTTCATTTTGGACTGCTTCTCCAGCACATCCTAAAGATGCTCAGAGGGGTTAAGGTCTGGACCACAGACAAATAAAACATCGACATCTTTTAGTAGGTCAGAAAGAATAAAGTCAATGCAGAAGAGCCTTAAACCTGCAGTCTTTCTGTAAAGGCCGCCAGATGGCAATAGCTGTGGTTGGAAAAAAAAAAAAAAAACTCCTGGTCTTATGAAAGTGTATGGTAACATTTTTGTATATAGTGTCAGAATAAACTGAATTTTTATACCAAAGCTAGATGAAATCACGTTCTACAATGGCTGCTGTTGCTAGCACTGCTAAGGTTAGCCAGAATGAAAGCTAATGTGACGTCAGCATGTTTGCAGTGTTACGCATGATACAAAGTAGCGCACATTTCAGCAAGTAACATGTTTAACAGTTTTATATAACTCCTTAAAAACGCAAAAGAAATATTTGTTTGGCCAGTCTGTAACTTGGTCCATTAGCATATGCTAAGTTAATGCTAAGTTGCTAAGTAATAATAGGTTTTTAATGTTTTTTTTTAGCGTTTTGGCTTAGCTCAGTGTGTACATCTATTTCTTTTCTTTTTTTTACCAAAGCAAGTGTGTTATAGTCCCATCAGTTTTGAGTATTAAATACTTTTTGTATCTAATATTTAGTAAGATCACAACTGAACATCAGCAAAATACTAATGACAAAAAGCGTCCATGAGCTTGTCTGACTCAATCTTAAAAAATCAGCAAAACTAAAAACAGAACCTTTATTACACTGAAATTTGGGTTCATAATAATTTTCATTTGTGTTTTAAACTATTTTAACATTCTTTAGTGATGAAAGCAAAAGCCAGTCTGAAACATGTCAAGGACGGAGTATAATTATCTTGCTACAAGGCCCGACTGAACTTGAGCAGCTAAAGAAAACATCAAATTTATTTGAACTCTCAGACATTTGACTAAAGAAGAGGATGTGTGAAATCAACTGAGACTGAGAAATAAACATTTTGAGACCGATCTTTGTATTGGAAATCTGACAACCAAAGTCAGCAGGCCAGAGAGACGAGCCCAAGGACACCTGAAAGTGAATAAAAAGAAAGATATGTGTGTTAATGTGTATGTGTTTTCATGTGAGCCAGAAAATTCTGATAGGAAGATGTTGATTTAAATAACTGACTCTCTAAGGATCTGACATAAAACTGCAAAAAGAAGAAAGCAATGGGGAAAAAAAGTGAAAAAGATGGGGGGGGGGGCAGCCTTCACCAAGTGAGTTTATCAGCTTGGCACCTGCTACTGGAACATTCTTGATGAACCAAAGGTTGTCTTCATTAAGCACATTAATATTCATGACGCATGGTAATTTTGACACAGAAAAGGTCTTGGTAACCTTTTCGCGTGTGAAGAAATTTTTTTACTTCTCAAGGAAATTACAGTCCGGCAATGACTTAATTAACGCTCGCTTTCTTGGCCACGGTTTGAGGGCCTGTCAGTTTGGTGCAGCGCTGGCTGTCAGGCATGCCGAGGGCTCGGGGAGAGAAGGATTGAAGGAGAGGAAAAGACAGGGAAGGAGAAGAGAGAGGAGAAAAAGAGCAGACAGATGAAGTCAACATGCACTCATCTTGCCCACAGAACATGGTAATAGGTTTGCTTGTTGCCTTCAGATTTGCTTTTTCCCCCTCTCTTTATCTTGCCTATCCTGACTTTTGGACTTGCTGATATATGACAACCAGAACTTGACCAAAATAGATGAGACAAAAAAAGAAACACATACAAACGTGTGATCTATTTGAAACTGAGATTAAACAATCCGAATACAGTAGTGCTGCCATTTGTAAATGAGATTAATCTATCACTCTTGATTTTTCCTTTAATTAAAACCAGCCGTGCAAGACTCGTGCGCCTCTTTGCTGTTATGACTGACACGACAATCAAACTATAGAACTGCCTAATGGCTGACAATTTTACAGCCATATTAATGCTCATTTTCTCTCTTTCTACCCACCCACCAATCCACCAACGCAGCGACACACACACAGCTTACAAAGTACACAAACTACTTTCCAATATAGTGAATCATTGCATGTCCTGCTCTAACATCGGGGCAGTAAAAAATGTGAACATAAGGTAGCATTTCCTTTATCATGTCCCATAAAAATAGCAATTTGCCCAAGCCCTTGTAGCACAATATGGAAGGCGGTGTGTTTGGCTGATAATGTTGAGATGACAGATCGTTCCATACAGGGAGGTTTCTCTGCTGTCTGCCTGCCCTGCGCAATAAATCGCATGGCGGGACCAAAAGAGGGAGAGCGAGGGAGAGCGCATTTGGAAATGAAAGAAGAGCGCGGGAGGGGTGTGGAGGGTGGCGACAATGAGAGGCGATGAGCTGGGTCAGGGATGTTGCGGAGGGTAAACGGCAACAGTACAGAGACATTCTTTAAAAATTAAATGTTTGTGGGATTTTCCTCCTCCTTTCCCGTTATCTATCGCCATCAACGTCATCGTCTGACCTTCCCGGCGCTGACTAACTAAAGACACTGATGTTCATTACTGGTTCATTGACCAGCAATTGAGATTGGAATGAAAAAATAAATAAATAAATCACACAAGCAAGCTTTACATGCATATTTTATAAGATCCACAGTCAAACACAGTAACAGCTTATCACGTGCGTTGTTTAGATGACAATGAATCATCTCAACGATGAATTTATTGTCACTCTGCACATACTTCATGCATCACTTAATATATTAATCTATTTCAAATAAATGCCCAGGGCTCCTGTGTGCATTTGTGGATGTGACAGTTTGTTGAATATGTAAATGCTGTTGAGTCAGATCCTGGGACTGATAAAGTAGCTCTGTCAATGTGTGTGTGAGTTACACTTTTTTTTTTTTTTGCTCAAGATATGTGGATGTGTGTGTCTCTTCTGCTGTACTTTGTTGCTTTGATCATGCTCACTCAGCTCATTGCTCACAGCAGACGTTGCCTTAAGGTGTGTGTGTTTGTGTAAACAACTGTGTCCTAACTACGTCCTCTCCCCCTTTCCAAGTTCAGCTTATTTGTGTCAGCGCTAAAAAGTACATCTCCCTACCTAACCTGCTGCGGTCTCTACAAGACTGTGACAGTGTTCATGTATATCATTTGATTTGTGCACATAGATTCAAAAGAATACAAACGTATTAAAAAAATGTATTATGATGGATGTCATTTTTGCAGACACTAATCAGTCAAACTGCCCAGTCAACAGACCTTAATTAAAATAAATGATTTTAATTCATGTTGTTATAGCTTCTTTTTCTGCTGCTTCAGTTTCCACTCAAACCGGATCAATCGAGGCCCAGGTTGACAATGACATGTTAGTCATTGTCAACCTGGGCCCCGATTGGTCTGGTATGGAAATCTCTTTGTTGATAATATTATATTTGGCAAAGAACACAGGATTCCCTTCCTGACGCAACCATTCATTCGGATCTTGGCTATGGCTGGTATGGGAAACAAGCAGTTAGCAGTAGCGGGTCCATTCCACTGCAGGGCAACCTGCACGTGGCAAATAAAGCTGATGACTGACTGATGACTTTATAGTTAATTTACTTATTTATAGATATTAAATATATTTTAGCCAATTTTTGTTGTCTATGTTAAGTCTTCAGAAAACACTAAAGGTGCAGGATGGACAGCTAAGCAATGAGTTGAAACTGAGTACATTTCTGTCAGTGAGTCACGGGGGAACCACATATTCTGGTGGCAATACTGTCATTTGTTGCCTTCAAATTGCCAGTTGATAAATTGTTATTATCCAAATTATAGCTCTTTAGACATGACCATTAAGAATTGCATACAAAAAACAAACAAACAAAGCGATCATTTATCTCATTGGTATGAACTGTGTAAATCTTGTGGCATTAATATTTTGCCGCCAGGGAACAGCGATCTCATTTTCACTGCTCAGCACTAGTGTGAGCTGTTTGCATCACTTTTAATGGTTTAAGATTGGACACAATGCTTTAACCTAGCAGCAACCTCTGGGGCAAAAAATTAAGCCAGCAAAAATGCTCTATGCTAGAGTTTCAACTTGAAACTCACATTAAAAGCAAACCACTTCACACATATTCACATTTTGAATTTAACAGCAACAAAATGTTTCTTTGTCTCTCTAGGGATAAGTCCACACCCCTCCCTCTCAGAACTGGTATATGTGTAGATGTATTATGACTCATATATTTGGGTAATGTTCAGGCCTGATATGCTGAACCAAGGAGTTGTAGCTGATAGCTGTCTGCCAGGCCCCGCCTCCTGAAATTCAAGCAACTAAAATGAATCTCTCGACTGTGCTTGCTGGTTCCTTTTGGAGTCTTTTAATTGAATTATCTGACAAATAATGTGATTTGTTGTGTGGTACAGACAACCCACGAGGTTTGTGCTTCAGTTTTTGTGAAAGAAATTCAAGTATTATTAGTCTGATAGCATAGGTAGCTACTAAGTAGCGGACTTAGCAACGATCTGTGGTTGTTTGCTATATGACAGGCGTGGGGTGAATGGTCAACATTTTAAACCACTAGACCATTCAGAATCACTAAAAAAATTCATTTATTTTCCTTTTTGGAAACTAGCAACCTGTGTGTAGTAACATCCTCAAAGTTGACATGACGTAAAGTGCTCTAAGAAAAATTAGCCATCCATTGCTAGCTTATGTTGGTGTGCCGGATTTTGCAAAAAATTACTTGCAGGTAATTGAGGTAAAGCATCAGCCTCAACCGTGCACTCGAACATACAACATCAACTGCTACGGCTGTTCTTAAACAGAATGGTCTGCAGACATTTGCTGTTTGTGGGACGGATACAGTACATTAGTTTAAGGGTTACTAGCCTATGAAGACAAATAACACAGAACGACAAGTGCAGTATCTGCCTTTGTGCCTTTTTCAAATGTGATACTCAACCTTTCATCTGTCCTGCATGCTGTCTTCCTCCTTCTTCATCCCTCCTTCCCTCTCTCTCCGCCTTGTATCTGTCTGCCATTAGGCAGATAGTTGCCGGTCTCATCTGTATCATGTCTCCGACCGTCCCCATAGGAGTACCACACAGTTGCTTGCTTAAGGATTCAGGAGCCACAGCCCCGTCCCACTCACCGATCCCATGGATCAAACTGACACTTGGTCAGCATCAGCACATTATGAACTATGGCCACCTGCCACCGCAGACACATTGTTCCCTCTGTAGTAATGTGAAGAATATAGAGGGGACTGGTGAACTCGGCCTGCTGACAGCTTATTCTCTCTCTTATCTCCTCTGCGGTGTGTGTCTGTGAAAAGTGGACGGTAGGACTGCATTGAAATGTGAGGGTGTGGATCATCCTGTAGGCATGAGTTACCTTTCTTGCATACTGACATTTAGCCAGAATTCAAATGTTTAAACTGGGGCGTAAGTGAGTTTTACTTGCGCCGCCTTTCAAAAAAACAAAGCAGATGATCTCTTAACATCATAGCTGGTCATTTTTAACAAAATCCAGGGTATTTAGATGTCTTCTGCAGAAACTAGGGCTTAAATTTGTACGGTTGACCCAGGTCAACAAAACACAAAGCAAAGAAACTGAAGGTACAGATTTCTACTTCAGGTTCTTTGGATTTTGATCATAATGATGTTACACTGACACAGATCCAATGCTTTTCTTGTATTTATTATCTTTAAAAAAAAAAAAAAAAAAAAAAAAAAAAAGGCACACATAGTCGCCCAGCAAAACAAACGTATTCCTGCTTCTGCTGAAAATAAAAAGGTTTCAGTGTACCAAACTCTCCACGGCTCCCTGTTAGGTATGTCTCACCCTTCTTCAGACTCCAGATCCCATTGACACCCTTCATGTATGACCAGGTGGCACCCATCCACTGAATAATGAAAAAGGTGATTAAAGTGACTGATGTCTGGCCATCCATTCTCCCAAGTCTCCTCTTTAATGCAGCCATTACGCCCTTGTGTCCAAACTTAGCTCATCAAATGGCCTCATTTATGGTGAACTGACAGTGTGCAGTATATTGAACCAAGACTGAGGAGCACTTGACATCATCTACACATGGTTTTACTTTACACTTTAGAATTAATCTGACAGTGACACTGCGAACATGCAGTCAGATGCTGGAGAATTACAAGGATCATATATTTTTGTGTAACACCTGAACTTAGACTTAATTTTTTACATCACAGATACTGTATATACTCTCCTAGCATGTTGTTATCTGTTGCTGGTATTCATATTTGGCATCTTCTGACTTTTCCACTTCTTGCCATGAATGTGTTAAAAATAACTAGATTTAGCATTTAATTTATTATGCCTATAACCTGTGCTAATAATAACAATAAGCACAGAAAACAGTTTCCATGGTTTATGTGCCAAGTGTACTGTTTAGTTCCCACTGAGGGTGATTTGAGGTTTTTTGCTCCTGATCTGCTCTGGTTTTCTCGTGCAGCACTCTCACTACTCTCTGCACGATTCTTGGGATGAATCCTGTTTTGAGTGATGGATCATCAGGTTGTGATCAGATGAAACCTTCACATATTGCCTGTTTGATGTTCAGACTCCCTCATTAGAGGGGAACAAACTGCTGCAGTGCCTGATCAAAATGTGCCTGTTTGGAATGGGCCAAATGAAGCTTGCAGCTGTGTGAAAGTCGCTAAAATAGACCAAATAAAATGATGGCCCAAACGCAGCCGGGTCTAGACTTAAAATGCCATCAGACCTGTGTAAATTTTGTCTTGAGTAATGGCCACAAACAGCTGCTTTACGAAGTCTTTAACCCCTATATTCTCATCACTTCATTTCTGAGTGCAAGTAAACAAAAACAGTCCAGTACTAAATAGTACTGTGCAAAAATCTAGTCACCCCAGATTTCTTTATATTGTGCTTCCAAGGAGTTGGAAGCCTGGCTGGGTGAGTGGTGTGGACACCTGATTTTATGAACATGATAACTGGAGAACTCTTGATGTGAAGCTCTATGAAAAGGGGTGCACATAAGTGGTCTGCAGGAGCGCATTCGCTGTCAAAATAAAAGACGCGCACCAGATAAGAAGTTGCAACGCACGTTTGCGTACATAAGATTTTCAGGAGGACAGACATTTGTTTAGAACTCTTAAAGATGTCGAAGAAGCAAGCTCCTTTAAGCAATTACTTAGGTGTTCCTCCACCTCCAAAGAATTGTCAGAGGAGTCCGAACCGCAAAAGAAGCGCGTATTCTCGGAAAAGTGGTTGCAGGAGGTGAGCTGGCTTCAAACAAATGATGAACGCACAGAGATGTGGTGCAGAATATGCCATGAAAATCCCACTTTAGCGGACAAAACCAGTGCCTTTTATATATACGCAAACGCGTGTTGCAACTTCTTATCTGGTGCGCGTCTTTTATTTTGACAGCGAATGCGCACCTGCGGACCACTTATGTGCACCCCTGTCTATAAACATCTTGTGACTTTAATAACTTAAGAAGGAAGTAGGGATTTTCAAATTTATCCCCTAGATACATCTAGATGCTGAGGTGTAGCAATGGCAGCAATTGGTCCAGAGAAAGGAGTCCAGAGAACGCTTGAGCAAAAGTTCTCCAAGCTTTCTGAAGGTCTTAAAAAATGTTTTTCTTTGGATTTTTTTAGTCCTATTCTTATACCTGACCATTAACAAAGAATTTATTCATTTTTGTTAAACCACAGACATTATTCAAGCATAAAAAAAACAGAACTCATCGGATGAACCAGTGTTGTGTCTACAGATAAAAGACAATTCAGCAGATAACCGATTTTAAATGACATCTTTAGCTACTGTTTAAGGCTTTGTCACATGTTAATAGTGAACATCTCAATTATCCATTTACACATTGCTTTCTCTATTAAGTATTCTGTACTAGTTCGAATATTTAATTTCATTCATTAATTTAGTTTTGTTCCTGCAGAGTCACTCAAGCCATGAGACGACCAGCAGTGTGATTGTAAGATTATATTATGTAATTTAATTATTTATCTAAAACTTTAACTGCTCTCAGTTTATTGCACCTTTCTGTGTCAACAAGAGCTGAATATCATTGTTTTGGAGTGGATGGGTTTATGGGATAGATTTCAGATGTTACTTCAAAGCGGGGTTCCTTATGTTCTTTTGCAGGAATCTATTGTTTGTGTCCTCCTCGATTGCTTAGAGCTTCCTCTGTTTTCTCAACTTTTAGTATTTGCTTGCATCCCCTTTGTGTAGACTTGTGCACACCTGCCCTCACTTTCTCTTTTATCTCTCTTTAAAAAAAAGTATTCTGTTGTGAAGTAAGGCACCTTTTTCTTCTTTTGGTGTGGATATTTCTTTTAACCGCATTGCCCAAGATTTGACTAAACTTGACGTCAGAGATCCCAGAAACATCCAGCTGGGTTTCCGGGATGGGATGTACATGCACGTCACCATTGCTGCTCAAAGGCTAGACAGCAGACTGCAGTTTGGGCCCAGTGTCTTCTGTCCCCTCTTCTTTTTTTAATTCCATTAAGTTTTCTTTTTCATTTTTTCACTATTCTGTGTTATGAAGTAAGGCATTGGTGTAGATTTCTTTTTACCTTATACCCGAAGTTATAACAACAATCGAGCAGCTTGGGAAGGGGGACGTTGCAAGATCTGTCGGTGTCGTGGTGTGGCACAGGCTTTGGCTCTTGCCAGGGAATTAATTTATCATACTTATATGCACAAATGGCCTACATGCATTTATCATGACCATTATCAACATTACATTTAATGGTGACGTCCTCTGCATTTAATTATACCATGTTGTGTGCGTTTCCACTGTTTCCTTTAAGAATATCAGATTGCAGCATTAAATCTAGCTACAGTTTAACTTAACACGTGCTTAAATAAAGTGTGTCCTTGGAGTTGGTAGCTTAATAAACAAAAAAAGGAAGAAATTGTTTGTTCACAGGTCAATGTATGGTACTTCACACAGATGTCTAACATTTGGGCATTTACTGATTCATTACAGCAGCAGGATACAGTTAAAGTTTAGACTCAGACTACGTGCACACTAGTGCGTTTTTACCGGTATTTAAAAATGCATTGTTTTCTCTCCGTTTTGGCCTCCCACCCACACTGAGACGGAGTTTTCGCTGAGGGAAAACGCAGCGTTTTGGAAACGCTCTCGAAAACGGCTACATTTCAAAACGGTGCTTTCGCGTCGCAGTGTGGACAGCGAAAACGGAGACTTTCTAAAAAGATGATACGTGTTTAGTCATATGATGCAGTCATGTGACCAATTAAACTAAGATAGCAGAGGGCATTATACAGCAGTTGTTTTGTTTGCTTTGAATTTTGACAGCCATATTAAAGATTAATATCAGTACATGCTCCAGATAGCTTTTCTTCAAATTCTTTAATTCTCACTCGCTTTTGCAACTTTGTACTTTTGTGTTACTCGCAACAACAACTCCACCTCATTGTTAGTCCATTTATAAAACTCGGTCCTTTTCCTCAACATTTTGCCGCAATGTTTCAAAGAGCCGGAAAGTAAATAAGCGGCAAACAGAAATGAGGCAGGTCAAATCTTCTTGCGTTTCACACATTCACAGGACTGGAACGAAAGCGTTTCGGCTGTTTCAACGTGGACGCGCAACTCTGTGAAAACGACTGAAAATGTTAGTGTGGACAATTTTGCAAAGAAGAGTGGGCCAAATATCACAAAAGCTTGATTGCGCCTCTTGTTGCCAAAGGTGGCACAACCAGTTTGGTTTAAGGACAATTACTTTTTCACACAGGGCCAGGCAGGTTTGGATAGACTAACTGAATGAAAAACTGAATTTTGTACATGCTCGGGTTATCTTTGTGTAATTATAATATTAGTGAAAATCTGAAACACGTGAATGTGACAAATATGCAAAAGATATAAAATCAGGAAGACAGCTATTACTTTTTAATAGTCTTGTGCATGTAATTTCTCACACATCGTGCCTACTTACGTTTCTCAGTGCTATACTGTATGAATGCATTTTAACTTCCCATTTGCTCTTGTTGGAAACATAACTCACAAATATGTTTTTTACTTAAAAGATTTTTTACTAAACAGCAGCCAGTAGTGTTTTTTTAGGAACTATTTTTAGTGGCTAACGTTGCACTTTAGTGAATATTTTTATAGCAACAGAACGGTGTATAAGGAATTAGCTTAAAATATGCTCTAGAACCAATGTGCTTTGTAATCTGTGTGGCTCATTTGTTCATTTTTAACAGTTCTCGGTCAGTATAAATACACTACACAGGCTTTGGTCTTTTCATGGGATTTTATGTCAACAAGAAAAATGCTCGCTACCACACAGTAGTATTACTGTCATCTGGCATGTCAGTCCTGTCTGTCAAAAGTAGTGCCTAAGTGGAAGGGGGACCCAAACGTGTCACTAACACTCGGGCATTACAGACAGCTAAATGCGCTAATGGCCTAGCTAATGCAGTGGTATTCACCAGCGGGTTGACCACGTACACACTTCATGCATATACACAAGCAGACTATATGCATGAAGTGATCCCTCACTCACTCTCACCCCTTCTGTCATTCAGTCAAAGCGCAGGTACACGGATATTCACTCAGACATTAACACTCAAAAAGGAAAACGGTCAAAAGCACCCACATAGGGCATGTCCTCTCAGCAATTCTGTCACTCACAAAAAACAGTATAAGGTGGGACATTAAGAGGTGAGTGAGTCTGCAGCATTTTGTCAAATAGTTATTCAGGCTTCTTCTGTAGTCGTCTTTTATGTTCTGAAAGATTTAAAGGAGAGAGAGAGAGGAGCTGCCCACTTACAGTATGTGAAGCTGGAGCTGTGTACCTGCTGTTTACACGCTTACTCAGATCTCACTTTGATTTGGAAACTGATTTTCAGAAAACATGAAAGCAAAAATCAAAAGACTAATGAGGAAACAAATGATTGGGACTGTAGTTACTGAAGTATTGTTTACAATGAACTTTTCTAAATGTGTGACACATCATTTTAGCGTCGTGTTAAAGATTAAGGTTTAAGTTTACATACAGCTTTTTTTCCCCTCCCAACAAAAACAATTCAGGAACCAGAGTGATCCTAAAGCAGATGGTCTGAAATCTGTCTTTTAGTCCTGCTGCCACTGTAATGTTAGTGAACTTCAACTAGTTCAGTGGAGGAATTAATATACACAAAATCTCCCAGACTCTTCTGTGTAACTCTTTGGACACAGAAGAGTAAGGTCAAATCGTACCCTGTTGTTATGGCAGTGCAACAGCACAACTGACTGAACAGGTTTCCTGGTTTGGCTATTACATTGGAGATAACTGGTTTTTGGTGGACAGAGGTGGGGCACGTGTTATATAGCCACTATCTTTGGTGTTGCAGAATTCAAATGATGAATCTTTCCCTTACAATGTCTCTGACCCTTATCTGTTCTCTGCTTCCCCATAGGAAGCTCGTTACTGAGAGACTCTGTATTCCCTGTCATGCTTGTTAGCCCTACATTACGAGTGAAAGGAGCAGGGACAGGAAGCCTCTGCTATAACTGATACATATACCCGTGAATAAACACACACTCAAAATCACATTCAAAGCTAAGATTTATAACTTGCCCAAAATTAGGGGAAGCCTGCCACACATGCAGACGACTCAGTCGTAAGTTCTGCCATTTAACAGTTACCTGTCGCTGCTGCTGCTCTAAATACAGCTCGCTCTCGGTCAGCTTGCCTGGTTAAGTGAAGATGAAGAGAACTTCCCTGCCAGGTACTGCAGATCAAGACTTGACATCTATGTATTTGTAACAAGGTTCTACCTACATCATCTCTCTGTGGGACACTGTACACTCTCGTAGAAAGACGGTAACACTGATGCAAGGCTTTGAAAGCAGCAATTAGCACTCTTGGTGGTCCGCACTGTTTTTCTTTTTTCCCCTTCTTACCTTACCCATTCTCTTCTTTAACTTCCCCTGGGAACTGCTGTTAAGGGATACAATTAATTTTTTGACACAAATATGAAAGTGTTAATTCACCTGTGATAATTAGAGCTATTCTTACCGCATGTTGATGAATGTAAAAATGCAGTGTTTATTTATTAATTAATTTCCGCCCCGCCGTCAGAATGAGAGCTCTCATAATTGTGTGATCTTGACTTAAGAAGGAAGTCTCAAAGGAAATAGATTATAGACCTGCCCAGCAGTAATGAAACATTGTCAAAAAAAATGCTCAGAAAAGTTACAGCATCTTCACTTTGATGTTCCTTTTTTAATATCTGTCTGAAGAGCGTTTGATGGTAAGGCTTGTCTTGACGTATCGTGGCTCTCATGAATTCTGTGGAGCACAGCGGTGAGGTGTATGACTAACAGCTATAACATCTTTAGTTTTCTCCTCGAGAACATGTTACGGTATCAGTATGTTACCATTACCTCGTTAGGCGACGTAGTCGTAAAATTACACATGCTTTCACGGTGTGCAAAGTGCATAAGACTTGCAAAAGAATGCTAATTACATTAATCAAATTAATCACATCACAAAGTATTTCTACTTTTATTCTCAAATCAAGGTCCAGGCAGCCTGTGGTGCAGTGACTCTTAAGGGTCAACAGAACAGAAATGAATCCTAAAACTGCATTAAGTGCAAATACATTCCACTGATATTCTGTTAGACACACCTTGCTAGTCAGACACCATTTAACCTTCAGAACTGCTTTAATTTTATGTGGCACAGATTCAACAGGGTGCTGAAAACAATGTCATGATGGCATAACGCAGTTGCTGCAGATTTGCTGGAAGCAATCATCAGAAGATGGGTACACTGTGGTCATAAGAGGATGGACACAGTCAGCAACTATACTCAGGTAGACTTTGGCATTGCTTCCTGTTACGCGAGTAAATTTATGGAATAACAACAGTAATGTTTTGAAGTTAAATGGAACTTTCATCATGTTCAAATGTTAATTAAGAAGTTTATTGATATTTCACTTATTTGAAATGAAAGTAATTATGAAATACTATGTTCTGTTGTATTGTCAATTTGTGGTTGGCTAAAAATATATTATTAGTATGAGAGGTAGGGGTGTATAAGCTGCCTACGCCCTTTCTGCCTGAAATAAATCAACTGAATGTCGCAGTAGAAATCTTGACGCATCACACCAGGTAAGATTTGTCTGTTGTCCAACTTTGGTGAGTTGTAGCCTCAGTTTCCTGTTCATAGCTGACAGCTGAGTGGCACCCAGTGTGGTCCTCTGCTGCTGTAGGCCTTCTGGTTAGACGTGTTGGGCATTCAGAGATGCTCTTCTGCATATTTTCGTTGTAATAAGTGGTTTTTTTGACTTACTGTTGTCTTCCTATAAGCTTGAAGCAGTCTGGGTATTCTCCTCTTACCCTCCGACATTAACGAGGCATTTTTACTCACAGAACTGCAGGTCACTCACATTTTCTCTTTTCTCACTACTCTCTGATGGTTGTAGAGCAGCAGTCTCCAACCTTTTTTGCGCCACGGACCGGTTTATGCCCGACAATATTTTCACGGATCGGCCTTTAATGTGTCGCGGATAAATACAACAAAATAAAACTAGTACCGGTACTGAAAAAAAAAGAAGATTTATTCATAACACACGTGAAAAGACCCAGGAAAACCGAGTTAACGATCAAAACGATAACAAAATAACGCTGAAAACCGATAAAACCCCTGAAAACCATACATTTCACACCTGAGCCTCAATTCTCGCGGCCCGGTACCAAACGACTCACGGACCGGTACCGGTCCGAGGCCCGGGGTTGGCTTTGTAGCTGGTTAACTGGTGAGAAGGACAAAACATTCAGTCCACATCAGTGAGCGACACTGAGCCTTAACCTGCTGAATCAGTGTTGGGATTATGAGGTGGCTCCTGGAAATGTTTCTCCCTCACAAGGTTTGGTGTTCTGTTGCTATGTTTAGATTATTTTATTGAAAAAAAAAAAAAATCATCATAAGTTGTCACTTGTGGTCACTCATGACCCGAATCTTCAACGGCAACGTGGCAAAAGTGTTTTATTTTGGTTTTCTCTCTTCATCAAATCAGTTTCCTGTGGCAGCAATTTCCTTTGGTATTGCTTCTGGATTTTATTACTGATCCTCCTTCAAAACGTCGTTTTTTCTACACAGTTGACAGCTGTTAAGTTGATGCATCAAGTGTTCAACCAAAATAGCTCATCCTACAGCATCAGATGACACTGATTAAGATTTTGTAAGCAAAACAGCACAAAATCACTCACTTTACAGTTTGATACACATGAGCTTCAAGTTGAAAGTAGTTTGCAAACGCGGAAAAGATTTTGACTGAAGGAAAATCACAGATGTAGCTTAAAACCTTAATGATGGCTGAAATTCCACGTCGCCTTCTCAGTTTCAGGGTCACGAGATTTCCATTCGGCTGCGACTTTTGGGGACACGTCAACAGATGAGCTGTTTTAGTAGCATCCCTGCTTTTTCTGCTAAGAGAAATGGCAGTGAATGTAATGCCTGCATGACCTCACAAACTGAGCTAATCAATGTGTTGACCTAGCCCAGCTATGAGCAGGAACATCACAGTCTGGCTACTACCAGACCATAAGATTGCAGATCCAAGGGGTTAATCTATGCTTTGAGGGAGGAGTGGAAATCCATATAATTACTGGATTGTATGCTATAGCTAAAGCATGTCACACTGTGCTACTTTATTTATCCAAGTAAAAAAAAAAAAGAAAAAGAAATCTCACCGAGATTAAAAGTCTCTCCTTCAAGAGAGACCTGACTAACTGGATAAAGGATACTTTATCTGGCTGGCTGCTGGATAAAGAAAATGAATCTCCTCAACATATCAGCCCACATCGCTGTTTCCCACTTGATATACGGTCATATTCACACAAAAAGAACACGGCATTTTTTTTTCTTGATCACATAATTTGGGCCTACAATTTGGGCCCACAAAAGGCTGGGAGAAAAACATACGCGGTAACTTATCACCCTCAACAAAGGGTGATCTTAAGCATTTTTGGCTCAGTCAGTCAAGACAATCACTGTCCAGCCGGGCCCGTCCCGCTCCATCTTGCCTGGCAGACACATAAAGGCAGCCATCTTAAATCACGTCTCACGGCGCACATCTAATGACTACTGAGCCCCTGCATATTTCAACATTAATTCATTAGAGGCGGGGATTGGGGGGGAGGGAGGGAGGAGGGGGTGGAATCAGCAGCAGCAGGGAGAATCCTCGGCGCACTCTGATTAAGGCCGTTATGTTTTATAGAAGCCATTTTTCAATGCCTCCTCTGACAGCACTTGAGGTTATTAAATTGTGGGCTTCAACGAAGGAGTGAGAGAGGGAAGGAGTAAGTGGGAAGGAGAAGGAGGAGAGCGAGAGAGATCATGGGAGGAAGAAAAGGGGGAAAGACAGATGGAGGCTGGAGAGAGAGAGAAAGAACGATTAACAATAGCACGGAGACAGGTTGCCAGGTCTCCTTCGGCTGCTGATAAAGTGAACTTCTCGTGATTTGTTTGTGTGTTACCTGTGGTTTCTGGGGTTATCTATATCTCATAGCGACTAGATTACCGAGTGTGTGTTGTACTGTACATAGAACGTGGCTATTTTCTCTCTGTCAGATGTGATAAAGGGATTGGATGAAGATAAGCTACATATGGAGGAAGCTGTTATGTCCACTGAATGACCTTGAAACAGTTCTCAGTGGAGTCTATGATAGGTTTACATACTTTAGTGTTTTTTGCTTGGAGTCAATAATGTAGATGTACATACACTCACCTTATCAGTTATATTTAGCAGGTGCTGGGTTGGACTCTGCCTTCAGAAGTGCTTTGATTCTTTGTGGCATAGATTCGACAAGGTACCTGAAATATTCCTCAGAGATTTTGGTCCATGTTGACATGATAGCATCACCCAGTTGATACAGATTCCTTGGATGAAAATCCATGATATGAATCCCCCGTTTCACCACATCGCAAAGGTGCTCCATTGGATTGAGGTCTGGTAACCGTGGAGACCATTTGAGTACCGGGAACTCATTGACATGTTTATGGAACCAGTTTGAGATCATTTGTGCCAGTGATGTGTTATCCAGCCATCAGAAGATCGGTATAAAAAAGCATGGTCATGGTCAGCAACAATATTCAACCAGGCCATGGCATTTAAACAATGCTTGGTTGTTTCAAAGAAGCCCAAAGAGTGCCATGAAAACACCCCCACATGTCACAAAAGCAGCAGCTCCATGCTTGCTCGTTCTTTACACCAAGTTCTGACGCTGAAAGTCACAGCGGAAACAGACTCATTGAACCAGGCGATATTTTTCAAATCTTCTGTTGTCCAGTTTCGGTGAACCCATGCAAATTGTTTCCAATTCTTGGCAGATGTGAGTCTGCTGCTGAAGCCCATATGGATCGAAGTGTTGTACATTCATAGACGCTTTTCTGCATACTGTGGTTGTAACAGGTAGTTATTTGAGATACTGTTGTCTTCCTATCAGCTGAAAGCAGTCAGACCATTCTCCTCTGACCTCAAACAAAGAATTTCCACCCAGACCATTCTCAATCATGCCATGCTCAGAGTACTTATTTCCTTATTCTAAGCAGGTTGCCTTGACCGTGTTTACATAACTAAATGCATTGAGGTGCTGCCATGTGATTGGCTAAGTAGATATCTGTGTTAACAAACAGCTGAAAGACAGTGATATACATGACAGTGGGTACACCATTTCTGGAGAAGAACAATCTAAGGAGCTAGTCATTTGTTTTACACGTCACATTTTAGCTAACAGAATTTGTTCCGCCGCCCAAAGTTTAAGATAATCAAGGAAGGCTGTAGGTGAAAATACTGCTGTGGGAAAACTGACAAACAAATGGTGCTTTTATTTAATTACCCCAAAAAACACCATAGCAAAACAAAGAAACAATGGAGCAATAGAATATTATCTCTGTTAGATTTCTACATTCAAGCTAGCAAAGACTTTTTTTGTGCGACCTCTTCTTCCCACACGCCCTCCCCTCGCTCAAATTAATAGGCAGTTGCAGTTCCTCATCAGCCAGTATCTCCTTCAGTTTTTCCAAATAGCTGCTCAGTGCCAGGGTTGTCAAGAAATTGAGTCATCACATCCTGGCAGCTGCTGCTTTCCTCTCGCACACTCGCTTATACAAAGGACATGTATGAATGTATTACATAAGCACTGATATAAAACAAGATGTACAGGGACATAAAGTACGCCATTTTTATAGTATGATAAACAAATAGTCCTTTCTGGATGTTAGCAGTTTATTTTTAGTGATAATGGAACAGTGTTGTAGAAACACAGACCCAGAGACAAAGCACATCATTAGACACAAAGTCTAATGAAGACATAGGCATCTGCTCAGAAGAGCCCACAAAGTTCCCCCTGAAAATTAAACAAGTAGCTTATGACTCACTCTATCATTTATGCCCTTCAAACGTTGAAAGTTAAGGTAAATTTGATGTGAATTCTCGATTAAAATGTCTCTAAATCCTCTTCAAACTACCGCCACACATCAATGCAATGGCATTTATTTGTGCTCTGCTCACTCTTAACTTACCAGACAATAATAATCCTTTTTTCTCCCTTTTTCTTGTAAAAAACAATGTATTGGACAGTTGAGAAAGATTATTGTTCATATATTAAAAGAAAAATCCCCCAATTCAATTCACTCAGTCTTTGTGCACATAGTGTTCTGTGAGTACAGAAGCACAAACAGCAAGTGTGCTTGTTTAAATCTTTATTGTCCCTGTGCGCATTATTGTACAACTCTGGGACTGTGCAGTAAAAAGACAGTCTTATCTGCGGTACTCTATGCAGTCACTCTCATAAGTAGAGGCGTATAAACGCTTACAATGACACACATACGCACAGCGGCACCATGTTACAGTACTATGTCCTTATCCCTGCTTTATCCCTGTCATCTGTGACAGTTAAACAATGTATCTGCTTGGGGCCCACCAGCAAGGATATAAATGGTTTCATTCCCAAAACACAGGGCTGTGAATTGTAAAGGGAGCAAATGGTCCAATATGATCTCGAAATGAAAGTGCACTCACTCAGAAGCGTTTCATTACACCGCTAAAATCGAACTCAACAACTCCATCACTTCTAATTCTTAAAAAATAGTATCACTGTAAAATAAATGGGCTAGTGTTCCATTACTATAGCACTTAATCTGAAATCTTATTATGAAATCTGGCTAGAAAGCAGGGTGACACTTAAAGTTGGTCTTTTTTTGATTTCGATCCCTGTAAATGAGGACAGTGTAGTAAGAGAGATGGACATGAGTTTAGTGAGAAGGCTGAAGAGGATGAGGACAGTCAGGAAGGTAGGAAGTGTTATATGGTGCAATTAGAGGGAAGACGATTAAAGACGCGGCGTGAAGAAGCGGACAGAGATTATATTCAGATTTCTGCCTTCTCATAAAATAGATGCATTGCGAGCCGATTTTATAAAATTAAAAAAAACAGTGAAAATAAACACAGACAGAGCTGTATACTGTACATCAGCGTCCAGTAAAGCGCAAAAGATTAAAAACTCATCAAAAACAGTGGGCTGGAAAGTGAGGAGGCTGAGGGAAGAATGAATGAGACCACCTAATGAGATTGAATGTTTGTACAGCTGGGAGGCAGAGAGGATAGCGAGAGTAGAAGAGAGGGGGGGAAATAAAAGGCAATACAGAGTGTCAGGGAAAGAAAAAGGCTCTTACAGGCTAAATGACGCCTGATTCCCTGGATATTTGGGCTCCCTCTGGGGAACATAGAGTTGTTGCCTGGCACTGACAATTTGAGAGGCTTCAGAAGGAAACAAAAAAAGACACTGAATAAGGTAGATGAACATACAGGCTTTTCTCTGTGCAGACTGAGTGACAGCCCTAAAAACCATCATTTAAACACGATCCCATAAAATCACCATTTTCAGTTTGCAGGCTGCTGATGCAGAAAGCAAACTGTTGCAGTCCTGAAATATATTAAATTCGCAAATATTCACATGGAAAAAAAAAAAAGTTTCTCAACACAGAGAAATATCGGTCCAACTCAAAAACCAACGCCGGGCACCCAAAAGCAGCAGAACAGGCAAAAATTGTTGGACAGGACCAATTTGAACACATGTAAGCTTTTAATAAATGACAATGCCAGATTTTCAACGGAGATAGCCAAAATTTATAAAGGACAGAATTTCAAATCTATCTTCAGTTTGGTGTTTGCCAGAAAGCCTGGTTGGAAATCTGCCTGTCACAATCCTGCTGGAATTGTCATCTGAAGTAAGAAAACAAATAAAAAAACCAATATGTACTACCTACTGTGCAGATTTTACTTTAGATTTCAGCAAATGAAAAGATGGAACGTGAAACTGGAGCTCTTTTTTTCTTCTTCTTCTTTTTTTTTTTTTTTCCACAAAAGCCACAAACATCTAACATCTTCAAGTGATGTATTTCCAAGACACATTGGTGGCGATGAGGATCAAAAGAAAGAGTCGAACCGAGTGACATACACGTGCGGCATAATAAAAATTCATTGAATCTACTCCACAGGCCGAAATGGATGGTGGCAGCGAGGCCATATTGCATCTGTGCAGATGGGGTCAGGGGTCATGTAAAGTTGTTTGAGAAGGCACTGCGCTTTCATGCATCATGTAGCAGATAAAGATTTTGGGGGCTGAGAGCGAGCCAGTGGAGGGTGGGGCCGGCTCACTGCAAACAACAGCAAACACTCTGCTTCCCTGAATTCACTACCAGCCTGTGTTTATGCTCAGGTTTCCAAACAGTAATTTGAGAGTTTGATAGATTTCATTTTTTAAAATAGGAATTTTTGTTATTTTATCACAATTGTGAGAATCTCATATGCAGCATTAACTCGCCCGCTTGTGAAAAGAGCTTTAGCAAACAAGGCGGAACCCCAAATCTTCTGCATTAGGATTGCAGTCAAATCATGTTCTATAATTTAATCAGCCTTTTTTAAAACGATATGATATAATATTATATTTTATTTTAGACATGGTAGCACTATAGCTCTATTTAAATCCAGTGTTTGCCTTGCAGTCACTTGGCTATCCTGGACCAAACTGAAATATCTATTTAAAGTGCTTCATATGAAAGTAGTGTATGGACATATGTCCAAGACTTGTTGAGGTCCTGGGTATCATTCACCTGTCTCTCCTCTCATGGATGGACTCCAGCTTCACTGTTTTCTTCAGCTCTGTAGTCTCTGTGAGCTCAGCAGTGGTACACAACCCAGCTGTCTGTGTGCAGGTTCTGGTTGTAGGTGCTGTACGGGGATCCTCCAGCTGTAGCCTGAGATGGGGAAGCTGAGTTCTATCCACGGGAAGAACCTGAGATAAGATAGAGAAACGAGTTAGCCACTTGTTTTAGCTAGTGGATCAGTCGTTCTTCACAAGTACAAAAAAAATAACAACCGTATTTCTATTTGATGGTTTCCCTGGGCATTCACGGTGCCCAAGGAATGAACCCCATTCGGTACATTTATGTTCCCCAAATGACTTCAGTAATTACAGTGAAAGCATTAATCACATTTTCACTTTGGTTTTTTTGTACATATTGTCAAAATTAAGTACTTTCCCTCCAGTCTCTTAAGCCTTGACAGTAACAAAGATATATACAGTAAAATAAATACTATAACTGCTGAATAAAAAGCATATTGCTGTTCCAGACAAAGCTCCACTGATGCTTTGATGCAAGGTTTCTGAAAGGCTTGAATATAGAAATACAAAAAATGGTAGCAGTTTATATGTTGACCAATTAAAGGACACAAATAATGTTTAATTAAAATATAACTTACATATACCAGTAATATATCAATATATATTTATATTTTGACTGAAGCTGTTCAGGGTATCTGTGAAAGAAAAACTATGCCACTGCTTTTTACTATTTTGAGAATGAAGCCTACTGCATTTACGCAGGAAAGGAGTGAGACAGAGAACCACTGGCATCTCAAGCTGCAAAGCCATTCGTTTGACTTCCTCACTTTTTTATTCAAATGGCCCTGACCTATTTGTTGTTTGATGCCAGCCCTTATTTCATATGATCAACCAACAAGCCGAGAGCGATTGTTCCAGCACAAATGGCATGGACTTGACATGGGCCCAAAAGCGTTCATATACCTCTCTGGCCTGAGGCCACAGTTTGTCATAACACAGGGAATTATGTATTATGCCTGCGCCTGGTGATGACATCACAATAGCAGGATGAAATATAAGCTCTGATATGGCCAGCTGATTGTGGAGAGCTGCGAGGGCTTTCATTAAAAACAGCATATCGCTCATAAAAAGATTAGAGCTGGACAGCTGTTTCCTGATAGTATGAGACTTCTGTAGTGGCTTCATCATAAGCAGGCACACCTGAAAAATATAAAATGCTCCAACGCTGTATGCACTATGTTGTTCTGCTGTGCAAACAAACAGCAGCATAGACTAAGTAAGACGGAACATTTTTGAAATATCAATTATACTTTTAAGAAACATTTACCAGCACTGTCATGCTTGAAAATTACAGTATTAAATACACAGAGTTCTGTCATTTAATTAGGATGTAAAATATAATCAGTGGCAAATGCAAACTACATTTATGTAAGTACTGAATGCCAAATTTATGTTCTATATGCATTTAGTCTTATATATCTAGGGGCCAATATTAAACCTTTTATTGTTTAATATTGTTTTGACAAGACTTAGAATACAAAAAAAGACTATCATATGCATTTCACTGAATATAAATATGATAATTATGTCATGTTATGAAAAAATTAAAGTTTCTCATTCCATAATGGCTAAACATTATAGTTCATATCTATATGAAATACTGAAAAGGGCTTAAGTTGACACATATTAGTTAAACTTTGGTATCATCACTGTCATTTAAATGTATCCACTTGGTCAATTATATCATAATTAAACTGGCCGTGTGATGGACAGTGGTCTGTCTACAGTGTGCCCGCCTCTCACACTGTGACAGCTGGTCATCGACACATCCACCCAGCACCCAGAGGTGGGTAAGTGGTTGACTCTTATATACTTAGAATGTTTCCTTAAAGCGACCCAAAACACACATAAATAAAAATATTGACGCTGCCCTATGTTGCAAGGTTGCCCACCACTGCTTTTAATAGACAGAGTGTTTAGCAATAACCCATTTTTATGTTTTGTGTTCTGAGTGCCAGCTAATATTAATGAATATTGATCACTATAGATCTCTGAAGCATTACTTGAGGATTAATCATCCCGTTATCAAAGTCAGACAGGCTGTTTATGCATTCTGAATAGATCAGTGGTACCAAATTTGATAGTGAAACTTATTATAAGGGATTTTTGGGGGGCTAGAATTCCTGAGCTAAGATAAAGGTCAAATTTGACCCAGAATATTTCCCACTATTATTTATATTTAGCCAGAAGCTAAATATGAAAAGAAAAGAGAAGAAAAGAGACAGACGAATGTTTGTCCCATACTTGCTTTTAACGTGGTTCTCTTTTTGCCACTGCTTAATTCTGTACAACCTCCACGGTGAGCAGTACATAATAGAACAAATATGTTATGTGGCAATGCAGCAGACAAACAAGAGGAAAACAGCGAACGCTGATTGTTTAAGAATAAGGGAGGTGTACAGGTGCCATTTCTAATTTGGTGGGAGAAGTCGTAGGAGGACGGCCTTGAGGAGCACAAAGCAGCTGGAATCAGCCTCATAAACTCACACTACATCAAAGGCTTTTCTGCTTGCTTCATCAAAGGTGTCTTCGTTGCTTGGCTCTCACTGTCTGCGAGCACACTGAGTGTGTCACTCTTGGTATGAGTTTCAGGAAATCTTGGCATGAAAGAAAAATTTACTCTTGCATCTTAGAAAAATGATATTCCTCTAACACAACAATGTTTACATAAGGAAATGAAAAATGAAAGAAGGCAGTCACATACTCATCCACGCTCCTGTGTTTTATTTTTCTTATGGATAAAGAAGAAATATCTCTGACTTTGTCAGGGGGAATGCAGTGGAATATGACATTTAAACATGAACGTGAGCAGTCAGTTCAGTCTCTGACAAGTGTGTTAGACATGAATGTAAATCACCTTCACATACGTTTTCCTTGTGCATGCAATAACAGGGTAACAAAAAGTACGCAGTGCGATAACAACATCGCAGACACCACCTCAGATGAGCGCCGGTGGAGGTAAAGTACATTCTTTTACATTCTGGAGACAAAAATAAATCAGCTGGTTTCATCACAATGATCAAAACACTGTCCAGTTTAAAGTATGTCACAGTCAGCCTGCATTTTGAGTGGCTAAAGCACAACAGACATCTCAACCAAATATATTATATGCAAGCTTTGTTTCACCATTTTCACACTCTGGATAATGTCAGAACAATCAGCCATTGTCTGAAATTAACCTTTGTAACATACTGCAAACCATAGGGAGTAGTCTGGTTCAGTCATACTGCTGAAAATAATCAGTTTTGTGTAGATATGTGCAGAGCATGCAAGAGGCAGGACATCTATTTCAATTAATTCTAACCAACATGCTAGAATTGATCACCTTGTAAATATGCTGTACTGTATGTACGATTTTTCAGAGTGAGCTCTATCTCGTGATAATTTCTTATCCCAAGTGTGTACACAACAAAACTACTGCACAATGAAGGTGTTAATAGATGCATAAACTTCCTGTTTTTAGGTAAACATTGACTATTAACACTTCAATCAGCATTTGTAACCTTTTTGTCCTAGCAGGTTTGGGCATCAAACAACCACAATTACAAAGATAAACTGAGAAAATGCGGCGGAAGAGAAGAATAAATTGCCTGTGCAGATAGTAGGAGACTGACCAAAACTGAGAACAATGATAAGGCATACAAAGTCAGAAGCGAGAGATGTGGCCATTACAGGTGTGCTCATCAGTGAGGGTAGCACATGTCGAATAGAGAAAAGAAAGTTCCCTCTGGAAGACAATGGCTTTGGACAGGCACACAATAGCTTCATTAGAGGGTTCACATTATCAGGTCATGGGAGATAAAGGGGAAATATCAGAGCAGACACATTCGAATGATGCCCGCCGCCAAAGCCTGCCAACTTGGCGCGTGTGAGCCTCAGCTGTGACGAAGGCTGATTTTTTTGTTTGTAATTTGATGCTCCTGAAGTTGGCAGTGATGGGGAAATGGTCAAATGAGTAGAGTGTGAAGGGGGAAAAAGGGGAGCGGATTAATGGTTACTCTATGGCGTTGTTACATTCCATCGTAATACCATCCTCCTTCATTGTCCTTTTATCAACTTCCTCTCACAGCCCTGATGGAAGGTTACAGGTTGTAAACAGCATAGCTGAAAACAGACCGGTTTGCGAAGGGGACAAAAGTTGCATTAACAAAACCAATTCCCCAGAACAAACAACCTTTTTTTTATGTAATTTAGGGGAAATTTTATCTCTCTGATGAGTCCAAGTGCCATTTTTTACCCATAAGCGACAAAAAAAGACAAACAGCGAAGGATTACCAGCTGTCAGTGCCTTCGAAAAATAATTAGACCAGGTGGAAACCCGCAAACATCACCATTAGCAGCCAACGTGAACCTTTTCTGTATTTGCACTAACCGCTAGCTATCGATCCCACAGATCAATCACTGCTGCTGGTGACCAGGCTCTTTGTCAGACTTGTTCACCAGTATCAAGGGAGCTGTCATACAACGCTTACAATCAATTAACAAAATAAGCCTCTTGACCCCCAGGAAGCGCTCCGCGAGCAGTGTGAAGGAAAGCAATCTGACCCCTGCGGAGGAGGTGAGAGAGGAAACATCTCCAAAGATTGTCGCTTTTATTTTGTAGAAACCTGCGAGGGAGTAAAAAGAGTGGAAACGTGAAAGAGTGTGAAAAGATTTCCTGGCTCGGCTGCAAAAGAGTAGGTACGCAAAGCATGTCACCTCAAAATATATCGCCGTTATCTCTTACAGATCACTTCTCAAGGGAAAGATTTTACTACCTCGTAAACAATTTGCAGCAACTCTACTTTGTCTTCTATTAGTATGATATGTTAAGTGCAACCTATGGGCATCATGACCAATGATGGACAACTCTCAGCCAGTTTTTGTGCATTAGTAGCTCAGCAATGCTACCACTTTAGCCCTTTCAGCACTT
Organism: Simochromis diagramma; assembly: GCF_900408965.1. Taxonomy (NCBI): domain Eukaryota; kingdom Metazoa; phylum Chordata; class Actinopteri; order Cichliformes; family Cichlidae; genus Simochromis; species Simochromis diagramma. The sequence goes on along the minus strand of NW_024387523.1, from coordinate 9,294,875 downwards.
ACTAATCAAAGGACAAAAAGACACTTTAGTAGTGAAATTCTTAAGATTGCTTTGGACTGATTTGTATGTCTAACCCAGGAACATTAAATCAAGCAAGGCTAGCGTATTAATGTTACTGCTACATTGCACTGGAAATTTAGTTTGCCAGGTTCTGAAGGTGACACCGTTAAGCAGATAAAACACCCCAACTGTGAATTCAGGCCAGTGGAGATACATCAGTGAAGTGTCCCCTAAACTCTGCCCAAGAATATCCCTAATTCCCCAGCTCACCTGCATTTCCACATTCTGACTTTTTCTCTTACGGGTTTTCGCTTCTTCTATATACTATATATGTCTGCATACAGTATCCTTCAGAGCACGCACACACACTCACACACTGCCTTTCCCTTGAGCAGGAAACAGCCTACAAGGTTGCAGCCCCTCCATGGATGTGCCCATGTCATGGACAAAACGTATTCTAATTTCAGCCAAGTTCGCTGTCACCTGTGTGGTGGTAATAAATCTTGTCTGGTGACAAAAATAGATGCCCATTTTAAGTAGAAATTGACATTAAACAAAATCAGCAGATGAAGAAAGAATACCTTTTCTAAAAAAGAATAGTGTGAGATGTTGAAAATTAGAATTAAGCAAATCAGGATCACAAGAAAAGGTGTGCCACAAGTCGTTAAGGAGGCAATAGTGCCTTTTAGGTTTGATGATTTTAACAGTGCCAGAGGTGGTTGGAGGTGGCAGGAATTTGCACAAAGTCTCTGCGCCAATGCCCTTAGAAAATCAGGCTCAATAAAAATAAACCGAGGCACGAGCGGTCTCCTGTGAAGTAACGGTCCTGAGATTGTCGGCAAAGTTTGACACATTACTTTCCAAACCGGTAATCTGCGATCCAGCAGGTCACGCCGCAGCTCTAAATCAGCTTTCACCTCAAACTGAGATCACACCAAAAGTCTCAACTCTGCAACATTTCTTTGTTTGAAGCTTTGTTATCATTCATGTGTATCCTTATTGGAGGTCATGTGCAACGGATAGCAGCGTTTTAGTGTGATAACAATACATAAATGGAGTCTGACAGTCCCATCTTCAAACTTTGCGAGAAACACTCCATGCAAATGAGCCTTTAGCAGGAGTGATGTGTTATTTCAACTCTAAGTTTTCAAGACAAATCTAGTTCTTGTTTTACACCACGTTTCACTTGGATAAAAAAAAATGTGTTTAGCAGATATTCCTAGTTTGTTTCATCATCAAAGACTCCTTGTTGGGCTTTCTTCTTACCTCTTACCATTTCTACTGGACTTGCAACTATTCATCATTCACTCATTATACTGTATTTTATTCTGTATCATCTGTAATTTTTGCCATCTGTGGTCTGAGCCCAATCCCAAATTTTTACAGCTGGTACAAATATAAAACTTAATATAAACAATTTGTCCGTTAAAAGGAAATCCTGGAAGGAAACCGCTCCTTTATTGATTTATTTATTATTTATGATTATACCTCAGTGGTCCTAACAGTTGAGTTGCCAGATTGTATGACACATTTATATACATGTGGAGGAAATTCTGAACTTATTCAAGGCCAACATGTTATCTCAGTCCTTTGGCTTCTTTTAATTGATCTTCAACTGACATGTTATGTTGTCTCGTTTATAGTTTCTGATAACGATCTGATAGTGAAGTTCTTATTTCAGGCTTTTCATGGAATTGATTTTTATACGTTTGAAATGATGCCTTTACATTTTTACCTTATGTGCAGATGAGTTTCCAGCAAACATGTTTGTCTCGTCCCGGTGTCGCTTTGAACTCCAAAGCCATCTTTTTGCCCTTTTACTAACAGCGAGACACAGGTCCTCTCGCGTTGACTGAGTTATTACACCGCGAGCTACTTAGGAGGCGTGTGTGAAACAGCTACAAGTCAGTCTTAAGTGAAACCCCTCGAATGGTTCAATCAGTCGAGTTTATCATTCAGACAGCCTAATGCAGCAAGCCTTTCGCCATTTACTGTATTTGTCATCTATGATATTCATCTGGTTATAAATGGAGCTGTCATGATAATGCTATGAAGGATCACGCTAACCCCCATTTACCAATCTCTTCGTCAAATCCCAAAGGGTGGAGCTTTGATTACTTCAGCAATTAGCGATGTCAGCCTCCTCTATGAATTAAGTATTCAGGTTTGTGTTTTCAAACCAATTAGCCTACTCTCTTGCTATGACTTGTTGATTAATTATAGATATTTAGTTAGGAAAGGAGACATTAATTATTAATCAAAATTGAATTATGTGGCATAATTAACCACAAAACTTTTCTTTTTTTTCCCCCACCCATCTCCATATGCTTTTATTTATATAATCTCAGACTGTTTGTGACGCGTGACAAAACTGAAAAGGCTATGTGACCTTGGCTTATGTGAAAAGGCGCTGAAAGCATTAACAAGGTGCTAATAGCTTTTGTGGGAGTGTTTGCTGTACTGTCAGCAAGTTGGTGTAAGTGCTCAGCGTTAACGCTCACTTTCAAATCCAAAATCAATGGGCTCTTAGAAACCTGTTGTACTGATGCACTGGAAGACTCTATTCATCACCCGTTTATGGCTACATGCTATGAAGTGAGGTAATGGCATTTATGGGTATTTACAGGTGACATGTTGAGTCCTTAAATGTTATTTATTGTGTCTGTCACTCTGCTGCTATTGTAGCCCGTGTCCTTGCGCAGATGATATAACAGATATCTGCTCATATTGAAGTAAAGGTGTAATTTATTGCAAGGTCATCAGGGTCACTGCTGTGCTTTACTAGCAAACAACAGAATGTATCACAACCTTTTGTTGGAACAACAGGGCAGAGTTACTTCACCATGTAATTAGCACTGACTGACAGGCTATTAAATATGAAGTTTGTGACTGAAATGCTGTGAAATATTGATGTTGACCTGTTTGTTGCCGGGCAGATCTGCTGTTGTTGTCTTCATCACGCAATACCGGGAATGACCGACTCTGAACAAAGGGCTCCTTCGGTTGGTGAAACGTGACCTGCAAGTCTTTGTCAAATCTGATGCCGTATGGAAAGGTACGGCAGCCAGCTGGTAAAACAAGTGTGAAACAAGGCTTCCACATTTCTTTTGCATCTGCGAAAAATAACTGCACCGGTAACTGCACTTTTAGCAGATTTCCAACTTTGTGATTGATGTAGTTGGTGTAGTTCCACACCATCAGCATAACGCTGTAAGGAGAACATAAGGAAGAAAGACTGTGGCATTAGTTGCAGTTTTGCTCAATTTCTGTGTGTATTGATGCATTTCATAGCACATTTCAGTAACCAAAGAGACTGTGATGAGATAAGGAGATTACTGCACTTATCATAATCACCACTGAACGCCTCTGAATTTGCATGAACATACAGTTTATTGCTTTGGGATAAGGCTTACAATAGCAGCAGCATATTTGTTCATAACCACAGGTAAATCTGAATGACAGCTGTAAAATGTAGCAGTTAATGGAATGCTAAATTCACTCACAATGCCTCAGGAAATGCAGATTCACCAAGCTTCTTTAGTTAATAAATTAAACGGATATCTGATAAGGCTTAGAGCACATGCACAAAAAACAACATTAAAGCACCTACATTCATATGGACCATAATGGAACAAGGTGATCGCTAATATGGATGTACTACATTTACATACACACACAGTCCTGTGATAGACTGTTGGCCTGTACAGGGTGGAGAACTTGAGACCCTGAATTGGATAAGCAGATGAAAATGGATGGATGGACATACTCAAGATAACCTACAGAAATGGAGAAGAAAGGTTATTTAAGTGATTTTGATTGTGACGTGGCTGTTTGGGACAGACAGAGTGGTCTGAGTATTTCCCAAACTGCTGATCTACTGGGATTTTCTCTCATAACCATCTCAAGGATTTACAGAGGTTGCTGTGTAAAGTTCCTACTGGAACATTCAGGAGTTGGAAACAGAATTTGGCATAAACAACATGAAAACTAACTCCATCATGACTTGCATCAATGGCTCAAGTTGCTGCTGGTGGTGTAATGGTGTGGCTGTTGTTCCTACCTCTAGTTGCTGACCATGTCCATCCTGCTCATGACCACAGTGTGCCCATCTTATGATGGTTGATCCCAGCAGAATAACACACTATGTCACAAAGCTCATTAAGAGGAGACCTTTAGTGCACCTTTATGTTCAGTCCTGCTCAGCCAATCTGCAGCTGTGATGCTACCAAAACCTCAGCTCATTTATGAATGTGTGATAAAAAATTAAAGCAGTTTCTGTGTATATAAACTTCGTAGAAAAAGTGAGAAGTTGTAACAGTGCCTCTTGTAATAAATCTTAAACTGTTGGAAAGCCTGTTTATTTCCCCCTAAATGGTTCCACATTAGAAAGGAAAACGCATTTGTAGGTTGAGTAGGCAGTCAGAGTTGAATAAGGGCGTGGCAGAAGCGGCTTGTTTTTGAGGACTACTTTATTTTGAACCCACCATGGTTCTCAATGAACACAGAAAAATATCAAAGCTGAATGTTTTGGAGGTTTTATTGTTTTAGTTTTAGGTATTTGGGGATAGTGTTGCAGGGACAGTACTGTGCAAATTTGAGGCAACTTAACAAAAACAATATATACCCATTTCAATTATTTATTTTTACCAGTGAAACCAATATAACATCTCCACATTCACAAATATACATTTCTGACATACAAAAACAAAACAAAAACAAATCAACGACCAATATAGCCACCTTTCTTTGCAAGGACACTCAAAAGCCTGCCATCCATGGATTCTGTCAGTGTTTTGATCTGTTCACCATCAACATTGCGTGCAGCAGCAACCACAGCCTCCCAGACACTGTTCAGAGAGGTGTACTGTTTTCCCTCCTTGTAAATCTCACATTTGATGATGGACCACAGGTTCTCAATGGGGTTCAGATCAGGTGAACAAGGTGGCCATGTCATTAGTTTTTCTTCTTTTATACCCTTTCTTGCCAGCCACGCTGTGGAGTACTTGGACGCGTGTGATGGAGCATTGTCCTGCATGAAAATCATGTTTTTCTTGAAGGATGCAGACTTCTTCCTGTACCACTGCTTGAAGAAGGTGTCTTCCAGAAACTGGCAGTAGGACTGGGAGTTGAGCTTGACTCCATCCTCAACCCGAAAAGGCCCCACAAGCTCATCTTTGATGATACCAGCCCAAACCAGTACTCCACCTCCACCTTGCTGGCGTCTGAGTCGGACTGGAGCTCTCTGCCCTTTACCAATCCAGCCACGGGCCCATCCATCTGGCCCATCAAGACTCACTCTCATTTCATCAGTCCATAAAACCTTAGAAAAACCAGTCTTGAGATATTTCTTGGCCCAGTCTTGACGTTTCAGCTTGTGTGTCTTGTTCAGTGGTGGTCGTCTTTCAGCCTTTCTTACCTTGGCCATGTCTCTGAGTATTGCACACCTTGTGCTGTTGGGCACTCCAGTGATGTTGCAGCTCTGAAATATGGCCAAACTGGTGGCAAGTGGCATCATGGCAGCTGCACGCTTGACTTTTCTCA